>NC_140583.1:922612189-923212189 GCF_964204655.1 Triturus cristatus
CAGACATGGCCATATGCAAATCAGTCTTGACCCTGTGCCTCATGGGAACAGTCCAGCCCGAACTGCCAAGCCATGTCTTCCCTGGACCGGAATCAAGCATCCTAGGACCGGTTTCTGGCTATCAGCCGTCATCAGCCAGGATAGCTTGACTCCAGTGGCGTAGTGAGCACGGGTCCCACGTCTGGGAATACCCATCCCACTTAGGGCGAAAAGCGTTACAACAAACAAATGATGGACGGAATGCTGACAATGCAGACATTCTCCCCCAGTCAAGAGATCTGGGTTAAATCCATCGTTCTTTTGCCCACTACGCCACCCCAGTTCAGACATGGCCATATGCAAATCAGTCTTGACCCTGTGCCTCATGGGAACAGTCCAGCCCGAACTGCCAAGCCATGTCTTCCCTGGACCGGAATCAAGCATCCTAGGACCGGTTTCTGGCTATCAGCCGTCATCAGCCAGGATAGCTTGACTCCAGTGGCGTAGTGAGCACGGGTCCCACGTCTGGGAATACCCATCCCACTTAGGGCAAATCAGTCTTGACCCTGTGCCTCATGGGAACAGTCCAGCCCGAACTGCCAAGCCATGTCTTCCCTGGACCGGAAAGTAAACAATGGCCATCATTAGTTATTCCCCTTAACTCAAGGAAAACAGTCATCCCACTACTAATTGTCACCAAACTGGACTATTGTAATGGACTTTATTTAAAGCTTCAAAAACAGTACTTGAAGAAATTACAGAGCGGGTAGAACGCAGCGGCTAGACTTATTCTTGATCTCCCTAAGTTCTAGCCAGTTTCTGCTTCCATTTGGGGGCTCTACTGGCTTTCAGTGAGCAACCAAATTAAATTTAATTAAGGCTCTTTGCCTCACTTACATGGCTCTGCATGACTCATCTCAAACAGTCTCTAGCATGGTATGTACCTAGCAGAGACTTACGATCTAAAAGTTCCATGATGGTTACCCGCCCCAGATTTAAGAGACACAAATTGGGGGGTTGTTGTTTTTCTTCCGAAGCCTCCGCACTTTGGAACAGTCTGACTATAAACATCAGAGCAGCTCCTACCTTATTGATTTTCAGGAAACTGCTCAAAACTTGTCCTTTTAATATCTAGCCTTCTGTCTTTTTTGCCAAACTGTTATGCCAAATCAGTGTCAAGGCACCCACGGGTATTCGTGCGCTTTAGAAATTTACTAACATAACATAACATAACATTTGGATGCCTTGGGTCCTAACACCACTGGGCTCACTGCTCCTACTGTACTGCCAGGGGCGGCTCCTCCGTTACGGTGGAGGAGCATTGCCCCACTGAAAAATAAAATGATAATAAATCCATTTTTTTATAATTTTATTTTTCATTTATGCCAGACGAGGTTAGGGTGGGGGCAGGGCCATCCTGCTGAGCGTCACGCTTTAGGGAGGTGTGTTGGGCACTTGTAAGTGTGCATGTCAGTTTAGCCGGCCAAACAGACATGCACACTCATGTTTCTCCAACCTAGCTGCGTTGCAACAGCTGGGTTGGAGAAAAGCCTGAGCGAGCATCAATTCAGCCTGCTCAAGTCAATCACGGTGCTGTTCTTATGCTGGTATTACCAGCATGAGAGCAGTGCCATGATTGCCCCCTGGGAGCTTGTGCAGTGTGACCAGCGTCAATAGAGGAGCACCGAGGAGACAGACGCAGGAGCAAGAAAGTGGTTTTTTTTAAAATTACTTTTTTCTCACCCCTGCCCCCCGCTTTCAAGTTGTCCCACCACCCCAAAATTGTACTTGTGTACTACTGATGGCTATGCCGATCGATTCTCTTTCGGGGTCATTGAGCAGGAATCTCCTATGAAAGGCTTCCAGTGTATAATGCTGCTGTACCAACAAAGGATTTATGTAGGACACAGAAGTACATTTGTTGCACCTCTCCCTAACAAAAGTGCACTCCATAACCCCTACAATTCAGCCATGAACCGAAAGTGTACTCGTAAAAGCAAAAAAGAAAACCTGCTTTGATTCTCATTGTTCAGGACTGAAATGTGCTCAAAGGTCATTTGTTGCATTATCATGTTCTTTGCAAATAAATATTTACAGGCTTAGGCTGAAGGGTTTTATTGGGTTGGTTCGAATCTGGAATGGAGAAATATAAGTAGCAAGGCTGAGCCGACCACTATTTACCGCTGGTGAAACCACATTCTCATGTTCCCATCCAGTTTTCTTATCTTCTAAAACGCTGAGGCTGTACAGAAACAAAAACTGGCCGAAAGATGCATTATCTAACATTTGAACATTTACATTTGCACTTACAGTAGTTATTAATACCACCACAGGTTAAGCCCAAAGGAAAATTAATATTAAGAAATGTACCAGGGTACCCAGTGCCACTGAGGCCAACGCCAGAAAGTTAATATGTTGTGGTCCACTTGTTCATGACTCATGCTCCTCATTTGGAACTGCAAGCATGTTACTCTGCATGACCTGGGTGGGCAGCTAAGTAGTTGAACTCGGTCATTAACAGAGCTGTGCCTGCTGCAGGAATGGCCAGCCAACAACGTACTCACATGTGCAGCATAGGCCTACAGTGCTCTTTCCCACCTTTGGTAGTGGTGCCTCATGCTGCACTTCCTTCAGTTGAGAAGCTTTCTAATTGGATGACTGACACTTAGGTCATCCAGTTGCCAAGTGGTCCTACTTAAGATAGCAGCAGCTCCTCTCAGTGCAAACTCCCTGGGCCCTACCTGCCACCTTCCTTCATGTGACAGTAACAACACTCCACACATCTCCACCAATTAATGGTCAAGTCAGAACCAAGCCACCCCTAGAGACTAGAAAACCAAATTGGGGTGTGGGGGAGACTTGTGAAATGACTGTAGCCAGTACAGGACAGGTGTGGCCCCGCCAACTGACATAAGGTTTAAGGTTAAAGTGGGTATTAAGAAGCTACTCTCCATCCCTGATATGCTCTTCACAGGTCCTTAAATGCTCTGCCTTCTAAACCTCACTAATTTATATTAAAAGACTTCAACAGATTTTCTGTGTAGATTAAAGCCCTACCCCAGCCACAGTGGATATAATAGGTGCAAGCCTGTGGGCTGACATCAGTTCCGATTTTTTCTCACCTTGCTCTTGGCTTCACTTGTGAAAATTCTTCACCGTTGACAGCAGCTGGCTGAAATGCCTCCCCTCCCCGTAGGTGGTATCCTACATTTACAACGCGGTAACAACTATACCGCACATATGGTAAGTATATGGTAAGTATTAAGGGGGTTAAATTTAGAAAGGGGGCTTGGGTAAAACTCCCATACTCATTTACAAAATACTTTTATAACGATAATTTCAATCAACATATTAAACACATTGGTGCTGATTCCGATCCTGTAAAACCCGGGTACGAATGGTCGTACGGAGCATATTCTCCGTACGACTCGTACCCAGGAAATCCCAGGTACGTGACGTCCGGACGGAGTCAGGCAGCGTTTTACGGACCAGCAAGTACGATTCGTGCCTACGTCACTCCGCACGGCTCATTTTTTACGGCAGCCAAAAACTCCCGGGAAATTGAGGACGACGTGAAGAAGGAGCACCGGTACGCGACGGACAGCCAAGGACCCCATCCTACGTGTCATCCCGGCCCTCCTAGCCTATGACCTGGTGCACCGAAACCGCCGCGCACACCGCAGAAGGTCAGAGCAACACCCAGGGGCAAAGGTACCCCCGCATTCATAGGTTGGGTATGGTCCGTACCACGCGTACCCCTACATCACCACTACAATGGTGGTACGGACCGTACCCACGCTCTGAGTCCATGTGTACAGTCCGTACCACCATTGTAGTGGTGATGTAGAGGTAAGCGTGGTACGCACCGTACCCACGCCCTCAGAGCGTGGGTACTGTCCGTACCACCATTGCAGTGGTGACGTAGGGGTACACATGGTACGGACAGTACCCAACCTATGAATGTGGCGGTACGGACCGCATCACCCGTACCCCTAGGGCACCAGTACATTTGTGATACAAGGCGTACACACGCCACGAATGTTGGCTTAGGGCCTGGTGCAGCATATAACCAGTATATTGGGGTGTGTGCATGCCCAGGACAGCAGTGTACTGCACCAAGGGTGCGGGTGGGTGGGTGGGTGGCTGCCTAGGATTCCCAGCAGTAGACAAAGACATGTGAGGTGTGGGTGCAGAGGAATACCAGCAGTGGACAGAGACATGTGAGGGGTGGGTGCCTATCACTCCCATCAGTGGACAGAGACATGTGAGGGGTGGGTGCAGAGGAATACCAGCAGTGGACAGAGACATGTGAGGGGTGGGTGCCTATCACTCCCAGCAGTGGACAGAGACATGGGGGTGGGTGCTTATCACTCCCAGCAGTGGACAGAGACATGTGAGGGGTGGGTGCCTATCACTCCCAGTAGTGGACAGAGACATGTGAGGGGTGGGTGCCTATCACTCCCAGCAGTGGACAGAGACATTTGAGGGGTGGGTGCCTATCACTCCCAGCAGTGGACAGAGACATGTGAGGGGTGGGTGCCTATCACTCCCAGCAGTGGACAGAGACATGTGAGGGGTGGGTGCAGAGGAATACCAGCAGTGGACAGAGACATGTGAGGGGTGGGTGCCTATCACACACATGCATAGTGCGGAAAAGGGAGAATTTCTCCATGAAGGCATGGCAACATACTCAATACACAAGTACAGTGACTAGCAAGGATGGTACAGACGATGCAGCCGGAGACATTGCTGAGCAGGCATGGCCATAGTTGAAGGAATCCGTCACCAACAAAGGGAATGTATACACAGGTCAGCAAACAATTGTGCAACTCTCTGCAGCGAAGATGTCAGGTGCCACGGAGGAAGGGACACTCCTTGGTACAATATCTCAAAAAACAAATAACACACCCGACCAAAGATCCTTTGCAGAGACCTTGTGATGGCACGCAGATCCCATGGTCCACCTCATGACCATCAGACTCAAACCTTTGCCCGAAACATAACACATTACCACAACCCCAACTCCTGGAGCATCAGCATCAACATCAATGTTCAAAGTAAAAAGAAGATGCTTTAATCAGCATAAAATATTATTTTTTTCAAGAACACTATATATAAAGGCCAATGGCCAGTCCAGAATAGAAGTCCTTGGGGGGACACATGGGCACGCGTCTCCCCTAGCTTGCCTGGACATTTGAACCCTCAGGTTCGTCGACTGGGGGGGGGGGGGCATCATGTGGGGAAGGACCAGGCACCGCAGGGACAGGAGGTGTAAGGGTAGGTGTGGTGGGTGCAGGGACGGACGCCTCCACCACAGGGGGTGGGGCAGCGCCAAAGGTGGAGGTGAGCTCGGCGCTACACACTTCTGCCAGGGCATCCAGAGTATCCCCTGCACCGGAAGAAACCGCAGGCATAAAGGAGGGGGGGTCGGAGTGCCTTGCCCGTTTGCGGGCTGGTGACCCAGTGGGGCTGAGGCCCGGACAGACATGTAGCTCTCCTTGTCTGACTGTGTGGCAGGGGAGCCAAGGGGAGTGCTTTTGGAGCGACTGGGTAGTGAGGTATGCGGACTCAGACTGTGGCTGCGTGTATGCCTCAGACCCAGTGGGTGTGCCTTTATCCCCCTGAGTGTGCGTGCCAGGGGGTGTGTGCTTGCCCTTACGTGTTGGTGTGCTGCCTGTGTCTGGTGGGGTGTGTGCTTGGGAATGTCTGGGTGTGCATGGGACAGGCATGGGAGTGGGAAGTGTGGATGGAGCTGGGGTAGGGGTGGAACGAAGCGCTGCAGGAGACTCACTGCTGCCGTCAGTGAAGAGTCGATGGACCTCAGCAACATCCGTTGGTCAGACATCGCTGCTGACATGCACTCCATGAACAACACCATCTGTGTCAGCAGTCTGGTGTGGCCATGGAGGACATTCAGCATCGATGTCTGGCCAACCTGCAACTGCCGCTGAATGTCCACAGACTCTGCAGTGAGGGCAGCAGGGGTGACAGGGGCAGGGGGTGCGGCGCCTGGCACGAAGGAGACATGGTGGTGCCCTGCACGGACAGAAGGGGCCGGAGCAACTGGGAGGGCGGTGATGGGAATGGAGGCGGGGACAGATGTTGTGCTGCTGCCAGGTGTTGTAGCGGCCTCTGCCCCCTCGAGGAGTTCAGCCTCGGACCCGTCAGCGTCGTAGTCGGTGTCGCCACCAGACAGGTCCTGCGCCTGACTCCCCTCGCCCTCCGTGCCACTTGCTCCCGCAGACTCGCCAGCAGTGGTGGCACCGGTGCTGGATCCCTCCTCCAGGTCCGTGCAGGTGTCCCCCTCAGTGTCCTCTGATGATGCTGTGGGCAAGGTGAAGATACAGAAAATAATCAGTCACCTGTATACATCTGACACATGAGTCCAAACAAAATAGGTCACAGTGCATATCAGGCAATGCATCATGAGTAACATCTAGATTACTCCGCACATATGTAAGCCCTGTACTCCCCAGTTGTTTGACCCACCATGCCACTTGAAAACAAGGAAAAATAGGACACAACAGCAAATAACTTGATATCGAAATATACTGAGAAGCTAGTGTCTGGGAACAGTTGAGCACAGAAATACTATGAAGGCATGCCACCTCTTGTTTACTGTGAACGAAATAGTATTGGTGCACCCAAGGGTAAATAACAGACCTCAATGCTGAAGGTGTCCCCACACTCAGAGACCTGTAAGTACTTTGGAAACCCAAACGAAATACATTGTGATCCCTTGGGAATCAAACCACTTTACACAATCTACATGTTTAGAATGTGTGAATGTGCAACTTTGTGAACAGAACACACATGTGCCTGTATAAAAGAAGTCACACAAGGAGGTGCACACAAAACTACATTTACACAGTCATTGTATGAGCTGCCAGCCTTATTCAAAGAAGCCACTGTTGGAAAGAAATGGGGTTTCAGTAAGTACACATACATGGCACCACGGCGGTCTGGATGACTTGACACTCATAAGTTGCTATCAGCAACAACCAAGGACTTACCCAAATGCCACCACACTGTGGGAACATGGATATGTATAATCTGAAAAACAGTCTTATTCGAACTGTGCCTTTCTTTAAAATGTGCCAGCGTGTCCCCTGAAAGTGTAAAGGTGGTTTCTTGTGCACTTCCTTGGGAGACATCTGTCATGCAGGCACATTCTTGTCCTTCACAACAAAACATCAAAGTCAAGCATTGAAAACATGAAGACATGTTGACAAGTGTAGTGAGTGCCAAGGTACAAGACTTTTTGACTAACAACTTGAATCATGCCACCTGTCACATGGCCATCCGTACCATGATGACACAGTTGGCAACATATCTGACCCACTACCTGTCATGTGGAGTGGCACACATGTCCAAACACAGGACAATACATAAGCTAATGGGCCTGCAATTGTGACGGAATAAGGCACACCTGCACTGAGGAAACACCCTCATGGCAAGCAAGAATGTCCACACAGATGTCAGCACACAAAGACAAAACTACGAAGCATCTGGACCACACACTGGTGCCAAAAATGGATGAGCAGGAATCATGTATTTAAACTTTTGACACATGCTGCAAAGCACAAACATTAAACCCTGCACAACATGACTGGGTCACTGCATGTTGAGTGTCTGTCCAGACAATTATCACACACAGGTCAGACCTGACAAGGAGACATAAGGTTTGGACATGTAGGCCTCGCCCGCACAAACCCCCCATACCTGAGACAATGCGATTGAGACAGATCAAGAAGTGACACCTCTTAATCAGGGTTTACAAAAATGTGCATCAAGAATTCCAAAATGTACTCCACATCACCTCGTGAGGCTGCCAACACATATTTGTGACAAACAACCATCAACAGATATTTGTAAATAGACACACAGGCACTGCCCAGGGTGAGGATGCACAAGCCAAATGGGGTCACCCTGTCCAGTGGACACATGTAGCACACTTTAGATAAATACAAATGAGGCCAGGGAACAATGCCACAGAGGCCAACCTATGCTGAACACAGAGAGAATGGGCACAGTGTTGGATGACACACATGATTCCGAGGCAAGGGTGTCTCAGGGGACTGTAGTGGGCACACTGCTCCATGGTCCTGGAATTATCTGACTGTAACATGAGCAACCGTCCCGGCACTATGCATATCTCCCACTCATGCACATCATGTCTGAGGCCACAACATCGGTCATGCATGCTGCAAGTCTGTTCATTTGAAACCTCACACTCCTATGTTGAGACTCAGCATCAGTGCCAACAAATATGGACCCCCAAATGACTGAACAGGACAGGGCACAGGCAAGGTACCAACACATGTCACAGACCACCCCCACACATGATGCAGAAAGCAATGTGCACTTGGATTAACTGGCAGCCTAGATGACCATGTGCAATAGTGATTACACACAGACCAGGGAACACATGTCAAGGAGGGGAAGGGAGGAAGAACAGCACAGGTTGACTTGGGGGAACAGGATATGCACTGCACATATAAACCCTGGCAGTGTATCCAGGCGACTGAGCACTTCCAAAAGCTGGTGACACACAACAAACACACATGTACCTACCCCCTCCTTGCTGCTGTCTCTCCTGTAACCGCCTATCCATGTCAGGGAAGACCACCGCCAGGACACACCTCATCTGGTGGGTCAGGCGTCAGTGCCCGCCGTGGGGGCGTGGAGGTGAGTCCTCCAGCAGGACCCGGGCGATCCTCCGGGTCCAGCACCGGATGTCCTGCCACCGTTTTCTGACCTGGGCTAGGCGCCGACTGCGACACTCCACCGATCTCACAGCCCTGACGGCCCGCTTCCAGATCTTCCCCTTCGCGTAGGCAGTTACCTGTGAGGATGACAAAGTGAGACAACATCACTACACCTGCTCCATGTCAGAGAGACACACATTTGAACATCTTTGATATGTTGAACACGGCATAGGATGCTGCCAAGGAATAGCATCTTTGTCATATGGACATTGGCCTCTGTGGAAGCCCCAATGCACTACATGGCATATAAAGTACACAGGTGGCATGAGGGGTGCGACACACTCTATGATCATGGCACACACTGTGCATCACAAGCAACACCAGGCTGATGGACAGCAACTCCAAGCAGTTACATGCCCCAGGCCACTAACGCAACCTCAGCAGAGTACACAGACACACACAGGCACAGATCAATCACATGCCATTGTCAACAGCGGATACAAACCTCACTCTGCACATGTGCCACTTGCCTGTGGGGTGTCACAGGTGTGGGGCTAGCTCAGCAAGTCAGACACACAGCACGGCTTACTTCTCACATCAGATGGGTAGAGCTGTTGCCTCCTCCATGCAACTGTGGTGCAACACTTCACATAGACACTCACCCACATGACAAGGAACATTCACACACATCAATGTCCAGGGGGCGTACACATCACTTGGACACTCTCACCACAGCTCCACTCAACTCACACACATCTGTGGGTACAGTCACCTGTCACACCGGGGGGACCACTGAATCACCTCAGGACTATAGACAAAAAATGCCACAAAGGATTAGCCAGGCTGAATCCGTCATGCACTATGCAGTGAATGTCACAGTAAGCACAATGCAAATGAGGAGTGCACACATGAACTACATCATGCTCTGCATGGGAGGCATAAGCCATTCCCCCCCCTGGGACCCACTCTAAACAACATTGCATGTCTGTCACACCTGGACACAATGCCAGAAGTGACAGTCACAAAAAAAGTGCACAGTCAAAGCTAGTGGAGTCAGCACTCACCTGCTCCCCTGGTCTCCCATACAGGCTGGTGTACTGTGGGAGGATGACATCCAGCAATGTCTCATTCTCCTCCTAGGTGAATGGCTGGGCCCTCTCCACAGACCTTGACATGGTGCCAGAGGAAGCACAGACAGCAGCAGTGTTGTCAACAGGAAAGTTGTGCAGGCAAGTGCCCTCTCATGGGTTCTGGCTGACTTATATCTGTCTTGCTGAGGGGCATTCATTTGGAGGAGTACATAGTGATTGGTCAGATTCATTCGCATCTTACGTTTACTCCAATCCCTTTCCACATACACCAGTGACAGCATTTGCATCGTTCAAATTTTGAGCATCATGTCAAGTCAACAACCACTTTGCAACATTGTATTTTGTGGTCAACTGACTTTTCCAGGACACCTGATGGAAAATTTGAACTGAAAACTCTGTATCCATGACAACCAGCATGCATTTAGTGCCTAATACTTGTCCCTTATGTGTCCCCTATGTAATTTTCAAATCCACACACAGGTACAGTGCGTTTCACACGTACCCCTACGGCACCAGTTGCACAGTGCATTTGACACGTACGTGTACGCACTGGTAGTACACGTACGGGTACGTGTACTACCAGTGCCTACACATACGTGTAGGCACTGGTAGTACACGTACGTGTAGGCACTGGTAGTACACGTACCTGTATGTGTACTACCAGTGTGTACCCGTACGTGTACTACCAGTGCCTACACGTATGTGTAGGCACTGATGGTACATGTACGGGTACGTGTACTACCAGTGCCTACACGTACGTGTACTACCAGTGCGTACCGTACGTGTACTATCAGTGCCTACACTTACGTGTAGGCACTGGTAGTACACGTACGGGTACGTGTACTACCAGTGCCTACACATGCGTGTACCACCAGTGCGTACCCGTACGTGTACTACCAGTGCCTACACGTACATGTACTACCAGTGCCTACATGTACGGGTACTACCAGTGCCTACACATACGTGTACTACCAGCGCGTACCCGTACGTGTAGGCACTGGTAGTACACGTACGTGTAGGCACTGGTAGTACACGTACGGGTACTACCAGTGCCTACACGTATGGGTACTACCAGTGCCTACACGTGCGTGTACTACCAGTGCGTACACATACGTGTAGGCACTGGTAGTACACGTACGGGTACGCACTGGTAGTACACGTACGTGTAGGCACTGTTAGTACATGTACGTGTGTACGGTCCATACCACGCGTGCTCTGCTCCTACGGCACCACTAATATAGTGATACGGACCGTACTTGTATGGTCCGTACCACGCGTGCTCCTACGGCCACACAACTCTTGTGATACGGACCGTACACACGCCCTCAGAGCGTAGGCATAGTTTCCAGGACATGCCGCCTGCTGCTGCGGCCCCTGCAGCAAGGGCCCACAAAGTAGTGGGATTCGGCAACACACACGCCTCAAAGATGCTCCTCCCTGCCTCCCTCCACCCATTCATTTGGCTGCCATCATCTTGTCTGTGCCACTGTTGCGGCCACGCGGTGCCAAAGGCAGGACCGTCAGCACATGCAACGTGCACATTGCACGACCCTCATGTCCTTGCATGACCCACATCACACTACAGTCTGATGTTGTAGCCACCCTCCAAGCAATGTCTATCCGAAACTCAACCGCCTGCTCTCAGGCATACCCTAAGAGCACACACGACACCTTTGCATGTTGAGTGTGCAACTCCAACTGCCTACACAGCGCTGCCCCGCCTACCAGGCCCTGTCACACCAACCAGATCATGTCCCTCCTGCTCCACACAGGCTCCCTCCACCAGCAAGGCCATGGGAGTGGGACTCAAGCATTCAGCATGTGGTATAGTGGTGTCATCTGGCACATGGCCCAGGGATCATCTCTCAGCGTGTCAATCTTCAATGTGTCCAGGAGCCCCCTCTCCACCATCACATGCGCACACAACCTCATCATCATGTCGTATGCCATTGACACCCAGGTGCTCCTCACCCTCACCAAAGACGCAGCCATTGCCAGTTCCAACATTAAAGAAGGCATGAGGTCCGTGGATGAATAGCTGAACATCAGCCACCTGAGGCTGGACTTGTACAGGACTGAGGTAAGCATCTGAAGATTGTCCCCTTACAGCTGGCTCAACTCCTTGTGTCCCACCCGCAAGATGGTGTGCATCATGGATTTGCCACTCACATTTGCCATGCAAATCACCAGCATCTGTACCTCATGCTGCAACACCCTCTGCATGATGCACATGATCCTCAGATAGATCCACTCCAAGGAAAGACAGACCATCCCCCAGGTCCACAACACCAGCCGTGTCAACTACTGCCCCGCCCTCTACGGAGCAAGTACATCCAAACTCACGGGAAACTTGTCCACATCCAGGGTGCATCTGCACAACTCAGCTTCAACATCCCGCACCCCATGAACATCACTTGAGATAGCTGCAAGGGATCACTGTGTGCTGCAGGATGACCTTCACACTCCTCACACACACTCAGGAGGCAGTCAACAATCCCAGACCCCAAAATCAACCTTGTACGTCTGTCATCCAAGACCCCGTTGGCCCAACTCTATGCATCCGAACTTGGCCTGGCCACCATTCTTCACATCCACAACACTCCAGCATGAAGGAGATGGTTCTCACGCCTGGACAAACATACCTGGGACTCCCTCCCCGGGAACCTCCACATGAGCCATGACCTCTAGGCCTTCATCATCCTCTTCCTGATTGGTGTGCCCGCACAGTATTTCAAACCCCCCCCCTCAGCAGCTTGAGACCATCACGGGTGAGTATTGGGCTCCCAGGCTGTATCGGATGATACATTGTGACCCATGTGTGTCCTGTACCGGACTCAGACCCCAGGGTATGGATGGCTGGAGTTAGTTCAACACTCAAGCATAGTTTGACATTTACCCACACGTATGTTGTGGACTAATGCAAAATGACTGCAACATCTCATGACAAATAAATAGTTTTTTTCTCGGTGGGGTGCGTGTTTTGGTAGAAAAAATAAGGTCCTCTACCGGGTGCATAGAATCCAAAGTTCACAGGGGGAGATGGGATCCTTGGCATTTGAAGTCATCAGAGTCCAGACCACAGTGTTGGCCATCATTGGTCAGACTGTGACCAGCAAGTTTATGTGGCAGAGAATGTCAGTGAATGATGTGCTGCTGTTGCGCATGAAGGCCAGGTGCCAGGCCAGGTGACCTGGGAGATGTGGATGGTCCGATGCCTCTCACGGTCTTTTCCGTGGACGACCCACCTTCCTCCGGGGACCCTCAGATGCAGGCCTTAACAATGTTTGGGATGCTCCGTCGCACGAATCCTCCTCCTCCCTCCCTGTGGCTGGTGCTGGTCTGCGCCTGGTGTCACCGGGAGGGTTGCCCATGTTGTCGGCGATCCGACGGAGTGAATGGCTTATGTCCCTTTGCACTGCCAGGAGCTCAGCCAGTCTTGCCTCCATCCGTCCTTGGTGTTGTTGTTGACTGGCGTGTTACTTGGCCTGCTGATTCTTAATGTCTGTGAGGGTCGCCACTACCTGACTGATGGCCCTGGTGTCACGCCGGTATGCCTCCATGATGTTGCGTACGTGTGACATACCGGTCCCTTCAGCTGTCTGGTCAGGTTCTCGCCTCCGCCTGCCTCCACTCCCACCACCCCTGCCCACACGAGCCTGGCCTGCCCTTGTGGGCACATCGGGTCTACGGGACCCCTGAGGGATGGCAGTGTCGGTGTTGGCTGCCTCCTCCTGGGTGCCCGGCGAACCTTGTCCCTCCAGGTCAGACTGGCTCAGTTGTTCAGTGTGGGCAGGGCTCCTGGGTGTCTCCTGGGATGTGGCAGGAATGGGGGTGGTGGTTGGCACAGATGTACCTGAAGCAGGTGCTGCAGGGGCTTGGACACCAGAGGGGCCAGGTGGGTTGGGGTCATCCGCGGAGTGTTGTGAGGTGTCGCTGCCGGTGGGATCAGGTTCCTCCTGAGCCTGGGACTGTGGTACTTCCCCCCATTGTTGGGGAAGATCCATGACGTTGCCCTGTGTGTGAGAGAGAGACAATGTTAATGCTGTTTAATGCGACATCCATGTTTCATACATATTCTAGTTACCACAGTTCCTCCAGGTAGTTGTATGTGCCTAGCATTCACATCAATGTTTACTTGTGGATGGGTATGTTGCAGGGGACTGATTGAAATGTTCTCCAGGGTGTTTGACATGTCGAATTTGGGCTTGGATGCTTCTTTGGCTGTGGCTTGATCTTGTTGTGTCACATGTCCATTGTGAGAGTGGGTAACTCCATTGGCTGCCCCGGGGGTGTGTGCTTGTGTAAGGGGTGAGTGATCATCCCTCAGCCCGACGCTGTTCAACATCCACATGGCCCCCCTCACACAAGTGGCCCGCCACCACAACCTCAAAAACATCTCTTACGCCGACGACACCCAGCTCATCCTCTCCCTCACCAAGGACCCTCACATCGCCAAAACAAACATCCACAAGGGTCTGAGGGCCATCGCCGACTGGATGCGGAGCGGCCATCTGAAACAGAACTCGGACAAGATGGAGGTCCTCATCCTCGGACCCACACCCTCAACCTGGGACGACTCCTGGTGGCCGATCGCTCTGGGGACAGCACCGACACCCACCCACCACGCACGCAACCTAGGATTGATCCTCGCATCCTCCCTCTCCATGTCCAAGCAGGTCAACGCCGTCTCCTCCTCCTGCTACGACACCCTACGCATGCTCCGCCAGATCTACTGGTGGATCCCGACCGAAACAAGTAGAACAGTGACACAGGCCCTCGTCAGCAGCTGACTGGACTACGGCAATGCACTCTACGCAGGACTCCCATCCAAACACCAATGGCGGCTACAACGCTTCCGAAACGCCTCCGCACGACTCATCGTCAATGCTCCCCGCCACAGCCACATCACCCCCCTCCTGAGTGACCTGCACTGGCTCCACATCGACAAGAGGATCACCTTCAAGCTCCTCACCCACGCACACAAGGCACTCCACAACGCTGGACAAGCCTACCTGAACATCAGACTCAGCTTCTACACCCCCAACCGCCAGCTCCGCTCCGGCAGCCTCGCCCTCGCAGCTGTACCCCACATCCAACGTACGACCGCCTGCGGCAGATCCTTCTCCTACCTCGCCGCCAAGACCTGGAACACCCTCCCAACCCACCTACGACTGACCCAAGACCTACTTGCCTTCAGAAGACTCCTCAAGACCTGGCTCTTTGAGCAGTAGTGGAACCCCCCCCCCCCCTCAGCGCCTTGAGAACCCTCACAGGTAAGTAGCGCACCTTACAAGTACCCTGATCGATTGTTGATTGATTGATGGTGCCTGCTGGTGGGTGTAGTGTGATTTGGCAGTGGATCTCCCAGGTGATGTATCTGTCTCCCCATGGAGCATGCTGCCATGTCAGTGAGTGTGAGTTCCCGTCCTAGATATCTGAGCTTGTTGAGTTTGCAGTTGTCACAGGAGGGCCTTGTGCTTCCTACAGCAGGGCCAAGTGTCAGCTACCTTGTCAGTACTTTGCCAGTTCCTGCGCATTGCGCATGGTGCATGGGTATGTACCTGGGCCATATGGGCTGAGGGCAATGGTGTCTGTTTTTTGAGTTGTACAATATGTTTAGTGATCCCCACCCTCCCAGCATCCCGGACATCCAGTCTTGGGTTTGTGGTTTGTGTAGGGTGGGACATGGCATGGCCTTGCTTTGGGAATGGGGCATACACATGTTAGTGGCATGAGCGTTGTTTTTGATTGTGGTTGTGTCCGGTGAGGGCTTGGGGGTAGGTGAGTGCATTTGTTGTAGTTGGGGTGTGGATGCCATTACCCCCATGTTATGTAAGTTGTTTGTGTACTCACCAGGCTCGGCAACTCCTTCGACTCCGTGTACTCCCACCAGCGGAAGCAGGGCCATCACCTTCTCCTCCCAGGGATGGTAATGTACCGGTCTGCGGGGCAGCCCACCTCCAGTGATGTTACTCTGGGCGTAGTCCTCGTTCATTTTGCGCTTGACTGCCCTCCGCAGATCGTACCACCTGGCTTGGCATTCATTCCTGGTCCTTCTGATGGGCGCAACAGCATTCACCCGATCGACGATCCTCTGCCACAGGCGTGATTTTTCGGCTATGCTGGTCTGTCTGACCAATGTTACAAAGAGCTGTGGCTCGACTCTGATGACTTCGTTGACAAGGATGTCCAGCTCCTCCCTTGTGAACTTTGGATTCTTGTCTGTGGGCATGGTGTGGGGTGTGGGTGTGGATGGTTGTGGGTGTGTGGGTGTGAATGTGTAGGTGTGTGTGTGAATGTGTAGAGGGGGTATGTGTGAAGGAGGTTGTGTGAAGGTGTGTAAGTTAAGGTGTATTGGTGCAGTTGTATGTGTGTGATGTCTATCAGCAGTGGGTCTGTTGCAAAGGCTCATGGTTTGTGAGTGTGGGCCCTTTTTATTAGTCCATTTGTGGGTGTGGCTGGGTTTGAACTTTTGGTGGGTGTGTTATAAGAGGTGGTTGTGAGTTTGGGCCTATGTTTGCCTGTTTGGATGTGCCAGGTCAGTCTTTTAGATGTTTTTTGTACTGTAGACGTGTTTTGTGGTGTTGTGCGAGTCGAATTGACCCTCCTTGTGCTGTTTTACAGTGTCCTGGTTCTGTACGAGTTGTTTTAGCGTATGTAAGGTGCGTACATACGCGATGTTGTTGTACAGTGCTCACATATGCAATGTTGTTGTACGGTTTGTACATACGCGATGCTGGGGTACGGTGGTGGGGTACGGTGCGTCCAAGTACGGGGCAGGGGTATGGTGTTGGGGTACGGTGCGCACAAGTACGGTGCTGGGGTACGGTGTTGGGGTGCGGTGCGTACATGTACCGGGCTGGGTTGCGGCGCTGGGGTACGGTGCGTCCAAGTAGGGGCATGGGGTACAGTGCTGGGGTACGGTGCGTCCAAGTACGGGGCTGGGGTACGGTGGTGGGGTACGGTGCGTACCAGTACGGGGCTGGGGTACGGTGTTGGGGTACGGTGCGTACATGTACGGGGCTGGGGTACAGTGCTGGGGTACGGTGCGTCCAAGTACGGTGCTGGGGTACGGTGGTGGGGTACAGTGTGTACAAGTAAGGGGCTGTGGTATGGTGCTGGGGTACCGGGCTGGGGTAGGGTGCTGGGGTACAGTGCGTCCAAGTATGGGGCTGGGGTACGGTGGTGGGGTACGGTGCGCACAAGTAAGGGGCTGGGGTACAGTGGTGGGGTACGGTGCGTACATGTACGGGGCTGGGGTATGGCGCTGGGGTACGGGGCTGGGGTAGGGCGCTGGGGTACGGTGCGTCCAAGTCCAGGCCTGGGGTACGGCGCTGGGGTACGGTGCATCCAAGTACGGGGCTGGGGTACGGTGGTGGGGTACGGTGCGCACAAGTAAGGGGCTGGGGTACGGTGGTGGGGTACGGAGCGTACATGTACAGGGCTGGGGTAGAGTGTGGATATGGGGGGGTACGGTGCTGACATATGGGGGGAAGGGGGGGGGCTGTACGACTCGTATCCCGGACACAAGTTTACCCGGATACGAGTGGTACGGCGTTCGCTCCGTGCGGGGCCTTTTCCATGCGCTTGTGTTTTCGGACGGGCGGTACGGATCGTACTTGCGCGCTCGGATTTCAGTTTTACAATTTGTATGTAAAACTGTCCGGGGACGTCTCGTAGACTTTTCCCGAAGCGATTCGTATGTATTTTTCACGTACGAATTGTACTTCACCGGTGGGACGGCACTTGTACGATTCGTACGTAAAAAAATACGGATACGAGTCGTACAGTAATTTTTTTTAACGGATCGGAATCTGCACTATAGTGTATATTTTAAATAATAATGACAAAAAATAAAATAAATGACATATAGTTTTTAGGGATGGGATGTTAGGGGCTTAGGGCCCTGGGTGGGGAGTAATTTAATATTGAGGGAAGGTATTAAGGACAGATTATTTCTTCTTTCTCATTGAATACTCTAGGGTTTAAACTGTAAAGAAATCAATTTAAATAAATGAGTACAAAAAATAGGAATGGAATGGAAAGGGTAGAGTGTCCTAGGTTTGGGTGTAATTCAGTAGCGACTCCTGGAGGGTGTGCTGCCGGGTGGTGACGCGGGGCGGGGGAGGGCCAGGGTGGGGGTAGTAAACTCTGGAATATGGCCCAACAGAGGTAAGTCTTCAAATAAATAAATAAAACAAAATTTGTTGCGCATGCTACATCGCATTTGGCGATGCAGTGCGCGCAATGAAATTCATTTTATTTATTTATATGTTTACTTACCTCTGTTGGGCCATATTCCAGAGTTTACTACCCCCCACCCTGTCCCGCCCCCGCCCTGCATCATCGCCCAGCAGCACTCCCACCAGGAGCCGCTACTGGCGTAATTAAATATTGAGGAAAAGTATACATTTCAGATGAATACTTTAGCAGTTTTTTAATTAATACTCGAAAAATTATGTACATGGAATTAACAAATTAGGTATGGGATGTAAAGGATATAGGGGCTCACGGTTGTGAGTAATTTAATATTGAGAAAACATTTACTTTCAGATTAATACTTTAGCAATTTTAATGAATACTCTACTATTCTTTTTAAATATAAAAACTAATAAATAAAAAAAATTGGGATTAATACTTTAGGGATGGGATATTAAGGGTATAGAGGCCCAGAGTGAGAAGTAATTTAATATTGTAGAAAAGTATTACATTCAGATTACTACTTTTGTAACCTTATTCAAAATTGATACAGAAGTATTAATTGTGAAAATAAAAAAAGTGAAGCCTGCAGGTTTTAAGTGTGGTGAGTTAATTGATAATATGATAACAAATATCTGTATTTTTTTTTAATTAATATTTGATTACTAGTTAAAGTTTAATTATTTTTTTTAAATACTATGTATAGTTTTAGCATTTTTAAATCCTGTAAAAAAATATAATAATTGAAGTAGGTGTAATAAACATTCATAGAATAAAAAAAATAACCAGCACACAAATATTTAAAAAGCGATACATGTTTCAGACTCATGGATACCCCCAGAAGCATAGAAAGATATGGACTTGTTGGGCGACATACCGAGGGATCGATCTTCCCCCTCTCCCATCTTTAGACCCCTGCTGGAACTTATCAGTTACACAAATGTCTGATGTGCGTTACAACTTGCATCATGTTCTTTTCTACACTTTTCCATTATATTCAATGAGGCATGAGTACCTTTTATTTTTTGACTGTTTTTTTTTTTAACGTGTTTTCTATTTTTCTTCTCTTTTGACAGTTGGTGGAGTGTCGTGGCCATGGATCAACAGGTGCTGCTGCTTTTCAAAACTTAAAGGGAATGAAAAGGTACCTTTATTGCAGGTATAATCTAAGGGGCCGATTCACAGAACTAATCTGAGATAACATCCTAACCTTACTACTTTTGGTATTCATAGAAGGCATTTAGTAGTAGTAAAGTTAGGACTCCTAACTGTACTACTACTAAATGCCTTCTGGGAATACCAAAAGTAGTAAGTTTAGGATTTTATCCCAGTTTAGTAGTAGTAAAGCCTAACTTTACTACTACTAAATGCCTTCTGTGAATACCAAAAGTATTAAATTTAGGATTTTATCTCAGATTAGTTCTGTGAATCGGCCCCTAAGGGAGGTAGTGTGAGTAAATAATTTGAATTTTTGCTGTATTGTTGTGTTTTTACCCATTTTTCCAAATTGCAGAAAATATGCCATCCTGGAGACTTTGAATTAATTTTGTATTTTTTTTTTTAAATGGCTAATATTTGTATGCCTTCGATGCAACTTTGGTGTTTACATCTATCTGCACATTGCTTTTTCTATTATTTTAAATAAGTAGTTTTTTGTTTTAGAGTCATACTTTTTAAGGACTTTTGTTTTTTATTTTTATTTATTGTTTCTTTTGCTGCAGGATTGTTTGGAATGGATATTTTTCATATAAATATTTTTTGAGTTTTTGAATGGTTTGAACAAGGATTAACAATTAATGGAATATTGTTGAATGACAGTAGATGGTTCTTAAAAAGCTACTGCCATTCGAAGAAAGAAGACTTCTTCAAGTAAAGTTTCAATTTAATTTTTTTTAAAGACAATTTGAATTGTATTGAATTTTTGCAAGACAGGAAAGTAAAGTCAGGTTGTATTATAAGTCCAGTTAGTATTGCAAAATGTATGATATATATTCCAAATAGTTTGTGCCACTAAACATACCAAATTGTTGTACTTTACAATGGGCCCAATTACTGTGTCGGTGCGGTCTGCCTGACATCTGCCCCTGCGGTCAGCCCTCCGCATTATGATGCAGCGGGCCGAGGCATTGGGCGGATAGAGCATCCACTGCTGTTCCGATCCCGGCTGAGCTTTGGAAAGAATCACAATCCCAGCCTCAGCTCTGCTGTTGGGATTATGATGTCACTTTCCGACAGCCTTTCCATGTCAGCCTTTCCGACATGGAAAGGTTGTCGGAAAGTGACCCTTCCCTCCTGACCTTCCTGTATGGGGCCTGGGGGCACCTACTGTGCCCTCCTAAACATCCCTCCACCGATTGGCAGGCACCACATGGTGCCTGCCAAATGGTGCAGGGATGTTTGAAAACATCACTTTTTCAATGGCAGCTTGTGCTGCGGGTTTTTTACACCCGCCGCACAAGCTGCAATAGAAAATTGGGTGTTTACAACCAGCCATAAGGCAGTCACATCCAAATTGTGCGGGAGGAACTGTCGACCTATGAGCGGGCGGTTCCATTCCTGCTACGGTGTCGGTCGGACGCTCGTCCAACCAATATCGTGATCAGTCCTATTGTTGTTAATAGTTGAACCCATGGACACTTCAAATTCCAAAATATTTTCTCAGGGCTTATGTGTTTATTCTTTTCTTTAATTGCAATCAATACTTTATTATAAGTGATTGCTTGCTTGTCTGGTAGTAAAGCATAGATTAAAGGCATAGTATTATTGTCATTGTTGGAGTGTGTAGTGTATATTTGGTTGAATGGATGGGGTGTTAACTTAAATGTCCCATCATTCTTCCAAATAGCACTTTTTTCTAAGAGGTAAAGATTATTCAGAGTAGCAAAGAATAGTATTCTTTTAGTAGGATGTTTGTTATTGTAGAAAATCAAAGGTTCTTTATTAAAGGCTTCGGTTAGTTTGGTAGGGATGTCTGTGACAGAAAATGTTTTGGGTTGAGTGGAAACAGCGTTACTTGCCTGTCTTTTACTACTTATTAATATTTATACATTTGTAATGGAAGGCATTTCTTCTGCAATGTGCACAGGGATATTTTTGGACACTTCCCTCCAAACTGAATCACAGGGCTCATTGAAGGTTGATACAAGGCATTTTATTTATTGGGCATTTTCCCTAACTCCTGTCTTTGTTGCAGAGGCAGAGTGGTAATGTTCAGTGGTATGCTCAATATATGCTCCCAGAGAAACTGCACTGCCTTTGCAACCAATCTAAAAATCTCCAATGTGCTTGTGGTTCAGTGCATCTGTCCTTACAATAAAGGTACTCTTGGTGTACTCTTGATGTGACAGTACATATGTTGCCTCTGGTAGGTTCTCCATTCAATAAAATATTTTTATTAAAAGGAAGGGGGCACCCCTGACATATGGAGTGGAGGATGCCACCCTCAGGTAAGACAACGTTCTCCAAAGCTGGCATATTCTTGTCTCAGAAAGCACTATGAAGATCTGGCTAAGCCAACCCACTGGCATGACTAAGTTTCCCTAACACTCCCATTCCGGACCCTCTGCTAATTCAATTAGTGGGGCTCCTGTCTGGTTCGGAGTGCAGGATGTGAGGGTGAGCCTGTGTCCTATCCTAACTGTCACTCCGTCTTTGAAGACCAGTTCGGCTACTCCACCCTCATCCTGCATTTTGCTCTGCAGCTGCAGATCTCCTCCCACCAGATGCCCTTTGTCTCTATGCAGGGCACTTCACACTTCATAAGAACAGTTTGGCTCAGCCTGTCAAAGGCTGGCCAATCAGGAGAGACTGCTGGAAGGCTGGACTTTAGCACATTAGAAATGCATGTTCTATAACTTCTTTTCTGTGATAGTTATAATAAATCTAACCTTGGCAAGTTATTGGATTTATTCTAACTATCATTTTCATACTTTGAAGTATGTTTTAGCTCACTCCTGTCAACCGTTTTACTTCTTTAAAGTATTCCCATGTTTACCTATGGAGCCAATGTGCTACAATGGGGAAAAACAACTTTGTCAGTTTTTCACACTCACCAGGGCATATAAAAAAATGTCCCTGCTTATAGTTAAAAGGCACCCTTCCCCTGTAGCACTTAGGGGAGACAAATTTAGGGGTGACTTATATGTAAAAATAAGGTAGTTTAAGACTTTGGAAGTACCTTTAGCTTGAAAGACGAATTTTCATATAATTTACTTTTAAAAACAGCCTGCAATGCAAGGCTATCTTTTAAATGACAGCAGGCAGCACAGCAGTGCATTAAATCTGCTGGGCCTTTACAACTACATGCCCTACCATATAATAGGGGCTTACAGGTACGTAGGAGGAGCCAGCTCCCATCATGCCCGCTCAGAGCTACTGCTCTGTTGCGAATCCTCCTACAACCCCCAGAACGGCATTTCCACTGCTTTTCTTCACCACCCGCTACTACGTTTCCGAAACCGGAACGTAGGCGGCTCAAACCGAGACCAATTCCGCCTTTCTCCGAGCAATCTCCACAGATATATTTGCCGCGACCTCCCTCCCACTGAATCAGCCAAGATGGCAGTCACCGCCGGGAGGGCGATGCTGGACACATGCAGCGCTTACTAAGCGGCGCTTTAAATGCGGACGACTGAGACGGAATCGCAGGCTTGCTGAGGACATAGCTGGCTGAGGTGAGAGAAAGCGGCCCGCAATACTGCGCGATCGATGGTGAGGAGGCCGGTGATCTTCTCCGGAGCCCGATGAGTGGAGCGCGACCGGCGGCGTGCTGGTTGCCGTGAAGGGTAGCGAAGGTGCCTTTGACTGCGTTGCCCCCGCTACAGATATCAGCGATCTCATTGTGCCGATTCACATTGACAGTACTGGCGTGGAGCTTCCGTACATGTTTGCGAGGTGTATTAGAGGCCCAGACTGCCTGTGAAAGCACAAAGACAACCTGCTTGTGGCAGCAGTGCGGCTGCATGTTTTGCATAATCGTCTGTGGCTGCACCGGCTGATACATCGAGCACGATCGTAATGATTGCTATGGCATACCTGCATTGGGAGGCTTGATATGGTGCGATGATGAGTCAGCAGGCCTGTTGACATGCACCAAGGCAGGTGAAAGCGTCTGCGGCCACCATTTTGAGCTTCTGCAGCCGCCATTTTGAGCTTCTGCCGACCCAGTACCTGGCCTCTGCTGGTGTAATCACTTTGTACGAGGTGCGCTAGGGAGGCAAGATAGACTAATGAACTGGAAGTTTTGAAGCAGTACGCACCGTGATGATACCCTCTGCACATTGTCTGCAGCGTGCGCTTACATCACTGCACGAGTTGGAAGCCCCTAAGCGGCCTGCCTGACTTCAAAATGGCGGCAGCTGGGACAAAGACAGGCATCAATACCTCCGCAAGTGCCAGAGACGGTGTGGGAGGCAAATAATGTGCAGGAGAGAAGGAGCAACCTAGACCCTGACGTGATTGAGATATCCGGCGGTGCCTGACCTTATAATGTTCATCATGCTGATCCTCTGCTTAGTTTGTACCCCCTTTCACCTGGATTATAGAAAATTGTGGGGACCCTCTGAATTCGTACATCAAGGACTCACCTTGCCTGACCTCAAGATAGTCGCCTCAGTCATTGACTCTGTGAACTCTCCATCGACAGCTGAGACCCAGCCATATTGACTGATGCCTGGTGGAGCTACCTCACGAGCTAAAGGTGAGATGGACTATGGATTCCCTCCTTGGCCGTCACCTACCCAGCCGGTCTTTGGGCAAACTCTCCTGCATCTCTCCTGACCTTATCTCCCTCCTCCCCCTTCACCCTATCCCCTACTGCTCTACCCTTCTCTTCTTTCCAGCTATTGACCTCTGCCCTCACCCGTCCTGGCTCATAGTTCCCACCCTGTTTATCCACTGGACTTTCTTATGTGAACTTTCCCTCGTCAGTTGAGACCTAGCTATTTGACTGATGGCCATTAGAGCTAACTTGTTTAGCTAAAGGGGAGACGGGCTGAGGATTCCCTCCTCGGACGTCACCTACCCAGTTGGTCTTTGGGCAGACTTCCCTTCGTCTCTCCTGCCGTCTATTCCCTCATCCTCCCCTTCACACTTCCCCCCTCCTCCCTACTTCTCTCACCTCGCTTTCCTCTTTCAATGTGTTGCTTATTTTTGATATAATGTGTAATTGTTATCATTTTCTGTAACATTGTGTAACCTAATGTAAAGCGCTCTGATACCTACGGGTCTAGCCAGCGCTATCTAAAACTCATTAAAATAATAAAACCGGTAGGTTGGCATATCAATTGTAATTCCACCTAATTACCATATGCCTTTTACATAAAGCACTGGCCCTAGGTTGTATTAGCAGAGCCCAGGGCACAATCAGAATCAGTTATCAGCAGTATAAATAAAAAAATGGGGGTGATCAGGTCAAAAAGGATTACTTTTTCACATAAAAAAATTATTTAAATGTTTTTGTTTTTTTAAATATAAATCTGTGGGGGATATTCTCAAGAACGTGTGATAACTACCGCAAAAGTAGCTTAATGCAACTACTAACATCGCAGTCCATCGCGGGAAAATAACACCTTGTTAACGTGGTATTCTCAACACTGCGGCACCATGCGATAGGCCCATGATAACATGTCAAATGTCCGCGATCAAGTCAACGCAACGCCGGAAAAACGCGAAACACCAACACCCAAAAATGTTGCGATGATGCCAATCGCGACACTAAAACCAGAGACAAACAGCCACAGGCCTGCAATTACCACGCGTCATGCGGGAAAATGCACCATTAAAGACACGGAAATAAAAGGGAGATAAAAAGCAACTGTGTAGCACCATGGATGCACATGGACCGAAGGCAGAGGCCAACGTGAACCCCACAAGCCCCACAAGCCACCAGCAAGGAACAACGGGGTCGGGGAAGGGCAAGGAGAAGAGTGAGAGGAAGACGGGGTGCAGTCCGCTGGAAAAGCAGATCAGTGTTGCGTAGGTGACAGAACACTACCAGCAACTGACACATAACCGTGAATGCAGTCGGAGTGTCAAGGAGGACAAGAGGCGCTGGCATGATGTCAAAAGCCAAACCAAGCACAAACCCGATGCCAACAGGAAGGCAGCAACGGCACCAGGAGGTGGGAGTCCTGAGCCATAGGAGGAGCCTGACGAAACTGAGGCCACAGTCATCAGTGTGGAGACGCTGCAAGGAGGTGGGAGTCAGGACACAGTCCAAGAGGACCTGACACAACATCAACAGGGTGAGTAACGACCAGGGACTGAGGGGACGGAGGGAGAGGGGCACAATAGCACACATGCACAACGATCTGTAGCACACTGCACACCCACAATTACCCTAACATGTCCCTCCTCCCCGTGGCACACAGCAGCAAACAGCACATCCACATTGACGACAATGTGGCACAAAGTGCAACACTGACACTGCAGAACAGAGGACACAATTGGCTGCGCTCATGCACTGAAACACCCCAACCACATCTAACAGAGCAGGAAAATGTGAGAAGGAAATGTACACGTACAAACCCACATCCGTCATGTAGTCCAAATGTCCACTGTCCTGCATCAAAATCCAGCACCTGCCAAACAGTCACAATGTACATAGTCATACAGTCTGCATGTAAACAAGGACAATGCGCCAACATACATGTCAACACAATGTCAACATGCATCTCCCCTTCACATTGCAGAGGGACAAACAACACCTCCAGCAGAGCAGACCGAATACCCATCAGTGATGCTGGAGAGAACCACTCCACCATTGGCACCGACGTCCTTCAACAGCCCATGGACATCTTAGGCAACCCACCCCCAGGAGCAGGGCAACCAAGCCACACAGAGGAGACCCCAAGCCCTGCACAGACCACACAGCATGAAGCACCCGCCACCACGACTGGCTCCCAACACGTCACCTAGGCACACATCGCATTCCAATGCCAGGTGTCAGAATGACAAAAGAAGGTGGCTGAACAGGTGCGGGTGGGGCCTAAACCCATGGAATACGAACTACACCACATGCGTGGTTGTCTAATTCCCCTCAGGGACCACATACACCACACCAAGGAGACCCACACTGCGATAGAGACACATGCATGTGCACATTTACAGTACTGAACCACACCCAGAGGTACGCAATTATCATTCACACACCCACACTGGACCTGTACACTCCTCTAACGTATTGAGTGGGTGACGATAAAGCTACATGTCCAAGGTCAAACACACTGCCTGCGGTGACATGTTGGCGTCCGTTGTACACAACACAATGTAATGTCGTCGGGCCCGGGGCCCTCATGCATACACTATGAACACAAGGATACACGCAGATAGTTTGTGGAACTGGCCACGGGCACGTGCGCCCAGCCCCTTTATTGGCAGGGCCACATGTACAGTGACGCCTGTGCTGGATGTGTGTAGGGTGAGTGTAAGCCAGCCCGCAAATAGTTGTTGGTGCTGGCAAAAACTTGAGCAGTGAACAGCAGTAAAATGGAAACAGAAAATACCAGCATAACAGAGACAACAGCTGAGCATCATGGAGGTAGCCCGAGCAAGTACAGAGGTCACCCAATATGCAAACAGAAGTGTCCATGAGTTGCAGTGCACTGAGGTTGGGGCACCTGGAGTGCTAAGCAGGGTATCAGGCAGATGATGGCCTCCACCTCAGGTGTGAGCAACTCAGTTAGTCTGCCAGTACGACTGTTTCGACTCTTGCAGTTGGCGGTGGACCTGGCGGTGGTGGGGTGTGCCTTCTGCGGGGATGCATCGTCCGGGCCGCTCAGGACTCAATTTGATGTGTGAGCCCTGGTGTAATGCAGTTGAGGCCGGAGGCAGCAGACAGCGCAGGGCCACAGACACATGTCGTCGATAATCCCAAGGCCATCGTCTCAGAGGCCATCCAATATCTCAGAAGACAGGGTCCCTGACTTGAGCTGCACAGAGTTAGTGGCCCCGGATGCACTGAGGCTGGCACAGGCACCCCGCCATGGGACGGTGACTTGCGGTGCAGTGAGATGGGCCACGCGAGCAGGGGAAGTCCTCATCGATGTCCGAGGTGAATGTGGCGGAGTGTTGCGGGGGATAGTGGAAGGTGTCCTCCAGGGCATGATGCAGAGGGTGGAAGCTGTCCGGAAGCAGCAAATGGAGGAGTGGAATGCCACTGCATCGTTTTTGCCACAAAGTCAGTATAACCAACATGATGGTGACGACAACCCCAAGTCCATGGACTCAGTCTCCACCAAAGTTCAACCAGAAAGTGTCCATGGGTCTCGGGGAACAGACTTAGTGGCACCGGGGCTGAAAGGGGATGCAGTCTGCGATGAGGCCTGTACAATGACATCAAGTCAGCCATACATAAATCAAGACTGAGTTCGACAAGTGTGACCTACTCGACCACAGTGTAGGCCCGAGGCAGCGGTCAGCAGGGGCCAGATGTGGTTCAGCAAGCTCCTCCTGGAACTCTAACACACGACGTTGACATGGCATTTGGGGGTAACTTGTGGTTGACGTAGGCAAAAGCACCAGAGCAGAGCGGGTGTTCAGTCAGCGACGATGACGTGTCCTGCCTGGTAGGGACTGGATTGGATTGGCATGAGGTCTGCTGGACCGCAGTGTAGGCTGACAGCGCAGTCATCAAGGGCCCACAGACACGTGTGGTTGGGATGCCAGGCACAGACTTGGTGTCACCACATTGAAGGGAGTACAGTGATGTAAACGCTGCATTAATGTGTGTACTTCGACAATGTATGATCAAGACTCAGTCCCAAAAGTGTGATCTACTCACCCGCAGTGTAGGCCGAAGGCAATGGTCAGCAAGGGCCCAGAGCCACGTGTCGTTGTCTTGCGATGCACAGAGTTAGTGACACCAGGGCAGTTGTCGGTAGAGTTCGATCACCTCCGTAACGATGATCCTTTTTTCCTCCTGACTGACACGCGTCTTCCTCTCACACCTCTCCTTGCGTGCAGTGATATGTACTCTGCCATTGACAAATCAAGACTCAGTCCCATATGTGCGACTGACTCAAACGCAGCATGGCCCTAGGGCAGTAGTCCGCGCGGGCCCACGTACACTTGTGGATGGAATGCTGTGCACAGAGTTGGTGGCACCACATTGAAGGGAGTAGAGTGAGATAAAATCAGCCATAATTGATGTTCTCTTTCATAGTGTAACCAAGGCTCAGTTCCAAATGTGTGACCTACTTGTCCGCTGTGCATGTAGGTGGAGTACATCAACGAGAAGGGAGTACTGCAGGCCTGTGTCGCGGAGGCCGTGATGGTCTGAGGAGGCTGCCAGGTTTGTGGCACTCAGGCTTGGAGCTTGCACCGGAACATGGTGGGCCCTCTTCGACACACGCCTGTGTTGGTAGGTGTGCATTGAGGCCTGGGTGCACAGGGCCTGGCAGGACTGGTACGGGGACCTGCGGCTCAGGGTGCATCAGGCGCACAGGAACACAGGCAACACCACTCACGGCAATGGCGTAGGCCTCGTGGCGGGGTGAGGGGCACCACCCTGGCAGAGACTTTGGGCATTCCGGAAGAGGACCATGCCCAGAGCTGCGTGCTTTTTATTCACACCCCTATGCTGGCTTGGCGTACGCTGGGCCAGTCCACTCCGCTCACGCTGACAGGGGGGGACATAACAAGCTACATTTCCGGGATCTTCCCCACTGGCTGGGGTGACATGGTTGCATCCACTGTCCACTGCACTCCATACACCAGCAGTGTATGTTGACATGGATATGTGTGTGGTCTGCATACTGCAGTCTGGCCATTGCTTCCATGCCACACTTGGCATTGTGTACATTCTTATTCATCGGTCACTTGCCTCCTTCGCACATGCCTGGTCCCCACCTCTTCCCAGAATCTGCTATCATGTGGCTGAGGTGCCATGCAGTTGATGGCTTATGTGCATGGCTGGCCCAGGTTGCCAGAGTAAGTTGTGCTGTCGTGCCTGGTGGGTGGGCATGTTGTTTGGCATGGTGTATGTGAGTTTGTGACGTGTGCATTCCCAGTTTTGTGAGTTGCATGATTGTGGAGTTGAGGTGTGTGGTGTGTTCATTTGGTACTTGCCAACGAGCAGCGCATTTCCGTAGGTGCCAGCCAGGAAGCGCCAGGTGATGATGGACTGTCGGAAGATGTAGGACTCATCACTCGGAATGGGTGGTTGGCGTCGACGTTGGTGGAGATTCCCAGGTGGTCCACTATTGCCTGCACAGTGATGGTATGCGTGTGCTTTCGGTAGCGGATATTGTGTGCAGTGTCACCAGGGGGCACAAGTAGGACATGTGTGCATTCAATTGCCCCCTGACACGTGAGGGAAGCCAGCTATGGCACAGACACCTTGCTTGGTCTCTAGCTGTTCCTGCGCAGTGTCGGGGAAGGATAGGTAGTCTGGTACCAAGCTGATGATGGCATCCAAGACAGTTGTGGGGGGCTTGGATTGGGCTGGCTGTGAAACTCTTCCGACTCTGGCGGTTGTTGGTTGGCAGGTCCCAGAGGCCAACAGGTGCAGCACAGCCAGCAGCTTTGTCTGCGGAGGGATGTTGGTTGTCCGCTGTGTTGGTACCGTCGGCCTGTGGGCAATGGTGGTCAGGATGCGTAGGATTGTTGTTATTTTGAGCCTGTGGTGGGCAATGACATTCCCTGGTGTTGGGTCTGTGAGGTTGGTGCGTTTTCAGCAGGTCTATGTCTTTGTTTGCGCTGCCTCAGTGTTGGTCCAGGCAGGGGGCGGGGAGGCCTGGGGGAGGTCCTGGGGGTGGTGGCGGTGGGTGTTGTTGCCCTCTTGAGGCTCCCGGCTTCATGTTCAGTTGCTCCCTTGTCTGGTGCCGGTTGTTGTCCAACTTTGCACCAGGTCAGAGCAGGTGTTCATTTCCTGCTGCTAACGCACCTTATCGCATGTTTTGTGATCGTATCGCCGATCTGGCTGGTCGTTGAGAATGTTGTGGAGTGGTGTTGTCACGGCTTTCTGCATGGGAATGCCTACTCTGCATCTCATTAGTGATAGTTGACGGTGTCATCTGTGGCGATGTTTTTTGAGGATGCTATCGCCGGAAAACTGGGGATACGGGCTGTTAGCACCAGCTTGTGAATGGGGCGGTAACTTTATCGCAAATTTGGCTGCGATAAAGTGCCGTTAACTCAGCGATAGCTCCTTGAGAATATGCCCCTGTGTTTTGTGGCTGACTTGAAAATAAAAATAGTTTGTTAATTTACCCTGATAATGATGGAAGGTTCTTGTTTCATTAGGTATTTTTTGTTATTATCTTGCTAATAATTATTTATAAAAAAGAGTCATTATTCTACTTTATTTACCTGTTTCTTTATAGTTTGAGGCTTTCTTTCTCCTTTCGCTCGAAATGATGTTTATTTTCTATTATAGTTCATGAAATTCTGTTTGAGTTTCTTTTACACTTTCATTAATTTCAATGGAGATTTCTAGAAATATTTTAAAAAATTGATTATCTATTACCCTGTGTTTAAATCTGTTTAATATGAACAAAGAAAATTATGGTAAGTTTTTTAGTTCATACATGCTTTGGAAATGTTTACATTTGTCATTTATGAATACTTGTCAAATGATGCTTAGATAGTTTGCTGAATGAATTATGTGAAGTATTTATTCTTCATTTGTCAGTTTCACAATGGATTAAATTTACTTAAAACAATAAAAAAAATGTTTTTATTTATTATTTACTGTTTTTGAAAGAAATAAAATATGTTATGATTACATGTGTACTTACATTGCTTGATTGCTAAGTGGCTCTCTTTTTCATCTAGCAGTGTACAGTGCGCCCTCTCGACTGAACTGTTACCAGAGGAGTGGTGAAAAAATGGAGGACATTCGCCTTTTATGTATTTTTACTCAATAATGTCCATTTTTTAAAAAAAGCATACTTTGGAAAGAAAAATTCATTTTGTTTTTTGACAATCAGCTTTATTGATTTTTAAGGTCAAATAGTTTACAGCTCAAGACATTTATCCAGTGATACAAGACCCTACTACTTGTGCTTGCTTTGATTACATACAATCGAATAGTTTTGCCTGTACCCACCACACATAAACCGTACATCGGTGTACATAAGCTGACCTTGATTCGGTTAGTCCAGTAGGTTTGTCCACTTCCCCCAAACCTTGTTGTATTTGGCTGGACAGCCCCGGGCCTCAAATAGGTTTTTTTTCCTGTGCGGCACACCAATCCACCCCCCGGCACCATCTGTCTATGCTCGGGGTTTAGCTTGTGCCCAAGTGGCAGCAATATCACGCCTGGCTACTACTATGGCTGTCTCAAGGAATAGCCCATCAGCTCGAGAACCTCTTTGCGCATTGGAGAATTGAGGGTTATTTTATCATCCTCATTTATTTGTGAGAGTTTTATTTTAAATAGGTAAGTTTTACATTCTTCAGGAGTGTTTGTGAGTCATTCGTGTGTAAAGATTCATAAAATTCTTGGAATATATCTAAAATTGTTTGGGGATTTATTTGCACATTGTTTGTTTTATCTTTCAGCGCAATAATACCTTTTGGTTCTGTTTATGTGTGAGGGTGGAGCTATCTAGGTTCGATATGTGAAGCCTCTTGAGTTTTTGAATTAATTGTTCTAATTCTGTTATTTTAGCATTATGATTTTTACTTATTTGATTGATTTCAAGTTTATTAAAGTGCCTTTCAAGGATGCTCTAAGTAGGTAATGATATTTCAGGTGAATTATTGTCATTGATGTTCTTTATTATTCTTTTTTCCATGGTTTCCCTGCTATCCACATCTTAAGAATGTCTTGATTAAACTGCCATATTTTACAATTTGCTTTGGGATTAGTGCCCATAAGTGAAATGGTTTTACAGGAGTAATCTTTAATCAGCCTTGGACGTACATCAGTTTGATCAACGAGATGGGTATATGGACCAGAAATGAGGAGATAATCAATTTTGCAAAAGGAATTATGCAGGGTAGACAAAAAGGTGTAAACTCTAGGGTTTGGATGTTGGAGTCTCCAACAATTGCACAAATTATATTTAGAGCATAGTTTTATTAAAGCCATACAAGATTTTAAGAAATAATATATGCATTTAGATTGTCTGTCAAGAATCGTGTCAAGGGGAGAATAGGTGACATTACAACGAATGCTATTACAGTGCATGCTGTTGTAACGCAAACTTTTACTCTGACTTTCTGTCGGGGGGGGTGCTGGAAGTTGGATTAGATTAATTTTCTATTCCAACTCCAGTGTGTGCAACAGTAGGGAAGGAGTTGGTGTTAAATCCAACACCTTCTACCCACTGCTGCACACCTTTTGCGTTGCAACGACATGCGTTGTAAAGGCATGCGTTGTAACAGTTTTGTTGTAAAGGCTGTCTCCCCAAGGGGAAGGTTAAAGTCGCTGCCAATTAATGTTAACTCGTCACTTAGAATTTGACCCAATTTGTCAGTGAGGGAGTTCCAGAATGAGGCGTCATCTGTGTTTGGACCTATTATGTTGATGACATTTATATATTTGTGATTTTTGCAAAGTTTTGTAGTTACCCACTTACCTTTTGTGCCTATAGAATGAGAATCTCTTTTCAAGTCTGAATTTTGGTGATCATAGTCATCACTCCATTTTTTTTGTTAACTGCGAGTGAGCACATTACCTCACTCGTCTAGTTGTTTGTGAAAGTAGATGACTCTTTGGGATCTATTTTGGTTTCTTGCAACATGATAATGTCAGCTTTGCGTTTGAATAAGTAATCAGCAATTTTCTATCATTTAACAAGATGATTTAGTCTCTTAACATTCAGCAACAGCACCTTTATTTTGTCAATGAGATGGGGCTGTGTTATAATGAGAAGGTGTTCAGTTGATCTGTGCTAATTTGGTTATCTGAGTGAAGAGATATATGGAGCACATGTTTTGTTCTGAGGAAGAGATATGTCCTCTGGAGTTTATACACCACTGATCTGACAGTTTTGAATGCACCCAGTTTCTCAATGCCCGGTTTCGTACTAGAGCGATCTGTTGTGATTGCAGTCAGAAACAAAACCACGTTTCTTGGCCTTTATCGTTGAGGGCTATATGGGAGAGAAAGAAAAGGAGGAAGAAAATTGAAAACATAGGATAAGACAAAAAGGAAATCCAGATTAATAAACCGCCTAAACCCTCTCTCCCACTTCACCACCCACCCAAACCTAAACATTGAAAATGGAGGAGGTGATCTAGAAGGGCCAACCTAGCAGCGACAGAGGTATTGATAAGCATATAGACATATATGAGCCCAGGATAATGCAAATATGAGTCTATAACAGGAAGATAATTGTGCTTTCTGATTGGTAGGGAATCATAGAATCAATCTCAGTACAAGACTGGTAGAGAGGTCTTTAGCAGATAACCTTGTGGGAATGTGTGTGATTCCATTTAAACTATTTTGCACAGTATGTGAGGTAATTTTTCAGTTCGAACATAGTAAGTCTAGAACATAAACATGTAACATTTTACTTTTAAGACAGTCAAATAATCCCAGAAGACTGGATACTCAATGCTCGAAAGGTATCAATATAGTGAAATAAAGGTTCATTAGAGACTTTTTTTTTTTTTAATCTGTTTATTATTTGAAATAAAATACATCTCACTCTTGTCTGTGAGCAGCGTAAACACAATGAACAAAACGTTTCAACAACATTACAGTTCCAGATAAATTCACGGATCACAAGGTGCACATCGGAAACACAGTGAGTGCTCTGCAGTGGACCCGCAGCGATGACAGTTGTGTATCAACAACAATAGCAATATACATGGTGTACAAAATCAATCAGCATCTGTCGGCGTCAAAGGTTCATTAGAGACCTTATAAAGAAAGAACAAATATAATACAAATATAAGATTGGAAAACCAATATAGCATTATCTCAATATTCGATCAGGATCAATATATGGATGTAAAGCTGTTAAGTTGCACATAACAATAGAGACAACATTATTCAGTGTAGACAACTTATCTGCATGAGTCTGAAGTAAAGCATGACGCAGACATAGGTGATCAAGAGTCAAAAGTAAGTCTAATCAATCATTGACTGGATTTAGTATTTCCTGTTGTTCGAACTGTGATGTTGAGTTTCCATTCCTTGACCTTCCCTTCCATCAAGGAATGTTGGGAGCTCTTTGTGGTCAACAAAAATGTGATGCTTTCCTTTCCTAAAAACTTTGAACTTTGCCAGCCCATCAAAAGAGAACTGAAGCAGGACGACCCTATTGCAGGAGACCCTGATTGCTGACCACATACTAGGACTGACCGGTATAGTAGGCATCCCACACAACCTCATCAAGAGGGGGGAAGTTCAATGGAATAGAATAACTGTGCACTGACGAACTGACCAACACCCATGTACGGAGGTTTTGACAATTCAGCGGCATGCCTGGGGGGAGGGGTGGGTGGTCCTTTGGAAGGGGATGGGGGGATTTTTGTTGGGTATTACTTGAGGAGATTTATGACTAATAGAGTGCCTTGCGACGCACTACAGGACAAAGGGCTGAGGGTTGTGTTAGGGGTAGGATGAACATTCACTTTCTCACTCTTTGGTGGGACTGATGACTGCTAGCGGATGGACATCCTGAGAGTACTATGATTAACTACATTATGATGTAAGATGGAACTCATGTAATTACAACCAGTTTTGTGAGATGTTTTTATATGGCTACTAAAATTAATAAAAATTTGTTTAATCAAAAGAGAATTGAAGATTCATGCATTTGAGTATAGGGCGAAGAGCCAGGAAACCCTTCCTGATGTCGACTGTTGCCATCGAGTAATCTTGTGATACATAGATTTTCTGACCATTCCAAAGAACGTGGTTGTTTTTGCGCTTATAATTCAAGATCAATTCTGTGTGTTGGAAGCGTAGGCGCCTGCAAACAATCGTTCTTGTGATGTGCTTGTTTGTAGGCTTAAACAATGGATTGGGGTGTACGTGTTCCAATTTGAAGTCTTTATTTTATTTTTTATTTTTAGTGTATTTATTTATTTATTTTATTGTCCTCATTGCCCAAGCATGCAGGAGTTTTACTCCTTGATCACCTCCAAGATGGTGCCACCCAGTGATCTTATATTTGCCGGGATGGTACACTCTACACCTTGCCTTCTTTACTCAACCATCGGTGACTATTTTGCCCAGTCGTCTGTAAGCCACCACCAGAGTATTTTAGCAATATAGTATGGAGGCCTAATCATTGGACTTATTATTTAATGATTGTTGCCAGTTCTCATAGGGGAGCCAGAAATCGTTGCGCTTACATTTACGTAGTCTATCCAACATATTGGTATATTTGATTGAGGCCCACAATTCTATTTTATTAGGAGGAGTAACTTTGACCCAATTTTTGCATATTTCCCGAGCGAGTAGTATTAGATAAAATATCAGTTTTTTTAGTATTTTTTAACAAAGATTCATAATTAGCCGAAAGAACACCAAAGATTTGCTTACTTGGATCATTTCACCAAGTATTAAAAGAATTGTATTACTCACATCCAGCCAGAAACCTTGAATCGCCGGACATTCTATAAACATATGGGTATGGAGACAAAAGAGGTGGCTCCGCTTTAAATTTGTGGGCCGTACTGTGGAGCATAACATGTCACAAGATACTTGCCATAAATCTTCGATCTGTTCTCCTGGCAAGCTCTTCTCCCACAGCACCGTTGGCAAGTTGAAATTGCCATCTGCTATCTCCATTAACAGCCAGTATCCGTTCGCCACCTCTTTTTCCTGAGTTACACCAGCTACCAAGCTTGTTTCCAGTTTATTAGGCAGTCCTGCTTCAAGACCATCTGCTTGACTCCAACTCATCATTTGAAGATACTTGAATCTTGATCCTCGACCATTAACTAATACTTGACCCTCTTCTCAAGATATTAAGGCTTCATTCTTCATCAATTGGCACCAGATAGTTATTCCTGCGTCTTTAAATGGATGCGCCAAGCAGTCCTTTGACCACTCTGGAGATTCCGGAGAGTCAAAGATAGGCGCCATCCCACTATAATAATTGATTTTTAGTTCTCTCCGAAGTTTGTACCATATTATTGCTAAAACCTGTAGGGTTTTCAGACGTATCTTTTTCAAATAGCGCGGGTCTCCATATTTATGAATACAACCATACTTTCCCCCTTTTACATCTTTTAACATTGCTGCATACATCTTTCCTATTTCTGAATCATCTGGTGCCTTAAACAGACCTTTCCCTCCTTTTATTAAAAAAACCAGGCATAGTAAGATAAATCTGGCAGCCTTAAGCCCCCTTTCTCATATTGTCATCTTAATTTTTTCCATGAGATATGCACTCCTTTGGAGGCCCAAATGAAGCTGGTCATTTTTGACTGGGACTTTTTAAGCCACTCTTCCTTAAATGCCATAGGGATGTTCTGAAATAGGAAAGTAATTTTTGGAAGGATTGTCATTTTAACGATATTAACTCTTCCGTAGATGAATAATGGCAGGTGAGACCACCCCAACAACAGTTTCCCGATTTCCTTGTTAATCTTCTGAAAGTTGGTTTCAGGGATTTGTTCTACTTTCTGAACGATTCTAATGCCCAGATACCTCATTTCCTTTTTGACACAACTCTCTTGTGTAGTGATATTCCAGACCATTATGGCCGTTTTGCCTTGATTTATCTCATAGCCTGAGATCTTCCCGAAACCTGCAGCCAGCTCGTAAACTATTGGTAATGCAAGACTGAGATTTGATGTATACACCATCAGATCATCCGCATATAGTCCCACTTTCTTTTGCCAACCCCTAGCTCAAAAAAGAGTTATCCTCTCATGCTTCCTGATTTTCTCCGCCAAGTGTTCGATATAAAGACTGAAAAGTAGTAGAGACAGTGGGCACCCCTACAGATGTTAAATTTTTCGGATAACTTCCCGTGTATTAATATTTTAGCTGTAGGAACTTTATATATCTGCTTTATTTCCCTACAAACGTTTTCTCCCAGGTTGGATAATCTCAACATTTCCTGCAAATAACACCAGTTCACTCGATCAAACGCTTTGGTTGTGTCGACTGTGATGACAGCTAATTGCTCTTTGTCTACGGAGGCTAGGTCGATGGCACCAATAAGGCTATAGGTTAGGTCTTTAATACTTCTACCTCGCACAAAACCTTTTTGGTCTTCGTGAAGGAGTGCTCCCACCACCCCATTCAATCTGTCTGCTAATATTTTCGAATAGATTTTATAATCCGAGTTTAACAGCGAGATAGGCCTATACGAATCACAGCTGTCTGGTGGTTTATCCGGTTTAAATATTAGGGTAACAGTAGTTTCATTCCATGAAGGGGGAATCTCTTCTCCATTTTCAAATACTGCTGTAAGCAATCTGCCAATAACTGGCATTAGATATTTTCCTAACTTTTTATAGACCTCCATAGGAAGACCATCAGGGCCTGCTGCCTTACTCGATTTCCCTGCTTTGATAGCAATTTTTATTTCTTCCTCAGTTATCGCACTATTGATGACGTCTTTTTAAGATTCGGATACTTTATGGGGGAGTTCTTGCTCTAACCAATCTAGAACCTCCCTTCTTGTTGTACTTAGGTCCTCTGTATACACTTCCCCAAAATATTTTAATAGAGTGGCCTCTATACTATCCCCCGTTCTTGTTGGACATCCAGTATTACCATAAATTAGTTCTTTTATAAAACTTTTTGCCTGATCACTCTTTATCCTCCATGCAAGTAACTTGCCACACCCTTCCCCGTAGTTGAAGTGGGCCAATTTACTTGCTTGCCATCTTTCTTGTAGCCACCTTTCCTTGTTAATCTTCTGAAAGTTGGTTTTAGGGATTTGTTCTACTTTCTGAACGATTCTAATGCCCAGATACCTCATTTCCTTTTTGACACAACTCTCTTGTGTAGTGATATTCCAGACCATTATGGCCGTTTTGCCTTGATTTATCTCATAGCCTGAGATCTTCCCGAAACCTGCAGCCAGCTCGTAAACAATTGGTAATGCAATACTGAGATTTGATGTATACACCACCAGATCATCCGCATATAGTCCCACTTTCTTTTGCCAACCCCTAGCTCAAAAAGGAGTTATCCTCTCATGCTTCCTGATTTTCTCCGCCAAGTGTTCGATATAAAGACTGAAAAGTAGTGGAGACAGTGGGCACCCCTACAGATGTTAAATTTTTCGGATAACTTCCCGTGTATTAATATTTTAGCTGTAGGAACTTTATATATCTGCTTTATTTCCCTACAAACGTTTTCTCCCAGGTTGGATAATCTCAACATTTCCTGCAAATAACACCAGTTCACTCGATCAAACGCTTTGGTTGTGTCGACTGTGATGACAGCTAATTGCTCTTTGTCTACGGAGGCTAGGTCGATGGCACCAATAAGGCTATAGGTTAGGTCTTTAATACTTCTACCTCGCTCAAAACCTTTTTGGTCTTCGTGAAGGAGTGCTCCCACCACCCCATTCAATCTGTCTGCTAATATTTTCGAATAGATTTTATAATCCGAGTTTAACAGCGAGATAGGCCTATACGAATCACAGCTGTCTGGTCGTTTATCCGGTTTAAATATTAGGGTAACAGTAGTTTCATTCCATGAAGGGGGAATCTCTTCTCCATTTTCAAATACTGCTGTAAGCAATCTGCCAATAACTGGCATTAGATATTTTCCTAACTTTTTATAGACCTCCATAGGAAGACCATCAGGGCCTGCTGCCTTACTCGATTTCCCTGCTTTGATAGCAATTTTTATTTCTTCCTCAGTTATCGCACTATTGATGACGTCTTTTTAAGATTCGGATACTTTATGGGGGAGTTCTTGCTCTAACCAATCTAGAACCTCCCTTCTTGTTGTACTTAGGTCCTCTGTATACACTTCCCCAAAATATTTTAATAGAGTGGCCTCTATACTATCCCCCGTTCTTGTTGGACATCCAGTATTACCATAATTTAGTTCTTTTATAAAACTTTTTGCCTGATCACTCTTTATCCTCCATGCAAGTAACTTGCCACACCCTTCCCCGTAGTTGAAGTGGGCCAATTTACTTGCTTGCCATCTTTCTTGTAGCCGCCTTTCCTTGTTAATCTTCTGAAAGTTGGTTTTAGGGATTTGTTCTACTTTCTGAACGATTCTAATGCCCAGATACCTCATTTCCTTTTTGACACAACTCTCTTGTGTAGTGATATTCCAGACCATTATGGCCGTTTTGCCTTGATTTATCTCATAGCCTGAGATCTTCCCGAAACCTGCAGCCAGCTCGTAAACAATTGGTAATGCAAGACTGAGATTTGATGTATACACCACCAGATCATCCGCATATAGTCCCACTTTCTTTTGCCAACCCCTAGCTCAAAAAGGAGTTATCCTCTCATGCTTCCTGATTTTCTCCGCCAAGTGTTCGATATAAAGACTGAAAAGTAGTGGAGACAGTGGGCACCCCTACAGATGTTAAATTTTTCGGATAACTTCCCGTGTATTAATATTTTAGCTGTAGGAACTTTATATATCTGCTTTATTTCCCTACAAACGTTTTCTCCCAGGTTGGATAATTTCGACATTTCCTGCAAATAACACCAGTTCACTCGATCAAACGCTTTGGTTGTGTCGACTGTGATGACAGCTAATTGCTCTTTGTCTACGGAGGCTAGGTCGATGGCACCAATAAGGCTATAGGTTAGGTCTTTAATACTTCTACCTCGCACAAAACCTTTTTGGTCTTCGTGAAGGAGTGCTCCCACCACCCCATTCAATCTGTCTGCTAATATTTTCGAATAGATTTTATAATCCGAGTTTAACAGCGAGATAGGCCTATACGAATCACAGCTGTCTGGTGGTTTATCCGGTTTAAATATTAGGGTAACAGTAGTTTCATTCCATGAAGGGGGAATCTCTTCTCCATTTTCAAATACTGCTGTAAGCAATCTGCCAATAACTGGCATTAGATATTTTCCTAACTTTTTATAGACCTCCATAGGAAGACCATCAGGGCCTGCTGCCTTACTCGATTTCCCTGCTTTGATAGCAATTTTTATTTCTTCCTCAGTTATCGCACTATTGATGACGTCTTTTTAAGATTCGGATACTTTATGGGGGAGTTCTTGCTCTAACCAATCTAGAACCTCCCTTCTTGTTGTACTTAGGTCCACTGTATACACTTCCCCAAAATATTTTAATAGAGTGGCCTCTATACTATCCCCCGTTCTTGTTGGACATCCAGTATTACCATAATTTAGTTCTTTTATAAAACTTTTTGCCTGATCACTCTTTATCCTCCATGCAAGTAACTTGCCACACCCTTCCCCGTAGTTGAAGTGGGCCAATTTACTTGCTTGCCGTCTTTCTTGTAGCCGCCTTTCCACTACCGCCAACAAATTCATTTTAAGGGTCTGAATAGATAGTTGTCCCACCTCATACTCTATTTCATTACATTGTATCTTTTGTTCCAAACTTTGAATTTTATTTTTTGTTATTAGAATCGCTGCCTTCCTCTGTTTATTTTTATACAACTGAAATGATGTAATTTTACCCCTTAAAAAGGCCTTGTATGTGTCCCAAACTATCCCAGTAGAGGCGCTGCCCTAATTGTTATCAAAAAATTCCTGAGACTCCAAACCTAATTTGTCAATCATGTTATCATCAGACAATATGGAAAGATCCATAGTCCATCTCCGTTGTGTTACGGAGCTTGGGGGGGCGAAGGTCAACGGTATAGCAGAGTGATCAGACATATGTGCTCCCACATGGTTTACATCCCCAACCTTCTTCTTTATATTTTGATCAACTAAAAACAGATCTATTTTGGATTGATGTCCAAATTTTTGATTATTGAAGGTGAAACTCTTTAGAGATCCCATCTTTTCTCTATATATATCGCATCGTCCTTAGTTCTTAATCAAGTTTATTATCAGTGATCTTGACTTATTATGTATTATACTTCTGCTTTTAGTGGAACCGTCTAGACTACCATCTAAAACCACATTAAAATCTCCTGCCATTATGACAGGGTCGGGAAAGTCCAGCAATTCTGAGAGTAAATTGCCAAATGTCGAGGGGTCGTCAATATTAGGCCCGTAATAACCAACTACTGTATATAATTGATCATAGCATTTCATCTTCACAATTACCCACCTACCAGCATTATCCACCCTACTTTCCAATACTGTAATCTGAGGGTTGACGTTTATCAGAATTGCCACCCCTCTTATAGTGAGTTGCTGCTCAGTACATACCATATTCTGTACCCATTTCCTATTTTTAAACAACTCTCTCATTTCATTACTGGTTAGATGCGTCTCTTGGAGTAGAATAATTTGTGCTGAAGTGTCTTTCAGATACTGCAGGATCCTCTCATGCCTATGACTCACCATAAGGCCATTTACATTCCACGATAGAAAATCTATCAGTGGCTTCTGATTTGCTGTCATTTCTTTTTATTCTTTAACTTTGTGGCTCTGTTACGACCTGAGTTTTGGTGTATATAGAGGGGGAGGGGGCAAGATGGCGGTCGTGTAACTTCGACCGGTAGCAGCTCCACGCAATGAGGATTTGGTTCTAAGCCCCAGCGCGGCATACGCAGGGATCAAGGCAGCCCGCTGGCCCCCGCGGGCCCCCCGATGATTAAACAGGAAAATAATGTTCGTTCAGCTTACCTGCTTCGGTTCAGGTAGACCTTTTCTCCGGGCTCTGGCGCTGACCGCTGAGGTTGTTACGGCTCTCGCTCCCTGCTGCCGGCGATCGGCGAATGTCGGTGGGCGGGGCTGGCGGTGGAGTCAGCGGAGCAGCGTGGGACTTCGTGTAACACGGAGCGGTGTGAGAGACCGTGATTTGGATTTGGATTCGGTTCTTGGCAATCTCTGCTTTAGGACAAGGAGAAGAGGTAGCCCGAAGAGGTCAGCTGTAATGGCCCCTAAAACAATTAACTCTAAATCGGCAGCGTCTAAGAAGAAAGGAGGCGCTGAGGGGGCAGCTGCGAAATCGGAGCAGGTAGATGCACGGCCGAAGCATCAAACGCCTGCTGCAAGGAAACATCAGCAGCTGGCTGTAAAGACACGTCAAGTAACTGCCTCAATTGCTGATATATTTTCAAAAAGCAGCAAGGAGGGTGGGGGAAAGGAGGCTACACCGCAAGCAGCAGCAGGGGCAGCACAGGAAGGTGGGGACCATTCGGTACTACCCGCCGGTCTTCTTGGCATCGAAGGGAGTGCAGAAGCGGTAGCTGCCGTGGATGTCTCCAATGAAGTCTTGGATGAAGTTCCTCAGTTCGGTAGCGGGCAAGTGACTACTACTATCCCGGCACCCGCTATTGGGGGGGACCCTGGAGCAGGAAGAACATCGGAAATCCAGGTAACCCCGGGTAACAAGTCTGGCACGTCTTCTAAGGTAGGCCAATATATCAGCAGTGGCCCTCAAAATGAGAAGTGTGAAGAACAGCCTGAGCTGAGTGTTGCCCAAGGGACTGCAAGGCATGAGCATGAGCCAACTGTTAGTGAGGCTATTCCAGGAGCGGTGGGGGGCTTGGCGGAAAAAGTCCCTAGCGAATGTTTCTTCTCGGTGTCTGAGAACGCAGAGTGGTCAGACGAGGACGAACATAGCTCTTTTCTGGAAGGTAGTACGCAGGACACAGATTGTGATCAGGAGCAAGTTCCACCTACAACAGCAGTCAGATCTGCGGCAGGTCCAAAAGATCGCTACGAGCTAAGCTGGGACCATTCATCTGCCATGCCACTCCAAGGGAGCCCTAGCACGGAGGCATCTCAGCTGTCGCTCCTGGAATTGATACATCAGGAAATTATCTCTCATCGAGAGGAGACACGCCAAGACAGTAGGAAGTCACAAGCCGCTATGAGGAAAATGCAGGGGGCTGTGAGGAAGTTGTCTAAGGCTTGTACGACTCTGGGCGACAGAGTATCGAACTTGGAGGAGAGGGTCGTATCAACCGAGGCCGAGGCAGCAGCCGCGGTATCTAAAGTGGATGCCCACTGCTCACAAGTGGTAGATATCCAATGGAAACTCGAGGAGATGGAAAATAGACTGAGACGTAACAATCTCAGGGTCCTTGGGATTCCGGAGGGGGTCGAAGGCTCTGACATCAGAGCGTACATCATCAAGTTATTCGACCGAGCATTCCCAGAGCTATCTGGCTGGAACTGGCCCTGTGAAATTCAGAGGGTACATCGCACTCCCTTTAGAGTACGGAAAAACGCGAGGGAAGGGGACAAGCCGAGGGCTATTCTAATTTTTCTGGGCAATTTCGTACTGAGGCAATTAATCGCAGAGAAGGCAAGACCGGACGCAAAGCGGACTAGTGAGGGAATGTCATTCTTCGTTCGGCCAGATTTCTGCCATGCCACGGTAGAAAGGAGGTGGAGGCTTCGGCAGCTCATCAAACCCTTTCAGGAAAAAAAACTACAGGTCTACCTGGTAAACCCCGCCCAGTTAAAGGTTATTAATGAAGGGAAGACTCTCTATTTTTCATCTGAGATAAAGGCGAAGGAGTACCTAGACTCTTTGGGCAATTAGGTTTTTTTTTCAGGAAAGACTATCAGCTGGTTATCTTGTCTGTCTAGGGTATTTCCTGAGGGTCACAGGGTTGTTTTCTCCTTTTTTTTTTTTTTTTTTTTCTCAGCGGTTGTCAGGCCCCTAAGTTGCTCAGGGGGTTATATGGTGTAGCCATCTCATTCATAATGTATGTCCGTCCTCGGGGGGGCGATCTTAGGTTACAGCTATTGGTTTTTTTTTTTCTCATTGCGTCCACTGCTTTTCATCCCATGCACAGACTAGGTCTGAGCGCCTCGTCTGAGGGGGCACAGGGGAGGGAGCGCGGGGGGTTGGGGTGTAGAGGGGGTGGGATGGGAGAGGGGTGGGGGAACAGGGCGTGGGGGGAAAAAGTGAAAAATGAGATAATCTGGTGTTGTAAGGAGTTTGGTAGCTATGTAGTTGGTTGGTTCAGTGTTGCAAGAGCGTTAGCTGGGATGATGTTACAGAGAACTCTGGGACAAGTAGGGCACTCAAATGCATTGATGATCAGAAAACTGATATAATGATGGATATTAAAATATGTACCGTCAATGTTAGCGGACTGAATGACTGGAAAAAACGTCAAAAGTTGGAGTATTTTGTTAAACACCAAGGGATAGATGTACTTTGTTTGCAAGAGACCCACTTACCGTGGGCCAAACGGAATCTACTCTGTATTAGGGGGTTTGATTTGATAGTCTGTACATCACAGACATCTGTAACTAGGGGGGTTGCAATCCTTGGCAGATCTTTTCTAGGGGGGGTGAAGCGGGCTAAAAGTGATAGCTTGGGTAGGTGGGTCATCGCAGAGTTGAATTTAGGATATACAATCTGTTCGATCTATGGGTCAAATTGCGATGACCCAGAGGTTTTTAACTTCCTGGAAGAGGAGCTAGCGGGCTGGCCAACCCCCTTGATAGTTTGCGGTGATCTAAATATATCCACTGACTGGCATAATGTACTTAAGTATTCAGGACGGAAACCTAGGGTGTTTCGGGCTATGTCCTCCCTCTTGAGCTCACATGGGCTCAGGGATGTTTGGGGTGAGAAGGAGACACAGAACCCAGGGTACACGTATTTTTCGCATCCGTTCCAAAAATACTCCAAATTAGATTACTTCTTTATATCAGTCTCGGAACTGAATAGAGTTAGCATAAAGAAACTCCCTAGAATAATTTCTGACCACAACCCGCTGATTCTATCTTGTAGAATAGATTTAGCAGAGAAAAGTTATACTAGTTGGACTTTTGAAAGAAGGTTATTATCGGATCAAAGATTTTTAGATCATATTAAAAAATGGACAGTGGAATTCTTTGACGCAAACCGCTATAGTACCTCTAGGAATAGCGTTTGGGAAGCTTTTAAGGCGGCCCTCAGAGGGGAAACCATTAGTTGTTCAGCGAGAATAAGGAAGGCGGACAGGGGAGAGCTAGATAGGCTTATGGGCCATTTAGCGAAGGCGGAGGAACTGCACATTAGGGACATTGGCAACGGTGTAGATGGGACAGAGAGCCAAAGAAGGTTGGGGATCATTAAAGCCGAACTTCAAAAATTGGTCACACAGAAGGCAGTAGGGGATTATCAGGCATCAAGGGCTAAGCGGTATGAGACAGGGGAGCAGGCTGGTAGGGTTCTGGCACTTCGTATCAGACAGGGTAAATCGAGGAACATCATCTCTAGCATACATGAGGACGGTAAGACTTATTCGGAGACAAAGGAAATTTTAGGGGTGTTTAAAAATTTTTATCAAAAATTGTACGATGAAGAGAGTCGCCAAGGACCACAAATGGATGAGAATGGTAGCTGGGGTCCAATGCTGGATGATCTATCCAGAGAAGAGCTAGATAGGGACCTGACTGGAAATGAGATTCTGGCCTCCCTACGGGAACTTGCTGCTGGTAAGGCAGCAGGACCCGACGGAATCCCCCTGGAAGTGTACAAAAGCATTGAATCTGAGATAGTGCCCATCTTGCTGGATCTCTTTAATGGTATACTGTGTACAGGGGACATTCCAGATTCATGGAAAGAGACCAATATAATTGTCTTTCACAAGAAGGATAAACCCAAGGAGAACCCAGGTTCTTACCGACCTATCTCGCTCATCAACGCGGATACTAAACTGTATTCGAAAATATGGGCCAAAAGGCTAGGGAGGGTCATTGGCGGTCTTGTCTCTCCTTGGCAGCATGGGTTTGTGCCTGGGCGCGGAACGACGGACCACACACGCCGCGCTATCGCACTGTTCGATGCTCATGCTGCTGGGGGGGGTGAGATGGCCATGATCCTCCTAGATGCGGAGAAAGCGTTTGACCGCGTGGTCTGGGAGTATTTATGGGGTATTCTTGTAGGCAGGGGATTTGGTCCCAAGGTTATCAGGGCTCTTAGAGCTATGTACAAAGATCCGGTCGCCAGGGTGTCAGTAATGGGGGAGAGTTCGGAGAAAATTGTGATTAAGAGAGGAACGCGTCAGGGTTGTCCTTGTTCTCCGATCCTCTTTTCTCTATATATAGACCCCCTGATTCAAAGAATTTTGGGCTGCCCTCAGATTAGCCCAGTGATGTTGAACGGGTATACAACCAAACTGCTAGCATACGCTGACGATCTGGCGGTTCTTACCACCGACCCCCAGCAGGCGATGTCTGCACTTGCAGCGCTGGCGGAAGACTTTGGTAGCAGGTCTGGGTATCTGTTAAATGAGGGGAAGACCCAGATTATTTGCACTAAGAACATCAATAAGTCGGACAGTAGATACGTAGACTCAGCGGTCTATTTAGGGGTCAGAATTAACGCCTCAGTAGATAAGATCATTACAGAGAATTATTGCCCCCTAATGGGATCGATTGAAGCAGAATTAAAGAGGTTGGACGTATTACACCTCTCCCTGGTAGGACGGGTAAACGTCCTTAAAATGTCAATATTTCCGAAGGTCCTTTACTTGTTTCGAGCCATCCCATTATTACTGGAGGAAAAATTATTAAAAAATCTGGAGTCAATATTTAACCGGTTTATCTGGCAATATGGGAAGACTAGGCGCTCCATGAACCTTATGTCGCTCCCGTTTGTAAGGGGGGGCATGGCTTTACCAAACCTTCGTCTATATCATTTATCTTGCCTTCTGGCTCAAATGTCAATACTTTTTCAATCAGTTCCCAGCTCGGTAGCGACACAGGCAGAGAGTCAGGATCCCCCATCTATTTTTGAGCTGCTAGTGGGGAAGAAGGCTGTGGGGCTACTTTTGAGCGAGGTGGATCGGAGATTTTATAAGAGGGCCCGGCTTAAGATCATGGGTGGGGTTTGGGGGTCTTGGAAAGCCGTCCAAAAGCTGCTTGAAATTCCTAAGATTAATGCGCACCTCCTTCTCTGGAACTCTAACCTATTTCCTTATATGGGTATGGACAGGAATTCCGCGGCTTGGAAAGAACATGGAATTAGTTCTATTGGGGATATTATGGAGGGGGGGGAGGTCCTCAGGTTCGAAGTGATCCAACATAAGTTTGGGATTTCATCTAATCATTGGTTTACGTATGGACAGTTAGCCCAAACGTTGAAGGCTTTTAGACCGAGGATACTTGTAACAAGACGTTTCCCCTTGATCGATTATTTATGGAACGGGGGTAATAAAATAACATTTGTCTATAATCACTTAATGACGGGTATTCAGGACGATTTGGAGAAGACAGAATCAGCAATTGCAGGGAAATTAGGCGACCCCGACGTGGATTTAGATCTAGCACTTGTATTAAATAAGAGATTATTTCGATCTTCTAACCTACGGGCTCAGCATTACAAAACGCTGTTTAATCTGTATTTTACTCCGGCGAAGCTGTATGCCTGGGGTCTGGTGGAGAATGATAAGTGTCCTAGATGCAATAATGGTCCAGCGGATCTAATCCACATGTTCCACCAGTGCGATAAGCTTTCTATGGTACTAATGGAAATCTCTAAGTTTTTGGAAGGGCTGCTAGACCGCAGGATTAGGCTATCCCCCACGTTGATGTTGTTAGGCGTAGATAGGAAATTGGAGTTGGGTAGGGCGGCTGAAGCTCTGGTCTTTATATCAACTGCAGTGCTTCGCATCCTTATTTCAGCAGCTTGGAAAGATCCCTCCCCTCCGACATTTCAAATGTGGATAGCAAGGTTGCTGGGAGTGCATAATATTGAGGCATGCCTATATGAGTCAAAAGGTAAAACATTAAGGGAATTAGGAAGAAATATTTGGGCACCACTAGCTATCTGGAGGAGCTTGAGCGCCTAAATACAGCTTTATTTATGTATTTAATGATAACGAATGGTTTAGAATTATTGCCCTATTATTATTATTAGTTTGTCCTTGTTTTATTTGTATTTACAATGGTTAGTATTGCCTAAACGTGCTCTTGTATAGTTTAACAGGAATGTCTATTTAATGAATTTGTAAAATTTGTGTACGACACCAGTAAATCTCAATAAAAAAAAAAAAAAAAAAAAAAAAAAGAGGACAACATTTTTTGTTTTCTTTTCCCCATGCTCCCACACCTGTGCACCAAAAACTACCTGTGTTCCCCTCCCCTCTCTCCTTGGGAAACCCTCCTCTTCCTTCTAGATGGCCAAGGCCTAGGGAGACCCCAGGGAACTGTTTCATCTACATATCCCGCCCTACAATTTGTGATGTACCACTAAAATCATTATCTCGGCATAGTGTGTCAAAAGAAATAGCAGCATTAGATTTTGTACCACCTATCCTGTACCAGCTCCTGATATTGATTTAAGAAATTCCTCCGCATCCTCAACTCTGCGGAAAGTCTGCATCTTGTTATTGTGCATTACACGTAAGCTGGCAGGAAATTTTAACTGTGCTGTTGCGCCCAGACTCTTAAAAGGCTCGATCATGCTTCCTAGTTCCCATTGCTTCTTTACCGTGAGTTGGGAGATATCTGATCTAATCTCGAAATTTATGTCGTCCACTGTCAGTGATCTCTGTTTCAGTGATTTAAGAAGAATTTCTTCTTTAAAGTTATACATATGAAAATTTACCAGAATTTTCCTCGGTTTGATTTTATTGACATTCCTTCTATATGGATCTCTATGGACCCTCTGTATGTCTTTACTTAATTCTTCTTCTGACCATTTTACTTGCAGCCCTTCCTTGATCAGATGTACCACAAACGCCTTAATGGCCTCCCCCTCAGCTCCTTCTGGGACCTTAAGAACACGAAGATTACATCTTCTTTGATTATTTTCCAATGATTCTATTTTTTCCATCAGTTTCCTCTCATTGCCCCTAAGGTCACTGATCTCTTTTGTATTAACCTCCGTTTGAAGTGTTAGATCTTTCATCTCAATCTTCAAATGTGAAGTTCTAGTAGCTACGCCATCAAAGTTTTTTCCCCAGACTCTCACATACAGATCTGATCTCTTTCTGGTTCAACTCAGATGTTTCGAATCTATTCCTTACTTCAATTGTCAATAGTTGTATCAGCTCAGCAACTGATTGTGGCTGAACTTGTGGTTGAGGCTGGTTTCCTAGTTGAGTTCCTTCTGTTAAACGTAAATCTCCCCCCTCTTTAGATGTTTCTTTAAAGGTCTGCGGCTGAGAGTGCACAGATTGTAGCTCCATTTTTCCAGGAATGGAAAACGCCTCTATTCCAACTTGGCCCCCCTCTTTCTCTATGGGTACTTTTTCCTGGGTGTCAGAAATCTCTGCCAGAACCTGGAACTGATTGGTACTAACTATATCCTGCCCCCTTAATGAGCCAGTCCCGGGGGGACCTACAGTAGGATTTTTTAACAACAGCGTTTTAAGAACTACCTTAAAAAAGACCTCAATGAGGGAGTGATCTTAAGATTTGGTGCTTGAATCTCTCCTCTCTTCGCCTTAGATTTTCTCATTTTAGGGGTTGCCCACTCTCCTGTGACCGTATCCCCTTGCTTCAAAGGAGGAGACTGTTTTGTTTCGCTGTTTATTTGTGTGCTCTGCGCTCCCTTCATGCGACTTTTCCCTTTTCCACTTTTTAAATGGTATCTATTTTGCTGCACTTTCAAAACCACTGCCCCTTCCACCTTTCCCACAGATAGAGGTCTGACTGTCTTTAAATTGTCTTCTCCTCCTGCTTTCTTCTCTGGGAATGTACTCAAATTCTCCTCAAAATATTTAAACCCCCACTGCTGTTATCTTTTATTAATTTCCTATCAGCGTATCTCTTCCCTTCCTCTCCCTGGACGTTATTGCACTGACCTGTAGTGTCCTCCTTCCAGGGGTCCCCTTCAGGCTCCGTACTTGCCTTTGTGCCTGCTGTGCTTAGCCTAACTGTGCGCAAGCCTCCATAACTTGTCCGCCGTGCCAACGCCTTCTGGCCCCTGCCGAGCGCTTGAGTAACTCGGGCCCAGCAGGGATCTTGAATCGGAGACCCTGCGATCTCCAACGAAGTCCGCAAACCGTCCAGGGCACCCAGGGTTCCGGCCTCCACCTTTACCAGCGAACTAGCACACGTCTGTTTCTGCGTGTATCGCAGCTCCCGTGTCTCCACACTCACCCCAGCACAACGCCGTACACCACCTCGAAGAGGAAGACAAGAGCCGCAGAGGGCTGGAAAAGCAGGGAAGCCACTGAAAAATGGTGGAAAAGCAGCAGAAGACGCCGGTAGAACTGCACCCCTGCTGCAGCACAGATCGACAGGTATTTAATTTAATCCCTCTATAAATTCATTTCTGGCATTACCGCGTTGTATTTTAGCGGTCAAATCCTCCGTTTTAGTTACTGCGGGATATCTATTTTGACATTTTAATCCGCATAATGTTCTCCTTCATCAGGAGCCTCCGCGACCGCATACTAAGCGGCCGCCGTGTTTCCCCCTACTCTTTGAAGTCTTTGTTGAAGGACAGGCCAGTGTCTTGCGTTATCGATCTACCTAAGAAGGAAATACAGGGGAATGATGAATCTTTGGCACCTTCAGGAATGCCAAAAATACACAGGCTACCTCTGTGGTTTCTATCTTCCAGCTCCGAAAGATCTATGTGAAGTGATTTTGTTGGTGAGTGGTCCTTGTCTGCCCTCACTGACATGTCCTCATCTATGCTAATCCCATGTTTTTCCTCAGATATTTTGTTGTTAAATTGATAACAGATCTTATGGCTGTCAACTCTAGTTGTATTGTGTCTGTGTTGCTTTTTGTCGTGTCTGCCAGGTCGTGAACCTCAGACAGTTTTTTTAGAGTCATGTCCACAGTGCTGTTTATATCAGATTTCCTTTAATTGGAGAGTCTGGTGAAGGCGGTTCAGCTTTCAATCTCTACAGATTCGATTTGGTCTCCTTCACCATGGTTGCGCGCTCCAAAAGCTGCATTTACATATATTGTACCATAGAACTATGGAATATGTTTGTCTTTGATCTCTATGTGGATTTATGGTTAACATATGTTCCTAGGCCTCTACACAAATAAATGCAGAGAACATATTTGTGTTTAAGAAGGCCTCATGTGAAGCGGGTACTTCCTACTAGCAGACTAGGGTATTTGTGTTTTGATGACCTATTGAGGTTAGGTAGGATGTGCTTAATGGCGTGATAAAGTATAGTCTTAGACTTGTTACTAGAATGGTTTATTTTTCTTCGTTTTAACTACACAACTAATATCAAAGATCCCGAATTCAAATCACTACAATATTAGACAAGTTCCATAATTGACATGCACAAAATCCAGAAAGAATGAGCTTAGGAACTTTCATGTTGGCAATTTCGGATACAGGTATGACCTGAACCGAGACTTCACTGGATATATCGATGTAGTCACCTCCAAAGACGATAATGACTGAACATATTTTAATGCACCTCACCTTACGAAGCCATCAGACCTGTCTCCTTCTACCTATTTATGCCCAGTCTGTCAAGCAGTATTTCAGAAATTCACTATTCCAGTTGGTAGATCAGTTAATTAATTTAGAGATTCAGGTATTCAGGTTGGAGCCCAGTACTGCTTTGCCCTCAATATAGCAACTCTTCACATGCGTCTGTTTTTATGCTCTTTTCCTCATTTATTTGAGCAAATTGTTTGGTGCTGAACCACTGCTCTGTTGTAAGGAACCATTTTGAGATCAGGCAATACGGGACAGCCGATATCGCTTGACTTTTGTTATTCCTTGTTAGGTGGAGCTCTGAGACAGGGCGCAAGCGCTGCTCTTGGTTGATCTGTGGTAGTTGACTACGTGAGGGAAGCCCAGCCCATCCCTGCCCACTTTTTCATTGGCTTGTGTCTTTGTCCTTTGTAAATGCTGCCTTCGGATTGGTTTATAGGTTGCTAGTCCCTCCTTATGACGGCCATTTCGTCATTAGTATCCTTCCATGGCTACTGGCCCCTTTACATCATGTATCATGAGCACTATGGGGCATATTTACAAGGGCTTTATCTCCGCTTTTTTGGCTTACAAAGCCAAACAAGCGGAGATAAAACCAGCGCCCTATTTACAAGAGGGTGCTAACTTGCATAATCGCATGTTAGCACCCTTTTTCCCAACGCCTCCCTTTGCATCTCCAATGAGATGCAAAGTGGGCATTACTGGGCATACCCCGGATGGACTACCTTGCAAATATCGCTGATGTTTACATCGCAATATTTACAAGACAGCCCACATGATTTTAGCAGATGTTAGATTTTGGCGAAAACTGACGTTTTCGCCAAAATCTAACGTCTGCTAAAATCCTGACTTAGCCATCCCTAACATAGGGGGTGGATTATGCTGATACGACCCTGTGGGTCGTATCAGCAAGGTTATTGCCGTTTTGCAGGGAACATCGCTGGAAAACCAGCAATGTTCCCTGCAAAAGGGCTACAACCTCGCTATCTCTGGAATTTTTATCACCCTGGAGAAACGCGTTGTTAATAACGCACTACCAGGGGCGATAAATTCCAGAGATAGCCTGCGATAATATTATTATCGCTAAGCACGGCCAGCGATAATTATTGCTGGGTGTTGATAATATGCTCCTATTTTCTTCCCGTGCCCCCCCCTCCTGATGGCTATGCCTTCTCTCCCGCATCCCCACTCCCGTTGTTCGTGCCTTCTCCCACCCCTCCCACCCACCCACCCATTTTCAATGCAATAGGTCTCACGTAAATGCGAGTCCCATTGAATTGCAAATGCTTGTTTTTAGATAATGTGAAGCCAGTCGCTTTTCAACACCAACCAGTAAGTCTTACCCTTTGATGTGTCTCGGCCCTGATGGACTAAAAACCAGGAGTTCAGATACGTGGCAATGCATCTTGAGATTGTATCACTCCGCCATTTTGAAGCCAAGACAGACTGCTACCATTATTCTTCACCTCTTCCGATGAGCTGCGCACGTGGTCCTCACAGACTTTAAATTCATTTAAGATGTTCCTTAGGCATTCATCTTCTTTTATATGTGTCCTCCTGCCATAGTGGTGCACAGAAGTTGGGCAAAAAGCAATTGATAAGCACCTGGCTGTTAGGAGGGGAATGGTTAGCTCTCCATCTGCCTCCCTAACCAAACCACACGCAAAGTAAAAAATACCTTAAATGCAAGGATTTAGGGCCTCATGTAGGTAGCGAAATACCGGTCGGTAACGGCCGATTTTCGGTAAATATGCCGTTACCGACCGGTATTCAGACAAGTGAGATGTAGGAGTCCAAAAACCACTTTTCGGTAAATATGAGGCGGTAAATACCGATTCATAGTTACCGAATGCTAAAATACCGATTCATATTTACCGAATACATAATTAACGAATCGGTAAATATGAAGTGGTAAATATGAAGTGGTAAAAAGTTAAAATGACATGTAGGAGCACTCGGTAATTAAGAAATCCAAGAAAATCGGTAAATAAGAGTCGGTAATTAACACGGATTGAAAGCAGGTGGTAACCAACAACAGTGCAGCTAAGCAATCCCAAAATGCAACAGCGTGGACACCCTGGCAGCTATGTACGTCATTGCAAGGCGCCTACGTCTACAGGCAGCAGGACTGAGGGTTTGGCGACGGAAGGAACGCATCCACAGACAGCGCATCACACTATTCCAGCTGACTGATGCAGAGATACATGAGAGGTACAGGCTACACCCCGAAACCATCATGGACTCAATCAGGGACCCGCACCCACTCCTGGACCAGCCAATAAGAAGGGCGCACGCCATACCCCCACATGTGCAGGTGCTCTGCAGCCCACATCTGCTGGCATCCGGCATTTCTCAGGTGGTGACAGCTGCGGTGGGTGGTGTATCCCAGAGTTGCCTGTCCCGTTCCTTCAGGAATTTCTTCCACCATTATATTGGCTGCATTGATGGGACACACATCCCACTCTGTCCACCAGCTGACACAGAGCACATCTACAGGATCAGGAAGTCCACCCACTCCATCAATGTGCATACCGAATGGAATGATGTTGTGAATGGTCCCGTGGGTGGCAGAACCAAAAGGTGCGCGTATGCTATTTACAACGAGGTCTGCAAGTTGTCGCACAGTGAGGCGGCTTCCAGACTGAGAGCTATTGACCAAGCAAACATGGAGAAGGCCTAAGCCGTGATAGATATTAGCTCTAGCACTCTCACTTCTAGGATTCATACATGAGACAAAAGGCACATGCAAGTACACGGCGCATGCAATGTACAAGCCCCGATTTTGGCGTGCGTCCTACGAGGTATCCCAGTGCCTGTGATTACACCTTCTTTCACTGTGCTTGCAAACGGTATTCCTTTAATTATGATTAATGAAGTTTGCTGCGGGATGTGAGTGGTAATCCCGTACATAACTGTCTCGCATGAAGTTGTCTGCTGCAATACTGTTCTTTTTCCACCCCCGCATGGGCGGCGGGATGTTTCCATCTGGCCTTCGATTCCAACCTTGAAAGCAGAGTCCAACAAGTTGAGCAGAATAGAGCGCCATTGTCCCACAAAGAGGTGCCTTTGACTTCCTCTCGTGAAATATTTGTCCTTCACGTTGCTACTACGCGCACTGAGGAACAGGCGCCTCTGAATACTGACCTCCCCCTGCATTTCGGCTCTTTGATCCAAAGTATTATCAATGCCTCGTCCACGACCGGCCTGGCTCAATTTTTTTCAACATGTGGGGCTCGGGTCTCGTGACCTCTTTCCAAACTATTTTTGGTGTAATTCCGGCATTTGTTCATTCACTGTTCTCGAGCATCTTTGGAGGTGTTCCGCTGCTTCTGGCGCTGGTGGCAGGTGTGCTGCTTTTACTTTTCATACTACGGAATGGCTGCTCCTTCTGTGCCACACGAGCGCCTGTCCCGCCTGCATCTTCTTCGTGATAGGATGCTTGACTTCTATGGTACTTTGCCATTGGTGACTTTGAGCCTGGCTTATGGATTATCCTTCAGGTATTCCTACTTCACCTGCGTACAACCTGTATTACACTGCCTGGATTGTCCCTTTGAATGGCCTCTGGATTTGTGCTTGACCAACATGGTGTCTCCGGTGCCGGATTTCGATCGACTGATGCGGCCCTTAGTGTCTCACGAGTTGTCCTGTTCTGGTGTCCGGATCATGGCGTGTGGAGCGGCGCATGGTATCCTGGGTAATTGGGACATCTCAGCGGCAGCCTACGACTTCTTGTCCATGAGCTATTTGGAGGAACATTCCGGGTGCCCTCTGATTGTGCTAGAGGCTCCGTTGGTTGGAGAACACGTATGTTCCTTTTCTTTACTCAATTGGATGGCTGAGACTTTTCGTGGCCCTGAAAACGATTGCTTGTTGGAAGCCGTGGCCACATATGCTGCCTATACATTCATGGATTAACTGGATTGTCGTCCATTGCGCCTGTGCTACTGGACAGCACCCTGGCGCAACATTTATTTCTTTTATTTCTCGTTTTTCTCTTCCTGATGGTCTGCTTGAGTTTTTTACTGTACTTGCATTGTGTTTTTTGGAATTGTATGCTGCAATTAATTGGACTGTAGGACTTTGGCGCTGCATTGGTTACGCCCTGTTCTGCTCTGACGTAACTGGACTCTGCGTTCTCTCTTTTCTTGCCTATTACATATTGCTTCGCTCAAGGGGGCGTGTAGTGAGTTCTCCCTGAATACGTACATGCATTGTTCAGTTGGCATAACCACGTTGAATGTTATGTAGCCATATTTGTGTCTTTGCACACGACACTGCGTTTACATGTTCTTTCTTGAATAAACTGCTGACTCGAGACTTCCTTCCGACGAGTGCATTCTGTTGTTCCCATCCCAAGCTCTGCGCAGCGACCTTGGTCTGTACATGCTGTGACACACAGTCTGGAATTTTACACAATGCATGTTTTCCACTCTAGGTTGTTCGACCCACGATTTAGCCATGGCACACGCGCAGCTGCACATACCTGACAGTTGGTGCTTTTCATATCTCAGACATCATGTTTATTATTCAGACCGAAGACGAGCCTTCCTGCGAGGAGACTCCTGATGCTCCTGTGATGTGATTTCACTAAGCTGATCTTTGAGGTATGGGGTCCCCTATTCAAGCCTGAGAGACCTTCTATAATGACATGATTATGATATTGGCTACTTAGTTAAGGGAAGGTGGTAGTATCCTCGGTATTTTCCGATTCGCTAAATACCACCTCGGTATTTACCGATTCGGTGGATACCACCTCGGTATTTACCGATTCGGTGAATTCCGATTCGTATTTACCGAATGTTACCGAATCGGTAACTGTTACCGAATTTTTACCTACATATAACTTACCGGTTCTAATTTACCGATTCGGTACGGCTCGGTATTTATGAACCGGTAAAATTTATTTACCTACATGAGGCCCTTAGTCTGGTAAATTGCTAAGAAGAATGTTTGTTAAAGGTAAGCTCTGCTGAGGGTAGCAAGTGCATTTTAAGATCATAATCCGACAGGCCTTCGTGTATGTGTGCTGGATAGTCTAATTAAATTCTCAGATATTGGGATGGGTGCCTCGCTCACTTTAGATGGGTTGTATGCAATAATATGGCTGCCAGTGGGCCCTACATTGTGTGTAACACTGTCAGCCAGTCCTGACATTTTATCCAACATCACTTTCACTTTTGGGACTTTTAGTTTTGGTTTTATCGAAGTAAGTGTGCAAGTAAAAATCACTGAATGCAAGCTAATGTTTGATAAAAGGCACGGTCTACTTGAAGGTGTGTCTATTAGATGCTTTGCCGAATCTACCCTTTCACGTTTTGTGAGAGAGGCTTGAAGTAATGATTTGTTCCTGCACCTATTTTCTGAGGTTGCATTGCTTTGCTGCTGTTTACTGCACTTGCTTTCTGTGAGTGAGGTCTGCACAGTGGTTGCCTATGTTGCCTCAGTTTTATGAGGGTGGGTTGCACTGCTTGCCCCCAGTGGCGTGTTTCGAAAGTTGTGCTCACACAACTGCTTTATAACACCCATGTCCATCCTGTACCTATTTTGTAAGTGAAGTTTCCACTTCTGCACCCTGCACCCACGCTGTGAAAGTGACCACAATCCATTGGTTTTAGCTATTGGGTGGATCCAGCTTAAAGAAGCTCAGGGAACACCAGAATTATGCCCCCCTAACTTAATTGCAACAGAAGGTGGCAGAAGAGTTCGCTGGGTAACTTTTGCACAATCGGATGAAAAAACGTCTTCCATGTATGAACAAATCATCCCTTTTTTAGAAACCGCATTTGCGGTCGCTCAAAATAGTGGTTCCTATGAAACTCACTCAATGATAGAACCATCATGATATGGTCTTAAAATTGTCAGAGTTCTTTTATATCAGCAAAACTCCTAAAAAATCTCTCCCCAAAACCAAAAATCCCTGGTTTAACAAAGAGTGTAGTGTAAATCCGCTTTGATTCTAGAGATTAGGGAAGGGGACAGTACAAGTACTATAGCTGCTAGAACGCACTACAAGAAAATCCTTGCCGACGCCAAAATAGTATGGAACCTCGATAGATGGGAAGCAATTAAAAAAGCTCTAGATGATAGAGACATGAGAGGCTTTTGGAATTTAGTTAAAACAGGAATATCCGAAGGCAACTCAGCGATCAAACCCAACCTAGGAGAAGAAGTTTGGAGATACCATTTTAGAGTTTTATATACAAAACCCCGAGATAGAGAAACTGATGACATGGTTATAGGTTTTAATCAGATTCTTGATCACAACACTATTACACCACTATGCACATTGGCAGAGATAACTATGGCACTGGGCAAATCACTGCCTAACAAAGCACCTGGAGACTTGTTCAGAAACGACCAAGCTGTATGGGCACCTTATCTATGGACCTTATTTAATGTCATTCTCCAAGGTATGGAGCTCCCTCCCACTTGGGCTGGTGCAGAAATTGTTCCAATTTACAAAAAAGTTTCCCCACACAATCCGGCAAACTACCGCCCAATCAGCCTTATTGATGTAACGCAAAAGATTTTTGCCCGAGTACTTCTTGGTCGACTAAAACTATGGATGGATGAGACTAATGTATTGTCCCCTTTACAAGATGGCTTTAGGACTAAAGTCTCAACCATCGATCAGTTATTTAGATTGCAACTGATCTGTTGGAAAACTGTAGTCGTGGAGGGTGGTAGTCTTTATTTAACCTTTGTGGACCTCACATCTGCTTTTGAGATGGTGCGGCGCGATCAGCTGTGGGGCCTTCTCCATGATATGGGAGTACCATTATACTTATGCCACCAACTGAAGCGCCTGCACGAAGGCACGTATGCAAGGATAAGATATGGTAAGAATGGAGAACTAACAGCCCCGTTCCCCGTTAAGAAGGGGGTGAGGCAGGGTTGTGTGCTAGCACCGACTCTCTTCTCCCTCTTTCTCAAGGGTTTAATCAACATTCTCCTTGCTGTTAAGGATATAGACTCCCCTAGGTTGGCAAATTGTAAAATGCCAGCCCTAATGTTTGCTGACGATACCCTTCTTTTATCTAAGTCACCTATGGGTATGCAGCGGGTATTGGATGAATTTAGTGTATTCTGTAAGAAGAGGAACCTGGAGATAAATCTCCAGAAAACTGAATATATGGTCTTTCATGCCAACACCAGTAATTGTCCTCACCCTCGATCGGAAGGAGGGCTCTTGGAGCGGGTGTCCACTTTCGATTACCTGGGTCTTACCTTAACTGATAAGATGGATTGGGGGACTCAAGTTAAGAAAGCCAATCTAAGATTAATGCAGTCTATAGGGGGAATCCTAAAAGAGCTGCACCCAAAAAATGGTAGGCCCACCAGCAGAAATTTTTAAGATCGAAGCGAGGGGAGCTTCGCTATATGGTGCTGAACTTTGGGGCCACTCCCCGTCCAATGTCTTTACAGCGACAGGGAATGGCTTCATTAGGCAGCTGTTGGGACTCCTAAAAAGTACTCCCTTAATCCCACTTAGGATGGACCTGGGAATTGGTCCTATTGCCGATCTAATTGTCGTCCGTCCCCTTCTCTACTGGCGCCGTCTCTGGAGCACGCCGGAGTTAGCTCCTTATAGAGAGGAATTGAAAGATGTTATGTCTACTCAGAGTGCCGGGAAACTCCCCTGGTTGTCCTATATTAGGAACTTAAGCTACGCTTTGGGGAGGGAAAATTTGTGGTTAACACCTGAAGATACTTGCCCTTTGATTTCTAAAAAGTCACTAACTATTGCTTTCAAAGAATATAAATTGGCCCATATTCTACAGAGCACAGACTCAACTTCCTTGACTTCCAGATTCCTTAAGATTAAAGATCAATATAAGCTAGAGTCGGTTTTAGACAGTATCCAACCCCTAATGGGCAAGAAGTTATTTCTACAATTCAGACACGGGACGCTCCCGTTGCGTGCATTCACGAATAAATGGAAAGGAGCCAATAAACAAGATTGTCCTGGGTGCTCCCTAATAGAAGAAACCGAACTCCATGTTATACTCTTTTGTCCTGCATATAAGAAGACAAGGTCTAAGTGGGTTCTTCAGTTCTGTAGGAACATGGGGATTCGTAACTACATCGAGGTTTTCAGACTACTTAAGAATGATATGCACCCACTAATTGTAGCGGTTACCTCCAAATTCTTATTTGCGATGTGGTGTATTCGTAGAGGCATCATAAAGGCTAATCAGTTGGCTAGTAATGCAACCATGGCCCCCGGCTAGATATACTATGGCCCAAATAACCACATCTTCTCTACTCAGGGAAATTACTCGAAATCTCTGTATAATCATTTGTACTTAAATGTTCTTAACCCTTAAATTATCCTTTTTTTTTTGGGTATCGATTTTAAGTCTTTTTATTGTCTTAAATGATTGTTTTGGCTTTTGGTAATCTTTATAGAATTCTAGAATAATTGCTCATTTGGCATTATCCATATTTTGTACAAATTGTTATAAGTTTTTTAACTGAAGTTTTATAATTTTTGTAGTATTGTGCAATGTCCTAATAACTTGTGCTTTTATGGCTGTAAAGCCGAAATAAAGTTTTTTGACTGACTGACTTATCAGTGCTGTACAGTAATTATATTACCACACATCTGTGTTAGTAGTTTTTGTTACTGTATTAATCATGTGTTTTACCACAGAGTTCTGAATATCTATGATGACTATTTGTGTGATGGTAACAGTATCAAAACCATGTGACTTTGTGAGGAAAGTTTCCTTTTTGGATGGTCACCCGCCCACTTTTTGCTGCAATGCTGATGGTTATGACTCTGGCCCCAGTGCCAGTGCTCTCTCCCTGAAAATGTTATGTGTAAATTGGCAACCCCAATTGACCAGGACTTTACCCCCTTATAAATCCCTAGTATACGGTACCAGTGGTACCCAGGGCATGGGTGGTTTAAGGGGCCCTAGGGTTTGCAGCACTGATTGTGCCACCCAGAATGATCCAAGTAAACCACTGACTGCAACACTGCTGTTGCAGACTGCTGGAGCAGTTCAAACTGCTCGAACTCGACTTTGGCCTCACCTTGTGCGGCAGAGCCAATGCACTGTCTCTAATATATATCAGTCACTCCTAAGAAAGGCCTCCTGATACCCAGGAGGCAGGGTGCATTATGTTAAAAATGTGGACTGGTGCCACCCAGAGTAATCCAAGGAAACTACTGACAGAAGGCCTGCCATTGCTGACTTCAGGTGCAGTGCAAACTGCTTAAACTTGATTCTGCCCTCACCATTTGCTAGTAACAGAAGATTGTTTGGACGTGCTGTTCAACTGAAGTGCGGCAGAGCCAATGCAATGTCTTTGATATACACCAGTCACCCCTAAGGAAGGGCTCCTAATGCCCAGGAGGCAGGGTGAATTATATTAAAGATGTGAACATGTAAGTGCAAGATTTTATACTTCTGTAGTGCCCTTTACCATTAAAGGAAATTATGAGTGATAGCTGGTCCATAGAATAACATGGGCTGGCACCCGGGCAAACCCAAGGTTGGCAGCTCCATTATGGTATCAATCAACATGCCTTCTCACCCATGACATGAATCTCATGCCAGGAGCGATGTGGCATGCACCCAGGTGGCTTATGAGAAGAAGAGGAACCAAGAGCTTTTTTTACGAGGTCCTTCACAAAGCTCCAAAAGTATACTAAAGGCAGAAGTTGTGCAGTTCCTCAGGGGGGAGGGAAAGGAAAGAGGGGGAGAGACAAGTCTCCTATTGAATGCCCTCACACACCTAGCAAGGTGTCATGCTTCATCATTGGGCTGTGCTCCTCGTCGGGCCGGCGCTGCAATGCCAGACGGGCTCCCGCATAGGGGCTCTTTTTCTGAGATCTTTTAAGAGACAGCCATATAGGTGCGTGGGGGTAAGTGGAACAAGTGTAGTGAGTAGGTGTGTAGTGGTTTAAAATAGGTTTGGTATCACCAATAGAGATTGAGTTTATTCTAGTGGTGTACCAACCTAATTAAAATAAGTGAGCCCTGTCTGGATAATAATGATCCACAGGGACTAATGTGTCAATAGGTCGACATGTTTCTTGCCTAATGCCCCTAACGGGTCGCTTGGCAATTCTTCAGGACCGTGCTGGGGAGGAAGTGCTCGGAATTATCTCTACTACAGTAGCCAGTGAAAGTAAAAATAGTACGTCACCAGTTGGGGTATAGGAGGTGCCAAGACGGTGGGGGGACCCATGGTTGCGAGACCTAAAAAGGAAGAGAAACAGACACAGAACACAACACAAAAACCAAAAAACATATGGGCGGATCATTATAACATGATTATGGTAGTCATGTGAGAGCGCGAATCCAAAAGGTGTCATGCTGAGCATGCATCAGGGGCTCTGCGTACGATGTGCATCTCTGGTAGTATTCCCAGTGGGAAGTAAAATGTCTACAAAAACACACACAGTGTCCCGAGTTGGGAAACTGACTTGATCGTGGGGCCCAGGTGGTGAATATGTGGCTCGCTGTGAAAGTAAAATTGTTACGATCGCGAGTGCAGTGCCGAGCCCCTCGAAGGTAGAATAGACATGCATAAATCGCGTAATGGTTGCCGCCCCCAGTCATAGGGTCGCGGTGAGCCAAAGTGGTAAAAGTGATTGCCGCAGTGGGGGTCGTCATGTTAAAGCTGCGGACACCAATGTGTAACGTCTGAAGAACGCGCACGGTCAAGTTTGTGCGCGGAGTCAACTCACCCCCAGTTATGGGGTCGTGGCTGTACGGGTTCGCCAAAAGAGCAATTTGTTGCTTGCCCTAGCAAACAGGAAAGGGAACAGGGGAGGGTATTAATAGTCTCTCTAAAATCGCCGTACTGGAAGTAATGTAGTCTTACTGTTGGAATGGCGGTCGCTCGGAATGTATACTCACAACAGGGGGGCGTGCGACTAGCAGTGCTCCTACCCTTGCTCTGGCTCCCGTGTGGAAGCGGAGACAGCGTGTAGTTAAAATACGGAAGTTTGATCTGCTGCATGCTGGGAGGCTAGAACGCCTTAGGTGTCGGCCATCTTGGGAGTACTTACTACCCAAGTATGATGGAGATCATTGAAAAAACTTTATTGAGATTTAGCCGGTATGGAAAATGAAAAATGAGCAACGAAGGTGATGAGGAGGCTAAAGCGCTGGGATTCCAGGCGCGCTTTTGTGGTGCCGGACTGGTCGGGAGTTGTGCAGAATATGCTATGTAATGGCCACAAGGGGCGCTGTGGGTCGTGATGTGGGGATGTCCAATGCAATGTAATGTGGACATAAGTCGTTACAGTCTAAAATATCGTAAAATTATTGAAAAGTGCTAGTTTCATGCAGTTTGCATGGGAATAGCATGGAACCAACCATAAATGAGGCTTAGCCCGCTGGTGACATCAGGAGAGATGGAGGAAGAAAGCCAATGGTGGATTAAGTATTGTTCAATGTAGCCCAGGGTATATCGTCATTCAGGCCATTGATGTGGCTTGAGATTTTAAAATTCCATTTTTGCTCTTTCCTAAAGAGGGCATCTTTGCTGATCGTGAAAAAGATCCCAGTATTGTCCAGCTTATGTCATTGGCCGTGTGGTTCATTTCGAGGAAATGCGTGCACATTTTTGTATTCACCTTTCTGCACCTAATGTTGCTGCGGTGTTCAGAGATTCGGATCTTAGCAGGTCGCGTTGTCATCCCTACATACATGAGGTGGCAGGGACAAAGGATTAGGTAAATGCAATTGCGTGTGTTGCAATTTGTATGGGTTTTTTGTTCCCAGGTTAGGTGCTCTGTGAGTTTGATGTTTTTACTCACTTTTGTCAGCGGACATACAATGCATTGCCCACATGGATAATGGCCCATGACTGGTGGTTGGTCCCAAAGTCGCTGGTTGGCAGGTTGTTCATACCTTGGTCTGGTTCTGATTACGAGGTTTTTTAGGTTGTTTGTTCTTCTGAAGGCAAATCTGGGTTGTGGTATTTGACAGTCTCCTACGGACAACAAGTTCCAATGTGTTTTTTATGATCATTTGAATTGTGTTGGACTCTGGCGTATAGGTTGTCACGTATGTTATTTGGTCAGTGTTAGTTTTTTCTTTGGGTGTAAGTAGCACCTCCCTTTTGGTGTTTCGTGCCCTTTTGCAGGCGGCTTTTGTGGCTCCCATGGGGTATTCCCTCCTTGTTAGGTGGACAGTGAGTTCCTGCGCCTGTGTCTTGAAATCCTCCACCGTGCTGCAATTGCGTCTGAGTCTTAAGTATTGTCCATATGGCAAGTTATCACGCAATGCTTTGGGGGTGAAAACTACTGAAAAGGAGTGGACTGTGGCTGTCAGTCGGTTTTTTGTACGTTTTTGTGATAAGTCCAGTTGGTGAGTTAAGGATGAGGAGGTCCAGAAAGGGGAGTTCATGGACCGAAGTGTTGGCCGTGAATCGTAGGAAGGGATTGAGTCTGTTGATCCACGACACAAATTGGGATATAGAGTCCAGGTCTCCCTTCCAAAATATAAGGATGTTGTCAATGTAGCGACGCCATAGGGTGACATTATCTTTGTAAATGTTCATACTGATCAATATGTGATTGGTTTCAAAGTGGGCCATACAGAGGCATGCTAGGCTCGGAGCGAAGGTACTACCCATCAAAGTGCCCTGTACTTGATGGTAGATTTTATCTTCGAATTGGAAGTAGTTTTTTGTCAGGGCGATATCTGCACATTCCATAACAAATGAAATCGGTGTAGGTGAATCCCATGTTTGTGCACGTAGGACTTCTTCCACGACTTCCAGCGTGGCCTTCTGAGGGATGTTAGTGTAGAGAGCCTCTACGTCCAAGGTAATCAAGGCATCCAATTTGGATCCAGCTTCGTTGTACTTTTTGATGATGTTCAAAACGTCCCTGGTGTCAAGTAGAAATGTAGGGGTCTTTTGCACCAGTGGTCGTAGAAAATGGTCACAAAAACGTGAGAAGGGGTTCTAGAACAGACCCGATTCCTGACACGATGGGCCTCCCTGGTGGTGGAAGGACGCCTTTGTGGATTTTGGGTAATGTGTAGAAGTACTGTATTTGGGGATTGTTATTCATGAGGAATTCCGATTCGTTTTTTGATATCCAACCTTGTGTTAGTGCATTCATCACCAGAGCTCTTATTGTGATCAGTAGTTTTTTGGTAGGATCTTCTCTAATGTGGGCATAGTACCGCATGTCATTGAGTTGCCGTAGGCACTCTGTTCTATAGTCCGTAGTTGACATAATGACTATGGCTCCACCCTTATCTACCTCTTTGATCATGATGGTCCTGTCATTGCTCAGATTTTTAATGGCGTTATTTTCCAGGCGAGAATTATTATGGAAGGTTTCCTTGATTTTCATGGCATTGATGTCTTTAAGAACTGCTTTTTCAAAAGCCAGAACTTCAGGAGGTACCATAGCTGAAGTGGGAGTAAATGTTGACAGTTTCCGCAAGCCTGTGTCGTTGGGTGAGGATTGATCCTTAAAGAAACTTCTCAGTCGGACTTTTCGGAATAGGTCATGGACTTCACAGTGAGTTCTGAAATCATCTACCCGTGGTGTGGGTACGAATCTAAGGCCCTTTTAGAGGACGTGTTCTTCCGTCTGATTCAAGGGCCGTTCGGATAGGTTGACTATCAGTTTTTCTTGCCTCTGTGGCTCCTGAGTTCCATCTGTCCTTGTTCTGTCTGGTCCTGCCAATGCACCTGCTTTTGTTGATTGTTGCCACCTCTTCTTCTTCTTCTGCCCCTGCCCCAGCCTCTACCTAGAAAAGGTTGTGGGAGGAAAGGGGTAAAGGGAGGTAATGGGCCCTGTTGAAAGCCTGGGGGTTGCCACATGGGGGGCCCTTGAAACAGGGGCATCGCATAAGCAAACTGTGGGTTGGGGGTCCATGCTGATAGTATTGTTGTTAGAGGTTGCCCACCTGGTTGCCCCAACTTTCCTGTGCTGTGGTTGACAGCCGACTCTTACTGCTGCCAATACAGGATTCTGACCTCCTACCAGGCAGTGTGAACACTCCCAGGAGTCAGGAACAAAGGCTGGAACAATAAGGAGATCACACCTCCTTCCTCACAGAATGGCAAGTGAAGAGGCACATCAAGGCGCTGAGCTTCAAAAGCCGCACCGCCTCTGATATGCATCCAGGCTTCCTCCCAAAGGAAGGAACAGCCATCCCCCGGTCCCCAGGCACATTTTCACCAGGGCAGGCGGTAAAATTAGAAAATCAGGAGGTGTATACCCCCATAATGCTAACCACACCTTAAGGTGGGCTATCTGGTCTGTACAGCTGAGGAAGACATCTGCCATTTTTTAAAGTGGTAGAATAGAGGGTTCTGGGAAGAAAAGGTGACATGCATGTGGTCACTTCAGGGATTGACTAGCTGCTGTGGCTATTAGCACATTGGCCTTTTTCACCCACACCCCTAACGCCCCTTAAACGAGGATTTAAGGGCTACCCCTGACACTAGGGACTCAATTCTAAACAACCGGCATCAAAGAGGACAAAGAAGAGACCCATGTATGGAACAACAGGACTTGCACAAAATAAAAGACCGATACTCTGTCACAGTGGCAACGTTCCTGGAACTGCCTTATCGAGACTCCTCCTAGGATAAATCTCGATTACCCCAGATAGAGGGATCCCTGTGAGAGCCTTAAGCACCCTCAGTCTCCACTGGCTTAGTGGCACTAGTCCCCTGCAAACTACTGGTAAAACAAAGCTCCAGATCCAAAGAATAGCTGGCCATTGAGGCCTCTGAGGGATCGCCCACACCAGGATGGTCTAGTGCGTTGTGGGAACTGTAGACCTGCCATTCACGAAGTTACAGGAGGCTACCGTGTTCCCCAGGACCACCAGATATCAAAATAACCATCTGTTCTACTTACAGCTGCCACGACTTGTTGGTTGCCAGTCGGCAACCTACCCCTGCACTCACAACAGCCCCGTTGTTGTGTTTTTGAATTTTGCTCCCCGCAGCACATTGTAAGCGGTAAAAGTAGCTCTCCTGCAGCGCCTGTTCAGCACCAGGAACAGCCAGGACAACTCTGCATCCGAGCTCCATGAACCAGGTAAATTTGAACTGACTGTTGGGGGTTGGTCTTGGGACCCGCATTACCTTTACCCTCAACGGGTTCCATGCAACTCGACCTGCAAGTGACCGATTGTCACTATTGCTTCTAAAATCCATAACTCCAGTTATATGTATCTGATATCATTCGTTTTGGGTTCTAAATTAGGATAAAAATCTGCTCAATTTTTATTAAATTGGGATTGGATTTCTGTTGAGTCATGTCAATTACTTATCGTCCATGTAGGGTACTCTGAAATGCTTAACTCATGTTCTGCTAATGAAGTCTGCCTGCTCTTTGCCACACTACAAGGACTGAGCTAAGGAATTATTAGTGTGAATCCAAGGACCATCTTTGGGGTTTGTGATAGTATTGCAGGGTGAAAGCTAACCAGTTTCACCACATAATACTTCCCCTTCCTAAAATTTCAAATATGGGAAAGATTGGTGTCCAAGGTCAAATGATGTTACTTCCTGCGATGTTACCTCCACTACCCCTGAAATTTTGGTGTATTGACATTCATGGCTACCACATATTTTGCCTTACGCCTCTCATCAGGAATTATTAAAATGAGTGTTGATAGAAATGACGAAGTGTTCTTTCAACAAGCAATACGAAATTTACGGCATGCTTGACCCAAAAGCAGGTTACACTGTTGGAACTGATTTGACAAGGTCTGTGTTTGGGGCGGCTGAGTTCGATTCAGGTTAGGGACGTTATAAATGTGAAGTATCATTAGAATCGGTATATTTTTTATGTTTAACACCTAGAGTCTGGTATAATGGTTGCTTCCCAATTATTTGTAGAGTAAATATTTGCTTAAAAATATTGCGTGCTTGAAATAGTGCAGAGTGGCGAAAAAGGCAATTGGTTGTTTAGAAGAATAATATGTAGATATAATTGGGGTGAAATAAAAGCATTTGAATTTGAAGAATTTAATTGATAATGGATTCAATAATAAAATATATGGGAATTAAATTAAAAATGACTAGCTGCATAGTTAATTATAAAACCAAGTGCACCACAGAACTGGGAGCGATCATGGCTTTCAAATTTGGCCAGTGCCTCATCTCAAGGAAATTCACAGGGAAGACACGTGTTTCACCATTTTGTAAGAGCTCCAGTGTGAGCTAGGAACAAGGGAAGAAGAACATTGGGTAACTTTCGCATGTACCCCACCAAAGGCCAAACCAATCAAAATCCGAATTTCAAAATGTACTATTATATATCAATATGAGCGTATGCCACCAATAAGAGTACTGAAGGCAGGATCAAGGGGCCTCAGACTGGTCTGTCCCCCTGAACAACAAATCCAGATGACCCCTGCACTGCCCCTTAGCAGCAGCGTATCTAGAGAGACAGGAGCTGGGTCACAATGAGCTGTAAACTCCTATCACGAATAAGGGTGCCCAGTCCTATGATGTGGGAGCCCAAAGGAAGTCCTATGATGTGTGAGCCCAAAGGAAGATGAGTTGACGGTGCTGTCTGAATCACCTGGGTGCTCTTCTAACACTGTAAATACTTTCAACAACCTAATCACTGTTTCACTCTACTCTTTTTTTTTTTTTGCAACAGGGTCAAAACTGTCGCACAAATGCCACAGGTATGATTTATACCCCATATTCTCTTTTGCCATCCCTTCTAATTAAACACCATCACTAAAGTGTTTCCAGTTTCCCTCCGAAGATACTGCAGGACCAATGCAATGTTGATGACCGCCGTACTCAGTACCTAGGGGCAGAACACGCAAGAACCATTATAATCAGGGCCTCTGGAATTATGCGACTGTGCTTTTTTCACATAATTATGGATTCCCACCATTTGACACAAAATAAATCTTTGGCATAATCTGCAGATGTTAACAGAAAAAATGTTTCTAGCTCAAACAGTTCAAAAGTTACCAAAATGCAGCAACACGTGTTGCTGTGCAGTGGACGGCCCTCTGTAAAGGTTGACTGGTCATCTTTCTGCTTGTTGTGATTTTTGGGTGTTCAACTGGGACTAATGAGATGCAACCTATGTCCAGACATTGTTAGCTAGTGTAAAAATGATAAAAATAATGAAGTAATATTATCACAAAATGTGCCTCATTATGCCGTATAACTTTTCCTGCCACATAATTTAGCCAACCCTGCCATATAATTTGATCCTCTGTTGCGGCATAATTCCTGTGTCCCTAATTATAATTGTTTCATAGAATGGTCCCCACTTTAAATAATTAGTCTATACCAAAAGTCTGTTGCTGGCTCTACAAGGTCCCCTTGTTGGACTGATTCTAAAAGACTATATGATCAGCAACCAGGGTAAACATTAAAACATTTTGGGGGAGATGTACTAGGACTTGCACCAAAGTGATGCAAATTGGCACAAAATCTTTTCTTTCCAATTTACTTTCCAGTGCTTAACTTGTTTAGTGCTGGAAATACAGGAAAAGTAACGTGAAGCCGCGCATAGCGCTGCTTTGCATTACTTTGTGCCATGGGGTCATTCCAACGGTGGAGCATTGGCGTTCCCATGCAACCACCCAAGATTCTCACACTAAATCCAATTTACTAAGTAAAGTAGATTGGGTTTAGCGTGAGAAAACTGCACCCTTTTCAGGTAGGCGCAAGGAAAGAGAAATGTTTTCAGTTCTCCTTCCTTTTCCGACTTTGAATGTGTGCTGCACTGTACAGCACACATTCAAAGAGGGAAAAGGTTTGAAGTGAGTCTCAGCATAGTATTTTCTACTGGAAGGGTACCTTTCCAGTACAAAACCTTTGCTAGATTCACGGAGACACCCTTGCACCATGGCGCAAAGGTGTCTCCGTGGTGCACGGTCACTGATTTCACCGTCGGAGCTAGTGAGAGGGTAGGTGAGTGCCTTATTTTAGTAAATAGGGCGCTCTCCTCCTCTCTCCTTTTCACCTAGCGTAGCATTTGCGGCTGCTGCAGTGCGCTGCATGAAAAGTTGGTAAATCTCCCACTTTATATACCTGAACAGTTGCCTAGTCGCATGACAACCCAATGTTAAGACCTCATCGTCCTTATGAAATATTCTCATTGTTATAAAAATTCTTCATGTTTGTCTTTCTAGCCATTACTTAATGAATGTGAGTACTTCACTTTTGGTGAAAGAGTATTGGATTCACAATCAACGTGTACAATACATCTTATTTTATCGACCTCTACTGCTGCCTTACATTTTACAAATGCTTCGGTGTAATTGTTTTCTATACAGCTTTAACAGAAGTGTTGTGACCAAATCAATATGACAATTTATATAAAGGATTACATGATGAATTCATATAAAGACTAGAGTATCAGCCATGTTCTCTGATGACAAAGTACAAACATCTATGGTCAGTGCGATATATAACTTGTTTTGGGGACATTACTCATCAAAACCACAAGCTTGATTTTAATTAAAAAATCTATATAAACATTTTGGTGAAGAGTCACAGGAGCTGGGACATGTTGCTTCTCTGTCTGTCCCTTATGATGGTCCCTGGGGGTAATAGCAAGAAATGTTTGGCTCATTATGCCCGAGTATCACAAAATGAGTAATAGTAACGACACTCATTTACCACACCTAGAAAAGGCGGAAGTGCAGTATTTAACCCTATGTAAAAGCATATTTTTGTTATTATACATTTCAAGTTAGTTTTTATTGAGATTTGTATAAAGCAAACATTACAGAAGGAAAGAAACTAATCGTTTCATAGTGGAGTATAATAAGTGAAAAAGGGAATAGTACACTTTGTAAAAAGAGGTGTGGGATCAAGGAAGCATAGTATCTTGGCGAATCTGATGTCCATACAGTGTGGTGTCATAATATCCTAGGTACTAGAGGTAAATGGAGAGTTGTGGGGTTTAGTTGAGAGTATTGTGTGAAAAAATCTCAAAGTAGTTTTAAGGAATGGAGGTAGAAATTGGAGAAGAGAGAAGACAAATGAGAGAAGCGATAAGGAAGCATGGTAGGCTACAGAAGAAGATGAGAAAGTGAAGAAGAGAGAGTGGGAGATGGATGGGAAGCAGAGGACGTGGGATGGGAAGGGGATTATGGAATGGGGAGGTGAGGGTGGTATCTATAATGATGTACGAGTCTAGTTTCGACTCAATTTCTAGGTTTTTCTTTGAGGGAGTTCTTAGGAAGTTGTTTAAGGAGTTGTCTGCCCCCTGGTAAATTGGAGCCATTCCCACCATTATTATTCAGCTCTGATGGTACTTCCAGCACCACCCAAAAGCAGCCCCAGGGTGACAAACTCAGAAGGCAGTACCATAAATACCTTGGAAATGATGTTTGCACTTGTTCGTGTCAGTTTTTAATAATTGTTTTAATAAACAATATCTGGAAGCACCAAATGAATGCCACTAGCATAATCGAGCTTTGATAAAACCACGTACTTGTGTCAGTCCACTACTCCTGTTTATGGAGCTACTTTTAGGTCAAAACCTAATAGCGCATCTTGGGGACATTCAGAAAGCTGACCTTAGAATGCATTCCGCCCATTTCTTACCATTGGTTTTGTGTATTTTTACTCACATTTTCTGGCTTTCTATCTTTTGGATTCATTTGCTTTAGGGTGTCCAGCTTGAGTTCGTCCCTCTCGTTGGCCAAACCTTGTTTACTGTATTCTATCACTAACTCGCCTTCTGTAAACAGGCCTTTAAATCTTGCTCTTATCTTGTAACATTTGCTGTACATTCAAAAACAGAGGTCAAATGTCACTCTCTCTCATGCAAGGGAGGTTGGTGTTTACTTTTCTTTCTCTGCCCTCAAAGTGAGAGAACTTATGTGGCAATCCTGCTGAGTATCACTGTAAGAAGAGAGTGGGTAGGATGATGTTTTTTCTAGCATGCAACACTAAAAAGAGAACTGTGCTGATGTTTCAGAATATATCAAAATTAGTACAAATGAAGTACTTTTTTTGTAAGTCTGCAGTGTGGTGAAAACAAATATTTGAATACAATCAAAGCACATCAATACACTAGGTGATTACATTTGCACACATTATCGTTTGTGTGCAGTAAATCTGCATTTTGTGCCAATGTAATAGTCATTTCAATTGAAAATGTATTGTCTGTAACAGCATTATGATACCACACCATGCATACTCCACACTATGCCATTCCACTCTATGCCCTTCCACTCTATGCCGAGCCACTCCATTCTATGACACTCTACTCCACGACATGCCACTGAACTCTACCCCCTCCACTTTGACACTCGTGACACGCCATGCCACTCGACTCCATGCCACTCCAATCCATGCCACTCACTCCATGACACAACACGCCACTCTCCTCTACGCCCCCACTCTACACCACTTACCCCAATCTACTCTACCACACTCCAGTCTACCCCAGTCCACTCCAATCTATCCCATGCCACTCCAACATACCCAATCTACCCCACCCACTGTACTTCACTACAATCTGCCCCAATCTATTTCACTCCAACCTACCCCACTCCACTCCACTCCACTCAATCTACCTAACTCCACTCCAATCTATCCCACACCAAATTACCCACACCACCCCAGTCTACCCCACCCCACCCCACTCTAATCTACACTATTTCAATCTTTCCTACTTCAGTATACCCCACTCTAACCCATTTTACCCCACTCCTCTCAAAATTACCCCAATTCACTCCAGCACAATCCAATCTGCCACACGTCACTACAATCGACCCCACTCCAATCTACCAGAGTGGAGTGAGATATATTAGAGTGGATCGGGGTAGACTGGGTGGATTGGAATGAAGTAGATTGGCATGAGTTTGGTAGAGTGTGGTAAATTGGATTGGGGTATATTAGAGTGGAGTGGGTTGGAGTGGGGTAGATTGGAGAGGGGTAGATGGCAGTGGAGTGGACTGGGGTAGATTGGAGCAGAGTGGGGTAGATTTCAGTAGAGTGCAGTAGATTGGGTTGGAATGCGGTAGATTGGAATGGGGTAGGATTGATTGGGTTAGATTAAATGAAGTGGGGTAGATTGGATAGGAGTGGAAATGGAGGGAATGGAGTGGGGTACACTGGGGTAGAGAAGAGTGGGGTAGAATGGAGTGGGGTAGAGTGGATGGGGATATATTGGAGTGGGGTGGATTGGGGTAGATTGGATTGAGGTGGAGTGGGGTGTATTGAGGTAGACTGGAGTGGTGTAGATTGGGGGTAGCCTGGAGTGGTGTAGATTGGAGTAGGGTAGAGTGGGGTGGGATTTAGTGGGATAGATTGGAGTGAAGAAGAGTGAACTTGGGTATATTGGAGTAGATTGGGGTAGACTGGAGTGGAGTCGGGTTGAATGGTGTGGGATAGATTGAGGGGGTAGATTGGGTGGGTTATAGTAGCATAGAATGGAGTGTGGATAGATTGGGGAGGTTTGGGTGGGGTAGATTGGGGTGGAGTGAGGTAGATTGGAGGAGTGGAGTAGTGTGGGGTAGATAGGGATAGGGTAGACTGAACTGGGGTAGATTGGGGTAGAGCATGGTAGATTGATTCGAGTGGATTAGACTGGAGCGGGACGGGGTAGATTGAATCAGAGTAGATTGGGGTGGAGTGGGTTAGGTTGGGGTGGAGTGGATTCGATTGGAGTGGAGTGGGATAGATTGGATAAGAGTGGGGTAGATTGGATTAGGGTAGAGTGGAGTGGGATATTTTGGGGTAGATTGGAGTGGAGTGGGATGCGGTAGATTGAAGTGGGGTAGATTGGGGTAGAGTGGAATGCAGTGGATTGGGGTAGATTGGAGTGGGGTATATTGGAGTGGAGTGGGGTAGATTAGGGGGGACTGGGGTAGATTGGAGAGGGTTAGGTTGACTGAATTATGGTAGGATAGATTGGAGAGAAGTGGGGTAGATTGGAGTTGAGTGGGTTAAATTGGAGAATATGATTGAGTGGTGACTTTGGAGTGGGATAGATTAGGGTAGAGTGGTGTGGGGTACATTGGAATGGGTGGGGTAGATTGGGTTAGGGTGAGGTACATTGGAGTGGAGTAGATTAAAGTGTAGATTGGAGTGGGGTATATTGGAGAGGGGCTGATTGGATGGGCTAGTTTGGAGTAGGGTAATATGGGGTGGAGTAGGAAAGGGTAGATTGGAGTGGGCTGGAGTGGGTTGGATTGGGGTGGGGTGGGTTAGATTGGATTTGAGTGGTGTCAATTTGATTGGCAAGTGGTAGACTGGAGTGAAAATGAGTGTGGTAGACTGGGTAGAGTGGAGTGGGGTAGATTGCATGGATTGAAGAGGGGTACATTGCGGTAGAGTGGAGTGGGGTTGGATAGATCGGAGTTAAGTCGTGAGTAGAGCGAGATAGATTGGGGAAGATTGGACTGGAGTGTAAATGGGTAGATTAGTGTGGAGAGTAATGAGGTAGATTGAAATAGATTAGATTTGAATAGAGTGGGGTAGACTGAGTGGGGGAGATTGGTGAGGGGCAGATTACAGAGGGATGATTGGTGTGGGGTAATTTGGAGTGGGGTAGATTGGTGTGGGGTAGATTGGAGTGGGGTAGAGTGAAGTGGGTTGAATTGGCGTGGGGTAAAGTGGGATGGGAAAAATTACAATGGGGTGGAGTGGGGTAGATCGGGTCATATCGGGGTGGGGTAGATTGGGGAGGAATAGATTCAAGTAGGCTAGATTAGGGAGGAGTGGGGTAGATTGGAGTGTATTGGGGTGGAGTGTAATGGGGTAGATTTGGGTAAAGTAGAGTGGAGTGTGGCAGAGTGGAGTGAGGTAGATTAGTGTGGGGTAGGAGTAGATTGGGTGGATTGAAGTGAAGTAGAGTGGAGTGGGGTAGATTGTGGTAAATTAGACTGGGGTGGATTAGAGTGGAGTGGGTTGGATTGGGGTGCAGTGGAGTGTGGTAGATTAGAGTGGAGTGGGATAAACTGGGGTAGATTGGAGATGATTTGGGTAGATTTGAGTTGAGTGCGGTAGAATGGGGTGGAGTGCGGTAGATTAGAATGTGGTAGGATTGATTAGGTTAGATTGAATGAAGTTGAGTGGAGTGGGGTAGATTGGGATGGGGTGGATTACACTCTACTCCAATCTACCCCACGCCACTAACCTTTAGCCATGCTGATCAGCAGCAACACTTGTGTACATAATGGCTAAAGCCAATAGCTCTTGCATAGTCGAGACCTATTGGTTTGCCAATGCTTCTTTTAATTGTATTTAATTAAGCAATTCATACGAGTGCTTGCGTTTTCACTCGCTCTTTTCCGTTCCCACCTACTTACTTCTTTTCCCCTCCCACTCTATCCCTGTAGCTTCTTCTTAGTCTCACCCCCTGCCCCGTCTGTTTTTACTTTACCTCCTCCACCCCTGCCACCCTTTAATTGTTGTTTAAGCATTGCATTCCGGCTTACTACTTAGGTTCTGTTTGTATAACAATAGCAAGCAAATGCCACTGACTCAGTATTCCATGTTATTTCTTCCAACCCCAGACATACATTGCTGTTGTTATTCACACTTGGGAGATTAGCAAGCAGTAGAAACTGCAATGTTTTCTAGTCAGAATGCGAACGACTGCGAAAATCAAAGAAAAAAGTATATAAAGCCCTAATCTGAAAAGATTTTAAAGTGAGAGTGATTTTGGTAGCTAGGGCCCACTACCCATGCACGCTGCTCTTTCTACTGACAACTTTCAAACATATTGCTGGTGTGGCTAGAAGACAAAAAGGAGGAAGCAGTTTAAACCAGCAATTGGAGACCATAGAGTTATGGGCCTGCAAATGAACCCTGGAACTGCTTTCTCGACATTGCAGTTAGGGACGAGTAAGAAATGAAGGTGATATGCGAATTTCTCAATATTGTAGTTGTTCACCTGGAGCAACACAAATGTAATGAAAGACAATAAAATAAACAAAATAAATATGTTTTATGAACTAAATACCTATACTTAAAATAGCTGCCTAGCATTTGCAACTGGATAGTTGGCTTTTTAATGTTTACCTGCAATGGAATAAATGTGTCCTGGCCGGAAAAGTCTTTTCTCTTTTCAAAACAAATTGGCAACACAGCTATTGATAATAAAGAGGAACGTGCACTTTATCATAATAATCCTTCCACTACCTCATGGCACTGCTGCCCCTCCCCCTCCATCATTCTACCTCTCCTCCATCTTCTTGGCACTGCATCTCTCCTATTTTATGTGTGCTACTGCTCCCCTTCTTCATCACATCACATTCCACCCTATACAAATCTACCCTACTGCAACCCACTCAATCCACCCAATCTACCTCACTACCATCTACCCCACTCCAATCTTTCACACTCCAGTCTACCCCAACTATCCCACTCCAAACTGCCTCACTTTAATCTACCCCAATCTACCCCACTCCAACCTACTCCATTAAAATCTACACCACTCCAATTTATTCCAATCTACCCCTCGCCAATCTACTCTAATCTACCCCACTCCAACTACTCCAATTTACCCAAACTACCCTACTCCAATTTACCTTAATCTACCCCACTCCAAACTGCCCCAATCCAACCCGCTCCAATCTACCCCCTCCAATCTACCCCACTCCAATCTACCCCACTTTAATCTACCCCACCCAATCTACCCCACCCCTATCTACCCCAATCTACCCCACTCTAGTCTACCCCATTCACGCTATTCCAGCCTACTCTGGTTTGCATCACTCCAATCTACTACACTGCAATCTGCCCCACTCTGACTACTCCAGTCTACCCAAACTACCCCACTCCAATCCACCTCAATCTACCCCAAACCAATCTACCCCAACCTGCCACCAATCTACCCCACCCCAATCTAACACTAATCTACCCTACTACAATCTATCCCACTCCAATCCACCCCAATGTATCCCACTTTAATCTACTTCACTCCTATCCACCCCACTCCAATCTACCCAACCAACCTACCCAACCCAACCTACACCCATCTACCCCACCCAAATCTATGTCACTCTACCCCACTCCAATCTACCCCACTCCAAGATACCTCAATATACCCCTCTCAACCTGCCCAATCTACCCCATTCCAATCTACCCCAATTTACCATACTCCAATGTACCCCACTCCAATCTACCCCATTTAATCTACCCCATTTAACCTACCCCATGTATCCCACTCCAATCTACTCCGCTCTACCCCACTCAGATCTACCCTGATCTAATCTACCCCACTCCAATCTACCTCAATCTACACCTCACAAGCTGCCCCAATCTACTCTACTCCAACCTACCCCAATTTACCCACTCCAATGTAACCCACCCAACCTATCCCAATCTATCCCACAAAACGTACACCAATCTACCCCACTCCAATCTACTCTACCCAATCTAACCCACTCCAGTCTACCCCATTCAACCCACTCCAATGTACCCTGCTCTACTCCACTCCAGTCTACCCCACTCCAATCTACTGCACTCCAATTTACCCCAACCAAATCTACCCCAATCCAACTACTCCAGTCTACCCAAACTACCTCACTCCAATATACCCCACTCCAATCAACCACATTCCAATCTACCCCAGCCTACCAATCCACCCCAATTTTCCCCAATCTACCCTACCCCAATCTACCCCACTCGTCCATCCCATTCTACCCTACTCCAATCTACTGCACTCTAGTTTACCCCACCAAAATCTACCCCACTCCAATTTACCCCAAATTATTAAAGTATACCCAACCTACCCCAGTTCAATCTACCCAAATCTGCCTCGCTCCTATCTCCCCAATCCAATCTACCTTAATCTACCCTCCTCCGATCTACCCAACCCCAATCTAGCCCACCCAGCCTCCTCCAATCTACCCTGTCCATTGTATCTCAATCTACCCAACCCCAATCTACCACAAACTGCCCCACTCTAATTTACCCCACTTTAATCTGCCCACCCATCTACCCTACCTATCCTACCTCAATCTACCCAACCCTAATCTACTCCATACCTATCTACCCCACCCCAATCTACCCCAATGTACCACATCCAACCTCCCTCAATCTACCCCACTGCAATCTACCCCACTCTAGTCTACCCTATTTGTCCCACTCCAAATTACCCGAAAATACCCTACTCCAATCCACCCCACTATAACCTACACCAATCTACCCTACTCCAACCTACCCCACTACAAATTATCACAATCTATCCCCTGGAATCTACCCAAGTCGACCCCACTCCAATATACTCCAACCTAGCCCATTACAACTGCTTTAGTATAACCAATCTACTCCACTCCAGTCTATCTCAGTTTACCCCACTCGAATCTACCTCAATCTGCCCCAATAAACCTCACTCCAATTTACCCCAATCCGTCTTAATCTATCATACCCCAATTTACCACACCCCAATCTACCTCGCCCAACCTGCCTCACCCTACCTCACCCATTCAACCGCACTACAATTTACACCAACCCAACCCTGTCCAATCCACCACACTACAATCTACCCCAAACAACACCATTTCAATTTATCCCAATATACCCCACTCCAATCTATCCCACTCCAAAATACTTCAATCTACTCCACTCCAATCTACTCCCATCTACCCCAATCTACCACACTCCATTTACTCCAATCTACCCAACCTACCCCACTTTAACCTACCCCACTCAAATCTACCCCAACCTACCTCACTCCATCTACTTCAATCAAATATACCCCACCCAATCTACCCTACCCAACCTATCCAAATCTAACAGAGTCCTACATACCCCAATCTACCCCACTCCAATGTACTCCAACCTGAACCCGATCTGTCCCACCCCAATCTACCCCTCTCCATTCTTCACCACTCCAAACTACTGCACCCCATCCCAATCCACCCACCCCAATCTACCATACTCCAATATACCCCACCCCAATCTACCCCACACATCCCACTTAACTCACTTTTAGCAATGCTGAACAGCAGCCACACTGGTGCACAACATTGCTAAAACACACTGCCAATAGCACTTGCATTGGCGAGAGCTATTGGCTTTGCCAATGCTTGTTTGTGGCGAGTGACTGCTTGGGAGGGACGGAGCTCTGTTTGAGGAATCCCCAAAATGGAGACTTTCAGCCTGATGAAACCAGGCTGATGAAACTTTGTGGAAAAAATATACTTGACCTGGGTTTGTAATCCAGTTCTGATATTCATAAAAAAGTAAAAACTTCTTACAATTTTTAAGATTATAGGAACTGTAATAGTTGATATTTAAAAATGTTTTTATGTGGTCCTTCTTCTATGGCTACTGCGATCCAGTCAAAATTGTTTTTTTTTTTTACTGTTTTTGTGTTGCAGGAGGAGTTATGGGGCTATCCAGAGGAGTTAGATTCACAAGTCGACCAAGGAGGGAGCAGAGAGGGTTCGCTCCAGGCCAACTCCCCAGGAGTCCTTACGGCAGGACCCCAGGAAAAGGTGACACACACCGTTCGTCCCATGGGCAGTCCCGTGCCATGGATCTGCCTCCGCCACTGCGCGTGAGTTCAGTTCTACAGGGTCCACAGGGTGGAAGACCCCAAAAGGTATAGCGCTTGATGGTAAGTTGTCCAGGTGCTCGTTGGCCAATCAGTGGGTGGTCAGCATAGGTTATTCATCTGCTGGCTGTCCTGGATCACCCGTAAGTTAAATCAATTTTGTCTTGCCTACATATGCAATAACAAACCTACAGTCAAGCTCTCTCCAACAAAAATCAGGAGTGTACTTTTCTTTTTTCTGTGGGGGAAGTCTATGAATGCATGCATTTCCTCTAGGGCAGTATGGGGGCAAGAGTGTAGCCATGGTACATCGGCGCTAAGGTGGAAGGGGCTTTGGGGGAGAAGTAAGGGCCTGCCATCATAGGTTGGAAATCGGTGGTGGGTAAAGAAGGGAGTGTAAAAAACATAGGTAAGCAAAGGGGGTATAAGGGAAGACCCCCCTCAACCCCTGCCTCACTATTAAAAGGAAAAAACATTGGGGAGGGAGAGGAGTGGTTAAGAAATAAAGAACAAAAACACACAAAAGTGGTAGGAAGGTTTGAATGTAGAGGGTACAGGGAGGATCCTCACCTGAATAAAAAAAGAGAAAAATGTTAAAAACAGGCAGGGCAAAAGGGTAAAAAAAGCAAATGTGAATAACAAACTGCATTTCTGAATTTTCACCAGGCAGGTTTTGTCAACCCGGTGAATGTCTTTAACCCCTTCAGCGCGGCGCGGATTCCCGCGCTGTGCTGAAGGGTTCGAGCGCGGGCGGGGCCATGACGGAACGGTTCCGTCATCCGCACAGCGCAACCGATGCTCATGACGGAACCGTTCCGTCATGAGCATCGAAGGGGTTAATGGTAAAAAAGTTGTGGAAACCTGTTCAATAAAAACAATTCATCAAAACCGGTTTCGTCAAGTTTATTTGACGTAATTTATAGATACAACCGTCGGGCATGTTGTTGAATCTGTGAGATATGGAAAAGATTTAGAGCTGCATCGAGGGTTCAGGCTGTCTGTGGGCTTGCTGTTGGTCTAGTTAGTGGATAAGGTATGGGTGCCTTTTTGGAAAACAGCAGTTGGCTCCGAGTTGAAATAAAGCTACACTTGAGGGGGAAAAACACTTGCAGGAATGAAAGGCTTTCTAATTGGTATGAGTGTGGTGGGTGCTCAATAGATGAGTTTATTACAACTTAACACTGCCATCATTTGAAGGTTCACTGTTATACTTTGAAATTCTCCAATGTAACTGCCTGAAGGAAGTGGCCCGATTCGGGTCACTCTGGTCACTCACGACCACCTCTCTATGACATGAGGAGTAGGTTAGAAAGTAGAGAATGCAAACCAATAACAGTTAATTCAAAGTTCACTCAGAGCGGAGCCCTGTCTGCTTGGTCGCTAAGAGTGCTGCAGAGAGTCTGAATTCTACAGGCATAACGATACATTATGTACATTTCAGAATCTATGAAAACATGGCCACCATGGAATTTTTCAGAGAGATGCAGCTGGACAGTAAATTACAAAGAAGTAAGTGTCAGTTCTGAAGCCAGGCACACATTATCTGTCAGTCAAGGTCATCCAGCCTGTGCTCGCCACTAGACAAGTGGGAGAGGGCTTACAACTAAGGAAAGGTATGCACAAATAAGAACAGTGCAGTCATTAGTGTACCAAAACTCAGCTCCAAAGAAACATAACCTAGAGAAGGCCAATGCCGAGAAATGGCAGATAATTAGTTTTGATCATAATACAAAATGGTGCTGGTACACAAAATGGCGCAGCAAATGCTAACTTATGTAAGAACAATTCGGAAGCATGATTTTTATTCTAACATGCCGACTTTCCAGAGTCTGGACGCTGAAGCGTAGAGTATAACTGAGCTTTGCATAGCACCAGGTAGTATGAGAGTTATGCTATGGTACATTGTTACATTATACTATACGATTTTTGAATGCTACATATCTGCCTGTTACTTGGCCGCTTAGCATTTTCCTTGCAAATAGATGTTTCTGTGACTGTGTGTTTACCTATGGAGGGTCATCTGTGGGGTTTTTGGTGGACAGACCATACTCAATATAATCAGACTGATGTGGATTTTTCCCCTGCAACTGCATTCCAGGGGGGGGGCAGTGGAATCTGTGCTGTTGTTTATGGTTGTCTCTGTGAAGTGTATCGCAGTGGGAATGGAGATCATTGATCCTCCAATAACTATGTGATATATGGTGTACAACTGTACTTTCCTAGGCATTAATAGAATGATTGTGAGTGGTTGTGGATGGAGTGCATGGGGCTCATTGTGTTGCTTACAGTGTTTAAGCTGATTCTTGTGTCAGGATGGTAGGTTGGTGATCTGTGTAATACTAGAGATGGCATTTTAGTTTGATGTTTAGATATCTCAAAGTAGGGCAGCCTCTTTGTAGTTGTGATTTGCTCAAGCGAGAACTGTCTAATCTAACTCTCCCGTGTCTCCTGTTGTCTTTCCTCACTATGCTTGTGTCTCTGCCTTTCATCCTGGTGGTCCGTTCTCAAGAATATCTTGGTTGCCTAACATGGTCTAGGTATTTTTAATAATGTGATTGTGGGTGTATGCGATAGAGGTTTCAAATGTGGGCTTGATCACAACCTGACGAAATTAATTGAACTAAAGGAGCACTCCTATTTGTTTAAGTTCTACTAAATTTAAATATACTCAGAAACCAGGTGTGCCACAGGGGCTAGCACACTGTCCGAATGTGCCAATAATCAATAATCCAAAATTCAAGTTTTTCAACCTGGCCTCTGTGCACTGTTACCTAAACACAATTGTGAAATTTTCAAATAAACTGTAAACACTTGTGCAGGTATCCTCCTACGTGTGAAATTAACAATAACCAAGTAATAAATTGTACCCACATACATAGATTACATTATCTCATGTACATGTTTAATTTGTTAGAAACACAAATCAATTGCTTTGGTATATATTCATGCTTTGCATCACAATTTCAAATGTTCCGGAGAACCGCCCAATGCATTTCAGGCCCCATCGGCCCTTCTTCAAGTCTGTGAACAAGATAAACATATTCTCATATAAAACAGAACCCAAGTATGGGTAAGCGGTCTAATAAATGTTTACATCAAAAGAAACCATCATTTCATCAAATATAGATTTCCAAAATCAACCCATGCATATGGAAAACTGTAAAACAAGAGCGTGGAAACAGGTGAGCAGAAACCCAATAGTGGATTACAGAGAAAGGTGAAGAAAAGGTGCCTGATAATTGAAATAACGATCTACACTGTTTGTCCATAGCTGCGTTTGAACTAAAACCATTCCAACCATGGTGCTCCAAGATCAAAAAATACCCATAGCCATGTGCAAATTGTCAAATGAAACAACGGAGTAAAAAGAAAAACGGACACAAGGATTACAAACCTTGGAGTCCTCCAAAAGGGTAACGCAAACTCTACCAATCTAGGAATTAAATAGGAGTGCTTGAATAATGCATCCTCTCGAATAGTGACTTAAACAGAAGATGATGATAATGGATCAAGCGGTAGTGAAACGCACAACAAACTAACCTGGTGAAAAAGCTTATGGCCATGAAACACGTTCCCCGAAAATCCGGCCTGATATAAACACGATTGTCGAATCTAAAAATACAAATACGTACGGTTGTATGAACCATTTAAATAACATGCGGTGACAGCATAAGTCTGAAACCCAATGCATGTCAACTAACCTTGATCCGAACTTCGAACGGGGGAACACGACTTTCCTGTCTCTCCCGCTAACACGAACTCAATGGCTGATGAACACAACGCATGCTTACAATGCGATGGATTAAATCACTAGAATAAAAGACAGACTAAGGAGCTCACCGCAACTGTTGTAAGCGCCATATATAAACGATGAAAAGACGGGTTTATTCAGTATAAAACACACTGAAAAGTAACGGACTACGAGCCACTCATCTACTACATGAAGCACACTAGTTAAACTATAAAACTAATGTAGAAATCACAAAAAAACTTATATTCAAGCCAAAAGGTACTCTAACCAAGAGCCCAGTGCCCATGCGACAATAATTACACGGACTCGAAAATTGGTGCTTATATAAAGTAATATCCCTGAAGTGCAAAGGAAAGAAAAAAGGGTAAGAGACATAGCACAAATAATATTTCTCAAATACATTTCACTTCCATATAAAAGAGCATGGTGCTGATGATGACAGTGAATCAATACATTAAAAAACATGATGCAAATTAAACATGAGAATGCCTATCAAAAAACAGCCTGTCATGCTTTCCATTTAAGATAGAACTACAAAAAACAATCTAGATCTACCTTATCATTGATCCCTTTGGGATCCTGAGTGTTAAGCCTCCTTATCCAGTATATTTCCCTTTGAAGTAAGGTTCTGGTAAGATCTCTACTGGGTGCGGGTTTAACCATCTCTATTACCTGGAATTTTATCTGAGCTATTGTGTGACAATTTTTTGTCCAATGCACTGCTAGACTGCTGTTGGTGTTGCAATTACGGATAGTGCTTTTGTGCTCAGAAATGCGTGTTTTAATTTTTCGCTCAGTTTTGCCTATATACAATAGACCACATGGACATTTTATTCCATAAATCAAGTTTGTCGAATTACAGTCTGCATTTAGTTTGGTTTTGATTAACTCCCCCGTGTGGGGGTGCTGTATATTGTCACTACAAATTACATTGTTACAATGAACGCAGTTCTGGCACCGTCTGGTACCCTTGAAGTTTCCCCTAGTCTGTGATGGTTTAGAATTTAAAATTTCTTTTAAGTTAGATGATCTTCGAAAGGCAAATATGGGTTTATTCTTGAAAAGATCTTGAAAGTCGCTTTCATTGGCTAGACTTTCCCATCGTTGATTGATGATGGGAAGTGTGGCTCAATGGTTAGAGCGGCAGACCCTGATGCAGAGGTCTGACCCGGACCAGGGTTCAATTCCCGCCTCGGCGGGTCTTGGGCTCAATTTCCCCGGACTCGATAATTCTCGCCTCGGTGCCTATTCTAATCATGGGTCCCACTCTGCAACTCTGGGCAATAGCTTGCTTAATCTCCATAACGGCCCCAACAGCGCTAGGATGCCTGGCTTCACCTTGGGGGTGCCCAGGAGTGGGCACTTCACAGGGAAAGGCCAGGAAGGGTTCCACAGCGGTATGTGCACAGCGCCTGAGAGACCCTTTCGGGGGTGTGCGGAGCGCTATATAAATGCACTACATTTACATTTTACATGATCCTTTTAACCTGCCGAGAGCAGGTGGAAAATTTTGATACATATACTTGCCTATTGGCTGCAGTTTTAACTTTAGTTTCAAGAAGACTACTCCGTGTTCTATTGTCAACCTTCAAAATGGTTTGATCTAAAATGGGTTCTGGATAACCTTTTGATTTGTATCTTTCTTTGATGATGCAAAAATTATTTTGTAAAGAGATGTTGTCTGAACAGATCCTTTTGGCCCTGAGGAACTGAGAATAAGGAAGGTTATGAATGAAACTGGTAAATAATAAGGCGATATTCTTGTCAGTTGGTTTATGATGCACCTCTGTGTGTATATTCCCGTCCTCCAAGGTCACTAAAACATCCAAAAACTGTAAAGATTTTCTGTTCATTGTACGGGTGAATTCAATGTTTTCGTCAAACTGATTAAGTTGATTGATTTTAGTATCCAGTAGATCCCAACTGTTGTTCCACATTAAAAAGATATCATCTATATATCTGCAATATAATAGCAGATTATCGGACCATTCTTTGTCTTTATAAATGAAAGAATCTTCAAATTTAGCCATGTACGTATTTGTGTACGCCGGGGCCCTGGCGAAGCCCATTGAAGTGCCCTTCAGTTGCAAGAAGAATTGATCTTCCCATTCAAAATAACTATGATGAAGGCAAAAGTGTATATCTCCAAAATGAACACTTTGTCGGCTCCTATAGCATTCTGTTGTAATAAAGCCCATTCTACTGCCTCCACACCTCCCGAATGGGGATAGAGGCATATAATGATTTGACGTCCAAGGTGCACAAGATGGTGTCTTTATTTTGTTTAACTGCGCTAAGTTTCTGCAAAAAATGGGTAGTGTCCTTAATGTATGAACTCCAAGCCTGAACATAAGGTTGCAAGAAAATGTCTATGTATTGACCGATAGGTTTGAAAATGGTTCCGCACCCTGTGAAAATTGGTCGAAATGGGGGATCCTGGAGGTTCTTATGGATCTTTGATAGCATATACAGTCCTGGTCTTTTTGGATTGATGATCGTAAGATAAGATCAAGTATTGGTCGTGATCTATTCCATCTCAGTGGCTTTGTTTAATAAAGTTTCAAATGTAGAAACCAAATCCGGCGTGGGATCTTGATCAAGTTTAAGGTAAGTGCTAGAATCTGAAACATGTTCCATTACTTTTGATACATAGAATTGTTTATCCATTATGACAATAGCACCTCCCTTATCTGCCTTTTGTATGATGATACGATTGTCTGATGCTAAAGACTTCAAAGTATTCTCTTCATACTTGGGTAAATTGGTGGTACTGGATTCCTTGATAATTATCGCTAGATCGTTCTTTACCAGATTCTCAAACGCATCTAGGATTTTATGTGATGTGGGAGCTTGAAAAGTGGATTTTCTTTTAAATTCGATGAATTCAGGTTCTGGACGCACAGGTCTCTGATGTGCATAGTAGATAAGAAATAACGTAGACGTAAAACTCTCATAAATTTGAACAAGGCAATTTCATTTTCCAAAGCATTTGTTCGATAAGTGGGAGCAAATCCTAATCCTTTATTCAATATGCGAGTTTGTTGTGGAGTGAGCATCACCGATGAGATGTTGATTATAGCACATTTTTCTGGCTCTCCTGGGCCAAAAAAGATTTTGATGTTGAGGCATGGTCTACTCTTGTCTCGCCCATTGCTCCACGTGATATTTTACTGCTTTTGTCAATCCTGGGTGGTGCTCTATTCATGGTTGTGTCTCCTTCTGTGGCCACACTCTCTTCTAAAGAGATGTTAGTACTTTTTTTGAAAAAAACCCTTCTCTGGGCGTATACCTCGGCCCAGGTATACACCTCATTCAATTTGTAGTCCAGAGTGTCCCTTTTGTACACATCATAGGTGATGGGACCAGAGTAAAGGTTGGTGCCGTCCACGGCTCTGACTGGTTCCGGCTTATCCTTTTTGACTAAACGAATTCCCAATGTCTTAGCAAATTTTAAATCGCAAAAATTTCCAGTTGCCTCTGAATCAATCATGACAGACACTTCATCCACCTCTACATCCCGGAACAAAATTTGACTGGAAATAATTAAATGAGGGGCTGACGATTGCAGTGTGTTCACTAAAAGCTGGGCACTCGGAGTTGACTCCTTTTCTGCTTCCACCAGAGCAACTCCTTCTACTGGTGGAGCCTGTCTTTTACCCATGCGTTATTCTTGGGTTTCTTCGGGCACTCCTTCACGAAATGGCCTGCTCCGCCACAATACATACACAACTTGCCCAAACGTCTCTTCTCTCTTTCTTCCTTAGTGAGAGGACCTCGAACAGTACCAATTTGCATTGGTTCCTCACAAGTTCCAGCCTCTGAAGTTTTTGTCACCTCCGTTCTGATTCTATCAAATCTGGGTGGAACTGACCGGGTTTCCTTCCGTCTTTCATTTCTCCTTTCCGATTGGTGTTGATCAATTTGCAATACTAGATCTATCAATTCCGAAACTTCGGTGGGCCTCTTCAGAATCTGAGCCAACCCATCTTTTAATTCATCCCTAAGGCCTCGATAAAATATTGCTGCTCTTTTTGCCTCTGGCAAGTTGGTTTCCACAATCAATTTATTAAAATGTGCTAAATACGCCACAAGCTCCTGATTACCCTGCCTCAAGTCTAACAGTTCATTATCAGTGGTCTGTGAAACTGTTCTGCGATCAAAAATTCGTAAAAACTCAGCCTTGAACTCTTCAAAGTTGTATAAAAAAGGATCGTTGGTAGCAACTGAAGGCATGGACCAGGCTGCAGCATCTCCGCTCAGGTAAGACAGTATGAAAGCCACCTTAGACTGGTCTTCCTTAAAAATAATGGGCTTACATAAAAAATGTAAGGTACACTGTGTGAGGAATATCTGGGCCTTGTGTGGATCTCCCTGAAACCTTTCTGGGGGCGCAAGAGGAATAGTAGGTGACATTGCATGGACAACTTGGGTGGTTAGTTCAGTAGATGAAGGCGAAGGGGAGAAAGCATGTGTCTTTAGCTCCCTAAAACTAGGGCTGGGACTAACTGTGAGCTCATCTATCCTTTGACGCAGATAACTAGTTTCCTGATTTGACTTACGAACCTCTTCCCTAGTTTCATTTAATTGTTTCTGCAACTCTTCTAATATTGAAGCCAAAGCCTTGACATCGAATCCTTCAGCCATTCTGCTCAGGTGGAAACCAAATGGAAGGCACTTCAATCTGTCAAGAATCAATACCTGAACCTGTTGAAGTCCACAGGAGCAGAAGGCCAAAGTCCTAATGGAGTATAGTTCCCAACTCCCCTACCCCTCTGAACCAGAATACACTCTGGACTCAGAAACGGGGGGGAAAGGGGAATGGGAAAATAACAAGAGAGACTGCCACTCTGGTACCCTCGCTGTATCCCTCAGGGAAGTATCTGCACCTGCAATGACAAGCACAGAATTACTACATCCAGAAAACCCTTTTGTGAATCTAACAATTTAACATTACATTTAACTTTTCTTTACCTGTCTGATAGTGGATTTTGCCTCTCTCTATACTGTTAGAAAATCTTATGCAACCTTTCTTACTGGAGTTTAGTAAATAAGCACTTGAATTGACCAGTTGAAACAATCCAAATGAATTAACTGTCTTTCTCCTTCTCTTTTAGGTATTCTTCCTGAAAGGATGCGGACTTGGTGGTTGGTAAGTATAATATATATATATATTTAATGCATACAGTCGAGTTATGATGATTGTAGACTTAAACTCTGCTTGCTGATATGTTTTTTTAAGGTCACTTGATGCCAGAACGAAGCAGTATTCTGTTCTAATGCTAAGGCTAAAAACGAACTTAAAAGAATAAAGAGCAAGTAGGATTCTAAACAACTTAAATTTTCTTTTTCCTTACCTCAGTCTTCTCCTTAGTTCTGGAGCAAATCTTTAGTAATATGTCTCTATTAATAATTGGAGATTCTGTCCTTTAGCGATGAATGAACAAACAGTCTATTGCAGGAAAATTCATAAACTCAGTCTGAGCGCTATTCAAAATACTGAGTTCCTTCTGAAGATGAAGACTGCCTCACAAAGGGAATGTTCAGCACAAGAACCGGCGCTGGCTAGAACTGCTTCAAGAAATAAATAACCTCACCAGCAGGAATACGTCTCAGACACAGCCTTAAAACTCCTCACACTCCTCGCTGCTTCAGGAACTCCCAAAATATTCAAGTCTCTGAAGAGAAAATCCAGTCACTGAGGAGCGCAGTACAGAACCTACCTCCTCTAAAGGTTTGACAGTTGAGTGGCTGTCAGGCTAAAGAGAGGGAAACACTAGAACGCTAACTACCTGCACCCACCCTCCATGTTGAATGTACTCTGCCAAACAAGCGTCTAGCCACCAATTCTCTCCAAGTATAAGGTGAAAGGGCAACTCTTGAAGCCTTCCCAAACTTATGATCGGGACACCTTAGCACAGAATTATGGAGAATCTGGTCAGACCTGACAGGCAGGCTGTTTTTTGATAGGCATTCTTATGTTTAATTTCCTTCATGTTTTTTAATGTATTGATTCACTGTCATCATCAGCAGTATGCTATTTTATATGGAAGTGAAATGTATTTGAGAAATGTTATTTGTGCTATGTCTCTTACCCTTTTTTCTTTCCTTTGCACTTCATGGATATTACTTTATATAAGCACCAATTTTCGATTCCGTGTAATTATTGTCACATGGGCACTGCGCTCTTGGGTAGAGTACCTTTTGGCGTGAATATAAGGTTTTTTGTGATTTCTACATTAGTTTTATAGTTTAACTAGTGTGCTTCATGTAGTAGATGAGTGACTCGTAGTCCGTTACTTTTCAGTGTGTTTTATACTGAATAAACACGTCTTTTCATCGTTTATATATGGCGCTTACAACAGTTGCGGTGCGCTCCTTGGTGCGTCTTTTATTCTAGTGATTTATTCCATCGCATTGTAAGCATGTGTCGTGTTCATCAGCCGTTGAGTTCGTGTTTGCCGGAGAGATGGGAAAGTCGTGTTCCCCCGTTTGAAGTTCGGATCAAGGTTAGTTGACATGCATTGGGTTTCAGCCTTATGCTGTCACCGCATGTTATTTAAATGGTTCATACAACCATACGTATTTGTATTTTTAGATTCGACAATCGGGTTTATATCTGGCCGGATTTTCGGGGAAGCCACGTTTCATGGCCACAAGCTTTTTCACCAGGTTAGTTTGTTGTGCGTTTCACTACCGCTTGATCCATTATCATCATCTTCTGTTTAAGTCACTATTCAAGAGGATGCATTATTCAAGCACTTATATTTAATTCCTAGATTGGTACAGTTTGCGTTACCTTTTGGAGGACTCCAAGGTTTGTAATCCTTGTGTCCGTCTTTCTTTTTACTCCGTTGTTTCATTTGACAATTTGCACATGGTTATGGGTATTTTTTGATCTTGGAGCACCATGGTTGGAATGATTTTAGTTCAAACGCAGCTATGGACAAACAGTGTGGATCGTTATTTCAATTATCAGGCACCTTTTCTTCACCTTTCTCTGTAATCCACTATTGGGTTTCTGCTCACCTGTTTCCACGCTCTTGTTTTATAGTTTTTCATATGCATGGGTTGATTTTGGAAATCTATATTTGATGACATGATGATTTATTTTGATGTAAACATTTATTAGACTGCTTACCCATACTTGGGTACTGTTTTATATGAGAATATGTTTATCTTGTTCACAGACTTAACCCCTGAAGAAGGGCCGATGGGGCCTGAAATGCATTGGGCGGTTCTCCGGAACATTTGAAATTGTGATGCAAAGCATGAATATATACCAAAGCAATTGATTTGCGTTTCTAACAAATTAAACATGTACATGAGATAATGTAATCTATGTATTTGGGTACAATTTATTACTTGGTTATTGTTAATTTCACATGTAGGAGGATACCAGCACAAGTGTTTAAAGTTTATTTGAAAATTTCACAATTGTGTTTAGGTAACAGTGCTCAGAGGCCAGGTTGAAAAACTTGAATTTTGGATTCTTGATCACAACCTCCCATTGGCCTGGGTGTGAGTGGTGTGGTGGTACGATAAAGGTTTTCCCTAAAGTGCTGTTTCCTAGAGAAAGGACAGATTTTAGACCTTCCCAACCATTCCAGAGTATGCAGTTATCTCTGTTGATTGCTCATCATGGATTAAGGATTTCTTTCTTATGTTTCTCCTCTTACACTGTACGAACTATGTAAGAGTTACCATGTAGGAGCCCACCTGTGGGAGCTATGGCATAGATGGATGGATGTAAAAGGAGAGGAAGGCACATGAAACAGACAGATAGATCGAGGAGACAGATGATCAGACAGGCAGGTATGCACCTGTCCACGGATAGATCAGCAGAGCAAGGCTTTGCTCTCCTGTCTGTAATGGAGACTAGCTAAGCTACCTATGTCTTGTGAGCCGTAGCTTTGCCCGTGACATGTTAGAGATAGCGCTGCTGTCTGCAATGAGCAAGATATTGCTCCACCAAAGACACAGGGTACCCGAGTGGCAAGTGAGGAATAGCTGTGATTACCTTAGGAAGTGAAAAGTATTTCTGCTGGCTGTGACAGATGAAATAGCTCTGCTCTGCTCTCTGCACTGACCACAGATCATAAGACACTCTGCTGTGAGTGACAAATGGACACGTGGCATATTGCTCCTGTCCATAGACCGGTGACAGTATAACCCCAACCCTAAATCAAGCACATTCTCAGACTTCTGCCCAGGAGATCTTGCAAGGACAGGCAGGCCTTGCTGCTTCACATCACTAATCAATACATGTATTTGCAGGCAAAAGAAAGTCTTCCTCTAGCATCTCACTAATGAAACAGAGTGGACCACAGTGGAGAAGTATGAGTCTCGGAGGGGTGCATGGGATGCCTGTTTATGTTGACCCTAGTGTATTTTGGTGGGTCATTTAGATGTCATTGTTTATGGAATGAGGGAGTCAGGCAGAAGAACAATTTAGATAAACGATTGATGGTGTGCAGAGATGCACAGTTTATGGACATGCTCGAAAGGATGTTTTCCATCGTTTCCCACTGTTGCAGGTCACAGGCATTTCAAACAGAGAAGGACTGCTGAAAATTCTTGCTACCCTGTCAGGCAGCAATGTTGTGGCAGGGCTGCCTGGGGACGACAAAGAACGTTGTGTCTCCATAGCAACTTGGAGTTGAGACTCAGCCAGCATGTAAGTGTAGGTGTTTCTGACTGGTTAGATGTCTGAGTGTTTGCAATGTGCCTACATGAGTGGCAATTGGCCAATAAGCTAGAAAAGTGCACATGCTCACCTCCCCCCAACAAGAGGGCGCAGTCCTATGTGGTTCTTACTTGTTAAGGCCCTCTATTGTGCCTAGCATGCTACAGGGGCATTGATGAATTGACTTCTAAAGCACAACTCATTGCCTATTTCAAGGGCATGATCTTCCCCATCCCTTTCTAGGATAGAGAGAGGCATACTTATCAAATAATCATGCAGTACAGCAAGCCCCCTTACTTTGCTGCGTGATAAAGAAAGGGCAGAAATGTGCCATATTTAACATTTTACTGTGCATTCCTGTCATTTCCTAGCGCTGGCCAACCTGGGCACCCTTGGGCCATGGTGCAAGAGTGCCTGCATTTTAAGCAGGATTGTTTTTGTGCAGGAATGCACACCTTTCAGCACAAAAGCGATCCCCAGATGCATTTTCCTCTTTCTATGGGTGCTTCTAAATGCAGCACACAGACAGAGGAAAGAACAAGGAGAAGTAAAGATATTTCTCCTTGTTGCGCCTCCCCTGAGGATGCATAGTTTTTTGCAACATTTCTAGGTCTACCAATAATGGTAAATCTAGGAATGTGCCAACATCCATGGATGGGTGGGTGGGAATACCCATGAGTAATGCAACACAACAATTTGGGCTACGTTGCATTACTCTAGATTTATCAAGCCACTCAGGGCCACACAAGGTGGCCTTGCATGGCTTGATAAATCTAACTTAAGAGTTGGATCGCTCTTGCGCCCCAGTGCGTGGTGCAAGGGTGATGCAAAATTTCGCCCAAAGTGTTTGGATGTCTAGCTGTTGCTGGAGGAAGGGGGGTGTCTGTATTTGAGCAACAAGTGGACATTTTACGTTGACTCCACAAGGCTTCTAGGTGAGCAAGGCATCAGGAATGGGCTCTAGTGTAGGTTCTTTGGCAGGAAATAACCCCTCTGGGTGGGATGTGCAGTGCTCCAGTTCCCCTGGGCTTCTCAGAGCGAGTTCACTGTAACCCCAGTCCCATGCATTGGGATCTCGAAGGTCCTGATCCATAATCCAGGCTTTACTGTCTCATCTGTCATTATGATGGCCCTTGTGTCATCTTGTGAAAAATAGGTGTGGTTGGATACTAGGGTTATAAAGGAGAGAACATCAGAGCTATATGACATGCTTGGAGCTCCAGTATAAATGCCATGGGGCATCTATGAGTTGGACTGAGAGTGAGTCATGTGGGCAAGAATATCCGGTTTAAATGAGAGCAGCAGCACATGCTCTGGTGGCAGCGACGTCTATATAAAGTCTACCTTAGTTGGGAGTTACCTGCCCAAGCTTATGTGCTATAGCCATTCTTTTTACAGTGGACTGATTTTATACTAGAACAGCTGTGTTTAACTGAAACAACTATGAGCCGCAGATATCTATAATTTCTAAGAGGGTAAGGCAGGAGACCAGGTAAAGGACCATTAATGCAGGAGTCATGTGCATTGCATCCCAAACCAGCGCTCTTCACCGGGTACATTGTGTGCATAATGTGCTCTCTGCTCAACCAGGGGCTTCCTTTTATGTTGCTCCACTGGGAGGAAGGGAACTACATCACTACAGTAGCGCAACAGGCGTTCAAAAGTTCATTTTTTAACTAGGCTCTCTCTGATGAGGACCAGCCACATGAAAGCGCTTACACTTGCAGGCATGCTTGGCTGATCGTAGTCTCCCATTGAGGCCAGCGTGACAACTTATCAAGTGCCTAGGTTTGATGTCTGAAAAAAACTGTACCATGCAGTGGATACTTCATATATTTTTATTTTGTTTTCTCTAGTTGTTAAACTAAAAAAAAATACAAAATGTGTTCATTATTTATAAATACAATCTACAGACCACTGATAAACAATCCATAATGTATGCATAAAACAAAAATAGATCATAAAAAACAATTTAAAATGCTCATGATTTATCAGTTTTCTAAATATCATGCATTCATTGTCGATTATTTCTCCACAAATGGGATCACTGTATAGCATAGTGTATTTTCTTTCCCTAATACAAAATTTCTAGGACCTGCGAACAGTTAATGAAACCATTTGATAAGAAATATGTAAACCGTGACGCGTGAAAATAGAAAATGGATGGCATATTAAAAACACATTTTACTGGCAGTGCACAGGATCTACCCCTGCTACTCTGATTCACTTCCGGCTTGGTGCATGTTCCCAAAATGACTTGAACCGGAAGTTGATAGAATTAAAAGCACATAAAAGCTGCAAATGCTTTTGTCACTTTCACTTGTTGACAGACCTCTCTCTGACATTCCCCAGTACCTAGGGGCTTAGAGATGTCCATTGGAGTTCCAAGTTTCATCTGATCCAATTTTCCTGAAACTTCTGAAGATAGATAACTACTTCCTCCAGCGTCCAAGATCTAACCTGAAATATCCTTCTTTTTTTATACCTTAGAATAACTAAGTTAATTTCATCATCATTGTAGCAGCATCACATCTTTCCTAAGATATAACATTAGCAAATTTTCATCAGTCAGAAATTAAACCAAAACAATGCTTGATGGAAAAAGTTTTGTTTCTGATTTCCCTTTATGTATTTAATCAGAGATGTTTTTTGATAAAGGTTGCAATCAGAATCTGTGGTCGCATCTGGTACTCAACTAGAACATCATGAGGGGTGTTGATTTGGTCTCCCTGGAGTCGGTCAAGCAGAGTCACGCATACAACGGCGGCTGGGGAAAAAAAATGCACAAATATTATAATTTGTCTCAATTTAGTTTTAGTTGGGTTTAGATTTGAAAACGTTTTTACAAATATGATTTAAGTATAGAAAAACAAATCTCTATTTACTTGGAACAAAATCACAAACATGTTAAAAGGAGGGACTATTGTTGCTGATTGTGGAAGAAAAACTCCAGTTTCCAGGAAAATCATCAATAAACATGTAATTCTTAGAAAAAGAAAGTGCCCGTGATTACAAATAGCTGTGGTAAATCATGCTATTGCTTGTTTAAATTGACATAATAAAAGATTCCGATAAGCATTACTGTCATTTGCTTCCAAAGACTTAATTACAGCAACACATAGGAAATTATATTCACTGTGCAACATAAACCGTGAAGCTGTTATATCAGCTATGTATTTATTTGAACTTTAATACATTCTGCTGTATCAAAGTACGACCTAAGTGGGTTAACTTTTTTAAAAAGTTGCATAGTATTTCAGGGTAATTATTTATGAACCACTCTTGACGATACAGATTTGCAGGAGATTGTGTCTAGTGGTTTTAAAAAACTCAAAAAGCTCTCTTTTTAAAACACTAATGAAAGTCTGCTTTTGAAAAGAAAACCACGGAAATGAACCAAATGGGACAGAAAAAAAAATGAACGAATAACCTTGCAAATACTTTGTAAAGGCTACTCAAGAAGACACAGACCGGTCCAATTTCCAAGAATGTTTATATTGTGTTTATCGGTTATATTTTTGTGATGCCTTTCTTAAGGGAATGTCTTCGAAATGTCTTTATCTACAGGAAACAGGTATACTGTGTATTTTCACAGCAGTTTTTTTCGGTTGCTTCATAGATATATAAAATGATGGTAATTAGCGCTGAAAGATAATGTATATTGGGCGCATAACTGATGAGGGATCAAATGCAATGCGTGTTCCGGATCAGCTCTGGAGTGTTCCGTACCCTAGAATTTTTAAGGGCAAAAGAGACTTAAAGGCTTGTTTGCCATTTTGGGCCAGAATGTCAAGGTCCCAAGGTGGTTATCGCCACATTAAGATGGTGGATCAATTAGTTATCAAATGATTTGTGGTTTATCTTTTTTAGGCAAGACCAGAGGGTATTCAGGGCATACGCAAGAGAATTATGACAGAATTTTGTGTGAAGACTCTAAGGGCCTTGCCTCAAGATTTTGTACAGCTTCACCATGGACACTCCCCTCAACTTTTTTAGGCACTGTGACTTGGAAGTGAGAGAGAATCCATTTTTGGGGTAGCCTACATCAGGGAAGGACGCCTATTTGTACGCACATCCTATGTTGACACAGATGCTACAGGTGAGGGGGATAACACATAGTATTAGGGATAGGTGGATATAAGGTACCTGACTAGTATGGGCCACACACCTCATGTCATGTAATTACTGGGACAAGGAAGATGGAATCATAGTAATGACATTATAGGTAAGTAATCAGGATATTTCTGTAGTGATTTTACGTAATGGGTGTTTTCCTTTATGGAATTTACCATATATTAAGTACATAAACAAATGCATACAAGGGTGTGACCCGTAACACATGTATGACCTATTATGCACATTAACACAAAACAGTTTGGAAGACCCAACATAGAATGAATAAAGGCACTCACTGACTTTCCTAATGCATACAAATATATACATATAAAATGTATATTTTGTTTGGGAGCTTATAGCATTCTGGTATTATTGGGTTTATCCCACACTTTGGGATGGTTTTTCAACAGTCACAGTGGGTGCTAAGAAAGGATTTCCGCTTTGTGGACAGGCACTGGGAGAATCTAATAGTCAATTCAATTCTTTTATTAAGATTTGGATCTCAGATGAGGTCCACAATAAAATGAAACAGAATATATAAACGATGGTCACAATTGTAACTGGATAATAAAATTATTATTACATATTTAAATCCTTCACTGCAACAAATAAATTGAGTTAAATACATATCCAATGTGTTATTGTTAAAATTTCCATATAAGAGCAATTCATAAATAAGTACAGTTTTGTGTAAAAATTCAACTACATAGCAGCAGAGGTTTATGTGCAAATTATTCTAATAAGAGAGAGATTGATAAAATTTGTGGCTAAGTCTTCATTCCCCCTTAGCAGAAAATGTTGTGTGTAAGATTATTCCAAAGAGTAAAAAGACACTGGTAGCCATTAAAAAAGTCTGCAAGTAGACCGAATATTTATATTCTTGGTAATGACTGTTACCGTGGGCCCAAGATGCAAATTATCATAAAAAGACAGACGGATAACATTTTTGGCTAAAATCTTCATTCCCCCGCCCCCTTCCCCAGCAGCATGAGGTGTGTGCAAAATTATTCCCAAGGGTATAAAGACCCTGGTAGCCATAATAAAGGTCTGCAAATAGACACAACATAGAATGAATAAAGGCACTCACTTTGTTTCATTATGCATATATAAATATATGCATATAAAATGCATGTTTTGTTAATGAGCTTATAGCATTCTGTTATTATTGGTTTTATCGCACACTTTGGTATGGTTTTTCTTCTTTTTTCATGAGTCACGGTGTGTGCCAAGAAGGGATTTGAGCTTTGTAGACTGGCACTGGGAGAATCCGATAGTCACATTTATCCAAGGGTGATAAAAGATTACCATGGCTGTAAACCAACATGAGATTGTATTTAAGTACAAAGCTGGTCCTTGCTGTACAAAGTTGTAAGGATGTCAAGGTTGCATTGGGTCTTAACGTCTGGTTAATTAAGTCAACTCAAATTTACTTACACCACATTTAGTGGATACATAAAGTGAGGCCTGAGATAAGAGTGAGTTACCGGGCCATGAGAGTCGTATTAACAGTACTCACTCCAGCGGAACAAAGCATCCCACACTGTAGACCATACATGCTTCCCTTCCCGCTCAAACAGAAAAATATTAGCTGGTAGTCTCTCAATTGGTGGACAAATATCAGACTGGGTTTGTTCCTAAGGGAAACATTGCACCAGGTTTGCATCACTTTGAATCTGGGCCAAAGTGTTATATTTGGATTTACTTTCTAGCACAAAACAAGGTTAATTCCGATTATGTTTAATTATAAATTATCAATACTCTCTACTTGGTGTGTGTGCGTGACTAATGAGATTCGTGGATTTCCAATAGCGGTCTCGATTGGAGGAACATTATTTTACTTTGTCAGATTCTGTGAGCTGAACATGTTAAGGTGGCATACAAGCTTGGAGAGATTGATTGGTGATTTGATGTCTTTCCCCACGCCTTTAAAGGGGAAGGTCATCTTCTTGAAATTTATACGACTGCTGCATGTTTTTCAATGCATCTGATGCGGATTAGAGATGAATTCTTTAATCCTAGGATGAAATTGAGATAAATGGTTTGTGAGATCACTTTGAGTACCTACATTGCCACTAGTGTAGACGGGAACCCATACTAGATACTTGTAATAATGAACAAGCATAACACACACAGCACAACTGGGTTTGTTGCAAAGCAAATTATAGACATCATAAAGAAGCATGTTCACTCTGTGCTGCTGCCCCCATGACTCATGGGGAATGCAGCACATAACAGCAACATTAGTGCGTAGCTTGAAAGCAATAACATATCATAAAAAAATAGAAATATTTAGTATATAGAGCTAGAACCATTGTATCTAATTCTTGGTTTGGGGGCGCAGGTGTTTATTGACAAGAACTACTCGGACAGGCGCGAGTGCTAAATCAGAACATAACATGGAAATACAAAGTGAACACCTCGGTAATAAACAAGTAAGAAACTGAACCAGATAGGAAGAATCAGGAGAAATTAAACTTAAGGAAAATAAGCCAGGACACCTGCAGGAGATCAAGAGAGAAAGGGTGGTACCTATATGTGGTACCTATTAGGCACAGCTAGCATAGATCTTACAACTAGGGGCTAAAGTTATTCTCAAGAAGGAACAGCAAACCAAAAGAGACTGTTGAAGGAAAACAATGGCATCAGTTTATACAGTTTTGGAAAGCATGTATCTGGGTACCTGCGCATGGACCAGAATGGCTTCAGGATTGTGCAATATCAGAAAACAGGGAATAGCACACGGGTCAGGTAGTTTAATTTTATCATCAGAAAGGAAGCCTTCTGTCTTTGAGCTTCATCAAGTCAAAAACAACGAGAAATTACTCCAAATGTCACAACACATTGTAAAGGCAGCAACAACCAAGAAGTGCTGCAAAATTGAACACAGCATTTGCCAGGCAGGACATACAGTACATCTTCTTAGAGCTGGTTTGATGAAGGATCAGCACTGGTGTCACAAACAAAGGATTTCAAGAAACTGCTTGGATAGAGGATTAAACCCACCATAAGCGCCTAATTTGTAAATAAGTAAATAAGTGCCAGGGCCCAAGGTACTGCTCAGGAGACCACTGCAGCTTGCAAAGTGAAATGGACCGGCCATTGCGGCCACATGCTAGACTAAACCCTCTCTGCTAAATATCACATCGCTAAAACGGTGTAGGTTGGGCAATTTGAGGCAACCCAAATCAGTAAGAATAGCCTGGACGTGCTACAATTTTTTTGCAAATGTGTATTTAATTGTGAAGTTGTTAAAATAGACAGACTGTGCCATCATATGGTGTACTATCATAAATAAGTGCCGGTTTTACCAATAAAGTGCCTGTGTCGAATACCATCCCACTGGTACAAATTAAGAGCTGCCAGATTCCTACAATAGATCAACACTGGTTCTCTAACATGACTTTAATGTTTTTAACACAGGTTCTACATTCAAGGAGCTGTTGCAAGTCAAACGGACTGTTAGTTAGAAGCTGCAACTCCCTTATTTAGACCTGAGCGTAACTGGGACTGATTCAGCCAGGAAAACATTCAAAGTACAAATTTCACAGTACGTTACAACTTCTGGGATGTGGTTCCTGGTTGCATATTACCAAACCAAGACTGGAGGAGACAGATTCTAGCACTGTAGTTTCTAGTCACTCAAGCCAATGCATTTTGGGAGCTGTAGTTTCAGGGTGCCTGGTTTCCCACTCTGTGAGGTGTTTCAGGTCTCCTAGTCCACTTAAACAGTGCATTATGAGTGGTGTAGCTCCTGGATGCCCGATATTCAGCATCACAACACTGTGTACAAGTTCTCGTTCTATTTGACTTGAAAAGAATATTCTGTGCAATTTTGTGATTTTGTCTTGTGAATGCCAAGTAGCAGAGATAAAGGGGTTCAGAGAAGAACCTTCCTCCATGCCGGAGTCCAATAGTGACAACCTGCAGATACTGCTACTAGCCACAAACACAGATCAGTAAATAAGAAGCTTCATGGCCGGTTGCAAATCTCAAGTTACCCTATGAGGTTGGCATCATCAAGACTTTCTATAGGGCATCATACCTTGAACATTAAATCTTGTCAGGCAGTGGGATGAGCGGATGCTAGGCACTCACCGGATGCGACCCAAAGAGAAGATAGAAAAAAATTACCTGGCAAAGAAATATTAGGACTTGGAAAAAAAAAGTTGTCTAACCAGTGTTTCCCAAACTGTGGGCCGCAAGTGGATTTTCGGGTGGGTCACAAAAGTCCAAGCAATAGATAAAGATGCCTTTAAATTTTCGATTATTTTGTCACAGTTGCTGCTCTTGAAAGGCAAAGGTCAAGTTTCAGGTCAGGTCTTCTGACAAATTTCTACTTTTGTTTTTTAACATGGAGATTGGTGTTTACAAACTCCTCTCACTACGAACATATCAGAACATGGCTCAGTTCCTGAGTAACATAATAAGTATATTGCACTTCTTTTATCAATGCCCTGTAAGTAAGAGTGGACAATCCCTCCACCTAGTCTAACCAAGTAACTGCGTATCGGTAATCCTCTACTCACGGCTTTCTGCATCAAAAACAAAACATAGTTCAAAAGCGGCACTCTACGTGTCAAGCACTCCTACTCTCCACCTTCCATAAGTAAGTACGGGAAGTCCCCCCACCATGCCTGTCCGAATTACTGCATCCCGGTAATCCTATTCTCTCTGTGGCGTACACCACGGGCGTCATCTTGCAGCGACTTAAATACAATCACTACCCAAGAAATCTTTTATCTCTATGGCGTAAATCAGTAAGAGCCATCTTGACATGGACTATTTATCCATGTAAGTTACCAGAGTCAGTCAAAAAACGAAACTAATCATACCTGAAATCTTCTATCTCCCTGGCTCAAATCAGTAAGCGCCATCTTGAAATGGTGTAATAATCCCTATGTGTTATCTAAGTCAGTCCGAAACGATACTTATCATATCTGAATAACGGTAATGAAATGTTCAACAATGCAAAGATCTCCATCTGAAATGTGTTCAAGTACACGAATAACTGGAGTGAATTGATCAATAAAATCAATACAAGACCCATCTACATACACTCTGCCGAACAATCTCCGGATTAAAGTATGCGCCATCTTTGAGCGTGGGATGTATAAATCGTAACTCAAACATTTAACATCTCAAAAGCGCACATATGTGAGCGCCAGCAAAGTACAAATATAAACTTTGTAGGAATGCCAAAAGCGAGTACCATTAATTCTAATAAATTTTCAAAATGTCCAATATCCAGTAGGCTAAACAACCAACTAGAGTATAAAGACTCCGTATACATTACCATACTAGTTCCGTATTCCCCAAGTCAAGAACCACTACTATTGGGAATATATTCTCATAATTAGTCCGTCTTGTTAGGAGAGTAGTACCAGGGAAAAGAAATAGTTCTATAAAAGTGATATTATTGTACACAAGTAAGTACTGGCGTACAGAAAAGGGGATAGAAGCCAAAGTAACTATTCCCAATAAAAGTCATTAAATACAAGAGTAGAATAATCAATATTGGATACTCAAACATGTAATAAACTGGGGTAGCAGTATTGAGGAAACCCAACAGTAACATCAGACAGTCACATTATTATACCATTATTAGTAAGGTTACAATAAATCTACACAATTCTCTAAACAAATGTATTGACATTGGAGTGTACGGTTCAATATAGACTCATAATCAATAGTATTCACTAAACTAAATTGCCCCAAGATCCAAGAAGTCATCAGTTCATATTCAGTTGCTAAACATCATATAACCTGTCCAGTAAGACGGAAGGTCAGCATGAAGAATCCTAGGATAATGGTTTTACATACATTCTTGTCTAAACATGAGTAACACATTTGATTATCAATATCCACTATGATGTAAACAAAGATTTTTATAGGATTTAAACAAAGATATTAAAAGGCTCAATACACTTTACTTGGTGATGCACAAATAATAAATAGGCACTGAAACCCGGTTACCACACATTATCATGTGTGTACAATATAGTTTTATCAGTTAAACTGTATGACTGTGTAAATTTAGTGGCCTTTTCCACGGAAAGTGTGCTGACGGTAAATAGCAGTGTGCAACCACACAATGTTTTAGTTACATTAAAAAAATGCCTGCATCATGTCTAATAAATCTAAGTGGATCACAAAAGTTTGTCATTCTAAAAAGTGGGGTTGTGGTTCTAAAATGTTTGGGAAGCACTGGTCTAAAACTTGTATTTTAATCTATGTTAGGAGTTGGTTTGACTAACTATAAAAAGGCATTCTCTCAGTGGAAGAGATCTAGCCACACAAGAATACATCTTCAACATACAAATAGTCACAGTTTATTGGCCACTGACGAATACCATTGCAGATTTGCTTGTTAAGTAGCAAATTAATATTAAGGGTATCCTAAATTCTCCTGGGTTAAAAAAAAAACACACTAAATTGGAATCTGAAGACCAACAGGGATGATGACATCAAGCAAAAGAGGGCATATCTGCTCCAACCTTATCCGCCAAGCAATTAGATGAGTAATACATTTTAGTGTCACTTCCATGTAAACCTGGCATTTGGCTGAATTACACAAATAGTACTGCAAATACTTTTCGTCATTGTCATAGCCCGGAATACTGTGTGAAACAAGTCTGGTGCAAAGGACACTTTGGCTACGATTTCCCTAAAGGGATCTGTGGAAAGTTTGAGTAAACTATATTTAGAATCTGGGCATGCGGCAAGGATCAAAGTGAATAGAAGGGCGTACGAACTAAGACTTAAATGGAAAGAGAAGCTCATTAGAACTGATCATACGTGAAGCATCCTTCTTCCCAATGCATTGTAACATAACCAGATAACATCAAACAGTTGCAGTACCATTTTAGGGTGAGACAGAAGCCTTAAAAGGGGGGGCATGACCAAGCGGTCCACAATGGCGGACTCGCTTTAAGTGAGCCACAGGTGGCCCACTCGTAATCCTACCTCATCAGCCTGCATTCTGCCCTCACTCTCCGGACGCTGCTGTCTCCATACCCGTGTCACTTTGGGGAGGCTGCCGACCCCAATAGGAGCTGCAGTGACAAAGTGGTGACAGACGGACGGCCTGCGAGACCGGGCTCGTGCGGCCTCCCAGCCTCTTTCGGCCCGACTACCAGTAGGGCGGGCGGCACCTGGGGGAGGCCTGGCCGGGCAGCAGACGGTTAACCTGAACATCGGCAGTGGAAACCACGGCCGAAGAATAGCGCTGTTCACCTTTGTGGCACCCCATGTGCATGCGGCAGGCCCACTGCTGGATGCGGCCTGCTGCTGGCGCAGATAAATATTCTCCAGTCCAGTGCCCCTGGAAGCCTGCCGTGTGAAGTACATGGAGCGGAGACAGAAGCAGGCAGCGGGCTGCAATGAGATGAACGGGGGGCACGCATGGAGCCGCAGATTCGTTTTCTGGTTGGGGGACGCCACGCTCGAAAGGCATAATCGACGCTGGGTTTCACCATTTTGTAATAATACAGTCTTCCTGGCACAACTGGCATGTTGACTCTGCCGTATGTTCCCTGGGGTTCCTTGGGGGCTCCCTCTTCCCTTCTCTTCTCTTTCCTCTCCTTGATTGGTGAAGAGATCCAAGCGCCCGGAGAGCTCCTTGGGACGTCATGCCCCGACTCGATTCCTTTACCTTGACCCACCTTCTTGGACTACTGGTGCCCGACCCCACCCTGGAGCTCCAGTCATAGGTTAACTTGGGGTACAGGGCGAATCGTATGGTGCTGACTCTGCAGCGATTTACGTCCTCTCTACGTGGCCCGTGGGCTTGGACCTCTGCTACTCTGAGGCCTCAGTGGAGCGGGTAGCTGTGACCTACATTGCTCTCCATCTGTGCCCTACATCCTTACAGCTGAGATCATTTCATACTGTTACCTTCTGGGACTGCCTCCACGCGGGAACTACGCAACGCTGCTGGAGAGGGTTGTGTGGGGGGCACCCATTAGGCGGGTGGACGGTGGCTGCACACGGAAGCGACTGGACTAGGTCCGGCGCGGCCGGTGTGTTGGCTACCCTCATGCCTGCCTCCTGCCCACCTTGAAGACAAACAACGTCTACAATAGTGGCAGCGGGGGACCCTTCACTCCTCAGAAGCAATACTATTATAATTGCGGTCTACGACGAGCGCTTCCTACGTGCCATTTCCTATAGCTCTACATCTGTAATACCAGACACCGTCTACTGTCACTCAGAATGACCCGAAACAAGCTGCAGGGTACTTAACAGAGCGCGCTGGATTGCTACGCTGGGGCGCAGGCGGCAGAGCCAGCTGCCCTGTCCTCTACCGTTCCAGACAATGCTGCACTGATGGTGGCGATAACCCAGTCTCGCGAATCTCTTGGAGGCCAAAATCGAGGCCATGGGATAGGACGTCATGCTGATCCGCCAGGGTCACAACAAAGTAGTTGACAAGATAACGGAAGCGGAGACCCCTATATCTACTACAGAGGACACAGTTACGTCTCTCCAAAAGAGGGTATCCTCCTTGGAATCCATCACAAAGGGTCTTGCGATCAGGGTGGAGGATGCCGAGGGCAGGGCTCGTTGGAATAATCTTCACTTTGTGGGCTTTCCGGAGGGCTGCGAAGACAACAACATGGAGCAGTTTCTTACCACATCGCTTGCAGAATGGATACCTCAGTCATCTCTGTCGCAATGCTTCATTAACGAACATGCTCACAGTGCCTTGCTGCAGAAGCCTCCGCCCCGGGCCAGACCCAGCCCATTATTGCCAGGCTCCTCAAATTCCAAGATAGGGATGCCATCCTTGCGCAGGTCAGATTGGCAGGAAAACTCCACTATAACTCTCATTCCATTTTAATTTTCCCAGACTATACGAGACTGGTTCAACAACGCCGACAGTTATTCACAGCCGCGAAGGCCCGGCTCCGAGGCTTGAAGATCAAATATGCCTTGCTTTTCTCGGCCTGGCTGCGGGTTCTTTATAAGTCACGCACGCTGTTCTTCAATACCCTTGAGGAGGTCTTTGCCTGGGCGGATGAGAAGCAGAAGCTTAAACCGCACACCTCGCCATCTATTGACTCAGAGTCATCCTCTGGAGAAGCCGCACAAAAGACTGTCAAAACTAAAGAGTAATCGAACTGCAGATCACACTCATGGCACCGATCCAAATCGCGGGGGGCATCTAGCTCCCAAGTGGATGGAGACTAACATGAACTAGCACAGTCACACAACGGAAACTGAGGGTCGTCAGTACGATATGTGTTTGGCTGATAAAATATTCCAGGGCCCCCATGGGTTTTTCCCCCCCTTTGACTCATTTCTCAGTATCTGAGAACATTATCTATGCATGGGGAATGTTTACTGGGGATCCATTGGTTTGGGGCAGCAGTAGAACCCAGACCACGACAAATACTTCAACCGTTATGAGGTATTGGGTGAGGTGGGAGGGGCTGAGAAGTGGTTTAACGAGTTGTGTTATACTGTGCTGTGTTTTTCTTCATGCCTATGATTTTCATGCCATGCGACGAGCCATGTTCTCTATTTATTCTCCATATCATACCATATGTCAGACCCTGCTGGTAGGCACCATGTAGTGACCTAGAATATACGTGGGGTACTGGACAAAATCAAAAGAGGGGTGGTTCTTCCGCAGGCTAAACGTGCTTCAGCAGATGTCCTGCTACAGCACGAAACTCACCTTTGGGTTCCAAAGTGCCATGCCTCTTTTGATTTGGCTATATTCAGGACCTCCATGTAGAAGTCACCAGGGGATCCCGTGGGGTGGCGGTCCTTATTTATTGGAGAGTCCCCTTTACACATGCTAAAACATGGCCGCTATGCAGTTGTGACTGGTACGTTATATGGGGAGCTTGTTACATTTGGTAGTGTTTATGAGCCCCCCTATTGTCTGAAAAGTTTGTGGAATGCTAGACTAGAATGATGTTGGAGATTCCCAGGAGCCTCTCTATTATGGGCAGTGACTGGAATGACATATTGGTATTAGCTCAGGATAGATCGAGATTGCGTGGTGGACTGGAGCCAGTCAGTGACACGCAACTACAGACACTGGTGCGAGATATGGGCTGGGTGGATACGTGACAACACTTACAACCGACAATACAAAGCTACACATACTACTCTACAGTACACAATTTGTTCTCGCATTAAATTATATATTTCTACCGGCTACTTACTATTATCGGATTGCGGATGCAGATATCCTAGCTAGAGGCCTCTCAGAACATTCTCCAATAACGTTGAAATTGCGGCTGGACATAGCCCGCCCTTCCTTCTGATGGTGCCTTTCGACGTGGCATCTTCATGATCCACAATATAAGACCTACATGTATCAGGCCGTTACAGCTTATTTTACTGGAAATTTGTGAACTGTGAGCTCGGCGATGACCATCTGGGAGGCTATGAAGCCAACCCTTAGGGGTGCTGACATCTCTTTCTGCACCACTCAGCGAAAGAAGCGCAGGGAAACATTGATTCAGGCTGAGGCTCAAATACTTGACCTAGAGTGACGGAGTCGAGATGTAGGTGGTAGACAAACTCTGTCAGCTCCTCTTCCCACAGCAAGTATATGCTAATGTTCTGCGGGATGAGGCCAAGCAGGCTTGGCTGGCCTCACGCAGCCGAATATGTTAGTGGGGGGACAAGTCGTGCTTTCTCCTACACTGACTATGCCAGTGGGCGTCTCACCCACTAACAACACCAGGTATTTTGGGTGACGAAGGTCAGACAATGACAGATCCAGCCCAGATTGCGTCCAGCTTGGCAACGTATTATGCGGATTTATATGCCCCTAATGATGTGTCACCTGAATCTGTGATTTCTCGCTTTATAGAAGATCTACCCCCAGAGCCCTATTGGATACGGCACGGGCAGACCTGGATGCTCCCTTAACAGCTGAGGAGATGACTGCAGCCCTCACAGACTTGCCCGCAGGCAATGCTCTAGGTCCTAACGGTGTCCCATGCAAGTTTTACAAACTTTCAGTCCCAGTTTGCTACTCACTATCTGGAGGCGGTGAACGTAGCCCTCGAGGAAGGGAGACACCCATCAGATTGGCGACATGCCGAAATTGTGATATTTCTTAAATCCGGCCACCCCCAGATCAACACTCATCATACTGTCCCATATCACTGCTAAATGTAGAGGCTAAACATTTGGCCAAAGTCATTGCCAATCGTATCCTCCCTTTTATGTCCGACCTGGTTCATCCGGACCAGGTAGGCTTTATGCCTGGCCGGAACACCCGACATAATATCTGACGGGCCCATAACACAGTGGCAGCGATTGATCATCTGGAAGGTCCGACTGCGCTGCTGCTGGCCGACATAGATAGGACATTTGATTCCTTGGGGTGGACGTACCTGTTTGTTCTCCTGCAGCGTCTTAATCTTGGGCCACGCCTTCTGTCCTATATCCGGCTGTTATGTATGGATCTCATGGCTTCCGTTACAGTGGCAGGTGCTGTCTTGGAACCCTTTTCTATAGGACGTGGCACGCGTCAGGGATGCCCTCTGTCCCCCTATATATTTGCGCTGGCACTGGAACCTCTGGCCTCATGGGTCTGGATTGACGCACAGGTTAAGGGATTGGAGTGGCCCGGTGGAATATCGTATCAGATCGCTCTTTATGCGGATTATGTCCTTTTCTTTATATCAGAACCGCAGCGGACGGGACCACGGTTGCTCCGCATACTACAGATATTTGGAGAGTTCTCTGGCTTGTATATGAACGCCCGGAAGTCTATACTTTGACCTCTGTGTGGGAGCTCCAAAATTGGCGCATGGACTGTGGAAGTCACGATAGCTACATTGGGATTTAAATATCTTGGGGTTCATCTGGCTTTGTCCCAGTCGGTGTCATGGGATAAAAATAGTACCCCCCATCTGGCTGTGCACCCAGACTGAGATGAAGTCATGGACTCGTATGCCCTTTTCCATATTGGGTAGATCGGCGATTTTCAAAATGGTGTCACTTCCTCACCTTCTCTTTCAGCTGCAGAATCATCCCTTTCCAATACCACCCGCCTGATTCCAAGGGCTTAATTCCAGACTTAGCCTTTTCCTTTGGAATGACCAGACCGCTAGAGTCGCACTCAAAATATGCTTTCAGTCTACCTATTGTGGGGGGATAGCGACACCGGATATCCAACCGTATCATGCAGCATCCCACCTCTTAGTGGTCAACGATTGGTGGCACAGCAATCAAAATGATTTGGCGTACCAGGTGGAACGATGGCTCATGGGTAGCACCTTGCCACACAGCTCCCACCTGCTACACGAGTGGTCTTTGGAGTATGGAAGAAATTGCTGCGCAAAATGGGATAGTGGGGAAAACTGACAAGAGAAACACCTCTTTGGCAGAGTGGACTTATGCCACAGGTATCTACCTTGTCGGGCTTTCGAGACTGGGCTATCATTAGTATCTCCACACTGGGAGACGTGATGCGCGGCACCGTTCTGAAGTCCTTTCAGGAGCTCCAGAGGGACTTTGAGATGGAGCGTACTCAATTTGACAAGTATTTGCAATTTTGCCGCTCTCTAACACCGTAAATAGCGACCCTGGAATCTATCTCAGAGTTTAACCCGATAGAGGATAAGGTCTTTATAGGCGATTTGGGTGACCACAAGATGGCAAAAATATAGCAATCTCTTGTGACGAATCGCTCTACAACCCTGGACTCACTCCGGGAGAGATGGCAGGCAGAGACGACTGGATGGAGATATTAGAATCTCGTGGGGATCCGCAATAGCGTTACGCCCAAGATTAATTCAATTTAAATATGTACACCATGCCTATTTCACAAGCTATAGGTTGTGGAGGGCAGGACTGATGCTTCTCCCATCTGTCTCCGCTGCGACAGTGTGGAAGGCACGTTTATACATACTATTTGGGAATGCGCTGGGCTCCCTAGATTCTGGACTGGGGTCATGGCCAGTCTGTCAGAAGTACGGGGTGGAAGATACCCCTGCCCCCTAGGCTTGCACTGCTGCATGTCACAGAGGAGATTGGAGGAAATATATAAAAAAGGCATCTACTATTTCTGGGCCCTACTCTGGCTAAAAGGTATATAGCCAGGACATGGAAAGACGCGACATAGGGCATGGAAAGACTCGACATAGGACATGGAGGGCGAGTCTGGATTGGTGTATGAACATGGAGCAACCTATATTTAAGGCACGAGGCTGCTCGCAGAAACATTTCCAGATCTGGAGAGGCTGGGCAGATTATCTAGGTCTTATTTTAGAACCCCCTCCACCACGCTGTACGGATGCTGAGATTACTGGGTGATAGTTCAAGGGGACACGAAATGATGCAGGGATCTACTTTATATGAGAATTGGCTTGCAAGGTATGTTAAACTGATTATTATGTTGTACATGGCACACTTGGTTATAAACTTGTGGGCTGTTGTTTACAAGCCTGATATGTTTATTTTCTTATTTTGTAAATGTCATATGAAAGTCACCAGATTGATTCTCATAATGCTGACCAGAACTAACTGGCTTTCACCTGTTCGAGATGCGACTGTTTTATCTGCGGACTTAATAAAACTGTGTTTTGAAAAAAAAAAAAAGAAAAGGGAATTTTCACTAGAATTAGTTCACGATTTAATGGAATAAGGTTTTTATTTTAGTTGTAATGTTTACTGCGATGCCTAGGAAGCATTAGATATATACGTTCTTAATCTATTTAAAAAATACTAACAATTAATTGAACTAGTAAAAAGATTACGTGAGAGTATGCAAAGCATGCTCTTCTGTGTCGTCTCCTTTCTTGTCACCATAAAAAGCAAATTTTCTCAGACTGCTTCTTAGACCACTGTTTCCTAAATATAGATCAGAACCACAGTAACAGAACACCAGAAAAAGAATATACTGATGAATACATTGAGCATACTTGGTATGATAATCTGTTGTCCTTGGTAGTACCTTGTATTTGTAGATAAAGTGTATAAATGGTGAATAGTGAAGTATCTGGTGCAAGGAAAATAGTCATTCATCCTCGTGTTGGAGAAACCCTTCTGCAGATCGCCTGCTTCTTGGAAATCTGGCTGTTTAAATATGTTGCATAAAGAAGATTGCGGAAAGCCTCTGTTTTCCCACAATCCCTCCTGCTTCCTCCTGTGCTGATGGATTTCATGACAGAGGAAAGTGTGGCTTGTTGTTGCCATATGAAGGCTGCTACTCTACAGACAAACCAAGCAATTTGGCTGGACAGTGGTCTGTACGCGATCTGTACTCTCTGATGTGGTGTATTTATATTACCGTAAGGACCATTACTAAAAGGGAGTCTTCTCAAGTGTTTAGGCACCAGTGTTTGGTTTGAGTCTCCCTTTGGCGTCTTGGGGCAGGTATGCATACAGTGTCTAGAGATTTAAGGTGAAAAGGCAATAGTGATCATGTTTGGATTGTGCTGTTCTGAGGCTGCTGCACTACCAGTGACTTCCATCAAGTAACACACTCAGTGCATTTCATTGTGTGTGGTTTTTTTAACGTCCAACATTTTGACACAAATCCAGCAATTTCTCTGACAGAAACAACCAAAGGGGCTCGATTCGCCCGTTTCCCTGAAACACAAGGATATGTCAACAATTTCAGTAATTCAGTTAAAATATTTATGCGGTCATTGTGGCATAATGAGGGGTAACGTGGAAACATTCAAACATGTGACACATCACATGGCATAAAGGTTGAGTAGTTCTGATGATGGAAGACCAGAGATTTCTTAGTCCAAATGGGTACATTCAGGTCCCTTCTAAAAGCATCATGTGGGACACGGTGAACAAGAAAACAATTGAGATTGTCTCGTGGAATACTAAACTTTCTTTCACTTGTGCAAACGTAATCATGTTATGCCCGGCTTTCACAAATGCATTCGAAGTAATGTAGATAATCTGAGTCATACATTGATTTAAAGGTTGCATGCACATCTGGAGGCTGTTCTCTCAATCTGTTGCTCAATCTATATATTTGTTGTTGAAAGTTAAACCACGTAGGAAATGCCACAGTTTACTGAATAGACTAGAAATTTTGGCACAGCTATTTTAAAGCAAGCTGCAGCTGCAGATTAATGTATTGGTTTATTCATGGTACATTATATAGCTGATCATGGTGCCTTCTGACCACTTTAAAGACCTTGGACCACTGAAGCTGGTTAATGATTTCTGTCAGGACTCGTTGGTCAAGGTGACACAGATGTAAAGGTCAGGTCGCTCTTAATATGAGGCCTTATCGTAGACCGGTTTTCACGGTTTGGGAACAGCAAGACTGGAGGCTGTTGAGGGCAGGAAAGGTGTGAATAGCTGCTACGAATGGTAGAAGTCTACTGGTTCATCAATGAAGGGAACTGCTTTGAGTCCAAGAAAGCAGGGAAGAGTAGTTATTTTTTGGACAGTAGGCATGTAAGGAATTAAGAGACAGAGGAAATCACGTGCAACAACATGTTGTATGGTTATTCTCCACTTGCTTCTGTACCGCTCACTGGCCTCTTGTCCCCTCAGGTTTGTGCGGGATTCCTTTTGTTTCGGATGCCCTAAGGCCTCCTGGGATTTTGTTGTGGCAAGTTAGTTGTAGCGATAGACCTCCAGCACCTTATTTCTGCTACTCCTGAAAGTCTTCTAGTGGCTCCAGACTTGGAGTCAATTTCTGGCTCGTGATTAGGTGGGTAGTGGGGCTCTTATATGAAAGCTATGGATTACAATACATTCCTTCACTGTTATCTGTTGTGCTCTTTTCTAAACATGACTTCACGTACCAGGCGTGTTAGGACTACCAGAGCTCCTAAGGGCAACCGGTGGGTCACCTTCCTGAGGCTTACATCCCAGTTGAGCTACCATCCAGATATATACGAAATCGAATGTAAAGTTCCTTCCTTCCCACACAAAACCCTTGCCCCCAGTTCGCTGTATTGCGAGAGTGATGGTTTATAGGAAGAACTGGGTTTAACATCATCAGCACCATCTCTTGAAATATAGGGGATTTCTGGGAGTCTGCTTACATTTATGATTTACAGTTAGGATTATGTGTTGCAACAATAAAGTCTTCCTGTCTGGCCTCTGGGTCATTGCTTGGATGCTACGAAAGAATAAGAATTATTCCCTTGCGATTGCCATATTGATGATGCAGGCAGGTCGCAGTTAGACTCTGGACTGGACTCGAAATAAGGCATCAGTATGGTCCTTTTGATCACTGCATCCTCTTTTTGTATTGTTCAATATTTGTCTGCAGAAGTACCCCATCCAGAAAATGAGGGAGCTTGTCAACCCATAATAACCTAAGCCTGGTTTTTCACTCGGTGCTTGGAGTAGCTGGGGTGCACGGGAGGCTGAGTTTGGTGTCATTATTGGGTTCACGTAGATTGGTGGCCATGGAGCCAAATTCCATATACTGAGGTTTACAGACATCCCATTTATTATTCTGCAATCTCACCACAGCATTTAAAGAGGATTTTAAGTGAAATTCTTTCATAAAAAGTTATTTTTTCAGCTGTTTTCCGAAATGCATATGGTCTACCTCAAGTCTAAGGAGTATATTTCAGAGTTTTAACCCTTAGACTTTGTGGGACATCCTAGGAACTTGAACCATATGCACAGGATAAAAAACGGAAAGGTTTAAAGTAATGGGTTAGTTTGATAAGTTAACAGAAATACCTCTGCTCAAGATGGGAAATTCGTACCTTTCAGTCCACAAAGACGACACATGGCTGCAAAAACAGAGGACTCCATCTCAATGTTTCGGACACCAGCGTTGTTGGCTCTCGTAAGATAGTCAATCTTTTCTTGACTTGAAAATGAGCACAATGCTCCATCTAAACGCCCTTGACCTTGGAAACAAAAATATTTTTCATCAAGTTTTAAATTTTACTTTTGTTTTGCATTTTGCAGACATTTTAGTATACACCCCCATGAGAATCAACACGTTTTACCACGTACTTTTTAACAGTAAAGTTGGATCTTTTCATTGAGACCTCAGTCACGATTTGCAAAAACAAGTTCAGGATTCCTTGCACAGTTCTGCCTCATAAGGCATCTATTTTCCAAAACCTAAAAGTATGTGACTTAATTGGTCGTTTCTCCTGATGAAATGTGTTTTTCCCCAGCTAGGCACTACATAAAGGATTTCCTTTTCAATGAGGCAGCAACATCTTTGGATGGAAACACATGGTTGCAAATACAGACCACACAATGGAAAAACAGCTTGCTGCTAAGCATACTTTCAGGCAAAATGGACAAATGTACGAACAACCCTGCCAGTGGAACGGCACCAGCGGTTAACAGAAAGTCCAAAGTGAAATATGTATAGTCTGGAGACCAGAAGAATAACTACGTGGCTATGCAACCTCCACTGCTATTATTAGGTTTTCCGTCTTGGTATTTTTTGACAACTGCAATAGTAATGGGTTTCATTATTAAAATAAGTTAAACGTTAAACGCCTTCAGTTTGCAACCACTCTATTTTTCCCAATTTTCCAAAACTGAGAGTGGGATAAAGAGGTATGTCAATTGTGTTAGATCTTAAATACAAGGAGGATTCTGTCATAGAATTGAGTTTATGCCTCATCTGTATTTAGATATAGCGCCTGTCTAGTGATGGTAAGGTCAGACTTTGAATTGAAAAGCCATTTTAGGTTTTGTTAATAACTGAGGTATTGTTCGACAAACCTATGCAAACCTTTCCAACAAAAATGTTCATGCATCCACTTTGGGTTCTCCAATGACAAGTTTTGTGCAAGCCATCAAGCGGGTGCCAAAAAATTGGGGTGGGGTGCTGTAAAAGAGAATTTTTTTCCTTTTCACTCTCAAAGAATGCTTGGCTCCTCAAAAAAACAGCTGAATGGAAGTATACCACACTTGGCATGAAAGTAGCAGATTACCCAAGGGAATGTCTTTCCTTAATGTGGTGTAAATCCATTCAGTAATTTTTGAGAAATTAGCGTTTAAGATGTTTTCTGGTCTGGGCACGAAGAAGTTACATTTTAGAGAAATCAGAACCGTTAATTTATGAATCCTATGTGGATATGCAAGTCCAGGGAGGATTTACTAATCCCTTTAAAAAATAAAGGCAGACTTTTGGGCTAGGTAGCTTTTTCTCCAGTTGTCCATTGCAGATTCACAAATCTGCCATTCTTTGATTTCATGGCTGTCACAGAATAATTTCCATTTCAGCTGCCATTAGCCAATGTTATGCACTGAGCACCAATTGAGAAAAAAATGACAAGGGGCATAACGGGACATGATAAACCTACCCTGAATCCCATACCCATGTGGGACAGCCCTAAAGGGAAACTCTGGCTATAAATTATTTTACAATTCTGGAATACTAGACCCTCTCTGTGTCCCTCACGATTTACAAATTGGGCTCATGGTTCGGTGCATGGACCAAATAAATGGAAAAAAGTATTCAGTACACTATGGCTGTGTTTGGTCAATGGCCATGCATGGGGGGTTGGCTAAAGGCAGTGAATTGGGCGCATGAGCAAGCGGGATAGGGAAGTTTGGCAAACCCCTGCTGTGCACTCTTGAAGATCTAGCACACCAGGGGCAGGCCGCATGCTATGGGTTGTGTGCAGGGCCTTGCCGCCTATGCCAACACCCGCTGCGCATGGCCAAAGTCCATATGTAGAGGGAGTTGGCTTCCAGAGGATGGTTCGGTGTTGGGTCAGGCCGAAAGCCAGGCATTGCAATCCATCCCAAATGTGTATAACCAAAGGCTTTGCTCAGTGTAGATTGGCTGCCTGGGGTTATGGTTGCAGGGGCCTGGCATCAAGACAGGCCCTGTGGCTAACCCACAGTGTGCACAGTTAAAGGTCCTGGTCAGTAGGTGCTGGCTGCTCATGGTTGGTTGGGCATATGGAACCGTGGCATGTGGTATATGAACAAAAAAACTAAATATTTACTGAAAAAGCAAAGTTATGTTTAGCTGTGGCTGTAAAACATTAATATATGATTTTTAAAAAAATTAGAAATTCACGTGAAAAAAAACACATTTAAAGTGGAGTTATGGTTACAAATTAAAACTGAAAACTACTGAATTTAGCAAATTAGTTTTAAGAAAGCAATTCATAACTTGCAGAATAATTGTGCAAACCATAACTTGCACACCAAATGCAATGCTTATAAACTACCCATTGATACATTATTGTTGCACTGATCTAGGGGAACAGTGGGCTGTAAATTGAGGAAAAATCCTACAAGGAACAGAACGCTGTTCTGGGGCTGCTGCGCTACCAGTGGCTTCCAGGGTACGAATAGTATGGTATCAACATAAAGGGGGTTAGAATGGGAAGGATTAAGCAAAGATAGTTTGATTCATTTGGTAGTGAAGACTACTAGTTAAGCAAAAGTGGCATATCATCAGCTTGCTACAGTAACTCGACAGCTAGGAGTGGATTTGCACAAAATAAGAATACGTCCTTTACATGTGTTTAAATTTGAGTGAGAATGACATGAAGAAAGAGAAATTGGTTTTGTTGCGGAATTGGTTTAAAGAGTTGTTGGATCAGATAAGAAAGTGGGGACATGTGGAATGCTTGTGAGTAAGTAAAGAGTCATTGAAAAGACAGGCTTGTAAAGGCTGATGATGATAACATTCCAGAAATGCATTTATTTGAATGTACAGAGGAAAACCAATTGAGAAAGTTTCAGAGGGGAAACAGCCAACCAGTTCACTTTTGTGTGCCTTGGATATGGTGTGATTTGTAGTCATTTTCTAAGAACTTTGAGTTTGCGGGAAGCCCCTGAAAAATGGTACATAGGATAACAAAGTTGTCAAAAGTATTGAGGACAGCATTTTTTTTGTATTGTAGTGCTAAATACTTGTGGGACAGTTTCAAGGTATCTGTGAAGTAACCGGATACAGACTCTCAGTGAGGAGGTCTAAAGTTGAACCCTCATCAGTAGTGATGGATAAGTGCACCACAGCATGAAATATTGTAAAAAAGTGTGCAAAATACATAGAATGAAAATGTGAGTGCAAATATCAACGCTTATTATGAGAGATCACTGCAAGTGTATAAGCAACATAGTGGAATAGAGGATGCAACTCGGTAGGGAATGACTGCCCCGGTGTTTGCTTCTGTAATGGGGCTGGGGCCCGATATTAGAATTCAGATGCAACAATCTGTTACGTGTTGGCAAGCTAAATCAATAGAGGGAATGTTGGAATATGCACAGTATTGTAGTGAATATCCTGATTGGAAAAGGAAGAAGGATAAGGAAAGGTTAATGGTACTGCAGAGTTTTTCCCCAGCAAAATATAAAAATGTTGCAGACCCAAGCAGAATTGGCAGACATTGTCTCATAATTTAGTAATTTTGTGTCAAGAACAAAAACTTAATGTTTCATTTTCTAAACAGTTTCAGACCCCCAGAAGTCCATAGACCACAGTTAAGAACCCTTGCTTTCAGAAATAACCCTTTATTTGGCCATCTTAACCACTTCTTTCCCTGCCCAGATTATTGAGTGTTATCTATCCTTTTTTAGTTAGACTAGAAGACACACTGCAGAACTCATTCCGATATACATAAAGCTTGGGGTTTCAATCATAATAGAAATATGTAGAAAAACATCTACATTTGTAAATATTTGAAATACCCACCTTTAGCTATCCCAAATGCTGTCACTACCAGATTTTGAATTTCGTTTCATTCAGATTCCTTCTGAAAAGCCAGACCTCAGGTTTCATTCATTTTTTTATCCCGCTAAATATGGAAAGATGAATGCTAAGCAAAGGCTTGAAAGGATTCCCAGATTAGGCCTAGTGATGTCGATCTCAAACGCATTTGTTTTAAAAAGCTGTGGGTCTTCCTTTTTTAAAATAAATATTACAGCTCTGCAGTGTGTCTTCTATTTCAACTGTAAAAGGTGTAGATAAGACTGGGCAGGGAGAGTAGTAGTTAGGATAGCCAAATCAACGTTTGTCGCTGAAGCAGTGGTTCTTAACTGTGGTCCAAAATTTTAAAACGTTCTGTGAATGTGGAGGAATTTAAAACATTAGGCTAAAACTGAAGTTGGTATCCTTAGCTTCATCCATTGGAGCAACATCAGTAGAGCAAACAGGATATGACATAGCCGATGGGTGGACTTTATTGAAGTACCAACAAAAACACTGCATGCATTAGGAGCAAAAAAAAGACAGTGATATGCTAGAGATTCGCCTAACTCTTCATGATTAGAAATTAAAAAACAAGTTTAGAAAAGCTCAAACCTTCCCATCAAAATGTTCTATATTTGATTGTGAATTAAATAAAGTATTTGAATATTTGTTTGTTTGATGCGTCCTGTTTTTTTAGTGTGTTTTATTTTGAGGTTCAAATCTTTAAAATTGCTTCGGCTGGCATCCCTAGTTTTCCGTAATGACTTGTGGGGGGCCCTGGAACTCAGTAATGATTCAGGAGGGATTCACAGAATTCAAAAGGTTAAGAACCGCTGGCCTAAAGTATTCAGTACATCACTCCCTGACATATCTATCCCTGTAGCAACTAAATAATGGATATTTCAGTGGAAATGATTCTACGCTTTCCATATCAAAACAGGCAAAATAGCACAATTTGTAGAGGAGAGTGTGAGAGGTCTCAAATGCCAAGAAGATAGTGCCTATCAAACACATATATTTGTTAAATGCAGAAACTTAGAAATGTATTATATCACCATTAGTAAATGTCAGTCGAAAATGCTGAAGTTAGATATAGAGCATAGCAATAAATGACATTCCAGAGTGGTGATTAGTATATTATTGCATTCAATTGGGATAGATAGCCGAGATTGTCCTCAGTTTAAAGGGTGGTGAAGAGAAAAGTTGGCATGCAGGGTGCCGGATATCTGTTGTCCCTGGCTTTGAATGGAATGCATGAGTGTAATTTTACATGAAACACAAAACTTAAGTCACTAAAGAATGTTATAGAACCTATATCGCCCTAACAAGGTAAACTAATTAAGAATTGTAGGTTAGAGGGAAAAGTATTTATTAGGTAAATTGCTGAAATTAGTGACAGAATGTGACAAAGAAGATCTCTGTAATACTTATTAAAAGTAACATTAAAAGAATTGCAGATTCCGAGAACTTGGCCTGCAATGGTGGTGACAAAATACCATTCTTAGGCTTCTGACAGCAGGGCACGTTAATGAGTCAAAGGTTAGCTGGTACTTGACTCAGAATGGAACAGAATACTCTAAACACATACCTGGATGAAGAATTAGGTTTTCACGCTCCTCCTACTTTTGAGGACATCAGGTCTGAACTGAGGTGGCGGGGTGTTCCGCAATAGTAAGCCCTAAGCAAAGAGATCTTCTTGCAGATTGAATTTACTGGGATTGCTTATGGATAGGAGATTGTGCTTGCTGGCCTAGACGTCTGGGTGGTTCAATCAGACATCGCAAGAGGGGCTATGTTAAGAATGTGAATGAGACAAAACGTACTCAAGCATGATAATTTAATGGGAATCAATGCTAAGACTTGAGTGATCTTGTGATGTGGTCAAGGCATCCCAGGCTGAGTAAAAGATTGGAATTTTGATATAATTTCCACAGATCTGTGTAGGTAGCATTGCAACATTACCACTGTGAGGAGTATTGAAGTTATTTGAGCAGGTGGTGTAAAGCCATGACCCCTCTGAGCGGACTAAAGTGGTGAACGCTGATTTCAAGATTAAATTTACTTGCAGAATAAAGGAAACCTCACCAACAAAGAGCACATCTGTGTGCCGATTAGGAGGGTACGGGGGAGCAGGATTCCCAGGGCCAAAGAGCAGAATTTCAGTGTTCCCAGGATTCAAGGAAAGACAATTTTGATGCAGAGTTATTCCTGTGATAGGCAACTAAATCCGGGTAATCCTAAAAACAATAGGGTATATAATGTTTCAGCAGGCAGGGAAATTAATAGATTTAGTGAGTCTTGTGGTCATTGTCTGACATTTATATCTATTGTTGTATCTCTAAATAACATAACCAAAGTGTCAAAATAAAGAAAGAGCAGAATCCTACAATAACATGGTGTGCACAAGCAGGTCATAGATGTATGCCTAATAACGCTTTGAAGGAATGGTTATTCATGTGAATAAATGTCTTTATTCCCCCTTGTTGCCAATCATAGCTGGCCTCCTAAGTTTAGTCTGCCAGCTCCATGTGCCAGTTTCCCTACACCAATGGAAGGAACTCCTGCTGAGCCATCCCACTCAGTCAATTCTATCATTTGGAATCCTTTGTGGCGAAGAGCTGGGAAGGCCCAGCTTGGTGCTTTGTTAAACTCGCTTATCCATTCCTATAACCTCAATTCTCTCCCTCTTTGTGAAATGACGTGCTACTTGATGTTCAGGAAAGCACTAAAACTTGGATTTTAAATCTATGATCTGTATTATTTTCATTTATTTCCAGATGCGGCCCGAGCAGGTAGGAGTGGTGGTGGAGTAAGGCCGGGTGGGGGGATGTATTTTGACAGACGACAATGAGGGGAAACGATTTATTTAACTTTCCCTCATGGTAGTCTGTCGAAATCCCTGTGGTTATCAGTTCAAATCCCCCCCCCCCCCCCCCCAAAGACCCTACTGCCCCACCGCTCTTACCTGCACAGACCACGGCTGTTTATTCCTAGGAGAAGGACACCTTCTTGCATTTGAATCCCATAAAAATCCACTAAATACATTTGCTATATATCATTTAAAAGTTGGCCAAGTCCTAACAACCTTTGATAGTGTAGCAGTCGTTACTGAGGCCTTTGAGTTATAAAATATTGTGATGCGTCAGACATGAGGGACAGATGCATTTGAGAATCCCAAACATTGAGTCTTACATTGAATCATGAAAGAGTTTACTCATCTGCAACCCAAATAAATCAAACTGCACAGCCACTGACACCCCACAGTTACTTGCAACTTCCGTCCATTAGAGACGGACTGTAGCTAAAAGAAATTCTGGTGAAATGGTGGAATTTAAATTCTTGGTATAATTTAACTCATATAAAATACTATACTTCTATACATTCACATCCTCAAAAGACAGAACTTAAAAAATACTAGAAACACGAAATGATTTAATGAATGTATTTAATCTGGCTACGAATGTAGCTATTTAATAAATCAATGCAAATGTTTACCGATGCAGAACCTATGCTATCCACAGCAATATTCTGAAAAGATTTCTTGCCTGTGGGAAATATCTCAAATAGGAAACATATTATTCTGAGAAATTATGAGCTGGAAATATTTAAAGAAGAGCAACTTCTTTAAGTAATATCTAAAGGATAAGGGAAAATGAAAAATGAAATAACAAAAACAGCAAATGTTTAGTATTAAAGAACAATTTTGAATGCAGTAAAGCCTCTGGAAGAAAGAAACACAGAGCATTTTGTTTATTGAAATGGCACTGTAAGAAAAAAAATGAAATTAACCAAGCGGAAATATCCGGTATAGGGGAGGGAAAAATATAGATTATGAGAGATTGGTCAAGGTTTTTAAATGATTCATCTTTTGAATAGACTATCAACATTGTTCACTCTTCTGAACATTTTTAATTGGAATTATAATTCACAGGGCCTCAATCCCCAGTGAGCAATTTCAATCCTAGAAGCGCAGTGCAACAATATAAACCGTTTTGGTAGCGTCATATAAAATATGCATACTGAAGCAGCAGTAGTAGAGGTCCCTCTGGGGTGGCCCATGACCAAAGAATGTATTCATCACAGTCACAACAAAGAGAAACCTTTTTTAAAAACCAGCAACACTCGTAATGATAGCCAGTTCTGGCATTAATAGTCATGCATACAAAAATAGTTTCCAAAAATAGGAGGCAGCGGTTTAGCTTCGAGGCCCTGAAGTAAGCACAGAACAAAGCATTGTCAAAGCAATTAGGTCTTGTGTTACCCCAGAAGTTTGTTCTGACATGAATTTTGCATTTATTGTTTGGGAAGCTGCCGAACCCCCCCCCCCCCCCTCACAAAAAGGTTAAAATCCAAAATATATTTTTAATCTCAAAAACACAATTTGCCACTGCAACCCCTGGTGCTGAACGTAGCTACTTTGTATGTGAAGGTGCTCCTTGTGAAATGGCAGGATGCCATCGCTCAGAGTGAAGGTAGCCAGTGATTGGAGTGGGCTGACCCATTGTTCCTGCTATATGCTGCATGCTTCAGAAGGTGGAACAAAAATGTGAATGACACAATAAAAGACCAATGGATGAAGAGGGTTGGCCCCTGTAAATAAGTATATTATTATAATATAGTTTAAGTAAAATAAAACGCCTTTGTTAACGTCAGACCTAAAAGGAACCCTTTGCTCCCTTATAGTAAACCACAGGCATAGGTGCGGTGCAGCAGAGGCCTCCACACCACTGGACGCAGGTGCCACTTCAACCTCCCCACTATTAAGAGCTACGTCACAGATGGAAGGGGCGTGGTCTGAGTGATTGGTTCAAATGTGGGCTCCTGGGGGTGGCAATCGCACATTGTCCACCCCGGGCAGCTTCGGGCAATTGGTATGCCCCGGACAGGTGGCGAGCATTCCAATTGGCTAACGCCAGCAGCGCGAGCGCTAGGAGTGCGAAATAACCATCGCGCTGTGGCTCCTGAGGGTGTGAGGTAGGGGGTTGTGTTTCTGGCGGCGTTTTGATATTTTGATTGTTACCTGTTGCTGGTTAATGAATATGGAAGCAGCTGCTTCTGTCCGTGAAGCGCTGCGTGTATTGTGCGAGGCGGGGAGGGAGGACCTTATCATGCCTGGTGTACTAACACAGGCGTGGGTGGGTATGGAGCGTGGTTCGCGCAGGGCTGCGGGAGGTGTGTCGGCAGTGGTGGCAGCTTGTATGTTGAGTGAGGGCTCCCCAGTGCCTTCACCCGGTGCGGACAGTTTGCGGGCTGGTGCCTCACCTGCGTGTGGTGCGCGTCTACCTCAGGCTCCTGCGACAACGATAGCTCGCATGCCGGTGAAAAGAGGGAGGGGCAGGCCGCGCACGCGCGCAGCCTCTATTCCTTCTCTGGTGACCAAGAGCTATGATAATAAAAACAGGGCTCTTCCCCAAGCCACACGGGGAGTTGTCAATAAAGAAAATACTCCACCTAGTGGCCTTTCAGAGCCATTACAAGGCCATGAAACTGAAAAGCAAGCAATTACGAAACAAAAGCAGAATATCTTTATTTTTAACAAACAAAAGTTTGTCGATTCAGGTGTGTCTGCAGAGTCATAAACGGAGAGATGTCTGTCACCTGTTATTTCTAGCGCAGGGGGAGATATGTTTCAGCCAGCAAATACGCCCAGCGTTGTAGACACCCAGAGTTATGTGACACAGCAAGATAAAAATGACGAGCATTTCACGTTAACACAGGTTAATGCCGCATTTGGTGAGGAGTGTTTGAAACCAATGTACAAAACAGTTGGGGGTCAGGCGGCCGGTGCAAATGAGTTGGAGGCAGAGGGGCAGTGGGTCTGGATGCCAAAAGAAATCGCGAATGAAGCTAGATTATCTAAGCTGGAAAGAAACAGACTGCATGTAGCTGCAAGTTGAAGCGGCTTGCAGCCCTTCGCGGGCGAGATGCTGCCAAGCACAAAAAAGGGCAGTAGGGTTACCTCAGTCAGGCCTCTTGCGTCTTGCAGCGTACGAAGCACTGAAGAGGGGGATTTTCAAGCGAAATTCCCCACGACGTTGGATGCCAAGAGAGCGTCTCGTTTTGCGCGAGCTATTAATTGGAATTCGTACGATGGGGGTATAGGGGATGGGGAGCTTCCTAGTGGCAGTAGTAGGGGTGGAAGAGTAGGTGAGGTGGGGGTGTTAAGAAAAATTTCAGTTGAGGATGATGATGCCTCTTTAGAAGAAGGGGAACTTGAAGATGAGGATGAGCTGGTAAAAAATGTTCCCATTTCTTTTCGGGACAAGGGGGGGGTTTACTAAAGATATTTCCAGAAATTATTTTTCACAGGACAACCCCAGTGAAGGCGCTCCGAGCGGAACCAATACCAAACCTAATACTAAGGGAGCGAAGAGAAGAGTCTGAAGACAGCACATCCATAAAACCAGGTGAGGAACAAACTCAATCACATCGCAAACGTTTTTGTGTTGATAAAAGCGTAGGTACAGAGTCCGGACATTCCAAGGTTACATGGAAGGAGGCAGCTAGTAAGGTGGTTGCAAATGCTGAAGTTTCGGTAGGCAAGTCCGATGTGGCGGCAAGTCCGGGTAGGGGTGCGTAAGTGGAAAGTAACACATTACAGACATAAGGTTTGAAACGTTTACCTTATATGGGCCTGTCGATGCCATTGGGTGCTCATCTGTCCAAAAGTACAAAAGAGAAAATATAGAAGGGAGATTTTGTGGATGTTTTTAAGCTTCTTCATAGGGAGATTCAGGCAAAGGAAAGTTCCAGGTGAAGAGGCATGGGAGTTAGCAAGGAGACCAAGGGTGCCCACGAATATAGATACCTGGACATCAGCTTTTCTTATTTTCGAGAGTGTATACTGCAAAAAGTTTCAAGATAGTGTCCAAATATTTAAAAAGTGCTACTGACCTATCAGGAAAGATGCTACTGAGTTTGGCGGGTATGCCTGGTGACACTATGATGAAGAGTTTCAGGCAAGGCCCGTTCTCCTTCCTGAAAAACCATGGGGTGAGGTGGATAATGAACTCTGGGTGCTATGGATGTACCCTCAAAGACCTCCGCCATCCATGCATACCGCGAGTGGTTTAGCAGTTCCCAGTCGGCCCTTTCTGAACAGGCCCACCCTGGGGAAGGGGGGGGGGGGTAATTGGGGCAGACCGCAAACCTTCATCTCTGGCGCCTTCTGGAATTTCAATAAGGGATTCTGCGCAAAAAACCCCTGTAAATATAAGCACGAGTGCTCCAGGTGCGGAGGGAAACATGCCATCACGCCATGTTTTGGGGAACAGTCACATTGGGGGGGCGGTTTACCAAACAGAGGAAGAGGTGGCATTTCTCAATTTGGTCACAAGGGCTTTTACGCCAATTAACATAGACAAGTTACTGTTTGAATGGGGTTTTAGAGAAGGGTTCAAACTGGGATATCAAGGACCTAGAGTTCGCAGGTTTGCAAAAAACTTAGTCTGCAGATGATTTTCCGCACATTGTAAGGCAGAAGCGGTTTACAGAAGTAAAGGAAGGTAGGATGGCAGGCCCCTTCGACACATGGCCATTAGACAATCTCATTGTGTCGCCACTAGGTGTGGTCCCTAAGAAAGCTGAAGGAGAATTCAGGATGATACAGCATCTCACCTGGCCTCATGGTGCATCCATTAACGATTTTATAGCTAAAGAGGACTCCATGGTGAAGTTTGCTTCTGTAGATACAGCCTTGGGGATGATCAGAATTACAGGGGAAGATTCTGAGCTAGCGAAATGTGACATTAAGTCGGCTTTCCGAATACTACCAGTTCACCCCTCTGATTTTTCACTGCTGGGCATCTACTTTGAAGGAAAAGTTTTCATGGATAAGGCTCTCCCTATGGGTTGTGCGATATCCTGCAGGCTTTTTGAATCCTTTAGTTCATTTTTGCAGTGCTGTTTTTCATTCAAAACAGGACATAGTGGCATAACGCACTATTTGGATGATTTTTTATTTATGGGAGCTGCAGGTTCCTAGCAATGTGGAAAGGCATTGAGAGATTTTGAAGCATTTACACAGGAGATGGGGGTTCCCTTAGCGCCAGACAAAACAGAAGGCCCCAGCTTAACATACCTCGGCATTGAAATTGATACACATAAGATGGAGGCCAAGCTTCCGTGGAAGAAAGTACTTGAAATAACCAGGCTTTTGGAATATGCTAAAAAAGCGGACAAATTGACAATTTCGCTTGCAGGGTCATACGTGCAGGCAGAGCATTTTGCAGACGTCTGGGTTTTTCCATGTCAGGCATTCAGTTTCCGCACCATAGGATCAGAGTAACTGCCAATATGAGGGCTGATTTTGAAGTATGGTTACGTTTTTTGGAAGAGTTTAACGATGTCACGATCTGGTCGTTAGACGAGGATTTTATCTGGCAAGTACAGTTATTTTCTGATGCTTCCGGCGCTAATGGTTTTGGTTTATTCTGGGAAGGAAAGTGGTGTGCGGAGCATTGGCCACACGCGTGGATCATCGGAAAGAGAAGCATAGCTTTTCTGGAATTTTTCCCTCTGATAGTGGCATTGGCTATCTGGGGTCCAAAGCTGGCTAACAGAACAGTGGTTTTTAATGTTGATAATAAAACTGTAGTGGACCTAGTAAACGGGCAAAAGGTTAGAGATAAACATTTGCTGAAACCGTTACAAATCTTTATGCTAGGATGTTTGCAATTTAACATCATTTTCAAAGCAAAACATATTGCGGGAGTGGCAAATAACATTGCAGATGCCCTAACTCGATTTCAGTGGGAGAGATAGGGGTTTGGTGCCCGGAGCAGATTGTCTGAAGAAGTTTGGGATTTGACGATTTGACTACTTACCATCTAATCGAGAGCTCGTTAGCGAACAGCACCAAATTGGCCTACAGAAGAGCTTGGCTGGAATTTTTAGATTCAAGTGCTAAGTATAGAGGTCCTCCTGGGGAAGGTTTAAGTCAGCGTAGAGATTATAGATTTAACTTCATTATGGGCAATATACAGAGGAGTATCTCTTCCACAACAATAGCCGGAAAACTAGCTGGGGTGTCATTTTATGGCAAGTTTATCTGGGGATACGAGCCCTCGGCCGGAGAGATGGGCAGGAGAATACTGCAGGGCTGGGTGAAAACCAAAAAGAGGGGTCAGTACAAAAGAGAGCCTATTTCTTTACAATTATTATATATTGTTACATGCATTTTATGTGAGGTTTGTTTTTCCCTATTTAAATGTTGTTTATTTAAATTGTGTATGATTTGGCTCTTTTTTGGAGCATTTAGAGTTTCAGAATTGTTGGGCACAACTCACAATGGGGACCTCAAAGTTCAGAATGTTTCTCTCTTTAACTCATCTATATGTATTTTCTTGGAACGGTCAAAAACGGTCCAAACAGGTAAAGGATCGAGGGTGATTTTACAAACCATAAATGGCCCTTTGTGCCCTAAACAAGCGTGGTTAGACTTTGTTAGTGGGTGGTGCAACCTCAGAATTTGTTTTTAGGCATCCGGACGAGTCCAGGCTCCAAGCTTCTCAATTGCTGGCCATATTGCGTAGATCTTTGAAGAAGGTGGGGAGAAACCCTATCGATTTTGGTATGCATTCTTTCCGCATAGGCGCGGCTTCAGAAGCAGCCAGGTGGGGATTTTCCCTCAGTGACGTTAAGAAGCTAGGATGCTGGTCATGTCAAGATTGATACAAGCTGATTGGACACGCATATCTCATGTTAATGCGGCCAAATACCAACTGTAATAATAAATGCCAATAAAAAGAGTTTAAAAAAAAAAAGAAGCTAGGACGCTGGTCATCCAATTGTTGTTTACGTTATATTAGAGAATTGGAATGTGACGTTCCTAAGTTATGATACTAATTGTTTTTTCTTTCTAGGTGTGTTGGCATGTTGGCCATTGTCGCAAAGACAAGTTTGGATTCTTGGACATTCTTTCATTAAATGGGCTGCTAAACAAGCGGAAAAAAGACATTTTGGGAGGAATTTGGGGTTTCATTCAGAGGATGTCCTAGTTTCATGGTTTGGGAAAAGTGGTATGAAGTGGGGTCAGCTACTGCCTCTAATGAGCGAGCTCTCTTGTAAAACTAAACCTGCAGTGGCGCTGATTCACCTTGGTGAAAACGACTTAGTGCAATTATCAGGTCTGGGGTTAATCATGGAGATGAAAACAGATCTTGAAATTTTGTCAAAGACATGGCCCAACACACAGTTTGTTTTAACGGCATTAATGCCACAAAGAATTTGGAGAGGTGCAGAACGATTTACAGCAGTCGAGAGAGCACGAAGGAAAGTGAATAGAAATCTACATAGTTTTTGTTACAGTGCTGGAATGTATTGGTTGATTCACGAGTCAATTACGAAAGAGGACTATCAATTTATTTAGACATGATGGTGTTCACTTACCTTTTATTGGTAACAAAATGTATCTTCTAAATATAAAGGAGATGGTTTCCAAGATTCTTCAGATTCATACATGATGTTAGGTTATGCTGTTTTAGCGACAGCTTTCACGTTTCTGTGATCAAGCTTACACTAAAGATGTTTCAATTGCCCAAGTAAATGCAACAATATTCTCCCCGCATCCCTTCCCCTCTCCCCCTCTTACCCCCACCTTTTTTCCTTGTTTTCTCAATTCTAAGTTATGATGTGGTAGGACCTTGGTGATTATTTGTTTGGGTATTTTGAAAATACTATAACAAATTGGTTTTCTTTTCATAGTGCAAGCATATGGCACATTTTTCATTGGAATGAATAAAGCTTCACCTGTTTGGCGACATTGGTGGTATGTTGTTCTTTTAACTGATGACAAGCGTCCAGTTAGAAAGGTTTATTGATTTTTACTGGGGGGGGGACAGGAAAAACTCCTGTGTTAGGGTTTTTCCTGGTGGCGGAGTTGGAGGGGAGCAAGACAGGCAGGAAGGGTTTGGGGCATTAGGAATAGCTTGGGACAGAGGGAACAAGGGAGTGAGGTTGGAGGCAAGGGGTAGGCAGGAGAGGTAGATAGGGGTTTGGGGAGGAGGATTAGGCCGAACAACGTTGGGGAAATTGGTTGTCGGGAAAATTATTAGGGGCGGGGGGTGATAGTCGGAATACTGCATTAGCCTGAGTTGTATCCAATGATGTATTGTTTTGCCCACCTGTCCAATAAAGCGGCCTTTTACCCAATTATTTGGCTTGGGGACATTCCTTATTGCCCGATGTGGGCTCCTGGGGGTGGCAATCGCAGATTGTCCACCCCCGGGCAGCTTCGGGCAATTGGTATGCCCCGGACAGGTGGCCAGCATTCCAATTGGCTAACGCCAGCAGCGCGAGCGCTAGGAGCGCGAAATAACCGTCGCGCTGTGGCTCCTGAGGGTGTGAGGTAGGGGGATGTGTTTCTGGCCCACCCACCCACCCTTGTAATGAAAATATTTTGTTGTTATTTATATATTTGTATTTTGGTGGTTGTCGCTTGGACAGGTGGCGGAGTTGGAGGGGAGCAAGACAGGCAGGAAGGGTTTGGGGCATTAGGAATAGCTTGGGACAGAGGGAAGCAAGGGAGTGAGGTTGGAGGGAAGGGGTAGGCAGGAGAGGTAGACAGGAGTTTGGGGAGGAGGATTAGGCCGAACAACGTTGGGGAAATTGGTTGTCGGGAAAATTATTAGGGGCGGGGGGGGGGTGATAGTCGGAATATTGTATTAGCCTGAGTTGTATCCAATGATGTATTGTTTTGCCCACCTGTCCAATAAAGCGGCCTTTTACCCCATTATTTGGCTTGGGGTCATTCCTTATTGCCCGATTCCAACCGCACCCCTCGTGGCTGACAATGCCCTTACTATCCCTATACACTGAACTGTTTACATTGCAATATATGGCAATAAAATAATTCTAAAAATTGATAGCGTGAAAAGTACTGAAGCCTGGGATGGCATTGCCCGACAGATGCGAGATTTTCTTTTAATAAATAAATGGCATATATGAGCGAGGTATCAATTTTTATGATCAAAACAATAATAATTCATTAATGACGCAGCTTTCTCGGCTTTGGCTTCTATAAATATAAACCATGCTACAGAGACCCAGAGTACCAGTGGATCACCGTCCCTTAGAACCAATCAGCTCGCAGCCAGAATAGAAAACCTGAACGATGGAAAGAATGTAATATGTATCAGTATTTTTTTGTTTACTTTTGATTGTACATTTCTGGACATTCACGAACCATTCTGCCTCTGAAAGGTTTCAGTGAAATGCTGAGACATTCACTTAGAGATGCATTTCCTGGTGAGAGCCCCCGGCCTCTTCCACCAATGCAGTTAAAACATGCTCTAAAAAAGTATGAATTCGTGTTGGATGGTTACCCTCACACTTTCTCCCTCACTTCTCATCGAGATCGTCACCCTTCAATGTATGTATATCCTCTAAATCTGCTCCATGTACTCTGGCTTAATACTGCATCCGTCTCGAAATTCAAAATTCTGTATTGCCTCTATGTAATCGACAGACTGACGATTGTTACAATGAGATTCTGTGATATTTTGTAAGCCACGTCTGGTAGAAGGGCTTCACTGGTCAATAAATTAATTAATTATTAAATAGGACCTTTCTTTGTCATTGATAAAGTCATCTCACAGCCCCTGAAATGAATAAACTCATTTTAAATTGGGCCATTAGTCCTATAAATTCTAAGCAACCATCATGTTTTTGTCAGAATATGTGATTTATGGTCTTTCTATGGGCAGGTGTTTGCACCAGAAAGAAACAGCTGGGTACCATTTTGATAGGAGAAAAAGTATTCAAAGTGGTCGTCGGAAAGAGACAAGGCTTTAGTTAGTACTGGAATTAGGTTTATTTTGCAGGAAACTGGTATATTTATTTTTCTGTTTTGAAATTGAATTTGTACCAAAACAGGATTAGCTCTTAAGAAAAATAACGGAAGCACTGATTGTCTCCGGGGCATTTATCCTCCGTCTACATTTATACACATTTTAATCGGCGTGGGCGAATTTCATATACAATTTGTTTTTGCGTAAATACGGGAAATCTGGATAAAACTATGTGTAATTGAGTCAAATCTGGCATTTAGTGCTATATTTTGGAGCAAAATGCATCCTTGTGTCCGATACGTTTTGCACTAAAAATTTTTCACAAAATATACAAGTGCTGCAAACAACAGCTGGTCATATTCAGGTTGTTTATTATGTTCCCATGTTATATTTTGCATGGCGTAAATATGCGACGTGGTGCAATTTTGGTAGCTTCACAATAAAGCTTAATGTAAAATTCTCAAAATTACACAGATTACGCCACCATAATTTTAATGTCACCCAAGCCTACATCTTAAGTATTGCTATCTGTAGTTCTAAACTAATGAGTAAGTATAGTACGTGGACATTTTTGTAGACAGCACGTAACAACAATAAACAACAAAAAATCAAGCCGAAAGCCTTTTGTAAGTGAGAGTAAGAGATACTCAGGCCTATGCCATATAAAGGCTGGGTGTGTCACTACCTGACATTTTTTACACTCCTCATCAAGACGTGCCGAAAAGAACCAGGAGAGCCACAACAGTGACAATTACAGCACACAATATGTTTAGATAATCTTAGATCTTACCAATTATGGCACTACCTAATCAAGGAGGGAGAAGATGGGGGGTGGGGCGGGAAAATCTGTATCTACCTGAAATATCATTACCAAAGTTAAGTACGTTCTGATGAATCTATTTTCAGCTGACTCCTCGCCTTACAAATTAGTCCCAAATCAATAACTCTTTCAGGGGTGGGACTGAGTAGTGCTGGTTAACCAAGAAAGTCATGCAACAGAGTTTGGGAAAAGTACCTATCACTATGTACCTGAGATGTGAGGCTTTGCAAAAGTATGCATTGATAACCACATAGCTGAACAGCAAATGTTGCCAACTGAAACGCCTCTGGAAACAGCCATAAAAGCAGCCACAGCACTGATTGAATGAACATGAATACGCTCTGAAAGATTTTTATTGGCCTTGGTGAAGAGGATCTTGATACAGAGGACAGCCCAATGTGAAATAATACATTTGCCCACCACATTGCCCTTTTTTTTGCCATAAAACTTTACAAAAAGCTGACCATCATATCTGTGCTATGTGTGGGTGATTTAATACGACACTGCATGCTTCAGATGCAGCCTATGCAGACATTCCTCCGCCTGGCTGTTTGTGGAAGAGGAAGGAAGATGTAGTATTCTGGCCATATGGAATGCAGAAACCACTTTGCGTAAGGAGGATGGGCTGTTGCATATAACCAACTTTTCCAGGTAGAAAATTGTGAAGGGTTGATGAACTGCGAGGTTCTGAAGATTTCTGGTCCTGCATGCTGAATTAATTGCCACCAACAGACCTGCTAGGGTAAGGAGTCAAGCTGGGTAATTACGCATCAACAAGAAACAGAGATGCCGTGAAGATGGTCAGAACATGGTTCAAACTCCACTGAAGAACAACAAATGTATTTGGGAGGTAAAAAGTAAAACAAACTTTTTGGAAAACACTCCACTAGTAGTAAAAATTGAAGGGTTGATCAGATAAACAGGGTCGACAGATTGCCCTTAACTGTAGGCAATGCCATGCCCTGCTGAGTCAAGGACAATGCGAATCATAAGGCAGTGATGCCTTTCAACTCGCACCACTGAACAAGCTGAGTCCAGCAGCCTGTATAGCTGGATTTAGTAGCTAACTTCCTAGCCACCAAGATGATCCCTATAATCTCAGCAGAAAGGCAAATATTCTCCAACAAGCACCATCCAGTCTCCATTCATGCAACCACATAGTTTGTGGGGATAGAGGTGGAAAATCCGGACCATCTTTCTGCGAGAGCAGGTTTGCTCTGCATGGGTGGGAAAAGGACAGTTGAATGCAGCATTCTGAAAAATCAGAGTACCAGATCCCCCTCACCCAGTCTGTGGTAATTAGAATCAACGGTGCTCAATTCTCCTCCACCTTCTGTAGGATACTGTCAAGTTGATGGAGCCTGCAAAGTGTGTGCGCTACTGTCAAGATCACCCATTTCTTCACTCAGGTGAATCGCTTCCCCACACATAGTCCACGACTCCATGCCGCTATGCATGTTGATATAATGGATGGTGCCAGTGTTGTTCGATATCATTTGGACTTTACTTCCTGTAATGAAAGAGGAAAAGGTCTTCAGGACAAGTTAGACCAGCTGTAGCTAGAGCTCATTTATGTGCAGCCAGTCCTTGAGATGGACCAAATGTCCTCCGGTCATGTCCTCCAGACCCATACCCCAGCCCATTGTGGCGGCATTATGACCACGTTAGCCAAAGGCCTGTGAACGACTGGCTGGAAACCCTCTCATATGGTTGAAGGGGTCCAGCCATCCGTGCAAATCTCCATTTGTCAACTGGAAAATCTGCACCTGAGCAAAGAGACATTGTTGGTATTGCGACCACTGCCTACTCAGGCACCAGTGGAGGGATTTCAACCCCATCTGGCATGAGGTACCAAGAGGCTGCATAAGGCTCATCAGGAGAACTACATGCAAGACCAGGATCGGAGCTCAAACTAGACACATCAAATCCTAATTTGAATAGCCATGAACCATTGTGGCAGAGGGAAGACTTCCATACGGGTGTGTACAGCACCTCTACAACAAAAGTCACCCTCTGTGAGGGAGTGAAGTCAGAATTCTTGATGTTGATGGTAAAGCCCAGGTCATGGAGGAGAGTAATTGTCCTCTGAAGATGCTTCTGGACCAACACCAGGTACTCGACTTTCACAGCTAGTCATTCAAGTAAAGAAATACAAGGACACTAACTCCACAGTGAAGCTGCCATGATTACCAGCTCCTTTAAAAAGACATATTGCTGTCATCAGTTTGAATGGGAGGGCTGCAAACTGATAGTGTTGGGATCAAACTTTGAACCTCAAGTAGCATCTGGTGGCAGGGAGAATCAGAAGATCAAAGTAGGCAATCTGAAAGTCCAGTAAAGCCAATCAATCTCCTGGTTTCAAGGGCAACTGAACCTGGCTAAAGAAAAACATCTTGAATTTGTCCTGTTAGATGGAAAGGTTCACAAGGCAGAGATTCTGGATGGGACTGAAGGCCTCTGTACGTCTTTGGAATGAAGAAGAAAATGGAGTGGAATCCTGCACTTCTCTCTTCCAGAGGCACCACTTCTATGGACCCTTTTTCCTGCAAGAGCAAGACTTCACCTCCAAGATAGAGGCTTGAGCCTGTGAGCACACTCCTAAGGAAAGTGGTTGGTCTGGTGGGGAGAACAGTAAGGGAAGGGCATAGATCTGGCAGACCAGCAAGGGCACACATTGGTCCAATGTGATCATATCCAAACTGATGACAAAGTAAAATATCCCCCCTCCACCAATGAGATAGTGATGTGACAGGGGGAGTCAAAGGGGTTTTTGAGGAAGCAGAGCCGCCTGCAGAGGACAGTGGGGAATAGATCTTCTGCTGTTGATAATACCACCTTCGAGAGGCCTTTCAATAGACTGAGATGGCGTTCATGGTCAGGGCTGAACAGTGCTCAAATAACTAGAGAAATGATGATATTATTGGTGGACTTACCATAATTGGCAGGCCAGGCCCAGTGCACAGGCTATAGCCCTGCTGCTCCAAGGAAGAGTCTGCTTTCCCTTTCAATAACCATTCTCGGTCAAAGGGTTTGCTCGTAAGGGTAGTCTGACCATTGCCCCAAAAAGAAATTGGAATACATCAAAATGTGCTGCCTCAACATGACAACTGTATCCACAGAGCAGGCAACAGTGTCCCCATATTCAAAATCACATCAGTTACCTGGCCTAATTATCACAGGTTTTACCAGTACCCATAAGGTATGGGTATAACCGCCCAAAAGACAGGTGGCATTAGCTGTGCAGGAAAACAAACTACTGGAGTAAATTTCTTGCAACAAGGCATCCAGCTTGGTGGGTTACCTATCTGGGGGAGCCCTAGGGAAGGTACATGGATTCTGTTTTGAGATTGAGGTATTTCTGAAAATTAGGGTGATAGGTGAGAGGACAAAAATTGCAGATCTTCCAGGGCTGGCCTACAGCATCTGCAATATGCTTTTGGACTGCTGGGCTTTAAAATGGTTTCTCTCATGCAGTCATTATATGGTCTAAGAGAGTGTCATTAAGTAGGAGAAAGGGATCTGCTGATACAGTGGATGGTTGAAAGATTTCCATCAGAATGTTAGATTTCACATCAGCAGAAAACAAAGTCAGTTAAAAAGCACCCACTGCTTTCTGAGCAACAGATGAGAAAGACAAGACGTCCTTCAAGGCAGAGCCAGAAGGGGAACAAATGTCAACTTCTGCATAAGTATCCAGGCTACTGGCATTTTGTAAGTCCAAATAAAGGCCTGCATCCGTATTATAAGGAGACAAGAGGAGACCAGCTAATAAGCCATCATCCTCCACGCATCGGTAGTCTTTATTGTCCATAGTGATGGCACTTACATCTGAACAAAAAATTCCCTTAAAGAGAGTGAAGCTTTGAGTCTGGGAAAGGTGGTCAGATAATGGATAACATGCGCAATTAACGTTGATTTTCTCCTTTGCCGTACAGATAATTTCTCTCGAGCTCCATGGGTAACACCACCACTGGCTTTGAGGATCGCCCCAAAAGAATGGGGAACAGTATCCCAGTTGGTTTGAACTTCACCTTAGGTGCTAGGGCAGAGCTCGTGAAGGCATAGCTTAGAAAGGCATTTGGGTCAGAGTCACCAGAATTGCCAAACCTGCCACACTGGACCCAACAATGTGGAGTGGCCCAGAGGCCACCCTAAAAAGATCCTGCGTTGCCAACCAGAAGGCCTCCAACTGTACATAGTCGGCTTAAGGTCCAAGCAACTCAGGGTATGACGTCTTAAGTGCTGGGGTTTTGTTTGATATTGAGGAAGCCTCAAGCATTGGTGAACTCCATCAAAGATTCTGAACGGTCCTCAGAACAGGCCCTCTTCCTCAAGGAAGAAGAGGACTTATTCCTTCCTATGGTACTTTTTTGTATATTTTTGTTGCAAGATCAGATAGGTGCACATTCCCTATAATGCAACTTACCTTTGGGAAAGAAAGTCGGCTTGGGGGTCTGCGTACAGGCATTAATCAAAAATATGTTGACCTCCCACTCTTTGGTGGCCTTCGGGTGCAAGAGTGGCAGGCTATGTGTCATGTCCAGACCACATATAACTCATCATGAGGACCCAAAAGGGACATCATCTTGTTGCACTGTCTGAAAGGCTTGAAGAATTGAGGCCATTTTAGAAAACATTAGATGTAATAATTGTTGAATGCTGTGAATTTCATTGGTAAGACACCAAGAGAGAGTTTGGGATCGTTTTGATGAGATTCAGAAAAACAAGGATTGATGTCAGTGCGCTGGTGGGTGCCTAACCTTCTCCAGTGACACCATGAGCAAAAGGGATGTCATGACTGGAACTGCATCAGGTGGCTTTGGAGAGTCACTGCTGGGAAAAAAGTTCTTCAGCCTGAAGCCTAGAATGAGTATTCATAATGTGAAGAATCTGTGGGAAAATATGTCCATCCAAAAACTGCATGATAAAAAAACTCAGTAATGTGTGTAGGAGCTGCCTAATTAGGTTGTGGGAAAAACACATTTAATAAACAAATAACTTGGCCCCTAATCTGAATGAAGACCAGGTAACCATTTGAGATTCTTTCAATAAGAACTTTTTCAAGAAGTCCTGGATTTCTTCCAAACCTCCTATTATTTTTTCCACTAAGGAGAACCTAGAGTGAAAACCTACATCATTTCATCTTATGAGACTATGACCACAGCTCAGAATCTTCTCTCATGAAAAGTTCCTGCGAGTCCAAATGCAACTATTGAGGGAATATTTGGTGTGTAGGGAAGATAAAATGTCTGAACATAGTAGCATGTAGGTAAACATTCTACAGAGCCAAAGAGGAGCTTGAAAAAGTCCACAAGCATTCAAATTCTGCTTTTCACGCCAAGATGCAAAATTCACATTGAAGCAGCAAAAAAAAGGGGGAAAAAGAAATCCCAATTTGCTCCTAATGGGCAGCTTTGCTTTACAATGAAGAAAAGGGCCAAAGTGGCTGCACATATTCTAACACTACTCAGAAGTAAGGGGCATATGGAGTAGGACTTTTGGGTCTATGTAAACAAAACAAACAACAATCCTGAAAGCTTTGGGAGCAAACTAATGTAACAACCATCAACCAATACATAATCTAAGTAGAAGGCAGAATGCAGATATGTTCCTATGGCGCTCAAGACTTCGTAAACAGGCCCTTCGTGATGAGGTATGCTTTGAGACTAGGTTAATTGGTTAGAGTGAACCGGTCAACAAATCCAGAAAAGCTAGTAAGCTAATGTTGCAAAAGAGCTTTTTCTTTGTAATTGAACTCAGTCAGGGCCTTCTTATTTAGTTTTTATAACACAGAAAAAAAACAATGCAGGAGACATAAATGTACTAAAGGAAACATATACCGTGAAAGACAATTTTGTCAACTAGCCCTCAATTAGTGATCTATATTCCAATAAAGAATACTATAAGGTAAGACTGGCAAGAGTAATCCATGAACTGGTGGTTGACTGTGAAGGATAATTCCTGTAAATTAGAAGGTCTGAATATATCAGTAAAAAACCTTGCACAGGGCAGGAAAATATAATATATCTACATGGAAATAAATGTTTCTTGAAGAGACAAAACCAATGTACCTGAAGATGGCTATGTAAGGAAAAAAAGAAGAAGAAATGTGGTCTAAATAAATCCTGACAAAAAGGGCCAAAAATCCCAATCATTTACAATTTCTTCATTCCTGAATAATTTTATTTAGCGACGACTTTTCTCACCAACTTCTACTGCACGACAAAAAGGATATCATATTTTTCAAATATTCCATAGATCTTCCTACTCAATTGTGGACCTGCTGAACCAAATTTGGATCCATGAGAAAACCAGACTTTTTTTTTTTAATCTAAGGAGGCAGCACACATTCTTGCATGGATCAGGGGATGTCCCCTTCTTATAGCCTCTGTCACATTTTTCAGGGCACAGGTTTGGTGCCTGGCATCCTGTAATGGCTGCCAGTACCAAACATTTCACTTTGCTGCCAATCAACCAGATTGCTTAGATCCCAAATCTACAGAAGATTTGTTTAGCTCTCTTTGAACAAAGGGACAAAATGCCCCTTCATCTCATGGGGTTTCTTATTTTCCAAATGCATTATCCTCCGAAGATTCAAGGATACAGATCCTTGAAACATCCTTGAATTAACAGTCAAGATATCATATAATGAACCCTTTGAAGCACAAAACAGCAGCTTTTTAATACCAACTTTTCAAAAACATCTCTACGGAATTACACCAATCCAAGCAAAGGTACACCTCTGAGCAAAAAGAAAATAACGTCTTGCCAAGTTTGGTGTAATTCTGTATGGAAGATTTTACTGTAGAATGAAAAATGCCAATTTTGCGAGCCCTCTTTTATGTCTGGACCCTGAGCAGATATTTATGAGACTTGAAGTTTAGTACTGACGTATTTGATTGGAAAGTTTTGTGCAGATTTGTCAAATGGTGCCCAGGTATAAGCAGAGCAAAAATCACCTTCCCATGGAATGCTAGGCTCAACCAGGGCTACAAAATTGTTGCCACTAACTAAGGCACTTTCACTTAAAAACGCAGTTAAGTACAGTTATGATTACTTCCTAGAATTCTCTAGTAATGATCAGCTCCCAAAATAGGACTTGCAAAAGAGTTAAGTAACAGTAACTCACACAGCAAATGCAACGCTCATGACCTCTTCCAAAATGTGACGGATCACATAACTAATTACATAAATGATCTCGTGGGTGACATGACAGATGGTGGTATATGATGGTACCATTAACTATGGAAACAATATAATTTCCTTTATTTGGGTATGTATTGCTATTTAATGAGGTTGTGCTGTCCTGTGTTCTTAGTAATATGTTTAATACAATTGCTGTTTTCAATCTGTGGATTAGCACTTATTAAGCAATTTACTCAAGTGTAATGCTACCCAAGAAGGGCGTAATATTATGCATGAGAAAACCTCCATTATGAGAGGTGAACGTGCGTTCCATGGCAGGGATGCCCTGGAAAGTTGGGGGAACAGCCAAAACATTGTGAGCTTGTTTGCATTCAGTAATTTGTCAGGGACCCATCCCATCCTGGACAGTCAGAAATGTACCTATGTCCACGTCAGGAGTAGGAGGAGCAATATGTTGAAGGTTAAAGGTATTTGTTGCTAGCAAAGCCTTCATTCACAAAATCAAAGGGTTTGTGGCCACAAAATATCTTTTTTCACAATGTACAAAAGTTCTTTTACAAGTGAGAAAAATCTTTCTGGCTCATTAAAGGGCTTTTGTGACCTCTTCCAAATTGTAAATAAAAGGGGTCACGAAAGAGTCATTCCATCCTCTTGCGAATAGCAAAGGTTTAGAACAGGGGTTTGAGAACACAACTGCAGGCACATATTAATGAGTTGCCAAAACCGATTTGGGGTGGTAACTGATTAGCAAAGAGGAAGCTCTCTGCATAGGGCAGATTCCTCTTTAGAAATCATGTTAGGCAGCCTCAGGGGACCAGGGCGGGCTTCCCCCGAAGTCCTCCATGTACGTGAACTTTTTTTTTTTTGTAAACACAGCACCTGTACATTTAAGGGCAAACGGCTATATTTAAAAAAAAATAAAATAAAAAATAAGTGTTCGCATCCAGGGAATGTGAAGAGGAGGAAGAAGGTCTGCTGTTCCTCAAAGGTTCCCAGTACGGCATTTTCAGACATCACTAGATGGTTGTAAAATGCACCCTGTCCGATTAATATTCATACGGCAAGAGTTTTTGGGGCCTATTTTCATTACATAGTTTTCCTCCTAGAAAAAATAGGATAATAAATATCATACAAAGACATTTTTCCATGCTCAGTGGTACACTATGAACATTTAATTCACGGATCTGGCTACGCATGCATGTAAAAAGGAATTCAATAAACATTTCCGGACAGACTCTCCAAAACATTTATGAATTTAAAATGTATGGGAGTCTGTCTCCATGTGAGCTTCAACCTGCTAGTGCAAATTTACAAAGGGCCAGATTTTGAGTTTGGTGGATTGGATTTACTTGGTCAGTATTTGCCTGGGTATTCAGTCAAAATATCGAGTGGCAAATGTCGACTTACACTATTATCAAGTTTTAAATATCGTGACACAGAAATATCGACAGCAAGAATATTGTGGTCAAGAATATCGACGTTAAGGTAAGAAATATAGATTTAAAAAAATATAAAAGTCATTAATAAAGTCTGCTAAAATATTGTTTAAAATATCGAATTTTTAAATTAGTGTTATGTGTTTTAGTATATATTTTAAAATGTATGTGATGTATTTTTGTATAAGTATTGTTCATTTTTAATATAGGTGTTACATTTTTAGTAGTTATTAATTTATTTTAATTAAATTTTACATATTTTTTAATTCTGTAGTGGGTTGTGGGTTTATAGGGGAATAGGGTGGGAAGTAATTTAATTATAATAAGTTAATAAATATTTTTTATTTAATAATATTTAACTGAGATTTTATAATGTTTGGGGTAAACTTTAGGTGCAGGTTATGGGGTTTGTGGGGGTAAAGGGTGGGAAGTAATTTATTTGTAATTAATGAGTTAATTAATTGACAATTATGGTAATTGTGTAATTAATTTTAGGTGTCGGTTGTGAGGTTTATAGGAGTAAAAGGTGGGAAGTAATTCATTTTTAATTATTATTTTATTAACCTTCATTAATTAATTCACAATTAAATATGGAGATTGTGTAATTAATTTGAGCTGTGGGGTTTTTAGAGGTACAGGATTGGAAGTAATTTATTTTTTATTTAATAGTTAATATTAACTAAATGATAATTAGGGTAAATGTTTAATTATTTTTTTGTTTTTGGGTTTATAGGGGTGAAAGGTAGGGAGTAAATGTATTTTACTTACTTTAGAATTAGTTGTTAAATACTATTAGTTATTTAATTGATTTTCATTGTGTAATGTAGGTGTGGGTTGTGGGGATTATAGGTGTAAAGGGTTGGAAGTTAACCCATAAAATTGAGTTTTAATTTTTATTTGTATAATTGATTTTTAATTATGTTAATTATGCAAATACACTTGTTTTTTCAATATGGGTTGTGAGCTGGTGATGCTATAGGCTAGGAGTAAATAAACTACATTTATGTAATATTTGTTTCAAAAGTATTTGTTTTATTGTATTTAATATTTGTAGGTATTTGTGATATTTATTTACCATATGTTTATTTTTAATATTAAATATATTTTAATTTAACATATTTATATTTTTTATCTACTTTAATAAAAAATAAATAAATTGTTAATGATATTTTGTTTGTTTTTAATTTTGAACTGACTGGAGTGAGAATAGTACATTTTACCCCTCCGCAATCCAACACTTTCCCTACTGATGCACTCACTTGAATGGGTACAGTAATTTTTACCCCTCCGCTATCCAACACTTTCCATACTGTTGCATTCACTTGAGTGAGAATAGTAAATTGTATCCTTCCGCTATTCAATACTTTCCCTACCGTTGCACTCATTGGAGTGGGAATAGTAATTTTTCCCCCTCTGCTATCCAACACTTTCCCTACTGTTGCACTTATTGGAGTGGGAATAGTAATTTTTTACCCCTCCACTATTCAACACTTTCCCTACTGTTGCACTCACTGGAGTGTAAATAGTAATTTTGACCCCTCCGCTATCCAATACTTTCCCCACTTTTGCACTCCGAGTGAGAATAGTCATTTTTACCCCTCCACTTTCCAACACTTTCCCTACTGTTTCATTCACTGGAGTGGGAATAATGAATTGTATCCCCCGCTATCCAACACTTTCCCTAATGCATTGAAAGATTGATGGACTGCTTCATCAACATGATGGAGTTGTATGGCATACTTTCAATACTGTTTTATTTTCAAAATTAAAATCCCAAAGTGGAATTTTCAAAGCCAATGACCCTCTCGGCGTGGGAGAATTCTTCCATGGTGTGAGGGTCATTTACAAGTTCTCTGCCCTTTCCTGACAGATTTTTCCTAGTGGTGACCGACACTGAAATCTGGCATTTGACAGCCCTCTCTAAATCAGTCAGGCAGTCAAATGGCTAAACCTCCGTTGGCCCTTACTCTGTCAGGCCATCAGAGGAGTAGGTCAGCATTGGAGGTGGAGTAGTTTCCGTCACTAGCATACATAAGGTCCATCCACCTCGAAATGAGTTGGTTGGACCTTCAGCATGGCGGGGAGGGTATTCCTTCACGTTTGTGCAGGAGTATCCTTTCCACCATATTCTAAATCAGGACAAAATAGTTTTGTGACTTGGGATTATAGTGTTTTGTATTCCATACTCTTCTTTCATCATTTCAGATTTGAATTCGTATGTCATCATAATTCCTTTTGAGGCAATATGTGCTGTGGGGAACCTTAACATTTGAATTTTTTAGATCAAATAACCTCATTTGAATACTTTTCCATTCACAAATCACAGTTTATGTTTTTGATCCAAAGTTGCTTTGTGGATTAGTGGCCAACCAGTATTACATCTGTGTTTTGAGCAAACTTTGTGTATTTTAGGAAAAAGCAGTAGATAGAGAAAGGCTAGATTATCTTTTTCATGTATCCTACAATTATATTAAATCAAAGGAATATAGTAATTATCATAATGGATTTACCTTCATAAAAATCGTAGGTGCACATGGTGTGACCAACAATTGTGTTGAACCGGGAGATCTCCTGGCTGCACTGCAGAAGTTCATGAATGAGTTCCTTATCCAGTTCGGTGCTGCGGATCACCACTTTGTCAAGAACTGTTAGTTCAAACTGAGGCCTGAAGAAGGCATCAACAGCAGTATCTGTGATGATGACAGTGCCAGGTCGCACACCTAAAAGATTTTTCAATAGAGGTTAGAGACTCATAAAAATAAGGTGAAGAACGTCAATTTTTTTAAATATCTCCATACATTAAAGCTGAATCTCGCAAGACAACCCAAAATCAAGTATGAATCATATTACGATATTAAGTAATCAATTCTGAAGCATGAAGGTAATGACTAGGCAAAGCAATACAAAAAAACTACAAGATACCTAAATGTATATTTGAATTTTTCAAATGCAAGTGGTGTTTAGTGTACAACAGTTTCCACAAACACTGTGTCAATTCTTTTAACCTGCTTTTAAAGTTGCCCTTTTTGATGTTTTTGGTTACACCTTTAATTTCTATTAAACCGTGACTTATAAAATGTTATATATCTGATTTCGCTGATCGCCATTTCTCACTGTACTAAGCCAGAAATGTCTCTTTTAGGCAATTCAAGTAAATCTTATTGCTGCTATTATTCCTGTTAAATAAAATATTGTATCCGATTTTTTTGATCGCCTTCACTCACTTTACTAAGCCAAGTGTGGCTCTTTTAGCTATTCAAGTAAATTATATTGCATTTATTAAAAGCTCACACTTACTAAATACATATGTAACCTATAGTTAACATGTATGGTTTAAAATATTGCAACAAATCATGAATTTTAAAGCACTCTAAAAAAGTCAAGATCAATCTCTGCCACACCTCTTCCATTAGTACATCCACCCTCAGGGGCATAACGTACTCCGATGCAGCCCCTGTGGTGCAGTGGGTTCCCCAGTCTTCTATACATAAAATGGGGACCCTCACCATGCCAAGTCGAGGGTAGGGGTACTGCGAGGGCCCCCTCACCATCCCTTGCAGGGGGCCTCCTAAGGTTCACTTACACCACTGTCAACCCTCCTCCTTCAGTCACCAGCTAAATGAATGGGGTCAGCTACAGGGAGGTTCTTGCGTGTTAGATAGCTTTAATAACTGGATCCTCCACTTCTGTGCTCTGCGTAGGAACAGGGCAGTGTAGATTATAAATATTATGGAATAATCTTTTGTCCCAGAATTACCCGTTGGGTATTTGTCAAAGGGTGGAAGGAAGCATTGCTGAAAAGTAAGATTCAAAGTTCCAGCAGTGCTTATTGTCAAATAGTTCATCTTCTGGGTGCTATCAGTAGCTTTATTAAAATATTTATATTGTGATCACACCAAGAGTCAAGGATAATAACTCACATAGTTTCTCTCAATAATTATAATGAATCAATAAAATAATGACACAGTTAGGGAAAGTTTATTTTAGACCTGGCTCTACATGGTAACTCCGATTCTAACACAGAGACCCTAATGGACAAGGGGGAAGTATGGATAGAAAGTTACACAATGGAAAACAGCTTATATTACAAGATTCTGAGGTTTTCTCTCTCGCACCATTTATCCTTCGCAGAGGAAAGCTATTGGGCTATGTGGGAAAAAACTCTCCTCTAGATGCCGCTGTCAGGATCCAGGGTGGTGCAAGTTAGTGCTCTATTGCTCTGGGGTTTCTTTGGGCAGGCTATACACAAAAGCCTTGAGAGAGCCCATCTGTAAGAACACAACTTACTTGCCTCCGAAGCCCACTCTTAGCCTCTTAGTGAAGCCAGCCGAAGCGGACATTTTTTTTTTTACTGTCAACTGGTGCTTACGTTTTAGGAAAGCAGGTTTCCAATAAAGGATCTTTGGATTGAAATCTGAGAAGAAGAGGAACAGTACATCATCAAGCAAATTGTTCATCTCTTAGCTGCAACTTAGGACTTTACCCCTGTAGTCTGCATTAGCATAACCAAAACAGTGCCACCTTTTCTGGTCTTGTTTCTCCCAGATCTTTCCTGTAGTCCGGTGGCGCCAACCACCACCTGCTGGATGCTCTCTGTATCCAATCCTAGCAGGTCACCAAGTCTGGCATACTATTCATCTTGCAGGGATTCTACTGGAATTCAAGCCAGGACCCCCAATACACTTATCAGTGGCTCTCTGCATAAGTTGCCCAGATCCTCTTCTTCATGTTCAACATCATAACACAGTCTTTAATGCAGTATTTTGATGTAGTTTTGAAGGCTTTGAGGCCCCCTACAGTTAAGATTGCCTCTCTCGGTTTGGATTCCAACTATTGTGGTGTGCTGATAACACTTGTTGCTACCTCACCACTCCCACCACTCCGTTCATTATTTCTTCCAAATTATTTTCCAGAAATTCATTCTTCTCGAGTGAGGTCCTGAAACCGTAGAGTCCTTCAACATGGCCTCTTGCTTGTCCCTGCTCTTTGCTTTGCCTGAAAGGAGAGGAGAAGCAGCATTTTACTGAGTGGCTGCTGGTTCCCAGGGAAATTTGGCAGTCCCAGACAGTCTTCCCAGCTACTTTCCATATTTTAAGGCCTCCGGTAGCAAACAGACTGCTCTGGCTAGATCCGCCATGCCCCCATGCATCATTTGAATCACTGTAGCCCTGGTTAAGCCACGGCGCACCACTGAACTGGTGTTTTCATTTCTCTTTAACCTACAGCATCTGTTGTGGTGCCCAGCTGGCCTGACAACTCTCACTCTGCTCACCTGCCGTAGGGTGCGCTGTCTGTTCTTCCATTTCCTCAGAAAACTTGTAATGCAGTGAGAAGATGGACCCACCTCTCCTTCCAATGGGGGCTTTCCCAGATGGTTCCCATCAGCGCACAGGATTTTCTGTTTGACTTTGTGGCCCCTGCATTTTTAGCACTTTGAGGGATTGCTTGTGGCTGGAAAATCCTGGCTATCACCAGGAGTTTCCAGGAAGTTCTGCCATATTAGCCTCCAGTTAGCCACCACTACTAGTAGCTTTGACTAAACTTGTTTTTCTATTGAAATTCAGTGTATCGTGGCTTAATTCTCACAATATCCGCCTTCACTAAGAAACCTTGAGTGTCTCATATGAAAGTCACCATAAGGGCTAAAAGGGGTGAACTAACCAACCATTCTACGAGTCCTGTGCAACTTTTCCAGAAGAAGGACTTCTTTCATAGCCACTCTATATACACAACAGAATATGTCCTAAGCAATGATATTGCTCAAAATAAAATAGGTCTCACTACAACTTGTTCTTCCCATGTGGCAGGCGGCAGACAGGAGCCATTCCCTGGAACCCTGAAAAAGGTGACTGTATACTCATTTGATTGGTTCTGCCCCAAAACTTTGACATTTCCAATTGGCAAACCCCTCACATGGACTGTATACTAAACTTACAGTTGAACTGCCTTCCAAGACATCAAACTAACTAAGGTACCTACTATGCAATATTTATTTATTAAATATTTGGAACTCCAATGAGGTCCACATAAAAAGATACATACAAATTACCTAAAATGTAATAAAACATGGGGAAGCGCATTAATGGCAGCAACTACATATATAGATTTTTCAACAAATAGCAGTTTCGGCAAATAGAGTTTCGGATTAGCAGCAAAATGAATAGAGTAACAAAACATATCCCGAATTGTGCGAAAAGCATTTGAGTAGAAGCCAATTGATGTGCAAAATACAATAAAAAAATCCAGCTTCAGCAGAAAGTTAACTTGAAATTAGCAGCAAGAAAATAGGGATAACAAAGCATATCCTAACATGTACTAAAAAAAGCAGTTGAATTACATCAGATTAATGTGCAAAATACAATCCGAAATTCAACTTCAATAGAGAATCGAGTTTTAAAATTTGCAAAAGTGGGCGAAAAACAAAACATACCCCAATTGTGCAAAGAGCAGTTAAACAGTAGCTAAAACATGTGCAAAATACTATCTGGAAAAGGAGAGAATATTAGGACTCCATAATAGGTCGACAGACACAAGGGTAACAGCCTGATTAAAAGAATATATATAAAAGATTAAAATATATACATAAACTCCTTAAAAAAGTTGAATAATTTTACACAGACTACTTCATTTTTCAGGCAAAAGAGAAAGTCACGGGCCGAAGCTACATCTTTAACACCATTTTTAAAAACATTGGCCTAAGCCAGCAACGACGACTCAAAACCAATGCTGGACAGACAAAGAAGACCTGATCCAGGTTCTGAATACTCAGCTCACAAAAATTACAAATGTTTCCATTTTTCATGTTCTGGGACCAGTTTACTGTTAAATCGTTTGAAGGTAAGAGATTCATGTGACATAGTGTGAGCCAGCGTCGAATTCTATGTTCTAGGTTCCAGGATAAATATTTCTGGGAAATTCTCGGAGAGCTCGTCCTGGCTATTATCTTTAATCGCTCTTTAGTATTACAGATTTTAATATGTCTATTAAAGCTGATCTTACCACTTAAGGTTTCTAAAGAGGATTTAAATTCTAATGGCGGAAGGAAAATCACTGATTCTTCTTGTACACAGAAGAGTTTTAGTGCCAGAGAAAAATCACGATATAGGGAATATTTCCCCCTAATGCTGCCAAAGATTTGACACATGAACCCTCTTAATGAGTAAGACTCTCTATTTTTTAACTGGTATCCCCAACGTAAAAAACCCTGGATACACCTTGAATATAGGAGCTTATCAGGCCAAATTCTAATCTAATAGCAGCTGATGGAACTAACGTATTAAAATTGAACAATTTAGGTAAAATCCGGCCTTTGATCCTATCTAAACAACTCCAGTCTTTTACAGGGATTGATTCAATAGCATAAAGCAGGGTTGGATGAAATTTTGCTTAAAAAACCATCAGAAGATGTGAAAAATGCCTTCTGCCCATTGCACTATAAAAAATACGCAGACCATTAGCGTGGGATATAGCTTTACAGGAACTATGTTCAATATGAAGTTTATTTTTCGTATTACTCGCCATTAGTTTCCCTAAGTAGAGGTATGAATCTACCACCTCCAGTTTTTCAAAACCAATTTGCCACTCAAAATTACTTGATTTCCAACTTCTGTTGCATTTCATCATTAAAATGTTGCTTTTCGATACATTTATCTTCAAGAAATGAGCCATCGTGTAATATCAGCTTTTTATTCTACCCAATAGGGGTTAGGTTCATCACTACTACATCGTCTGCATAAAGGAGACAAGCGAAAGAACGGCTGCCTATCTTTGGTGCATCTCCCTCTAACTGGGAAAAACAATCGGGTAAATCTGCTATATATAAGGAGAAGAGTGTTTCAGTCCATTCACTATGGGAATTACAGCTGATAAGCCTTGGTATCCTCCCATTAGTACCTGCCACCATGTTTGAGAATGTAATACAATAATTAAGGATAGCAGGGGAGCAGGCAGTGCCATAATATGTAATTTTCTCCATAGTAATGGTCGGTCTACCTTATCAAAGGCCGTTGAAAAATCTATGAAGGACGTATAAACGTTTGACCTACGAGAGATCGTGTATTACGCCTCAATTAGTTTCAACATGGAGATGTTATCCAGTGTGTAATGATTTTTCCTAAAACCAGCTTGTTCTATTGTGAGGACCTTCTTCTGCATGACCTATTTCGTGAGGTGATCAAGAATACTACGTGCAAATATATTCCCTGCTGCATCTAGTAAGGCTATTTTCTGGTAATTACCCGGATGGTTTCTAGGGCCCTTTTTGTGCAGAGGGATTAAAATGCTTCCAGACCAAGATGGTGGTGTCTTCCCCTGAGAGTAACAAAAATTAAACAATGGAGCTAGGTACGTGGCCCAAAAAAGTGGCTCCTTTTTGATTACCGTCATGGGGATTTCATCCGGACCCATTGCTCCTGAAGATCTAATTTTTTTAAATAAATCCAACCACGTCATTCAATGAATGAGCATAGTTGAATAAAGGAGTTTCAAAGGAGTCAGGTGCAGCAAAACTAATAGAGTTAAGATTCGCAGAGTAGAGATCTACCATGTGGAGTTTCCAATCCTCTTCTTTAATAGGAATGGGGAGAGATTTCACTCTTGTGCCGCAGCAGTCAGTCAGCGTTGATTTCCCATAACTTTTTAGAGTCATTTTTTTTTTTTTAGAGTTTAGGCTGCCTCTTAACTGCACCCATGCGCCATCTTCTTTTATTTGTTTTAAGGAGCGTTTTTTACTCTGCCTTTTCCTCTTTTATAGATTTATTAGATTACTTACTTACTTATTAGATTACTTTGTTCAATAGAATGATTCAGGAACTGGGCCCTTACCAATCTTATTTCGCTATTTAAGGTAAGCATTTGATTAAAATATGATCTCCGTTTAGCTGGAGCATATGATGATTTACATAATGTAGCCAAAGATCTTACATTATGGGAAAAGGCTTCAAGTAAATCAGATTGAGGAGAGTCGCGCTCTGCCATTACTAAATGCTGCTGATCTTTTATCAAAGCTGTTAAGTTTGCTTTTAATTTTAGCGGTCGCTTGTGTGTTCCAGTGAATTCTACCATTTGTTGCATTGAACCCTACTGTGCTGCCTTTAAAGTTCCAGGGACCTACCTTAGCACAGACTAAATTAAATTTGGAGCAGATCAACATATGGTTGCTAAAAATCAGTTTCCAAAACTTCCATACTTATGAGATTACAAAAGAACTCTGTTGAAGCAAATAGATAATCTATAATGGATCTCCCAGCTGGGCCCTTATGCGTTTAATTTGCTGGAATATCATTTTCTAAACTCCCATTAGCAATTATAAGGTCTAAGCTTCTCAGACCTTAGAGTAATGTAGCTCCTCTTTTATCTGTCCTACTTTTATTCGGAAATTGGACAGTGGGGATACTTAGGGCTTCGTTTTTTCCAGTGGTGGAAAATACTCTTATACTTGGAGAAGAGACTTTAGAATTCAAATCTCCAACTGACATTAGAAACCTGCAATCTTTCCTTTCTAAGGTAGAGGAGATAAAAACAAATAGGTCTATAAATAAGTGAGAGTAAGATGCATCAGGAGGTAAATATACATTTCGAGAATTTGAATGATCCTGGGCATCCTTGAGATCTAGCTTAATCGCCTGAATTAAGTTGGAGGCATGAAAAAATTCTTTATATGACCAACTAACATTTGTACTTAGCATAATAGCAATACCTCCTTTAGCATGTCCTCTATTCACAGGGAGCGCAGGCCGGGCCAGCACTATATAATCTTCAGTGGACCAATCCTTTGTGATCCAAGTCTCTTGTAGACATATTATATCTTCGCTCTGCTCTTTCAAAAATAAGAGTTTATTTTTGTTGGTGCTTAGGTCGGCTGCGTTCCAAGATATCACCTACTATGCTTTAAAGAGGTAGTTTAATATTACAAAATTATGGGCTTGATTTAGAGTGAGGCGGATGGGTTACTCCGTCACAAACGAGACGGATATCTGGTCCGCTGTTTTACATGTGCATTATATCCAATGACATTTGTAATATGGCAGACGGGATATCAGTCATGTTTGTGATGCAGCAACCTGTACGCTGAACTCTAAAGCAGGTCCCAAGTCTGGAAATACACATTCGCAATCAGCAAAAGCTGACAACAGCTACTCAAAATTAAAAAAGTGTTTTGAGATACACAAGGTCATAAATATAAGGGAGAACCGCCATCAGTAACTACATTAATTAAAGTGAGAGGGAGATTCTGTCATGCTTTTGATAAAGAAACCACTTTCTGTAATAAAAGTATTCATGCAGTATAGTTATGATACCCTTCAGATCTTTGCAGTGCGTAGAAGAGTTTAGATAATGGTTTTACTACTCTAACAGGAGAGTGTTAGTCTGCCCAGAAATTGAGTTTAAGATTTATTTAATTTGAGTCAAACATGGCCAAATATTTTGTTTATAACCAGAAGCTTAAGTGCAATTTTCTGCTTCTCTACCTGTGCAGATATAGAATTAACGCATTATATTTACAGAACGTTGATTAAAACGTAATATCAAGAGAAACAAAATTGGTTAGGTTAGGAGCTTTTGGCTGGAACCCCATTGAATATCAATCATTCCCACTGATGAACTGTTTCGAATCAGTTCAGAAACTGAATTATTATGGGTCCTTTGTAAGAGCCTATGTATTAGGGTGGTGTTTCATTTTGTCTATGATCTTCACACCAAGGAACCACCAGTTCACCAGGTTGAAAACCTTAAATGTGTGGAGGAGCATAATTGCTGATGGAGGTCTTTGCACTTAGATGCACTCTATATTTTCTATAAAGATCTGTGTATTTAATGAGAATTGCAGCCAGTGATAAAATTGGCTTTATCGGAGAGTACTAGCGTATGCACCCCTTTAGCAAGTCAAATGTAAAAAAAACTAATAAATGGTTTAGTCTGCTTTAAGCAGAGTGATCAGATGATTGTCATCTGGTTTGAAAAGGAGGTTATGGAGGTCACTTCTGTCCAAATAGGATTTGAAAAGCTGATCCTAAATGGGAGTCAGCAGTACTATTAGACCTGGCCCTTTGTTACTCCACAGATGAAATATTGCTATCCTAATTTCTGCTTGTATGGCTGCTGAATTTAATTCAGAACATTTACACCTACTCTTTGGGAATCCCAAGGGCATGCACATTCAATATCTGGTTTTTGAATTCCTAGAGTCTACTTTGGTAGGACAGAAATCCCATCCTTGTGCTTTTTTATGTAGCTTGCTCATATATTTTGACCATCCAACAGAGGGACGCAGAGATATCAGTATTCCTTTACCCAGATTATCGGTACATTGAAATTAGTAAGTCTGAGATATGGGATTCTAACTGCATCCAGAGGGTCTCTTGAAACATGGGACATTGCATTGTCATTTCCACAGTAATTCCTTATTTTCCAGCCCTTTGTCATCTGGGAATTTCAATAGGTGGAACATTCAGGGGTGGAAGGAAAGCAAGAGTACTGGATTCCTACATCTCGTGGCATTCCAGATTTGGCAAGAAATGCCATTTCTAGCCAAAACAAGAATTACTCAGACCTTGTAATACAGGCCTAAGTGTCAAACAATTCATTGGGATAACAAATGCTCTGATTTCCTACATTGTTTGCTGCCCAGATATATACCTCTTTCTAAAATATGTTGAGTCTGCGTCCCACTCTGCCTTTTTTGATTTCCTTTTATACAACATGCACAAAATTATTAAGTGTCAAGGTCTGGATGGAGGAAAGCCCTCTTATTTCCTTTGTAACTGCCTGACGAAAGGCAGACTACTCCAAGGAGCCACTGGGCCACTCTGCACTTAACATACATGTGAAAAATTTCACATGCATCCATAAAAAGGTTCCTGTTAGGAGGGAAAGGACACAGAGGGTAGAAAAAACCTCCATGGCAACCTGGATACTTCTTGATTGAACACCAAAAGATTTACAAGAGTTGGGAAGCAATGCACGGAAAATACTCTTAAACAAAGAGAATGAGTCTAATACAATCTTCTAGGCTGAACAATCCATCAGAGAAAACAACTGCAGAAAAAAGTTAAAATCAGAACCAAAATATATCTAGGGTGGGCAATGTACACAACAACAAAATAGGGAATTGCATCAAATCTTTTTTGATCCAAACTCCTTTATACAGGAGTAGACCAGGACATCAATTCTCAGGAAAATAATTAAACACCATCTGGTATAGGGACACTTTGGCACAACAAACAGAGAAGACGATGATCATCCATTAAGGGAAAATGGTGTTGCCCTTCTATGTCAGGTCGAATAAGACAGATTAAGTTCCTGATATCCTGCTATTGAACCACCTGGCATCTTCTTCCTCTGAACTCTCAGCCTGGACTCAATGTGGACTGTGTGCGCAGCTGTCCACTGCCAGTGGAAACCCTTCAGGGCTACTGTGGTCACAAGCACAGCAACACCATCAACACCTTCTCACAGTCCTGGACAAAGAAGATGGGTAATCCTTCCTGCACACACACATGCCACCTTCTTGCCTGCTGGTGCATAACCAGATGACCATGCCACTGCCTAAGTGGAACCAAAGCCACTTTCTGATGCATTCGGTCTTTCTTTGGATGTAATATTAAGTTTCTCGTTGTTGACTTACAAAAATACCAGAAAGTATTTATCCCCGTCAAGTTGAAGTTTATAGAAAAATACTCAATTGGATGTCTAGTAATCAAATCATAGACAGTTCCTAAAGTAAGCAACAAATTATCCATTCCACAGGATCTGTGCTGAAGTCCAAAGTAGGTTTGCCCCATTTATCCTGCATTACCAAGTGAGAATACAGGGTCAAGAATTTCAACCTGAATGTACTCTAATATTTGCTATAAAAAGAGATTGATTCCAGTTCTATTTCCATGCTTTCTAGTTAAGAAGGTATATTCTGCTCAATTTGACTCCATCCATCCATTAAACAAAAGTATTTTAATAGAGATTGAATCCACCACTCAATAATCTGATTAAACTCCCAAATCAAGTGATGTTAAATCCTTGTGGGTTAGATGTCACAGGGTGTATTGTTTAATAACAGTGATTAGCTGAGCGGAAAGTAATCTCTATATAACAATTACCAAAATATTATTTTTTTCCAAAATGAGGTTTATTTCAAGTTAAAATGAACCAAATTAGTAACCCTCTGTGAGATGCATGTCAAAGATTCAAATACAGCTTATATCCACTTACGTTTAGTGAGGTATTCTTGAATTTACATGATCATGTCTCATGTAGAATATGCTGTATGCGATTCCTCACTGAACCCAGATTTCTTCTACTATTTTGTCTTTTTGACACTTAATGGATGCATTTTTAGATTTAGGCTCCCGGCATTGTGTTGTTTCTTCCCATCTGCTTGATCACTGGTCTTGTAAATTTGTTTACAATTCTCGCCTCCTCCATCCACTCACACTCTTCTAGCTCTTCCCCCTCACCTCCTTCCAAATTGCATCTCTCGCCAATGTGAGTTAAGTTCATGTCCTTGCTCAGAGTGATCCTCTGAATCCCTCACATTGTCCAACAAATGCTAGTGAGCAACTTTTATGGAAGACCGGACCCCAGACCAGCAGACTGGTTCTCTTATTATTGGAAGCAGAGTAGGGGGGTCCCAGAGACCCTGTCAAATGGTGCAACACAGGGAGGACCAACCCTCCCTGTGCCACCAATGAGTCCAAGGCCAATGAATATCTGTGAAATAAGGAAGACTCTGGGTTACCCTCATCACATTCTGCAGAGGGAGGCTAATGATTTTGCATTACGCCACTGAAGCAGAGGGAAGAAAACTGTTTTAAACAATATTACACTGCTGCAATTGAGCTCTCCCGAGCCCTAGCTTTCAGCCACCAAACCTCACACCTAGGATCATTTTCACTCAATACTCACCCTCATCCTTTAATAATCCCCAATGCCTACTAATGCTGAAAGGAGCTACAGCATAATTTGTCTATTCTGAATTACTTTAAGAAAAATTGTAATTTAATAATAGGATCCTACTAACAAATTCTCTGCATGGTCTTTGATAAGCTAACTGGAATCAGCAATTTTCTCTAAAATCAGTAACTTTGGCTTCCACAGGACTTTAATTTCAGAAAGTTAAATTATCCACACCTCAGTGCTTAATCTCTTTACACTGTAGAGATGGCTGCCAAGTGGTTCACTGAAAAGAAGTGCTCCTCGACTTTCTGTAATCTCACCAATATGTATGCATCTCAGTAATTAGCAAACCTGTCCTAGCACAAGAGCTCCTCAAGTACTCAATCTTTGTCCATGAATTATGCATACATGGTAGTTTTTAAGTCTACTAGGCCTATGCTCCTGTCGTGAGCCTCCTGTTCTATGTTGCTACGCTGCGGTTAGCTGTGCACTACTTGTTGATGTCTGACGAGAAGGCAACAGGTTTGTGGATATAGACGATTAGCTCCACAGACTGGCTTAGACAAATCTTCTGTGAGTGCAAGTATTTCCTGACTAGGGTTAGATAAAGATTTCTAGAAACAACTACTTTCTAACTGTACCAGTGAGAAATCTGGTACTTATGTGGAGCTACAGGATGAACTGATGCAAAAGCTGAAAGCAATGAACTCCCATAGATGCAAGCGGTCTAGGAGATGGAGGCAGGGCTATTTATGCTGATTCGGCATGTTATGTAGTGCTAGCTTAGCTTCCTGGCTACAGGAAAGTCAGAGACATAATGCTTTTTGGTTGCACCCTGCACCAGGAGACAAGGCATAGTGCATCCTATTTTTAATGGGCAAGTGAGTGACCTTGCAAGAGAATCTGGATGCAGGAAAGTAAGGCTTTTTCGTCACCCAGAAGAGAAGGGATGTTGGGAATACAAAAACTGGTAAACCCAAATGTTTTAGTGAAAGAGTGTAAGACTAATGGAGGTGCAAAGATAAAATAAATTAGAAGCAGCTTGAAAACTAAAACCTGGGTGTTTTCCTCTTGTTGGAAAAAGACAGAAAAGCTTACAAATTGCTACATTATCGGGGACACTCAGGTAAGTGACTGTCGTGGCTTTGGCAGAGCAGTAGGTCACACCCCACACCAGTTTTGCATAATGCAAAAGATTTAGGAATCGCTTTCTAAACTCCCAGACTCCTTGAATGTTCTTAAACTGCTGGCATCATGCCTGATTTCTTTTGTTTGTGAACCAAAAATAAATCAATGCAGTGATATCAAATGGGATACGACTCAAACTACTAATGTGACATCTTAAGAACAGAATATATCTGAAGATACCAGTTCCGATCTTCACCAAGTTCATGAAAGACCAAACAGGCCCCAATCCAGTAGTGCACCAGAGAAGCTTGTAAAACCTACTCCTTGCTACATGTCCCTAATATAACAGTTACATACCAAGACCATCAGCAAAATTTCTTTAAAGAGAAAAGCAAAAGCCCATGCGCTCAAAGAAATATGCTTTGTTTTCACCTGGAAAAGCTGATTACTCACCAGGTAAGTAATGGAAATAAGTGAGAGTAAGACTCAGAGTAATGCAATTACCGGTAAGTAATAGAAGCATCCGAATAGGTGATTAAGAAAAGAATGCCAGCTTGGGTCAAAAGACCCCATGCACTGCAGACTGAAAGGGAACTGCTCCAGGTGGTTATGAGACATTACCAAAGAGAATTGGGGAAAAACCAATATTGAATTTGATCTGTTGGTAGATACCAGAGCATCAATTTGGTTCCCACTCACAGAATCACCAGTATCTTTATATAACAAGGTGCTCGATCCTCATCCCTTAGGGCATGAAACAAGAACCACTAGTCAGTCCTCGGCTGAGAGTTGCCTCCTCTCCATAGAGCACTTTGCCTTTGTCTTGGGTGAGCGTATGCCTTCTGTCAAACTGGTAGAAATTCACGATGCAAAAGCAATCCACAATGCAGCTTTGGATGAACGTAAAAAAAGTGGATAATATGGAAGTGATGTTGGCAATATGGAAAGAGAAAGAGAACATTGTAGAAGAGACACTTACTAACCTTGAAAAGAGCCCAGTTAATAGAAATAGGAAAAATAATAATAAGAATAATAAGAAAATATATTAAGACATCACAAATGAAAGTAAAGGTATTGGACAATCACTCCAACTTCGATTAGTGAGTCCATCAAAGAGGAAGGAAAGTCCTAGCCCGGAACTATGCTGAGGGATGTTCAGGACTGTGGTATAAGTGAGTGGCTCCTGGAAAAATCCTTTGCACCATGACAGCCATTTTGGATTTTAAATTTGGAGTATTACACAACTCTGCCATGTACCTCTCGAAGATATCAACATACGAGAAATAGAAAGCATGAATTAAATAGATGAGAGTTTACAGTTCTTTTGAATATCAAAGGCTTAAGTTGTGCATTTGATTCAGGTTATGCTATCACGTTCCCATAATATTGAAGTGTTCCTATCTAACAGAAATGAATTCATAGTTATCAATATTTAGTTTTTGTTGCTTATTGAAAAGGGCATCGATACACAGACAATGGAAATAGGAGGCAGCTGTTGGAGCAGGGATAAACAGACAATGTGTCAGGGAGATATGGGCAATGACACTTAAGCACAGAGACTCAGAAGAGGGATATATTGACACAGGTAGGTGCAAATATTTGGAAACAGATACATGAGCATTAGGAACGTGAGACATACATGTACACGGCTCAGAGAAAGACACACAGAGAGAACACAGACCCTGGTATTGGGTGGCATTGACATTGGGACAGGGGATACCTATTCAGGGGCAGATGTACTCTTGTCTTTATGTAGCTCACCTCGAGACCTAGGCCGAAATTTACTAGGATTTTATGTCATGGTTGTTTCACTTTTCTGGTGTAGTCTCGATGCAAAGCTCATTTTATGATTTATAAAGCCACACAAATTCCACTTTGCTTGGCTTTGCCTGACTTTGTAAAAACAAAAAAAGTAATGCAAAGCAGTGCAAAGCACTTGACTTGAGTTACTTTGCATCAGGCAGGCATTACATGGGTGGTGAGTGGGTGTTCCTGTGCATCCACCCATGTATTTCGACACAAATCCATATTTAACAAAGACTTCAAAACATGGATTTTCGCCAAATTGGTGCACCTAACTGAGGCTGGAGTAATAAGATAAAATATCTTTATTTCTCCTTATTATATCCTCTTTGCTTAAGTGCTGCTTTCTGCAGCACACGTACAAAGAGTATCTCAAGATAGTTTTTGTGCAGGAGGGTACACCTTCCTTCACAAAAACTAACCTAACCACACTGCAAGCACTCTTGCGCCATAACGCAAGGGTGTCTGCATTGGCGTTAGGCAGCCATAAGTGAACCAGCACTAAGAGAGGGCAGAACAGCGCCATATCTGAAAATATTTGGGGCGGTTATCCTTTCTCTCTTTCATGCAATGCAGCGCAGCAACTTCACTTGCTCCTCTGTGTTGTGTGAAATTTTGGAAATATGCATTCTACACAAGGGAGTGCATTCTGCAGCACACATAGAAAGAGGAAAAAGACTCTCAGGACTGCTTTTGTGCAGGAAGGTGCTCCTTCCTGCACAAAAACAATCCTGCCTATAACAGAGGCCCCCTTGCGCCATGGTGAACGGGTGCTTGCGTTGGCGGTAGGCTGCCAAAATGGCACCAGCAAAGGGGGACAGGCCAGGTATGCGCCATATTGGATAAATAAGGCACAATCCTGCCTTTTCTCTGTGCAGCAAGGTGACTTGCTGCACTGTCCTGCGCCACAAACTTCATAAATATGGCCCATAGTTTTTTTTTTTAAATATAATTTTGGGCATTTTACATTAAAAAAAAACATAGTGCCATATTTATGAAACTTGTGGTGCAGTAAAGTGTAGCAAGTCACCTTGCTGCACTGCCCAGCATCACAGGGGAAGGGCAGGAATGTGCTGTATTTATGCAATATGGCAAATTCTTGTCCTTTCCAGCCCATTTGGCAACCTAGTGCTAACGCAGCCACCCTTGCACCATGGGGCAGTGTCTGTGTTGTTGGCAGGATTGTTTTTTGAGCAGGAAAGAGCACAAATACAATCCTGAGTGGCTTTTTCCTCTTTCTATGTGTGCTTTAGAAAGCAGGGAGGTGTATCTTTTTGACACATTCCCAAAATTTACAAGTCCTTGTAAATATGGGATGCATCAAAAACCATGGGAACACCCTCTGCAACGTCCAAGGATCGACTCCCTTGTTTAGAGCACGGCAACACAGCGATTTGCGCTGTGTTGCCTTACTCCAGATTTTTGAAGCCATTCAAAGTGGCTTTTCATGGCTTCATAAATCTGATTTAAAGGATTGCATCTTGCATGTACCACGTTGCGCGATGCAAAGCTCTCCTAAATATGCCCCTTTGATCTTCAGGTATAACATAACAGTGCTTACTTTACTAGTTGTTGGCTGTAACCTTTCTTGGTATAAAGAAGATAAATATTTGCTCATTATAGCACTTGTCTGACATAATCGTAAAATACAAGCTTACCTATTCCTCCAGATGTGCCAATTCGTATAATCATAACATCTCGACATTTTGCATGGTGAAGTAACTTGATAAGTTCATGAAGCATAATGGAAATAGAAGGAATTCCCATTCCATGCTGTTGACAGAAGAATTATGGCAATCATTATGAGAGCATTTGCAGCTTATGTTCATATTTTTAATTGCAAGGAACATAATGCAATATTGTAAAAATCATTCAGCCACTAAATGTATTCATAATTTAATTTGAGTCAACAATTCTGCTCTGGTATGAAAGAGAAAGAATAACGCTTTAATATTCTAGCCCTTTTGCTGAGGAATATGTTTTATTTATATGTTTCACCTTTATATTAATAGTCACATTAATATCCATGATATCAGGTTAATACAGATGGAAGAAGAAATTTTACTGCTAGAGTTTGCTCCTACCAAAACAAGACTGTCATACAGACTACTGTCGCCGTGTAAGGGTACCTTGATCGGCAGTTCATCCCGGCAGCACTAATGAATTAGGATAAATGGGACTCCTATTATCTAAAAAATGCAACAACTGATGAAAATGTTTAGGACATAATACAAAATCAGAATTTGTCCTGAGATAAGAAAAATTAATCATATTGGGGACCAGAATAGATATCCCTGAAAATACCCCAATAAGCTCATCCCTCTCCCTGCCCTCAACCACATGGATCCTTTGGATTCAGGCACAATTACCACCATTTTGAGATCAAGTACCCACTAAAGCTGAGAACTCAAAAAATTCTATGGAAAAGTCCACATTCCTACTGGTAAAGAAACACCTGGAAATCTTGACAATAGGCCACTCTCTGACCTAAGATAAGGCTATTGAAACATGGTATTCTACATGACAGAGGCCCAAGCATGGCACGATACATTTTGCAAACCATTCCCTGCCTCCCAAATCACTAAAACACACTTATGGTAAGAACCATTACCCAAATGTCACCATCAGCATATGATGAAATGGATCTAAAATAATGATAAACCTGACTTTGACAGAAAATTTCATTTTCTTATGTCATTCAAGAACTTAAGGCCCCTTAAATCTCCCCCCTGGTTACAACACCAATATGGACAATTGGGAACTAATTCGAATATGCAACCACATAACCTCAGACGGATAAACAGGAAGTCTCCATAAATCATAAAACCTCAAATCAAACAAACCTACATGACACCTCCCTAACTGAAGTCAAACTCGGTTGGGTGCAACTAAAACAACAATTCCACGTATACTCCGTTTCCACTTTTAAGGTGTTTCGCTGCCCTTGTTCTGGTGTAAAGACCTAAAGGGCAAGACAGCAAGTATCTGTAACTAGACAGATTCTGATGCATTCAAAATTCCCTTACCCATCATGAAACACAACCTGCTTATAGTTATAATACTAGCTACTTCGTGCCGCTGGAACTTTACACCACAATTATTGAGAATCCAATGAGTTGTAAATAATGTGTTACTATTAATTTAATGGTATTCTATTTATCAACTTCAGAAAGATGAAATGCTGAGTTAGCCTTGGTGGGATTAAACCCTTGGACCTTAGGTCTAAGACAGTTATCTGCATGTTCCTAAATTTTCAGTGCACTATGAATGGTAACAACCAGAATCCAAAGAGTCCAAGCATCACATGGTAGACTGAGACCGGCTGGCACCGGATCAGACCTAACTTCTCCTGCCTGTGAAGCTAAGCAGATGGACCATAGAACAGCTTAATTTTGATCCTGTCCTTAGATACCTTCTGAGTGCACTACAATCCCGTGTAGTCAGCACTCAAATATATACTGTGTGACTAATATTACTAAGAAAAGATGGAGTATTGTATATTTAAAGTATTCCACACAAAACCTAGTGAGACTTATAAATGTAGTGCTTAGAAATGTGACTAATAAAAGTTTTGCACTTATATATTTATATTTTAAAATACATTAAAGTTTAGACGGGTCTTATTGTGAAGCTGATTAAAGTGTATGTGTAGACTAATGTTTAGGCATTTATTTATGTGTAACAAGAAATTATATTGATATTGGTGTACTTCGAAATAACAGTTTTTATAATCTTTTGCAATTTATTCATGCATTAAGAAACTGCATTTTCTATGTGTTTAGAAATGTGCATGCATTTATAACCCTGAGCACTATTAAGCTGACATGATATTAGTCCTCGAGAAAAGTTTTAGCACAAGCTCATGTTAAAACATAACATCTAATTCATATTTAACTTCCAATGTAGCATGTATTTGCTTGTATTTTTTTTTCTATTGCAGGTGCAGACAAAGCTTCATTAATTAGTAAAGGAAGAGGTTGTGTTTCAGAGAGATAGCGAGGTATGTGAAGATGGATTTAGCAAGGAAAAACACAGTAATGAGCAAGGAGGCGAGTTACCAAGGCGGAGGAGAAGAATTGTCGCAGGGATTCTGCACATACACAGAACTATGCGCAAGATTATAGGACCTTGGTGTATAGGAGCTAAGCCTTCCTACCACCTTAGTGCCCACAAGCCCAAGACCGACTAGTTATAGCGTCTCACTCGCTCTCCTACTCACAAACGGAGAAACCTATGATTAGACACCCCAGAACACAACAATCCCGGATCTCTCAGGAATCACGGTAACAAGACACACCTTTTCGCTCACACTCTCGTACTTGTCCACAATAAGATCTGACAGAGACACAAAGATAGTTTAAAATATTTATTTTAACTAACTTGCTCTAAAATGCAGTATACGTGCCCCAACCAGCAGCAAAATACAGAATATCAATAGTTATAATTGCAGCAAGGCCATATATCATAAAGGGAGATGCCATTTTATAAAGGTAGTGGATGTAGGACTATAAGGCCTAACCACCCTCCCCTTGGTATGCAGTAGTATTTATTATATAATAAAGATCTCTCTGCTTTGTCAGCTGACCCCATACCTCAAGCCATAGATTATATTTCTACATCACAGTTGTGGGCTGCTCTTCTCCCTGGAATGCTCCCTCTCCAAGTGGGTGTCACCTAAACATGCATCCCCATAATATCAAAGTACGAGTCTCCAGCAAAAACAGCTGCATTGGTATGTTTTTTCTAAGTGCTTGGGCCTGACCAGAACAGAATAACATGAGGCAATGTTTATCGACCTTGCTCACAATGTTCAGACTAAACTCCAGGAACAGTCAGAGAACGAGCACAGCAGAGAGTTCTCATGTGAAAGGCATAAACAGAGTCTCGCAAAAATAAAGACATGTAGTATTGTGCGCAAAAGCAGCATCATAGCTACCGGGCTCATGCTAACTTAGAGATGTCGACAATGTCCCTAGCGACCACGTGACAGAATGGCCAAGGGCCAACGAAGTAGCAGCTTATCGAAAGGTGAGGTCAATAGCCAATTTGTGCTAGAATTGTGGAAAGTTACTGGAGTTGTTCATGTGATTTACCTTAGATGGAATTAACATTTTATGATGTAACTTAAAGAGGGACACAGAGACATCTTAGGATTTCAGGAGGTTCAAAACTCTTCTTCTGCTTTGCGTGGCTTTGGGCTACATTCCCTTTAGTTGGAGTTTCTTCTACTTTGACAGCGGACACCTTTCCATTATACGTTCTTATTTAATGCTTCTTAGTTTAGGTCTGTCCATTGCTCATGCTTACCTTTGAAAATCAACTGATGCAATTTTACGTTCAATTCTTTCTCCTAGTCATTTGCATTGCTATAACTGAATTAGTTGTATGCTTTTTGTTATATAGGGTAAATCTCTTCAGGAGATTTGGACTAATTCTGTTTTTCCTATATTTCTATACCGTGATGTTAAGACTGATTTATATCAATCCGTTTTTGATTTTATAATTAAACCTTATTAAACTCAATTTTAGTTGTCAGGTAGTTATTGTGTAGCAGAATTGGTTCAACAGTAATGAGGTTAAATTTTGATTGTTTTCTTTCCTCTTACCTCTCAAGCAGTTAAAAAGAACAGATTGTTGAGTTGGGATGTTTAAGTGGGACCAGGCTTTCACAACCAAAATAAAGGAAAACATGGTTGGCAGGGAAGCCAACATCACTACCTAAGAAAGGGCACTAGAGGAGAATGTGGGGTAATGGTAATGGAAGCTGAATATTTACACAGAAGAACAAACAGGAGTCTATTGAATGAGATAATAGGCAAAAATTACACAGAGGCTTTCTAAAGGCTAGTAAGAGACTATGAGGTATAGGGTTCATTAAGTCGTTAGTGTAATCTAGAATCTGGTTGGGTATTCACAGTAAGGTAACTACCATGGCTAAGATGATAAACCAGTCTAAGCCTGTAGTTGTCCCTGGAATGGATTACTTATTCAATGCGATCTGTGTATCCTAACTCCTTTATTCTGCGTTTGTGATTCCACCAATAAAAATAAAAATTAAAAAAAAAAAAAAAAAAAAAAAAAAAGAAGAGAAGGATCTGTATTTCCATCTATAAGCAAGTATTGACAAAGCCAATAGTTTTGACTTTTGTATGAATCGTGGATTGGGCAGACTCATTACTTACAGACGTCACACACATTGTACTAAAGCATAAACAAAAACATCTGAAAAAGATGCTGAAGAAAAAAGGCTGCTTTATTTTCTGTGGCAGCCATTTTTTAGATGCTTTTGCTGAGTTTGGCATATAATGACTTGGGTTTGACTCAGGCACTTGGAACTTAACTGAAAATTGGGTAATTCTTGGTCAATCACTTAATTGCCCTGTGCCTTAAAATGTAAACATGTGGGGGGGCTCCAAGATGGTGCCAGAGTAGCCACGACGTCACAGAACTCCCCTGTCTGATACGTTAGCCAAGAGGAAGGCAATTTTGTTTAATCGCACCCACAGAGCGGCTCATCCCGCTAAGTCCCTAGGCATGCCTCAAGATATCCTGACCCACCTGCAATACTACCAACAGAAAGAAATCATCACGGTGGCCGTACAAGTTCAAAATGAGATTACGCACAAAGCTGCCAACAATAATGCTGCAGCACTGTAGAGCGCTTCACCAGACCACAGCATTTCTACAAGACAAAGGGATCTAGTACAAGTGGAGGCAACATTTCTGGCTTATCTTTGCCTGGAACAAGGAGACCCATGTTGTCTGCACGCTGGAAGAAGAGCATGCTATATTAGGCTTTGAGATACCTCAAGGGGAGGAGAACCAGTAACCCTAGCCACTTGACCCACCTCATTCCCCCACCAAATCGCAACACCCCCTAATATCAGTGAAAAACCCTTTGCCAAACCTACAGAAGTGGAAAGCCGCAAAGAAAGAAAGGCCTTGATATGCCAACTACAATGCCGAAACAGCATGTTAGACTCTGACAACAACTAACAATAGACTGTGCTATCTACGCCCTAATTGATGGACATTCGGCCTAAGGATCCTTATCCCTAGCACAGACTTAACAACCCTGGCAGTACCATCGCCTCTTAATTGATGCTTCTATTTCAAGTGGCGGCGCTCTGATTTCATGTCCAGCTCGACACAGATGTCCAACCGCTGTTGACATGGACCCCTTTCACACAGTTTAAAGGGTTTCCAGAAGAAGAAATGTCCCAGTTGTACCACTTTGTCTTTTTCCCTCTCATCCACTACTCGACAGCTCATGCATAGATACTCAAACTCCAAACGAGGATGTCTAGACAAATGTGCTGGGCAGACAGTGTCATTGTTTGACCAGTCCCCACCTCATTGACCTATAGGATGTCATCCACCGCATGGTTAAGATACTCAGTTTAAAGTTCCGGGGCCTCAATGCTCTGGTGAAGTGCCTGGTGCTCCTCTCCCTGCTTAGAGACTCCAAATGTGATAATTGCCTCTTTCAAGAAACCGACCTTCTTAAGGCATACTGGAAATGCTTACAATGCTGGTGGTTTGATCGCCAATACTTTTCTTCTGGCACAGGAAAATGAGCAGGTGCGCCAGCACTATTGGCTACACACTTCCCGGGCCGAGTCACACAGACACAAGCAGCGATACCAGGTAAATTGCTTGCCCTATGCATTACAAAGAACACATACACCTACACACTAGTTAACACAAAAGCCCCAGATGATCATCAGGAAGCCTTTTTATTGAAGGCCATGGGCCGGGTGATGGCCATCCCCATTGCAGACACCCTAGTGGGAGGAGACTTTCATCTGGTCCAGGATGCCCTCATGTATAGATCAGCCCAGAGAATGGGGCAGACGGGGCATTCACTGCTACAGGCCTTCAGTAGTTGAGGGACATGGAGCTAATAGACGTGTGGTGCTTGCAACACAAGACGGTTAAAGACTATACATTTGTTTCAATGGCTCACCAAACCTATGCCAGGATAGACCCCTTCTTTACTTTACCACACTTTACTGCAGATGTTACAGCAGCGGACAGTGGCATTGCTGCTCTTTCTGATCATTCACCCGTCTTCATTACGTTTTACGTGACAGACATTGCACCTAAGATATACAACTGTCACCTCAATCACTGGTTACTGACACCCTAATCCACTGTCACTGAAATACATGACACAATCCATGCCTTTCTCAACACCAACGACACACCCGAAACCTCCAGCGCCCTCCTACGGGACACACTGAAAGCTGCGATACGGGGTAATTTCATAAATATTGCTGCCAGGTTCAATATGGACAAACAGTTGTGACTGGAGGGTTGGATACAAGGCACATGGAAGCCAGGCGGGGAGGATGGCTGTTGGAGGCAGTGCGTCACATAGGTACACTGACGCACATTCTTTGCCACTGCCCCAAACTACAACAATATTGGACGGACGTACTAACGGACATTAATGAGATGCAGGTCACTGACCTACCCAGGTTCCCCAGCTACATTGTGTTGGGCCAGCGCTCTGCACTAACATACCCCTTACGGTCTGCCAGGGGCCGAGCTATTACCCTTGCCCTCTGCGTGGTGAAACAAGTAATACTGTCTAAGTGGGGCACCAATGACACACCAAGGAGGCTGGATCGGCAGCATAAACTTAGAGGGCTCCTTAGCATGGAGAAGTTAACAGTGGTGGTAGAACGCATATTGCCTCCATTTCCTGCCTTTAATTACTCAGTGTTCTTATTTTACCTCACAGGCCTCTGGATTTAGGTGAGGAGTAACTCTGTGTTGCTGTTTCATAAAAATTCAAACAGATTTAAACCTAGAATGTAAATATGTGAAATGTAAAGTAACATTGGAATTCAAAGATGTACATTCCCATTAGATGTGGATGATTTTGTATCATCTTCCATCACGGCCAAAACGTGCAGTGCTTCATTGCCCTCAACTAGGTATGCACTATTTGATAACTCATACATATAGATAGCTACTTAGGGATACATGAGGGAAGGTGAACTATACATCCCACATCCTTACTGTGGTTAGAATAAAGCAAGGAAGAGTAGTTGCTCCCTTTAGGTTGAAGTTATACTTGGTAAGGGTGCTTGGTCCCCCTAAAAGGCAGTCATATTTTTACTCTATAGTTGGGGAGACACTCACATCCCTCATAGGTCATTTTTAACTTGTATCATACACCACACCACGCTCCTCGCAGCTGGCTCTTGTGAGAAATGCATGTGATCAGGAAACAGCTGTAGTTGGCAGTCATTTTTTGGCAATAGTGTAGTACCAAGTTAATAAATTGGCTATGTTGGCTGTGCTTATTTTCATACCAATACATAGACAGAAGTAAAAAAAACCTTGCCTCAAACAGTTAAAGGAAGGATGCATTGAATAATCAGCTGAGATTAACATAAGTAACCAAAGGCTAAGGACCTTATTTAGAGATTGTTGGATGGGATACTCTGTCACAAACGTGGCAGATATCCCGTCTGCCGTATTACAAGGGCTGTAGTGTATAACCTGTGCCACTGGAATTAGGCAGCAGGGGAGGACTAAATTATGTGGCAGGGTTTACTAAATTATGTGGCTAGAAAATCCAAATTATACTGTGTAATACAGCACATTTTGTGATAGTATTACTTCATTTTCACACATTAACACTACCTGGGCAATGGTTTTCACCATATTAGTACCAGTCTCACACCCAAATACAGTAATAAGCAACTGACAGATGACCAGTCAACCTGTGCAAAGGGCCTTAAGCTGCGCATCAGCCCATGCTGTTGTGTTTTAGTAGTGTTTGATATGTTTGAGCTAGAAATTTATGTGGGTTAAAATCTGCAGATTACACAGCAGATGATGGATTATGTGGCAACTGCAATTACTTCATAATTATCTGGAATATGCTGCAGCAGCAAATTGAATAATTCCACTTGCCCTGGGTATAATACATTTATAATGAGCGGATGGGACATGAATCATGTTTGTGATGGAGTATCCTGTCTGCCAAACTCTAAGGTCTGAGTCACAATCGAGTATGGGCCTTGGAGGATATGTGTTCTAGGTCTCCCCATCAGTAACAACTCTGCTGCTTTTGGCATACACAAGTAGTGGGAATAATGGAGCACATTATATGTCAGCGTATTGGGCCGACACCTATCCAGACAACATATTTGGCACCACATTTCGAGAAAGCGGCGATAGGCACTCAAAAAGAATCTTTAGCATTTTGCATGCATTGAGCTGCAGTTCAAAGTAATGTATGTTTTGGAAACGAGTTTGAATTGCCTTTATTGATTTATTCCTTGTAATCTCCTTCTCTGAATTTATTTACAATGTTCATATGTTTTGACACTGAAATTGAGTGCATATTCCTGCTTACCCCAGAAAATTTTATCACTGGATTTACACATTTTTTCCCTTAGTCGAGACGTTCACCTGTTCCACTGCAGCATAAAAAAATATAATACTGCAATGTACTGATATGACGACCATGACTGTTTGCTCTCTTTTACCACTCAGTCCAAAAGCTAAAACGAGGTTTGTTTAATGTTTTCTTTTGATGATAGTCATGAGCTAAACCCTCTAACACATACACAACTGTTATGCATCCAAGTAGTAAAGTGCTTTTAAATTCTTTTAACATTATTTGAATTATTCAAAGATCAACCACCTAATTATGTAATTTTCTTTGGCACCAACAAAGAGGCCATAGGCTTTGCATAGACCCTAAACATATAGTTGTGTCCATGGGCTATGTCATATGTTTATGGGGAACTTGTGGGATGCAGCACAATTATATTAAGATAGGCATCCATTTTTAATAAGTTGGGGCATTAATGTCTCAAACATTCAGCATGTGCAGAACTGCATCTAAGTGTAATAATTAAAATATGTCATTTTTAGATCTTGCCTACCAGAAGATGAAAGCTGTGTGATTGCAAAAAACATATTGTGAACTTACAGTGGGCTTACAGACCCCCTATTGATTACTATTGTTTGTCTTTATTGTCACCCCCATTTGCTGGTTTCTTATTGGATGGCTTGCTTTTTGTTGTATCCTTCCACTGTTCACATTTAGGGAACTACTTTTTATTTTTCATTCAGCACTCCATGAGAGTGCATGTGTTTTCAAGCTCTTCCCTTTGTTCGCTGCTTCCTTTCCCACCTCCCTTAAATATCTGACACTCCTGCACTGTGCTACTCCTCAGAGCTCCCAGCTGGTCTCTAAAAGCATAGCAAACACAAAGATATGATGGACGGAGTGCTGAAACGTTTCAGACACTCACCCCTAGCCACAGCTCTGGGTTGAATCCATCACTGTTCTTTAGCTCACTTTGCCACCCCAGTTCAGACCCAGCCATATGCAAATCAGTCTTGACCCTGTTCCTCATTGGAACAGTCCAGCACGAACTGATAAGCCAGATCTTCCCTGGACCAGAAACAAGCATTCTGGGGCAGGTTTCGGCCACCCCTCATCAGCCAGGCACAGCGAGCAAGGGATCCACTTCTGGGCATACCCTGCCAACTTAGGGCATAGCAAGAGAAATACTTTTGCCTGGGGTGAGGCTGAAGAATATGGTTTAAGGATTGTTGTTCATTCATATATTTTGTATTCCAACTATGGCTTGAAAGCAGAAGCTTTGGCACACAAAGGCTTTTACAGCACTGGGAGAATGGCCACCTGCTGGGCTAACTCAACTGGCCTATGAAGCAGAAGGTGTACTTAGTAGGCACTTCTCTTGGAGGCCCTTAAATCTGCTCTCTGACCTATTACAGAGAACCAAATGGCTGAATCCTGTGCGCAGCAAATTATACCTTGGACAGCATTTTCATTCTGACATTTCCTTATTCTTTTTAATTCTGTTCAGATATTCAGGAGCGAAAAGTATTTAAAAAATAAACCAAGCCATCCATAAAGATTGAAAAGAAAACATTACATTTAATGTGCATTTTTTAGATACCAATAAACACGTATGCATTTCCTTCACCATTGGGAAATGTTTTTTTTTAACCTTTTTAAAACAATAATTTACAGACAAACATTGGCTTAGTCAAAAGCTCGAACCTGCATTAAAAGGGAGAGATGTATTTGGCTTTGCCAATGCTTTTTACAAGTATGTTTCTAAAGCTAATTTTGTTACATTTTAGAAAAGTGTTTGCCAAGCCATTTAATGGATTTTGGTGCTTGTATTTTGAAATGACAGTGAGATGAGTTCTGGATATATACGGTTACAGTTAAAAACTTGCAAACAGCCATTACTCTTTTGAAGTGAATGCGCTTCTTCCTTAGGTGAGAGGTGTCTATTTGATGTGGAGTCCAGAAAGAGGACCTATTGTGCAGTGACCAGCAGTAGGTCATTTCATTAGCCATTCAACAGCCAGTTCCCGGAAGGTGACTACTGTGAGAGGATCCTTTGTTCTTGCCAACCGGAAGTCAGATGTAGGCAGAAGGCTTCCTGCTGATGACATCTCTCAGCTGTAACCGTGGCTGAATAGGAATACATCTGTGTCACTTGCTGTGCATCAACACATTGCAATATATGTGCAAAAAGTACAGATTATAATATCTTGTGTAAATATTATTTGGCAAACCAATTAGAAGGGACTCTAGCTGCCCAGTTTATACATGGCTTACCTAGCTTCTGCTGATATGACCATGTTACTTGCGTCTGGGTACCATTCCGACATTGAATTTAACATGACAGCATAGTGGGTTGTACCATTGTGAACTTCTTAGAGGAGGGAGACATTAATGTAAGATTTATACAATCAGCACAAGACCCTTCCCTCCACAAACTGTCTCTCACTCGCATAAGTGTCTCTCACTCGCATAACACCACACGCACTCTCTATCTCTCTCAAACGACTGTCACATACAGCCTTGTTGCACTCTGGCTCAGGTCGTCGAGGTCACAGCCGAGAAAACAAGGCCAGTCATAAAAACAGCAAAGAAGGACTAAATGGCGCAGAGGTCTAGTGCAGGGACTCTCCTCCCAACGTGAACATCATACAAATGTGACACCTACAGCAGATTCGCTCTGATGACGGTATAGTTTGCCCTGTAAACCGGTCTCAAACGGTCAATGTATTATTCTGTCTTGCGCCGAGTTATAAAATAATCAAATGTGCAGCGTATATGGAGAAGTATTGAATAATTGAAAGCAGTCCATCTCTCAGAAGCTCATCATTTACACGTGTGAGGAGCAGGAGTTACCGACGTCAGATCATATTTTGCTCAACATTTTTCTTTTTCACAGTTCATGATGTTTAAGACCCGCAACACTTTTTTCCTGGTTAATACTTACGCTGATTGCGAGCACGGGCCCCGCCTTGTACATACAGTATCTATCCGTCCCAGCACAGATGTCATCAATGTCGTTCTCGTCGCCCTCAAAGCCAAGTTCCTTGTGAATGAACCGAGCAAAGGCTTTCATTCGGTTGGCGCTTCCTCCCACGCAGACAAACTGGAAACACAATTTAAGGTGATTATAAACGCAGCTCTTTTTAAAATCTCCGTCTGCTGATTAACATTTGCTCTATATCCAAACAGGACGCGCAATACCCTTATCTCACTGAGAAATGTCAAAACTGATTAAAAAAACAGCTACATTAATGAGACATTTTCTACTTTGACATTGCAAGGGGTCTAAAGTGAGCATTTCTGCCTCAGAATTATTACGGAAAAAGAAGAAACCAGCTGAGTCATAAGTGCATTTCTAAATGTCAGAGTATATATGTGGCGACACGCAGTCAATCTTTAAAACCTGCTGCCTTGAACAGCCAAGGTTCAGCGTGACCATAGGGAGCGGTTTATGACGCGCTATAGTCTACGGTTCTGGACCAGTGGCCTTTAAGACACTTCACTGCAAGGCTAGCAGTCTATTCAAAATGGCAAACATGTCTTCTCACCCTGAACCGGCTGCCACGAGGATTGCGGTCACGTTGTGGTGTTACCTTCACCCAAGAGCTCGTCTGAGTGAGCCGTGCAAGTCTGAAACGTCGGAATCATGCCCGCTAAAATTCAGAGAGGCAGTGCTGCAGGAACATTTGGGGAGGCAGGTCCGTTTTTAGGGCGGTGCGACCGGTGCCACCGCACCGGGTGCTGGCTCCCTGGGGGCGCCGTGCTTGAAAGTTTATTATGCTTTTGAAGCACCTGCTGCAGCGTTTCTTTCCCCCGCAATTACCAGGCCTCACATAAATGTCAAGATAACTCCTGTGATTAATTATCGTCCTGGAGAGAGATCAGCATTTTGTATAGTTGAGGTTTTGACTTAGGTGAAGTTAGTGCAGAGGGTTAATATGCCTGCTGCAAAGAACGTGTACCAAGTAGATTACAGAGTACGTATGATGTAACCAGATCAGTAGGTTACTGCTTTCAAAAGAGACATCCTTTTGTTACTTGGAATTTATAACTTAAAGTCCTAATATAGAATAGTGAACTATTAAACGTTCATCCTGGAACTGCTTACACACTGCAAAGTATACATTATTAGAACATTGATTAATGTTGCAAAAAGGCTTAATTTGGCTAGAAATCGATTCTTATTATTAAAGAGAAGTCCCAACTATGCTGTTTCTTTTTCAACTCTGAGTTTGTGCTTCTCCACACCAAGCACTCTTAAACTATACTGCCTACCAGTATGGATGACATGTGACTTCTACACTTTTAGTCCTTTGGCTTATGTAACATTTCCTATACACTGATTTACACACGTATGATTGATTGTCTGTGTAATGTGTGTGAGATGCAAAGCGCTCGAACACCCTACACTGGTATGAGTGGCGCTATATAACTAATTCAATGCATCTAAGAGAGTGTGGTTATGGAGATTTCGTCACTGTTAAAGGGTGCTAGTGAGAGAATCCGTGGTGGAGGTCATTGGGGGGGCGCCAACTGACATTGTCGCACAGGGCGCCACCAGCACTAAAGCCGGCCCTGTGGGGAGGAGCTACCATTGAGGCAGCAGGTTCAGTAGTACCAGGGTCCTCAGGGGCCCACTTGAACCCTGATAACTGATGTATGGACTTCAATAGCGAATTCTTTCGTTTGCAACCAAAAACGCATTTCTATTTGAAATGTGCAAAAGTCTATGTTTAAATAACACAGATATAATAAATTAAATTTTTGTAGTGGTAGTCATACTTAAATGTTATAAGCCTACAAGTGAAGTAAACAAGTCCTAACTTTGGATGCCTTATTAACTGTGCTTCACATTAACATTGAAAGGCTTGTTTTCAACGCTTGAGTTGTTGTTTGAAAGACAACAACTCAAGCGTACTCAAATGTATTTTCTCTTTTGTTGCAGATGTTGCAATTTCCCTCCCAAAATTGTTAGTTAGTGAATAGATAATTATTTTGAATTGTACAACTGATAGTGAGCTTCTCACCAGGAGGAGAGGTGACAGCAGGAAGGATGATTCATGGGAAGAACGGTCTGAACTGCAAAATGTGGACGATGAATCTTTAAGGACTAGTGTCTGTAGACCATTGTGCAGATGTGTAGTTTATTTATTCCCAGGAGTTTACTAAAATCCTATTGAATGTTGTGGAAGACGGAAAGAAACAAGTTATTAAATAGAACAGGAGTACTCGCAAACATTTGCTCAGGGGCCACGATGTTTGGTTTATGATGTGACCGAGGGCCGCATTGATGCTAACACAGTGGCAGGCATGAAGGGGGCATTTTGGGAGTCGGAGGGTTGTAATCAGTGTATATGAAATGTTACATAAGCCAAAGGACTAAAAGTGTAGGAGTCACATGTCATCCATACTGGTAGGCAGTATAGTTTAAGAGTGCTTGGTGTGGAGAAGCACAAACTCAGAGTCGAAAAAGAAACAGCATAGTTGAGAGTTAATAATAAGAATCGATTTCTAGCCAAATTAACCCTTTTTGTAACATTAATCAATGTTCTAATAATGTATACTTTGCAGTGTGTATGCAGTTCTAGGATGAAAGTTAATAGCTCACTATCCTATATTAGGACTTTAAGTTATAAATTGCAAGTAACAAAAGGATGTCTCTTTTGAAAGCAATAACCTGCTGATCTGTTTACATCATACGCACTCTTTAATCTACTTGGTACACGTTCTTTGCCTCAGGCATATTAACCCTCTGCACTAACTTCACCTAAAAGTCAAAACCTCAACTATACAAAATGCTGATCTCTCTCCAGGAAGATAATTAATCACACGAGTTATCTTGACATTTATGTGTGGCCTGGTAATTGCCGGGGGAAAGAAACGCTGCAGCAGGTGCTTCTAAAGCATAATACACTTTCAAACACGGCGCCCCCAGGAAGCCAGCACCCGGTGCAGTGGCACCGGTCGCACCGCCCTAAAGCCGGCCCTGGCTGTACAAAACCTTCTCTTGTATTTGATTTAATACACTATAATGTTATTCATGTATAACAGGCACCCAGGCCACCCAAAGAGTGTACATAACAACTGACTTGCCTCTCAGTTCACTGTTGGAATTGCTTTTAGGATGGGGGGGGGGAAGAATGAATGTTTCAGAATTTTTGTTTGAAAACTATCACTTAAAAAGAAAATACTTCTCAATGCACTGATATAATCTGATCTACTCAGGTGAAACAGTTCTGCATGTCAATGAAATACACTTTTTTATTTTTCAAGAGACCTTTACACTGTTGCTGCAATATGTATTTAAACATGAAGTTGTTCCTAATGTTAAGCAGTTCTAGACAGCCTTGTTGCTTCCTTTGTTTGACTTCAATTATCGTTTAAGTAAAGGCTTGCCTGTTTAACATCTTTTTAATCATACTCCACAGTCAAGTAAACAGCAGCACAGAGCTAATGTTGACCAGGGGGCATCATATAAAGGTCATGAGGGCCGCTTGCAGCCCTCTGGGACATACTTTGAGCATCAGTGATCTACAATATTGTGTGCTTATATTAGTGAATGTTCCTAGAGCAAGAGAGGCTTTACCTTTGCGATTTTCTCCCACTTGCATTTGCTGGAGACTCATCTCCGAGTTTCTCTGTACCTCTACATGGGAGGCTGCTTAGCTTATTTTTTTATGTCTGCTGAATTATAGCGGAGGATACTTCCAGCGTGATATGAAAGGCTTTATGTTTCTGCATTGACTCTCTCATCAGAACTCTTTATTGGGTATCTGAACTGACATCTTATTCTATTTAAATCCAATTTTATTTAGATTAGAAAACTTCCTTTATGGAACACACTTGCTGTATTATTACAATATTGGCCATACTTTTAAGCAATATTGTATTTTTCCTTATATTGAAATATTGATTATATTAACTTTTAATATTGATACATATTGATACGTACAAGAATACTTACAGAATAAATAATGAAAAACGAAAGCATTGAATATAAAACCCTTTAACTCACACAAGTTCTCTTTATTGACTGTACCAAAAGTCTTTAATGATTTTATTAATATGTGTTTAATGCAGATGATTGCTCCTTTTTGCTTCTCCTTGTTGACAAAGGTTCATATGACCAGTGGTAAGAGTTATTCAATTTCGATACCCGCTGATTGAGACATAGAAAACCCTGCTCTATGAAGTAGAAGCATGAGGGCAGTTTGTGTCACTGGAGAAGGAGCTGAAATAAATTGCTCATGTCCCTTAAGTTCATAGCCCGAACTTGAAGAGTGAAGGAGTTCAGAGTTCTGAAGGTAGTTACAGAGGTGAAAGTGCGAGTATCAATAGACTCGCAACGGCCCCCACAGCGCTAGGATGCCTGGCTTCACCTTGGGGGGTGCCCAGGAGCAGACATCTCACAGGAAAACCAGAAAGGGTTCCACAGCGGTATGAATACAGCGCTACGAGACCTCTGGGTTGAAGTGCGCTATATAAGTACAAATACATTTACATTTACAATAGGGTTATGCTCCACAATTATTTTAATTGAGAGTTTGTCACTGTGTTGACGTTATGTGTCTGGTATTTTGGTGAAAGTCTGATAAATTTGTTGTGTCTAAAAGCTTGATGTTGAGCAGTTGAAGTTGTTATCAGACTCAGAAAAGTCCAAGTTCCCGGGATAATTAAGAAATAACAAGCTGTGGTGCCATTTGTCTGCTAAGGTTTTGTGGTGCAGATTCACAAGGTTCCATCAACTGCAACTTTGAACTAGGGACTGTAGCAATTTGTTGGGATTGTACTAGTATTGATTGGTGTTGGTGAAAACAAGAGCACAAAGGGGATGCGGGCGATTTCCAGCTTGTTGGGATTAGAGCTGTATGTGCATGTGTGAGGAAGTCAGAATGTGTTAAAGCCTGATTTCCAATTTGTTTCCAGTATGAATGAACTACTTTAAATTCGTTAGTGAAGCAGACAAGAGTCATTTGTTTATTGTGCTTAAAGGTGTCGAATTTGTGTACGAGAAAATTGTAAAGGCGGGTGAACTGCTGCAAGTAGTGAAGAACTAAGTCAGAGTGTGCCGTGTTCGGATTGGTCAGTTGGTGTAAAGTACCGTGCTGAGATTGGTTGATGAGTTATCAAGAACTAGGCTGTGGTAGGCCTACAAAAAAAGGATTGTGTCAGGATTTTAGGAAACTACTGATGTATATGGAATAATAAATTGTACACAAACATTGATATCTTATTAAATTGATATTTGCTCATTTATTGTTGAACTTTTGCAATCATGATCTGTCTTTAGGCTTCTAGAGATTTTTTTGAGGGGTGATGTGTGGGTCACTGCTCAGGAGGGTAAAGAGCCTCTGCTAGAAGGTACCACAGGTCATTATGTGGCAATAAATATATAGGTCTTTATTTAGGTGACCGTCAGTGGCACAAGATCACTGAAAATAAAGGACCATTCAGATTTCCACATTATGGCATTTGATATAAAGATTATTAGAACATTGGAACGTTGGGAGCTCCATTGTAGACAATGGAGGGCTCCATGCTTCTACGGGCCTGTAAAGGCCCACAGAGCAACATTCCAATGTTTTACAAAAGCCTCTCAAAGTTCGAGGGGATTTAAATCCCCTCGAGCTTCGAGAAGCCTTTGTTTAATTTGTTAGAACATTCTGCCCTCTAGTGGCAGGATGTTCTAATAGCCTTATAGCCCTTCGTAGCAGGGCTATACCGCTATTAAAGTCCCGCTGCTTTTGTTAAAGTCCCTCGCCTTCGGCTCGGGCCTTTAACGCTGCAGCGGGCCTTTAATAGCCGGTATAGCCCGCTACGGCGGGCTATAAGGCTATATTGAACATTTGAGGGAAAGAATATATTAAATTAAGACACCTCCTAAACTTACACAGTATGAAGTATTAAATGCTTGGGAGGGAGCAGCTCCTGCCAAAGAGAAAGTAAGGTATCAGAATAGCGCAAAGAGAGCAGTGCGAAATTATGCAGATGCCCAATGGGATGAAGGACAGCAGAGGTGGAGGAAATGCATAGTCGAAGGAGTTAGAATGTATCCAGCTATAAATACAGAAAAGACTAAAAAGAACTGAAAGCAGGGAAAGATGATGAGGAATATGCAAGAAAAACAGACAATGATAGAGATTCAAGGGATGATATTTTGACGCTTTGTTATCCTTACGTTCACATGCCATAGAGATAGGATCATTTGATGATGGGATTTGTCCCCCATAGTTTGAGAAAACTCCTGACAAAGTAAAAGAAGAAAAAGCCAGGAAAGGGTGAGACCACTAGATGTACCAAAACTGAAGGTGTAATTGGAAGAAATTATTAAAGGATGTTTAGACATTTCACATTTGAATCAATATCAGGAAAATGAATTATTATATCGGAGTAAAGAAATCAGAGCATGCAGCTCCCACTTGATAGATTAACCAAACGGTGTTCCTTTATAGAGTCGATTCAGGGCACAGTTAGATGATGACGTTATTGTGCTTATGCACTCCTCGAGAATGAGATTGCACATTGCAGAGTTGATGAAGTGCATTAAAAAAATGGAGCAATTTTGACAGGTTAGAGAGCAAGAGGACAAAGAACCAGGGAAAGAAAAAGAAACAATCAGATACAACAGAAGCAAATGGTAAAACAGCAACAGAACCCCTGGATGAGGCTGTGACTTTCTCTATGGAGGGAGCTACCAGGTGGAGGGTATCTTCATGTACTGTGGAGTAGAGGTAATCTGGTGGCATTCACAAACAACTTTCCAAAATGAAGAGAGAACCCTACCCAGTCCTAAACACACGTTGACAGATTTGTAAACATTTCAAAGGTTTTGTGGACAAACTTGAATACTTTCTTTGATATTGTGGTACCGCGTGAACTATGCGCTGAACGCAAGACAGCTGTACAGTGGTCATGTACTGATCCTACAAGGGTTGCGCATATCCGTGCACCGCCACCTGTGGTGATGCCAAAGTATGATGAGAAAAATACCTTTTTGAAAGAAAAATTTCCAGTGAGGGAGATTGATTGGTTGAGGATCAATGGAACTGCTTAGGAAGTAAAAGAAGAATCAGTGCATACTTATTATGAATGTTTGTTGAAGGACTCTAAACAGCACAGTGGACAAGAAAATCCTGAAAAGGGAGATGTGGGGAATTTTGTGCTACAGTTTGCTCTTGGGTTGCAACCAGAAATCAGCATGCACAGACAACAGAAATCGATTTGTTGGCAGACAAAACCTTTAGATGAGATTCTGAGTTATGCAAAATACTATAGTGATAAGCAAGAGATCAAGCAGAAGAGCATTAAAGAGAAATGTATGTTGGCTCAGACTAAACTGGCTCAAAAACGATTTCAGAATCAATTGCATGTAGGGAATGTTGATGGAAGGCAGGGTGATTGTTTGCAGAATGGGAGGACAAATGGTTCACGGTGGAATTAATGTTTCTCAGGGTAGGTGTTCGGTTGATCCAAACTAAGGAGAAGACATTGCAATGCTGAAGAAATAAAATACCTGTCATTATTGCAACAGGCTTTGGCATTGGAAGAGGGACTGTGAACAGAATTCAAATCGAGTAAGTGGTGATGGGCAAATGCAAGGGGTAAATCAAACAAATGCAAAGTGTTCCAGTTCAGGTTCCAGTCCAATGAATGCAGATGTCAACGCAGTCACAAGTTCCTATGATGCAGGTTTCAAAAGCCCCGATGGCCCCACAGAATATGATTAATCCCAGATTCAATATGAATCAAGTACATAAAAGCAAATTCAAATATATTCCAAAATCAGAACTCATTTCAACAGTTCCTCTTCTTAAAGAACAAGAACTTTGATTCAAAAATTCCCAATGACCATGCCTGAGGGGGGTAGGAATATTGCGTACTGGGCGCAGTCTTGGCGGTAGACCAAAGTGGACCATTTGTAGAAGGAGAACTAAATGGCCACCAAGTGTCATTTCTTATCGACACATGTGCTACCTGTTCCACTGTTAAAGCAGCGGAGGTCCTAGACCTACCCCTCTTGAGAAAGAAGAGCCAAGTGGTAGTTGTCACAAGTAAACAACCAACTAATCTTGTTTCAAAGAAAGTTCCTATAAAAATATTTTCCTTCATGGAAGATCACCATTTTGTAGTATGTGATTCAAGCCCTGTAAATTTGTTAGGACGAGATCTTTTGTGCAAGTTCAATTGCACCATTTACTGCACACCGGATGGTGTTGAATTTCAAATGCATGATGAAGATGTTGAATTTAAAATGGCCTAACAAGAAACAGCTGTAGGATTGTATCCTGTAAGAACATTAGAGAATTTACTTCCCCATTTGAGAGATATTATAAAATTAGAAGTATGGGATTTTTCAGGGAAAGATATCGGATTAATCAGAGGTGTAAAACTAGTCCGAATCACTGAATAACTCCAGTGATTGAAAACATGCAGATACTGGGGATTTTAAAAGAAATTGCGAGAAGTACTTGCAATTCACTGATGAGAGGTTTACCGAAACCCAACTACATGCATTGAATTGCACAGGATCTTCGAAAAAATTAATATTAAAGTCCCATGCTGTCCCAGGGTATTGAATTCAGAAACCATATTATTTCAGATTCCCTGTAGTGCAGAGTGATTTCCCATTGTGGATCTCTGAAAGGCCTAGTTCTCTATACCGTTGCATCAAGACATTCATTTCTTGTTCTCATTTGTATTTAGATATAGAGTTTTGGCATGGTGCCAATTTCCAAGAAGAGTATACAGAGAATCCTCCGATCTTTAGTCAGATCTTGAAAAAGAATCTTGAGACTTTAGAAATGCCTTGCAATTCAGTTCTTGTGCAATATATCGATGACCTACTTGCAGCATCAAGAAGCTTGTAAACAGGCCACAAATTGCTCTTTTAAATCATTTGGCTGAGAACTGACACAAGGTGCCCCCGAGCAAATTACAATACTATCAAAAAGCGGTCCTATATTTGGGCCAACACATTGATAAGGGTACGAGAAAGGCGTCACAAGGGAGAATCAAGACATTAGTAAAGATGAATCCACCTTAAGACACAGAGAGAAGTCAAAATGTTCCTTGGAATGCTCGGCTACTCTAGACATTTGATACCCATTTTTTTTTCCAAGTGGCCAAGCCTTTACTGAGGCTGATACACAAAGATGTGCTTGATCACTTCCATGAGACAACAATTGCTTGAAAGCGTTCCTAGAGCTGAGAGAAAGGGTCTGTCAAGCCCCAGTACTGGGAATGCCAGATTACACTAAAATGTTCACATTGCTTTGCAGTGAGAGGAAGGACTGAGCTCTCTCAATGCTTACTTAGTTGCATGCCGTCTCTCGAAGACCTATGGCATATTTTTCAACTACTCTTGACCCTGTTGCCACAGGACTGCTCGACTGCCTTAAACCAGTTGTGGCAGCTGGTGGCAGTATTGAGAGATATGAAAGCATGGTGATGGGTCATCCTCTTACAGTGACGGACCCTCATTCCGTGGAGATATTGCTCATGTGTACCAAAACTCTGTATTTAACAAACAGCAAACTTACAAAGTATGAACAATTGATTCTTGCTGCTGAAAATGTGATTCTAAAGCGGTGTCAAACACTCAATCCAGATACATTGTTACCGTTGCCTGAAAATGAAATGGAAGAAGATGAAGTTGAACATGACTGCCTTGATGTTACGTATTTGTGCACCAAGCCAAGACCAAACGTTGAAGATGAACCTCTCTGATGAGCCCGACTATGTAATTATTTTGGACAGCTCATGTTTAAGAGACAATGAGGGGACTTTGAGAGCAGCTAACACTGTTTGCAAAATTCAGGAAGTGAAGAAGCCTACTGGCTTTGAGGTGTTACCCCCTGCACAAGTGGCAGAAGTGATCACCCTGACAAGAGCATGGAATCCTTCAGCTCAAATGAGTGCGACTATATTTACAGATAAGCATGGCTTTGGTGTGGTCTGTGATTTTTTGCAGTTGTGGTCACAGAGGGGATTCATGACATCATCTGGTTCCCCTATAAGAAATGGTGAATATGTGATGAAACTGTTGGAAGCTATACAACTGCTACAAGAAATTGCTGTAGTTAAATGTGCAGCCCACAGATGTGTTAATGATTCTGTCACAGTTGGAAACAGAAATGGTGATGAAGTTGCACAGTATTGTGCGGTTGTGGTATGCACATTTAATGGAGAATATGCAAAATAATCTGATTAGGAAATCACCTCTTCAATGCTGTAGTCAGTAGCTGATATGTGGGAAGAAATAGCAAGGATGGATCAGAGAAAGAGGTGTAAAAAATGCAAAGGATATTTGAGTTTCAATGGATGGAAGACCAATATCCTCGACGTCCCGCGCCGCGACCACATCACCCCCCCACCTGAGGAACCTGCACTGACTCCCCGTCGACAGGAGAATCTCCTTCAAGCTCCTGATCCACACACACAAGGCACTCCACAAGACCGGACCAGCCTACCTCAAAAGTCGACTCTCCTTCTACGTACCCAACAGGAAACTCCGCTCTGCGGACCACGCCCTGGCCACGGTCCCGCACATCCGTAGAACCACTTCCGGAGGCAGGTCCTTTTCCCACCATGCCGCCAAGACCTGGAACACCCTCCCCCTCTACCTACAACAAACCGAAGACCTGCTGACTTTCAGGAGACAACTCAAGACCTGGTTCTTGGACTGAGGAAATATGAATTTTATGATCAGTTATGTCCCCTATCTTAGACCCCAACGGCTCCATGTGCATGCTACAAGTACATGTATGTTCCCTCCAGTTCCAGTTATTAAGACGCAAATACATGTGCGTCCACCGTCAACATGTCCTCTTTCAGATCCGCCATGAATGGGTCAGATATTCCATTCCTAAGTATGAAAGGCCACCAACTTTATGTGGTTCACTTTCCACGTTTTACAGTTCAGGCGAGTAGGCCCTGAATTCTGCCATCAAGCCTTTTCCTGCCTTCTGCCTCTGAAAGCTCCAGTCCGAGCCCGCATCTGTATCCATGAACTTTGTCCTACTCCCTGCGTGGCTAACGATGCCTGATCCGGCCTGTTTTCTGCCAAAAACTGTATTTCACCTTCAAGATTATCTGCTCCGCTCCTCATCCGATGCATTCCTGTCTAGTAGTTTAGGTAAACATTCTTCCAGCTACCGAGCAAAGGGCCAGGCCTCACTGTCCTCATGCAAGTAATTCATAGGTACTGTTACTATGGAGGATTCCTGCCCCCTCGCATCTCATGTAGACACTTAGACGCTTGTACACGCACTAACAGTCAGTATAGAATAGATTCCATCCGAGAGACCTTTCCTTTTGGATAATACAGTTCTTTAAACATAAGATATTAGATATGATTTGGGATTAGGTTGACATGACCCCTCAGACTTCTGTCTCCACATGTAGAGCTAAATGTCAAGTCCCCTTCACCCTCTAGTTGCACGTCAATCACACGTCATGCGGCTGCGCGCGCATCTCTGCCAAGTATTTTCTGCTGACATTGCAGGATTCTCTTATGGATCCACCCACTTGTGACATCATGTTTAATGACGTTTCTAGTTACGCCTATGTTTACGCCTTTTTTCATTACGTATGTGTATTATTATCTGTATTATCAGCTGCTACGCCTCCTGCATCTGTCTTAATGTAATGCTTTTCATATAAATATCTTTACTTGTCAATAATGTATTGCCTTCCCTTCCTGAACCCTCGTGGTGATGGAATTTGATGCCTATGGTTCGAACCATAATTCCTTTGTAGAGGAATAAAGCCTTTCAGAACCTCTAATACCACGGATTCTGCCTCTTATTTATACTGAGTTATTCTTACTAGACTTTACCGCATAAAAAATAGTACCGGTAATAAAATATTTACCACATAAATTGGCGCCCGAATAGGGACACTTTCTCATCTCACGCGCCGGAGGTGCATTGCAGGCCCGGTCTCCTGCCACAGCTGGACGGATAACAACGCGTACCCGCAGGATTTCCTGTATCTCCCTCCGGCCAAGCGGAGGTGACTGAGGCTGCGATCAACACCCAGACGAGGCAGTGAGAAGTGCGAAGTATCCCGACCAGAGCCTAGCTGAGAGAGCAAGATCCGAGGTATACAGAGGCCCACCAGGTTCCGAAGTTCCGAGTCGAGTCGAGTCCAGTCCAGTCCGGTCCAGTCCAGTTCAGTTCCGAGGCCTTCCGTTCCGTGCTACCTGGTGAGTACCGTTGCCGGGGAGGCATTTAGACGTGCACATAGGTTGTGCCGGTCAAGACGGGTTTGGGTACACAAATCCGGTCTGCACTGTTTCAGCAGTGTATCTGTACTGTTTAGCAGTATATCTAGTATGTCTTGCATATAATTTAGTATTATCTAGTGTTAGTATTATGTCAGTAACTAGTTTTCTATTAGTTATCATCGTTCGTTAAATGTTAAATATTAAATGTTTTAATACGTTCTACATATTGTGGTGTGAATGATTGTTCATTATTGTGTTTATTGTATTAAGTGTGTTCAAGATTAAGTGATAAGGTCTAAAAATGCCGCTCTTTTCAAAATTAAGACAGATCAAAACCAGAAAGGGGGTACTCGAAGAAGCTGTTCCCATTCCACCTAGGGACACTCCAGGGTACTTTATGTATCATAAACATGGCCTAGATGCCGTATTATTTCTTGATTTATGGGTGGACTACACCAAAGATTTACCAGAAAGTCAGAGATGGCCCGCAGCTGGGACCTGGGATGCAGATTGCATCATGAAAGTAGGGAGAATTCAAATAAAGCCCGAGAAAATATATTAATTGAGGAAGGTACCCGAGTAAAAGCAGAACAAGTAGACAGACAACGAAACACTCTTATGAATGGTATGTATCCTCTTTTGGCCGAAGGGTTACCTCAGGCCACCCCGGAAATACCGAAAGACTTGACGCCTCCATTACTCCCGATAAAAGCACATCCCAAAACAGCAAAAGACGTTTTCCTTTCTTCCTATTTAGATGATGTAGCTCCTGAATATGCTAATGCTCCGCCACACACACCGCCCACCGATGGTGCTCAACGCCAAGATCATCCGTCTGTATCCCCGCAACAACAAACTCCTACGCACATTCCCACAGGTTCATCTGCTTCTACCGCTTTTCCTACATCTACAGTTTCTATCTTACATCCAACAAATCCTTTCGTGCCTAGCACCTCAGACGGTGCAACAGGAGGTACGACAGAAATTTTTGCCACGCCACCCCGAGGAAATAAATTATCTCTTAGAGATTTAGCATACGAACGTACACCCCAACTAGCAACTTCCGACATGTTTAAAGAGCATCTAGTGGATTGTAGATATGATCCTGTGCCCGGTAGACGGGACGGTATGCTGCTGTCATCATTACGTATACGACGAGCTTCAAGGTATTTAGCGACGCTACCAGGAATGGTGGCACATTTAGATAATATATATCACTTTGTCCAATCAGGGCGAGGCCCTGAAAGTATTGACGAAGCCATGGAATACCAGAAAGTGGATGTACAGAGACAACTGTTACGCTTCTTCATAAACTGTGTGATCAGAAACCAAGACAGGCCTGAGGTAGAGCAGAAGGAAATACAGGTACTTACCAAATGGGGTCAGAATATATCAGAAGGGAAACATGATAAACAGACATGTATAGTAGTTATGTGCCGAAAGATCCGCAAAGAAGTAGAACGAATACATGAAGAAAGATTAGAGACAGACCAACATGAATCAGAGGGAGAGGAGAACGAAGAATCAGAAATGCACACAGGACACTTAGAGACAATGGCTTATGTAGGTAAAGGAAGATCTTTTAATAATACCAGATGCTTTAATGATCCGATACATCCGATACGTCCAGAATGTAACAGAAATTTTCAAGCCCCTATGTTAAATACAAGGTCTCCTGAACACCTATTCCAAGCTGCTGATAAAATTACTCCGAGACCGAAGGGGGTACCATATGCTCGATTCCATGGATGAACAAGAATTAGCCAGGTCAGCAGTACAATGGGCTGACAGTCCCGGCAAATACAGTGAAGATGCACTAGCACACACGTTTCTGAACCTTACCCCATACGAACAGCGTTTAGCTGGTATATACAGGATTCAACACCTCCTCATATTATATAAAAGCCAACACTCCGATCCTGGACCCCTACCTGACATATTGACAGAATTACTCACGAATAAATGGAGAGGGTCAGGTACTGATTTAATTAAAGAAATTCTAGAATTTCGAAACCAGTATATAGTTTTCGTATGCCCGGAACATGTTCCAGCTCCCACTATGGGAAGAAAAATGTATCACATAGATAGACAGAATCCCTTACGCGAAGTACACCCAATCAGAGGTGAAGATAATACCTTTAAACGTGTGTTTGTGTACACACCTATAACTAAAATTGAATTATTAGAAATGAAGAAAGTAGTACCCAGCCATGACAAGGATCCAGCAGGTTTCCACCGTGAGATAAAAGACATGTTACTCATGGGAGAGTATACCTACCCCGACATTATGAAAATATTAAAAGTATTAATGCCTGCCGGTATTTACGAGAAACTCAAAGAAAAGGAATGGGAGGTAGGAGACCAAAGGATAGATTGGACAGCATTAGAAAGCGAAGAAAAGGCCCGAGCAGCAGGATCAGGGCTTGGGGAAAAGACTACAGCACTACCAGGATTACTAGTGCAGGTACTGCCACGTTTATTAACTACGAAAAAGGAGGACTGGGGTGCAATCTCAGCCTGTAAACAAAAGCAAGATGAAGACACTAGTGATTTCTATTCCCGATTTGAAAAATGTTTTGGTATAAATAGTGGCATAAAAGCAAGTAGCGAGTCATATCCACATCTGTTTGTGACAAAATTAGTTGAAAATTCCCTACCGCAAGTTAAGAATAGAGTATTGAAATTTGAGAGTACCTGGCAAGGTAACACCCCGTCACAGATGTTACAGATGTTACAATATCACCACAATAGAATTAGAGAAGAACAAGAACATGAGCAAAGACGTATGAAAGACACGAAAATGAAAATGCTTGTGGCTCAGTCAGTTCCAGCTGATGGTCATAAAAAGGGTGATTCCGCAGGTCCGACGAAAGGGACATGCAACTATTGTAAACAACAAGGTCATTATATACACGATTGTGCAGTTCTGAAACATAATATCGCCACGGGTAAAACCCAGGAAAGACCACGTCCACCTAGACAGGATCAGAACCAACAACAAATCCCTCAGCATGCACAATCTAGGCCAGCTCCGCAACAGGCAGCTCCACAACAGACCGTAGCCACATCACAGCAGCAGCCTATGGCTGCAACACAAGCAACACCACAACAGATGTACCAGTATGCACAAACTGATTATCCCGATTATCAGCGATACACATGAAATAGCCTAGAGAGGGAAGTTGGCTTACCCCTTATCGAGGTTCCTGTAGATCAAGAGGGACCTTATGTACATAGTGAACTATTAGGGGAAGACAGAAAGTTTTTACTTGATACAGGGGCAAGCAGAACAACTATACGACGCAGTGAAGTTCCAGGGGCACCCCTCTCAGGCTCACAGAATATTTCCCTTGGATTCTCAGGAAAGCCTATCATTAATGAAGTATCGCAACCCCTACCACTTACGGTTGGTCCATTGACACGAACTACAGATTTATTGCTTACTAAATCATGTCCAGAAAACTTGTTAGGTATAAAAACATTGAAAGCTCTAGGAGCTATAATATGTTGTTCTCCGGAAGGAGTACGATTATTTTTACGTGACTTCAAAGGTCACTACGTGTCCAGAGACATGGATCACCGCCTGCAGAATTTACCTACACATTTATGGGCACAAGGCCCCACTGATGTTGGTTGCATGAACATTACACCATATCGAGTCACACTAAAAACAGGAATAGTACTACCACGAATGCGACAATACAAGTTACCCCCCGATGCTGTTGTGGCTTTGCTGCAAATCATTGACGAGCTCATTGCACAAGGAGTGGTTGTGGAAACCGACTCCAATGTATGTAATTCACCGATAATTCCGATTCTTAAAAGAACGGATCCAAAGGCATCACCAGTATATCGATTAGTTATTGATCTGCGCGAATTAAATAAATGTATTGTACCACAATACCCTGTGGTCCCAGATATCTCTTCATTATTAACAGCTATTGATTCAGAAGCAACGTTCTTTACTGTAATTGATCTCAAGAATGCTTTCTTTAGCGTCCCAATAGATCCGGAAAGTCAATATTTGTTCGGATTCAGTTTAAATGGACGAAGTTTTAAATTCACACGCGCTCCTCAAGGATTCACAGAAAGCCCCAGCATCTATAGCCAAGCACTGAAACGAGAACTTGACAGTATCCACATGCCAGTTAACACTGCCTTGCTTCAGTATGTCGATGATCTGCTGATCACCGCCCGAAGCGAACCTGAATGTGAAAAAGCGTCACTGAGGGTTTTACAATTTCTGGCCGACAAGGGGCACAAGGTGTCCCCTTCTAAGCTGCAATTCTGTGTCCAGCAAGTTGTTTACCTTGGGCACTTGCTGTCCAAGGAGGGAAGACAGCTTACACCTGACCGCATCCAGTTAATTGCTAACATGCCACCACCCAAGACACAAAAGGAGGTGCGGGCTTTTATAGGTCTCACTTCATACTGTAGGCAGTGAATCCCGCAATATGCATTTCTAGCAAAACCACTCATTCAGTTGACAACACAGGAGGCAGCCACATCGACTGTCCTCCCTTGGACTCAAGAACATACGCAAACCTTTGAAAGCTTAAAGAAAGCTTTATGTCAAGCACCTGTTTTAGCAACACCATGTTACAGTAAGCCTTTTACACTATTTGTTACAGAACGCGAAGGTACTGCCTTGTCAGTACTCACTCAGGAACAAGCAGGATCACACAAACCATGTGCTTATTTTTCTAGTACATTAGATCCCGTAGCTCAGGCTCTTCCTGCGTGCCTGAAATCAGTGGCAGCAACAGCTTTAGCAATCAGACAAAGCGATGCCATAGTATTAGGACATCAATTGACAGTACAAGTACCACACGCAGTAGAGGTTCTCTTGAACCGCACACAAACACAACACTTGACTATAGCAAGACTCACCGGTTATGAATTAACATTGTTTCAGCCACACATAGAAATCAGACGTTGTAATACATTAAATCCTGCCACACTTTTGCCAGTAAACGGAACAGATCCATTAGCACATGATTGTATTGAAGTCATTACTATCACGACGAAACCCAGACAAGACTTGACAGACATCCCCTTATCAGATCCGGACCTGACATTGTATGTAGATGGTTCATGTATGAGAACAAGTACAGGAGAGTTAGTGGCCGCTTACGCAGTCACAACAGACACTGAAGTCATTGAAACAAATTGTATTAACACTCTGTCAGCTCAAGCAGCAGAGCTCATCGCTCTGACACAAGCCTGTATTCAAGCCAAAAATAAGAAAGTCAACATATACACAGATTCAAATTATGCATTCGGAGTCGTCCATGACTTCGGCGTACTGTGGCGAGAGAGAGGTTATTTAACTTCTCATGGTACCCACATCCAACACGGACCCCTCATTCAAGCTCTATTAGACGCAATTCATCTACCTACTGCAATATCGATTATGAAATGTAAAGCCCATACAAAAGTTACCGATATCATTTCTCAGGGTAACGACCTAGCTGACAGAACAACTAAACAGACTGCTCAGAATCAGACTCATACAACTGACACGACAAAGACAATAGTCCCGACACCAACACATTGCATGACAGTTAAGGATCCCGCCCTTGATGTAATTGACATACAGACACATGCTACACCAGAAGAAATAAAGAAATGGACTGAATTAGGAGGGATCCAAACGGATCAAGGATGGATGACGAAGGGAAAATCTATATGGTTTCTTCCCGACTCCATGGTTCAAGTCATCATTAACACAATACATAGTCCAGCGCACCTAGGAGAAAAAGCTATGCTAGACAGCATTCAACACATTTGGTTCAACAAGCACTTGCGAGCAGCAGCCAAACAGAAAGTACGTACCTGTATGATATGTTGTCAGTTTAATCCAGGTAAAAGCATTCCCGTAGAGCAGGGTGGATTTCAACCTCCCGATCACCCTTTTGAAGTCCTCCAGATGGATTATATCCAGATGGAACGATGTCGAGGATTCAAATATGTTCTCGTAGTTGTCTGTGCTCTTTCCCGTTGGACAGAAGCCTACCCGGTTTCAGATTACACTGCCCCGACTTCTGCCAAACAGCTAGTTCGAGAATTCTTCCCACGATACGGTTTACCACGTGTTGTATACTCAGATAACGGCCAGCCATTCTCATCCGAACTAATGAAACACGTTTCACTTCTGTTAGGTTACCAATGGAAATTTCACTGTGTCCGACATCCCGAGGCAGCAGGTCTCGTGGAACGCCATAATCAAACTCTGAAAATTAGATTGTCCAAAGTATGTAGAGAAAAAGGTGTCGATTGGATAGTAGCCTTACCAGTTGCGCTCTTTTACATGAGAATGGTAGCACATTCTCGAACAGGGCTATCCCCGTATGAGGTGATCTTCGGTAGACCACCAAATATGTGGGGGACGCCTATACCTCGTAAAATCACTGATGTTGACTGTAATATGCTGACAGATTACCTGGCTTCCTTGATGTCTGCACTACAATCTTGTCGTTCACAGGTAGCTGCAGCTTTTCCCGATAACACTGAGGTGAAGCCCCATGACGTGGTTCCAGATGACCTGGTTCTTGTGAGGAATTTTGACCGGAAGACCCAGCTGGAGCCTAGGTGGCAGTCGCCCAAGCTCGTCCTGCTGACTACAAGGACAGCCGCGAAGATTGAGGGACGTAAAGGGTGGTTGCACTCGAGCCATATCAAGAAATTTTATGGACTACCGTCCGATGTGAACACTCGGCCCTGTATTCCCTCACAGACAGACTCAAAGCTCCCCTTGGTTGAAAGGTCGGAGAACGAACTCTATAAACTGAAACTAAGGTCTAGCAAGTCAGACAATTTGATTGTTTAAGTCCTCTCCAAGGTGAATCGGTTGAATTTGTCTCTGACATGTATCCTCTGGACCGAAATAGAGAGAGGAATAGACAGATACAGCTTAAAAAACATGCGTACTGTAAATCGCTTCGTAGTCACTGCATGACGACATTATTAATTTTGTTTTTTCTAAGTCTTCTGATCATCATTTCTAGTGTATTTCTACATATGTATTACCCTATTTCTAAGCGTGCTTACAATGTTACTGCTGAACATTCTTTTAGCGAACTACCTCCGCATGAGTTGTCTTATAGATTTGCGCTGCGCAACAACACATTTATTAGTATGCTACATCATTCCCATCAGACCAGCAATGCTACCAATTGTTGGATCTGTGGCCGACTCCCTCCCTATCAGAACTATAAGGGAGTTTTGCCTCTCTTTCCGTATCCGTTCACACACAATGGCTCCTGTGGAGCATGGTTTAGTTTGATTAATTCCCTAGATTCAAATTCCGCAGTTTATCAAGACAACTGGGTATGGGGAAACCTGAACCTGGTTTTGCTTAAAGTCTGCTACCCTAACAAGGAGGGACTTCCCAAAAGAACAGGAACTGATCTAGAAAATGAAGTATATGGATTAGGTAACTTTACACTTAACCTCATGATTCTGAATGTTGAATCCGAAGCTACACCAATTTTGTCCGCTATGTCAGTATTTCCAGTTAAAGGTGAATTATGTGTAAGAAAGAATGGTTCCATACACATGGGCCATAGTAAATGTACCACTGTAGTAATATTCAGTGATCAAGGCAAGTCTACATTTAGAGCTTCTCGCCATTCCTACTTCATATGTGGCCAGATTGCATATATACGTTTACCTCTAGATTGGGATGGTACCTGTTACATAGCATTCCTTCTGCCACCTGTTTTCCTAGCCCCTCCTGACTATCACAGAAATACCCATTTAGTACACAATAGACAGCAGAGAGATCTCCCGATTGTCGATTACACTGAAACGGCATGGGAGCAATACACAGATTTCAATAAAGGTTTCTTTCCCTATATAGGTACAGTCACTAATAGTAAGCTGATACGTAGATTAACTAGAACCCTTGAAGCAGTAGTGAATGAGACTACTTCCGCCCTAGGCAACTTAACAGAGGAGCAGTCTGCGATGCGGATTGTTGTGCTTCAAAATCGTCTTGTCCTTGACGTCATCCTGGCCGATAGGGGCGGAGCTTGTAGGGTCATCGGATCAAGTTGCTGTGTTTTCATACCAGAAAACTCGCCGTCAGTATATAAAGCCATAACTCGCCGTCATAAGATTATAAGCCAGATACACCAGAGTCCAGGCACCTGGACTTGGTCCGGTTGGTTCTGGAGCGTGTTGTCAGCCTGGGGATGGAGGATCCTATCCTTCCTAGGTATTGGCTTTCTCATACTATTCAGTTGCTGCTTATGTCTACAATGTGGGCCAGCGATTTGTGGTCTGTGTGCCACATCGTGTATCCCGCCTTCAAGTTTTCGTTCAAGATCCCGGAAGAAGAAAGAAGAACAAATGATGCTATATGAACAGATTGATGGATTGATAAAGATCGATATCTCCTGAGGGTCCGTAGGGGACAAGGAGGGAATGAGGAAATATGAATTTTATGATCAGTTATGTCCCTATCTTAGACCCCAACGGCTCCATGTGCATGCTACAAGTACATGTATGTTCCCTCCAGTTCCAGTTATTAAGACGCAAATACATGTGCGTCCACCGTCAACATGTCCTCTTTCAGATCCGCCATGAATGGGTCAGATATTCCATTCCTAAGTATGAAAGGCCACCGACTTTATGTGGTTCACTTTCCACGTTTTACAGTTCAGGCGAGTAGGCCCTGAATTCTGCCATCAAGCCTTTTCCTGCCTTCTGCCTCTGAAAGCTCCAGTCCGAGCCCGCATCTGTATCCATGAACTTTGTCCTACTCCCTGCGCGGCTAACGATGCCTGATCCGGCCTGTTTTCTGCCAAAAACTGTATTTCACCTTCAAGATGATCTGCTCCGCTCCTCATCCGATGCATTCCTGTCTAGTAGTTTAGGTAAACATTCTTCCAGCTACCGAGCAAAGGGCCAGGCCTCACTGTCCTCATGCAAGTAATTCATAGGCCCTGTTACTATGGAGGATTCCTGCCCCCTCGCATCTCATGTAGACACTTAGACGCTTGTACACGCACTAACAGTCAGTATAGAATAGATTCCATCCGAGAGACCTTTCCTTTTGGATAATACAGTTCTTTAAACATAAGATATTAGATATGATTTGGGATTAGGTTGACATGACCCCTCAGACTTCTGTCTCCACATGTAGAGCTAAATGTCAAGTCCCCTTCACCCTCTAGTTGCACGTCAATCACACGTCATGCGGCTGCGCGCGCATCTCTGCCAAGTATTTTCTGCTGACATTGCAGGATTCTCTTATGGATCCACCCACTTGTGACATCATGTTTAATGACGTTTCTAGTTACGCCTATGTTTACGCCTTTTTTCATTACGTATGTGTATTATTATCTGTATTATCAGCTGTTACGCCTCCTGCATCTGTCTTAATGTAATGCTTTTCATATAAATATCTTTACTTGTCAATAATGTATTGCCTTCCCTTCCTGAACCCTCGTGGTGATGGAATTTGATGCCTATGGTTCGAACCATAATTCCTTTGTAGAGGAATAAAGCCTTTCAGAACCTCTAATACCACGGATTCTGCCTCTTATTTATACTGAGTTATTCTTACTAGACTTTACCGCATAAAAAATAGTACCGGTAATAAAATATTTACCACAGGACCAGTAGCAGTAGCCCCCCCCCCCCCCCCCAGCGCCTTGAAACCCTTATAGGCAAGTAGTGCGCTTTACAAATTAAATGATTTGATTAAATATTGCCAAATAGCTTGTTGCTTCCCAAGAAATGACATTTTTTATGGTCTTGCATACATTGGGAGGGAAGCAATGGTTAGGTTGCTTAGACAGAACTGGTTTAATCCTTCAAGTAGAGTTCTAGCTGAGGACTTATGTCATAGGTGTGTGGCATGCCTGCAGATAAATGTAGGGAGGAGAACCCCTGTAACATTAAGCCATATAGAAAGATCAGGAGGACCCTTTAATAGGATGCAGTTGGACTTATCAACATCCTTTTTTGTAATGGGCTGAGATATGTTCTGCATATGGTTTGCAATTTCCCCCAATGGGTGGAAGCCTATCCAACACAGAAAAATGACGGTCTCAATGTAGCCAAACTGCAGCTAAGCAAACTCATTCAATGGTTCCAATTCCCAATTTCTCTGGAGTCAGACCGAGGGATCCATTTTAATAATGAGGTCCTCTGAATGCTGTATGTGGCCCTTCAAGTGGAACAGAGATTGCATTGTAGCCATCGTCCTGAGGCTTCGGGGATAGTTGAACAGTGAAAAGGAACGCTGAAATCTCGATTGGCCAAAGTCTGTGCATCTACCTCACTGAAATGGCCAGATGCTTTACCATCCATTGGTGTTGATGAGTCTTCGAAGTACTCCTACAGGCAGACTGGATTATCTCCACACGAGATACTCATGGGATGTGCTATGAGACTGCCTGCCTTGCCTGCAAATGTGTTTGTAAACATCACAGAGGACAGGATAATGAAAAGGATTAGCTGATGTTGTGAGTTATGTTTCTCACCAGGTTGGAGCTGCTATTGCCAGTCCAAACCAGGAGCAGTGCCATGATCTTAACCCTAATGACTGGGTTTTGAAAAAAAATTAAGTGCCAAAATCCTGCCTGGAACGGAGGTGAAAAGGCTGCATACCAGGTACTCTTGGTTACTAACACTGCTATGAAATGTGCCAGGATGCCCAATTGGGCACATGCTTCGCACACCCAGAGAGTGACGTGTCCATGTGAAAAAGTAGTATTCTTTGAGTCAAGTCTGAAACCTCCAGTGTCCATACGTCCTGAAGAACCAGAGGGGGGTGAAGTACAGCAAAATATCTCACATGTATTAGTACCTGAAATCTTGCAAAGTGGTGTGGAAATACCCATGGGAAATGAAGAATTGAGAGTTGAAAGTAGAGGAACTGTTGAAGCATCACAAAAGCAACCAACTGATCCAGATGAAGGGAGAAGTGTGAGAAGAAAATAAACCCCTATAAAGATCAGAAAGGCCAAATGGTAGAAGGCAGTTGAGATCTAGTGTGTCACTTGAATGCATAACACAAACCATCATTGAGTAAACATAATCTGGTGGTATAAGTAGGTATAAGTGAGAGGGAATAAGATCAACAGACACCAAGGATGTCCTGGAGAGCAAGGGCACGTTGTTGCTGGTTTTCTGCACCTGAATGGAATTATTACCCAGAGAACATGCTTAATGCATCAGATCAAACCCCTAATGAACTGAGATCAGACGGACTCATTTGAGCCTTCATGATATGCCACATTAAAACAGCAATGGTTTAAGATTCCTGAAACAATATTACAATCAAGAACTTGACAAGCACTCTTTAGTGAATTCAAACTGAAAGAACTAATACAACAAATGATGAAATGTGTTTAAATCAAATTATAAGAGACTGTGATAGAGGATTATGACATTTATTCTTAAACAAAAGGGAAGTACAAACATAATTAAGAAGAATTTCCTAGGGCTAAGGCTTCAGAAGACGAATAGGGATAACATTTCTAGGAGAAGATGGAGTAGGGCTAGGAAAGCCTCATGAAGTCTATGTAAGCTGAATAGAAAATCGTACGTTAATCACCAAAGGTTTTGCTAATTTTACACAAGTAAAAATCAACGCAGAATATGGATTCTACCTGCTGCTATATTCTATTCAAGGTCTGACTGTAGACAAACGTGTATCCTTCCAAAGGCTAAATGTAGAATAGTGATTACTGTTAGATTAATATTCATAGTGCTAGCATTTATAATTCTTTTAGTTGGAAGGAGTTTTACCCCAGAAACAGAAACCCTTAGCTCTAAGTCTACATCACCTGCATGACATAGATAGTAAAAAACTAAGCTTGATTTATAGACATCACAAAAGAAGAGTTCAACAAAATTTTATTCTTGATTACATAAGGAACATACTCAAGCTTAAGACACTAAGGATTGCTATGTCTGTGCACACTTACCTTCTTCAACTGCAGAAAATGTGATGCATCACCACACTCCACTTTCATATGCAATTACATGTAGTACTTTACTTCGTTTATTTTATAGATAGGAACATTTTGAATACTGTTTTTCTAATTATGATGATTCTTTCTAAAGTTCACCTTCAGAAAAGAATGAATCCTCACCCACAAGCAAAAGACATGGACATTGCATGGCATTTATTCAGATCCCCTACAGTTATAGACACAGTCAAGGCATATGAAATGAATCTGACCTATTTAATGAGACCCTTAGAGAAGAATTTAATTTTAAAAAAGTTAGAAGAGCTCACATATTTCATGACGCAAACAGGGCAGAAAATGTTTGAAAACATGTTTGGCAGAAAGAGGAAGATGAATACAAGAACAAATTATAGATTTGAAATTAAAATTAGATAGGCAAATGAATTGTGTGATTCACACGAGGAGAAAGCGACACATTGTAATAAGCAGCTGTGAACACACACTTGAAGTTCTGGCAGTGCCTGTTCAAATTTTAACAGAGGAAGTTTTCCCTGGAGTTAATTTTATTTGCAGACGGGATGCCTATTTCCAGTTACCTGCTGATTGGGAGCGTGTTTGTGATTTAGCTTTGCTGTTTTCTAAGATGTATCATAGAAATAGCATAGATGATTTAACAATGACTCCATCTCGCAGACACACGTAGCACTATTGGTGGGACACAATTTAGTGGGAGATATTTTTGGAGTAATCATACCAACAGTAGTAGTTCCAAACAATGAGCAAATTAGAAAGTTATCTACTGTAGGAGATAAATTTGCTACCAGTACATCTGGCGCTCCTCTAGCAGTTAACACAGAATTAGTAGCTATCAGGGCAATGGTTCTGCAAGATTGATTAAAGCTAGATATATTATTAGTAGAGAAAGACGAAGTTTGAAAAATGTTAAAGGCTCAGCATTGCTGCTCACTTATAACAGACGAGGGTAGTAAGATATACGATTTTGCAAAGGACATTTCTGACCTAAAACCTGAATTATAATCTTTAGAAACCGCTAGTGTTTTGGGAACATAAGGTAAGGAAACTTCTGGTATTGGCAATTGGTTTACAACTGCAGGGGGAGAACTTTTTAAATTCATACTAAAACCTGTATTAATTTTAGGCATTTGTATAATATGTTTCATTTAAAGGCTTTAGATGCTATCTAACAAGGAAGAAGAATAAATTAAGAGAAAGGCAAAGGAAAGAAAAATTTGAAATGGAAGCAAGAAAGAATAGAGAATTTTAAGAAGTTGCAGGAAGTAGAAACCCTGAAAAATAAATATCATGATTCAGCAAAAAGGGAGGGTGCACTTTAGAGACTCATTTGTAAAAAAGCGTGATGGTTATTCAACCATCACAGGGGGGGGGGGTAGATGCAATAGCTAGCGAATTCTTTCATTTGCAATCAAAAACACATTTTCTAATTGAAATGTGCATAAGTCAATATTTAAATATCACGCATACAATAAATGCAAACTTGTAGTAGGCATTCATACTTCGATATTATTAGCCTACAAGTGAAGCCCAGGGCTGTGCTTTTGGGTGGGGGGTTGCAGACTGCTGTGGGTTTAGCCACAGGACCTGTGGGGAGTTTGTCACAGGGCCTGGTCAAAGTGATGTCATCAGTGAGGTCATGAATGATGCCACAGAACATGTCATGAAAGATGTAATATGTGAGGGCATAAGCAGTGCATGGAGGGGGTGCAAGTTATAGTTAGCTCTGCTAAATAGAACGTGAATTTCTGTGTTTTTCTTTATTTCAAAACATATTCACCTAACTATAACATTCTTTAACCTTTATTTTTTTCAGTAAATATATATTATTATTCATTGGAAAAAACAAAGTTTAAAGGGACGTTATAGGTAGGATCAGATTTTACACACACAAAACCATAGAAATTCAGCAGTTATAGTTACTTTAACTACAACTTACGCCCTCGCAATGTACTGCTTATAACCTCATATATTACATTACTCATGACATGGTCAGTGACATCACTGATGACATCACTGATGACATCCTCCAGTGATTTGATTTTATGAAGGTTTATGAGTGTTAAACATATATACTATGGTACTACAAAAAATAAATTAGTATACTTTGTGTACTGCTAATGAGTGATAATATTTCTAACATATACTATGTGGTTGGCCTAGTGAGAGTGTGTATCGGAGTAGGAGTGGGTGTCTGAGTGGCTCTATGAGTATGATGGGTATGTGAGTGGATGTGTGAGTGGCTGTATAGGTGAGTGAGTGGGTGTGTGAGGAGCTGTATGGGTGACTGAGTGGCTGTATGGGTGAATTACTGGGTGCATAAGTAGCTGTATGGGTGAGTGAGTAGCTGTTTGAGTGGGTGTGTGAGTGGCTGTACTGGAGAGGGAGTAGCTGTATGGGTGAGTGAGTGGACATGAGAGTGCTTGTATGGATGTGTGAATGAGTATGCAAGTGGTTGCATGTGTGTGTGAGTGGTTGTATGGGTGAATGAGTGTCTCTGTTGAGAGGCTATATGTGTGAGTGAGTAGGTATGTGAATGGCTGTATGGTAAATATGTGGGTGTGTGAGTAGCTGTCTGGGTCAGTGGCTGTGTGAGTGACTGTATAGGTGAGCGATTGGCTGTGTGGTTAGGTATATGGGTAAGGGAGTGGCTGTATGGATGATTAAGTGGGTATGTGAGTGGTTGTATGGGTGGGTGTATGAATGGTTGTGTGGGTGCGTTTGTGGATGTGTGAGTAGTTATGTGATTGATGTTATCAGTGAGGTTATTATTTGAGATGTCATGAGTGATCTATTATGAGAGGTCAGAAGCAGTGCTTTACATAAGTTATAGTTAGCTCAAATAACTAACTGCTGAATTTCCAAGGTTTTGTGTGTATAAAATCTGAACCCAACTATACTGTCCCTTTAACCTTTGTTTTATATGGTTTAAAAAAAATATATATTTTTGTTTTAACTAGGATGTCCCTGTAACCTTTAAGAGTGTATTTATGTGTGTGTAAGTGAACGTATGGGTTAGTGAGTGGGTCTGTGAGTGGGCCTGTGTGTGGGTGTCTGTGAGTGGGTCTTTGAGTGGGTCTGTGTGTGTGTGTGTGTGTCTGAGTAGGTTTGTGAGTGGGTGCATAAGTGTCTGTCTGGATATGCAACTGGTTGTGTGAGTAGTTTTGTGGGTGTGCGAGTAGGTGTGTGAGTTTCTGTGTCTCTCTGTGAGTGGGTCAGTTAGTGCCTGCATAGCTCTGTTAGAGGGTGTGCGAGTGCTTGTGTGGGCCTGCAAGTGAGTGTGTAAGTGGATGCATGGGTCTGTGGGTAGGTGTGCGAGTACCTGCATGGGTCTATGAGGAACTCTATGAGTACCTGCATAGGTCTGTGAGTGGGTGTGCGAGTGGATTGAGTGTCTTTGTGAGTCAGTTTGTGAGTGGGTGTCTGAGTACCTGCATGGGTCTGGGAGTTGATGTGTGACTGCCTGTGTGCGACTCTGAGTGAGTGTAAAAGTGCCAGCATAAAACTGTGCGTGAGCGTGAGAGTACCTGCATAGGTCTGTGAGTACCTGTGTGGGTGTGTGAGTAAGTCGGTCAGTGCCTGCATGTATTTCTGAGTGGGTGTGTGAGTGCTTGTATGGCTCTGTCAGTGGATCTGTGAGCGCTTGTGTGTTTCTGTCAGTGGTTGTGAGAGCACACGTGTAGGTCTTTGAGTGAGTGTGTGATTGGTTGAGTGGGTCTGTAAGTGGGTGTATGAGTGTCTATGTGGGTGTATGAGGAGGTCTCTGACTGCCTGTATGGTTCTGTGAAAGGGGGTGGGAGTACCTGCAGTGGTTTGTGACTAGGCCTGCGTGTGCATGTGTTGGTCTGTGAACAGGTATGCCAGTGTTTGCATGGGTCTATGAGTGGTCGTGTGGGTCTGTGAGTGTGTCCGAGACTATATATTTATATATATATATATATATATATCTCCATCTATCCACTTCCATTGGAAAGTTGTTGTTTTTTGGCTTGCTAATAGCTTTGGTCCGGTTTCATAAAGATTTCCACACAAAAAAAAAAAAAAAAATCATCCACCTCAGCTCCTTCCTGGAAAGTTTTGGGGAGGTCCGTCAACCAGGGGCCAAGAAACAGGGGGGGGTCCCAAAGACATTTTCCCTATACAATTGTGTAGTGGAAAATTGACCAGTCATACAGAAGAAAACAGCTGAACGGGATTACACCACATTTGACAGATTGCTTCATCATTATCCAGAAAGCATGTTTTTTCTGATTTGGTGTAAATCCTTTCTGTAATTTTTGAGAAATTAAGGTTAAAAATGTTTGTATTTTTTTTAGATTGTGAAGGATTCACGGCTCCAACAGATCAAAAGATTAGATCGGATTTGCTACGGTCTACATCAACAAGATGTTGCAGCAGCCATTTTAGGATGCAGAGACGCAGTCCCCTGCCCCCAAAAAAGAATTAAAATATACGGGGTAAGGGTAGGGATACCCTGACCCCTTTGGCCTGGTGAAGGGTTGCCACAGGGAGGCCCTCTGGGGCCAAAACCGTAATTTTATTTTAATGTCAACGTGGATCCACGAACGATCTCCTGCCCTTCTCAAATACACCCCCCCTGGATGGTCCAGGGAGTGAGGCCATAATGTTTTCTTTTCTTTAAAAGGGGGTGTGCAGCTCACCTCCCTTAGTCATTTAAAGGCCCCAGGGACCCCAGCCACTGCGGCAGAGGTTATTTTGTAGGGAGAACCAGTGCTTAATTTCTGCTGGTGCTTTCCGGTGCCTAGCACCGGCACTTAATTATTAGGGCCGGGTCTACGCATCTGCTGCTGCGCATGCCCACATTGATGGATGTTTTAAAATGTACCTTGGATTATTGCACCCGCGTAATAAATATAAATAATATGTCGTCGTCATCATCATCATGGCGGCTGCGGGCCTGAAGGGCCCTTCAGTGTAGAGATGCAGAAAATCAGATTGCAGACGCAGTGTTGACTTGCCAGTGTGGACGGGCCGCGGAAGTTCGGAACACACACAATGTATTTGGGCGGGCTGGAGGTTCTGCTGGGGTAGGTAGGGGCTGTGCGCGCGGTAGCGCACGACATTTTTTTCACTTTGCCACATCCAGCATAAGCAGCGTAGCTTCATCGTGGACTGAGTCAGCCTGGCAGCCCCGGTCCAACCGACGACGATAAGGGCAGGGGCGCAGGGCAGAACTGGCTGGGCAGCCTGTGTGCAGCAGCAGGCATCCTTCGATCAACTGCAGCCAGTAGTACCACCACAGTAGTGACGGTCTGGCAGATTGCAGTGGCAGTGCAACCAGCACGGAACGGAGTGTGTGTGTGACTGAGCCGACCGGCCCCACACGAGTAACGGTAAGATTAGAACTTAGAGGATTCAACTTTAAGCACTTTTAAGTTAAGCAGTAACTATCTTTAGTAAAGCGAAGCGAGCTAACTAGGGATGCCAATGCTATGCGGTGCCTTCACCTACGCTGTGGTTTTTTTTGGTAGCGTGATGCAGGCCTGGTTCTACGGTCAAACAAAGTGCTTCAAACATCCTCCCCTCCCGTCCCTCCCTTTCCCCCCCGCCGCCCTTATGTGTGTCAGCCGGGCTGAGACAGCTTCCCGGGCGTGCACACAAGCAGACAGTTTTAGAGATGACCGTAGCCGCACCAGAGTACTTCACAGGTCTTTATAAGCCCATTTACATGTTAAAGAGGCTTTGTTTATTTTTTCACCCCTTCATCTTCACATGGCGAAAGGCAAAATCCTTTCTTTGACACTGGTAACCTCTGCCTACTGTCCTGCTGCGTGGATATTTATTTTCCTATGCAGCGCAGGAGAAAATAAGTTTGTTTATTCCTATTCACCTCTCCTGACCCCTGCAGCAGCTTATCACATCAGGCTGCGACACTAAGTTTGACTAATGGAGTAGGTTAGAGAATGTGTTACTAAAGTACTGACACACACTGACTACACTGATATGAGTAGCGCTATACAACAAATGAAATGCATATGAGAGAGGGGCTACGTAAAGATGATGGGGACTGTTGGAGGGTGGCAGTGAGGGAATCCCAGGAGGAGGTAGTGGGAGGGGCTATGGAGCGATGAGGGGTACAGTTGGACAGTGGTAGTGAGGGAATCCGAGGAGGAGGTCATGAGGTGGAGGGGGAAGCTAGGGAGAGATGAGGGGCACTGTTGGAGGGTGGTAGTGAGGGAGTCTGAGGAGGAGGTCATGAGGGGGAGGGGCTACAGAGAGATGAGGTGCACTGGTGGAGGGTGGCAGCGAGGGAATCCGAGGAAGAGGTCATGAGGGGGAGGGGTAATGGGGAGATGAGGGGCACTTGTGGCGTGTGGCAGTGAGGGAATCCGAGGAGGACGTCAGGGGCATTGTTGGAAGGTGGTAGTCAAGGTATTTACGGAGAAAGAGGTTATTGGTGCGGCACGAAAAAAGACTTTCGCATCAGCGCTGAATCCGGCCCGGTCATGGCCTTTTTGTTTATTTAATTAGCAGTCGGGTCATATGGGTTACTGTGGAACATTAAAGTGCGTGCTAAATATATTTACTGCTATATTCAATGTCTTAAGTTTGAAGGTGATTTTACTAATGTTTTTAATGGGAAAAATAAAAGTGGGGCCCAATGGTGCCTGATATGGGGCTGGTGCCCAGGGTCAGCTGTGAGATAAGGTGCACTGGAGAGGAGTAGTGGATAATCAAGCCTGTAAGGGGGTGCGTTGCAGAGTCCAGGGTCAGGTGGAGGAGGTTGTAATGAAGATAGATTCTCCCTGAAGGCTCGCACAGAGGGAGCCCAAGAAGTGTCACTTGACTAATACTCCCACCTCAGAAACCTCCTCTTCCCATCAAAGGAACATTACATGGAAAAAACACTTTTTGAGAGTGATAATATTTAGAAAGATCTGGAAAAGAGTGCGTTTGACTGGGCCTTGTAAGACTAGGAAGAGATAAAATGAGGGCCCTGTAGCAGGCCTGGCTAGACATATATGCGACAAATCGAGCCCACAGTGGCCCACCCAAATGCACCCTTGACCCACCCAAATAAAAATTCCTGAAGCCGGGCCTGGCGTGATGGCATTGGTCTGGTTCAAACTTGTAGATCACTGGCGTGGACAGTGGGACTGGAAGCAGGCAGGCTGCAGGCAGCTCACCCAGCTCTGGCAGCTCCCTAATATACGAATACGACGATTATAGGATCCTCATAGTCGGAGTCCGATGTCTGTGATTCATTCATTTTCACTGTCTGAATGCCAGACCAGTGCCTGCCTGCCTGGTGCCTGGCCTAGTAGTAACCGGAAGCCGCCACGCCCGCCGGCCCTAGCGGTACGCTTTAACTCAAGATAGAAATCAGCAGGCCTCGGGTGCATTTGGCTTATTGGCTGGCCTGGCTCTCATAGAGGGAGTGGTGGTCGGTCCTACAGATGGGTGGCAGTGTGGAGTGCAGTGAGATCCTGAATTTTCAAGCGCAGCTAAAAGGGAAATGCTGGTTCAGGGAATCCTTCAATCCGCTTCCTACCATATGTTGTTTCTCAGTATACCCTGCAAATGTATGAATAATGGGCATGACAGTCATTCCAATATGCTTACGATAAAACATGCATATCAATGAGGTGGCATGGAAATTAGCCAGGCCAATTAATTTGGGTGTTTTTAGTGCTCAGAAAGGATTGGGCACTGTAAATTCTTTCTGATAAGCCCCCTCTCTAATAAGAAAATGTCCCCATTATAGAAACCAAAAATACATGAAAACTTGCACCGGGCCAGAAGGTGGCGCTATGTTGAAATTCATATTTATGCCATAATGAGCCCCTCTATATGACATATATAGGTCACTCAGTCAGCAAAAGTTTTAGATTAGAACACAATGAAAACTGCGATGTGTTGCCACTTTTGAAGTAATTCCACAAAATAGAAATACATTAAATATCATAGGGCAAACCATTGAGATAAAAAACAATGTTTTTGGGCCTTCTATTTTCTGAAATGTAGAAGGACATGGCTAATGGCTTGAGTGCCTTTCTTTAACATTTTCATGCTTTCTGGCCTGGGTGCCTTGTGACGTTTCCATGATTTCTGGCCTGGGGCCTTTGTGTGACGTTTCCATGATTTCTGGCCTGGGGCCTTTGTGTGACGTTTCCATGATTTCTGTCCTGGGGGCCTTTGTGTGACGTTTCCATGCTTCCTTGTCTGAGTATTTATGTGTGAGATTTCCATGCTTTCTGGCATGGGTGCTTATGTGTGACATTTCCACGGTTTATGGCCTGGAATGGATGCTTATGTGTGACACACACATTTCCATGGTTTATCGCATGGATGCTTGTGTGACATTTCCATGCTTTCTGGATTGGGTATGACGTTTCCATGCTTCCTTGTCTGAGTACTTATGTGTGAGATTTCCATGCTTTCTGGCCTGGGTGCTTATGTCAGGTCATCATTTACGATTTACTTTGCTTTGAAAGTTAATACAGCTAAATATTTAATGGAAAATGTGTTGTACACCATTGGATTTTCTTTTTACAAAATGTTCTTGAAGGGAGAATTCCCTCCATGCAAACACCTCTAGCAGTCATTATACTTGCTGCGCTCGCTTGCTACACACCGTAAGGGGGCTGGTCTAACAAAACTTGCCAGGGTTGACACTAGGAGTAAAGCAATGAAAGAGGAAGACTTGGAATGCACTAGCAATTTAGACTGTTTCTGGGCTTTTATAGAAAAATAGATGTAGCCCATTCCAACTGAAAAAATGTGTCATTGCAATGTTTTGGAAAAGTTAGGCTTTACTGTGTTTGGATATTTAATTGTTCTAGTTTATATAGGTTATTTATTTGCATTTAGAACACTTTGTTGACAGTGTCAATTTATTTAATATTTTGTTATATTTATGTGTCTTCCTTCTTTGGATGTTCTATTTATTGTTCTATTTAATATATTTTATTTATTTTGTTTTTATAAGACAACTTGGTTTTTCATTTTTCATTTTAGAACATGTATTTATTTGTATTTATATATTTTATTTTTAGTTATTTTGTCTTTATATAATTACATTTTGTATGGCACTATTGTCATTTTTCACTAATAATAGGTATGACTTATTTAAGAGAAGGTCAAATTCAAACTGCCCAGCCACTACCTATTCCTTTGGCCTAGGTACCTCAAGGACTTTTTGGATCAAATTTTTCTTTGCTTTATGTTAATATACAAATCTTTAATTAAAAAGTCATATTTTGAACATATGCTTCTTTTATGATCTCTGTGTGGTCTGTGTCATACAGAACTACATAGTTTCATGTTTTTTTGTTTACTATTCTGAATGTCTAATAAATGCACATATAGCTCCAGGGGAGTAAGTTATAGTAACAAGCCCAATTGGTAATCATCCTTTTTTTTTTTTTGTTTCTCTAAAAGTAATCGCTTTAACGGAATACTCTACTATACTGATTAACCCAATACCCCTTCGGCCACTGAAAGTGACAGTGGCTGACTTATTCAAGTGTATTGCATGATTTTATTCAGTTTATCTGTTTGGACTAGTGTTTTCACAACATTTTGTCACATAACTTAAGCTATGTCACAGTTGTATCTTTGAACTCATAGACTCTGTTAAAAATGGCATGCCCTACCCCCAGTATTGTCCTTTCCCCAAATCAGCACACAGAGCACTGATATTTTCCCTTTTCAATGCATTAGTGGTTTTAGCTAATTTATTCCAAAATTGTTCTTTAAATGCACTTTTGCTTTAATCTTTTTCAAAATGGTTTACGGGGAACCTCTTATCAAAACCTCACTATGAGGAAGGCTCCCTTTCTGAAATTCAGATCGGGTATTATATTTGACTTTTCTCAGTGACAGTTGAAGATGTGGGTGGAGCTAAAAGAGTAAGTGGGTGGAGCCAGAAAAAAGTGGGCGTGGCCTCCGACAAACATTTGAGCACCTGCACTTCATATTTTACAAATTCAGCACTGGGGAGAACCCATCTCCTGGGGCCAATTTACTCTTTTAAGTTGCTATTTAAATCTAAATTTGGAGACAAACTGGAGACAAACTGGCTATGAAAACATAGGCCAGGATGTGAGCTACATCTACCAGTGACAGGGTAGGCCTCCTTCGAAGCTCAGGAAGGTGCATTTGGCTTAAGCAGAAAAATGACACATTACTAAAAGTGCAATTTTCAAAATTGTGATAATAATCAGACTTGACCATTAGGTTGGATGTTGAATTACTATTATAAGGTTTTATAATGTAACCCAGTACTTTTCTATGGGAGAGCACGCTTTTGGATATTTTTCACTGCTGTCGCATATAAGTACACATGCTATTCTTCCTGCCCCATGGTCATTTTAAGGGCTGCCATATGAGTGGCACATGATTAAAAAAAAAAAAAAAAAGTTTAGGAATGACAAAAGGTTTATTTTGCAAGGTTAAACTGTCAGTTTTAAAACTGCACGCTTTTAGCTTCATGGGGCAGGCCTGAATATATGCTCTGCATAGTCATTTTAGTGGTGGCACAATATGCCCTGCAGTCCTCTGGTGACATGTAACTTACAAGCCCTGGGTACACGGTACACATTTGTACCATATGCTGTTGAGTTATAGGTAAGTTAAGTATGGCAATCAGGAGTGAAGCCAATTGTGACATGTTCTAGGGGTCTGAGCACATGCACAGGGGCCTGGTTAGCAGTGACCCAGTGTACAGAGTTAAAAAAACGGTTAGTATTGGTCCAGAAAAAATGGGGGTGACCATCCAAAAAGAGGCATTTCCCTACATGCCCTCCAAGTGAAGGAGCAACTCAGCCATTCCTTTGCCAGCTATCATCTAAACAGAGGAACCTCAAAAGGACCTCCGAATTGGCATGGTCAGTCCCAGGTCTGTGCTCCACTGTAAAGTCTATATTCTGTAGGGAGATGGACCATCTTAACAGTTTGTAGGTTTCTTCGCTCATATGCAGGAGTCATCTAAGAGTCCTGTGGTCCGTTTGATCCCTGAAGTGAGTCCTAAAGAAGTAGGGTCTCAGCTTCTTCACTGAAATAACCACAACAAAGGCTTCCCTCTCCATGGCAGTCCTACACTGCTCTTTGGGGAGTTGTCCCCTGCTAATAAAAGAAACTGTCTGATCCTGACGCTCATCATTTAGCTGTGATAACACTACCCCAATTTCATATTCACAAGCATCTGTTTGAACCACAAACTCCTTGCTAAAATTGGTGCCTTGAGAACAGGTGCTGTACACAGCCTCTTTCAGCGTGTCAAAAGCCTTCTGTTACTCCTCAGTCCAGATGACTTTTTTCAGCTACTTCTTTAAAGTCATTCCTGTCAGGGGGCTACAATGGTGTCATACCCCTTGCCAAACCTTCTTTAGTACCCTATCAGAACCAGGTGAGGCTCCTAAGCCCCGATAGTGTGGATCTACATCACTACTGTAGAACTATGTATGAAGGTAAAACAACTAGGGAGTGGGAGTTAAGCAGAAGACGAGGAAATATGGTATGTAATAATAAAAGTACTTGGTTGTTCTGCAATAAAAACAATAGATTTCTTTTAAAGTTGTTCATTTGCAAGTTAGCAATATAATAGTAAAATCCTAGATATTTTTCTGGATTTTATAGGGTTGTTTCTTGAATTGAGGAATGGGATATTTTTGAAGGCCTTTTTCCTGAATTCAGTAATCTCTATTTGTTGGTGCTATGTCTCTGCTGATGTGGTGTCTATACCAAGTGTTAGTAGGTATTGATGATATAGAAGAGCCCCTTGATGAAATTTCCCATTGTCCATAAACATTACAGAATAGATAGTGGTCTACTTGAAGGCCAAGAGGTAGGACATTGGCCTCCAATCAGTTTCCCAAGGGGTTTAGCTTTGATTATTTTTTTACTCTTTTTGTAAGGCAGTCAAAGGTAAGTTAGGCGACATCATTATCATTCTAGCCACCATGAAAGAAGCCATTGTCCTCAATCATGGAATTTGTCTCCCTGGATCTCTGGATCACAGCAATGCTTCTCAATGAATGTTATAGTGGCTGAAAAATGCAACAAGTAAATACATTAATCAAATTAAGTAAAAGCGCAAAGCAGCATATTCATTTACCTTGACATCACTAAACATGGCAGGCAGGTTATGTGTTTTTGTTCCCAGACTAAAATGATAAAGAATGTCCTCAGGCATCAAATCCAAGTGAGGGTTTCTAATGTGGACAAGACCATTTCTGCAAAGAAAAACAGGAATAATTGTGGCATAAATAATAGACACAGTTTTCAACAGAGGGTTGTGGGTTTTCTTCAGCCAAATGGGCACACTTTAAGATCCTATTACAGCGAATACCTTGTGGCTCATATAAATGAGGTGTGCAGTACCAGTATGTATTTTCTCGGTGTACACATAAATTAAAACTCAATATAATGAAATAGCATTTGGATGACCATATTAAAAGGAGTACTGTAATGGGATCAAGTTGCAGTATCAGTATTGCATACATTTCTAGAACTAGCCAAGTAATGCACTATTTTATGCTACATTTCACCAATACAAAAATTACCCGATTATTCAGAGTTACCCTTCATTACTGCCATTAACGGTCTTTTTGGACAGAATTCTACATTGCTCTCTTAGCGTGGGTAGTCCTCTGAATGCAAACAAACTTTAGACTGAGCTCAGGGGGGTGGGGAGGGGGGGCTATATTATAAAGGATATCAGAAAAGAAAACCCTTCTAAGTTGCATTTTCATAATATATATATATATAATGTGGTGTGTATAAACACATTTATTTACACACACACACACACACACACACACATATGTATATTTACACACACATATAATCTACTAACTGAGTAGTTATAGTAAGGACCTAGTTTTCATAGACAAAGCGTTTTTTGTTCTGCCAGTAACTTAGACTGCGTCTCATGAATCTTCACCAAATTTTAAAAAACGAGTACGCCAATGACTTCAGCTGCTGTGGGGATTCTTCAAGTTGGGTCTGAGAAAAAGGGGGGCCCAAAATGCATTTCCTCCATGCAATTTCCTATAGGGATTTTAGACACGGCTACAGCCTGAACCACTGAATGGAATTACACCAAATTTGGCAGAATGATAGCTGTTGGTCCAGAAAGAGCCCTTTTTGTAATTTGGAGTAAATCCATTCAGTCGTATTTAGTTTATTAGTTAACAAAAACCATAAACAGACAAAAAGAAAACATATAACAATTCCTCCTTTAAAAATAAGGTGGATGCTTGAGTCTTAGCAGCTGCTTGGAATAACCCTAGAGGCCAACATGAAATTAAACATCACAGCCAAAATATTAACTCAAAGTGATATATATTTTTTAAGGAGAACTTGAGGGATACTATTTGGGCCAAGGGCACAATTAGAATGTGAGCTCTCAATCCTCATGGTTACCGGTAAAACAGAATATTCTAGTGGAACAGGATCATCACTAGAAAATTGGAAATTCTCTGGAGCAGGCACAGAAGGGCTTGGCGCATCAAATTTGACAAAGATATCTGCAAAAGAGCCTACAGAAAGTGAGATTGAAACCACACACTGAAACATTGATAGCTCGTAGAGAGAAGCAAGTAGCAATAAAAAGACCAAGAAACGCCTAGCTTGGTACTAACATATAGCAAAGAGTACTAAAATCATGAATATTGTACGAAAGCACTGTCATCTAATATCTAAAGATCCTGATATTGGGACTCTTGTGCAAACATCCTCAGGTGACTTACAGAAAACCCCAAATCATTAAAAGATCAATTTGTAAAGAATCACTTTCAGGACAATCGACCAAAGAATTGGTTAGAAGAGCGACAGAGTGAATTCATCAAATGAAACCGCTGTAGAGCATGCAAGATTGGCATAAATATGCAAACCATCATGGACAGAGACCACAAAACAGTTAAGATCCAAAAGAAAATAACATGCTGTACACAATATGTAGTCTACGTAATTGAATGGGCTTGTGGTTTCTGCTACATGGAAAGCACAACATGCTTGCTAAAAAAAAAAAATAATAATATTGGAACATATAAGAGCAGTAAAACATTGCGACCCAATGTATGCAACAGCAAAACAAACAGCACAATGTCAGGAAAACAATTTTAGGACAATGAGATATTATGGAGTAGACATGATCTCACCAAGAGAATAAGGTGGCAACAGGACTAAAAAAAATAATATATCTTATATCCAAATATATAATCAGACTGAAAACAAAGATGCCTAATGGCCTAAACAACTATGAAGAACCTTATGTGCATCTACAACACTGATTATCAGTGGTTATGACAATGTTATGAGACATTGAAGTTATACTAAGAAAGGTGTTGACACATTTGAGATGTAATTGCAATTCCAAATATTTATATTGATAAGCAGACACTGTTGTACAACATGTATAGAAGTGAGATGGTCGATATTGGTACTAGACCAACACAATAGTGCAAGTTCAGTCATAGACACACAGAGATGAGGCATGTGGTACTAGGCCATGCAACATGACACGGGTGGATATGTGGCACTAAACAACATGCCATGACATTGTTACTATACTGGACGCATGATGAAAACTACACACAAACTCACACTTCTTGTAATAAATGAAGGTACTATACAGATAGTTCATCGACATGATGATTTTAATAGTATGGTAGTGATAGCATTTACAAATGAAGTATTAGAGGATGCATAAACCAAGTCTGTTATAATTGTTTTAAAGTAAATACTACATCTCCCATAATGCCTCCTAATTGGCAGATATGTGAACAGTATATAAGGAGTAAGAAAAAGGACTCCTCTACCATGACAAGGACTTGGGTGGTCGAAAAGCATTGGTGGGACAATTGTAAAACTTGAATAAATACTTATACTCAAGTTCACGGAGTGCGGCGTCTCTTTGTTTACCATTGCTCTTAGGGCGAGCAGTCAAGCCCCAACGCCAGCACCAGCTGCGGAGCGTGCCGAGAGTTTTCAGATCAAAATGTGTAAGGAGATTATATATATACACACACCATCTGTTCGTCGAGTGCGTCCTTGCCTCCGAGCAATTTTTTGGAAAAAGTTTACGAGGCTGCTCCGGCGGTGAAGGACTGTACCACCACGTAACTGTAGTGTGGGGCGGGAAGTGCTGGGAACCTTGCAGTACCTCACCGGCACAACAGATTTCATCAAAAGGGTAACCGGAATGCTGCCCAAGGCCCACTGTGGGTTAAATAATTGCATTAATAATGGTAGTTTTTACGGGACCCACTGAGGGGAACACAAGTAATTGACGCATACTATCAAGACCATGATGCACTGTGAACTCACTTACTAAAGGAGTCCTACTATAGGTCAATCAGCAATCACGAGAGAATACAAAGAGGAATGTGTCAACAGCGCTGTAAATCCACCTGCTTTGCCTTTGAATAAGAAGTGGAATGCTTCAAAACACGTCAGGCGATAAGAATCCTGGAAGGCATTTGCTGGTTTGAGAAAAATAAAGGTCTTGGGAACTTCCTTACCTCTGTGTTATTTGTTGAATTTGAATATTATATATCTTACTGGTGGTCACCGGTAGGTAGTTATATTTAGGACCTAGTTTCCATAGATAAAGATTTTTTGACTTGCCTACAACTTTGATGCTGTTTGACGAAGCTTCACAAAATGTTTCCCAAAAAGTGCACCACTGCCTTTTTGCGCATTGAAAGTTTCAGGGTGATCCGTCAAGCGGAGGCCGTACAGAACAATAACAAAAGGTACACAGCAGCACATTGTAACAAATTATTTAACTGTGATTCCAACAAGCTTTGAGCCAATGAAAAACAACTCAAGAACAGCAGTACAACCAACACACTGCGTGCTGGACAATTGTGGACGCTGAAATACTGTCGAGGGCAACACGTCAGGAACAGAGAGGTCTATCCGATTAAATTCAATTAAAGTTCATTCTCGAGTCAGACCTAAAGTGCAATTTTCGCAAGTTTTCAATAACACCTGTGAATTGATTTATAAAAAGAGCTTATTGTGCAGTGTGTTCTGATGGGGTGTTCAAACTAATCGAAGTTTACAAGAGCAAAAATAGACTCAATATTGTTTAAACGCTTGCGGTGAAAAGAATGTGCACACGGCTATTTTTTCCAAAACCCACACAAAATAAATGGCATCAGAAAAAGCTCCCTTTTTTTTTTTTTAATATTGCAAGTATGCTTCAGAAGGACGATGAAAGTTATTATCAAAGAGCCATGTAAGGTGAACAGATTTCTCACTAATGGTTTGGAGAATTAGAGGTTCGAGGATTTAGGCACACACAAATGCACACGTTCAGATGTAGGATTAAAAACAAAGAAGTTAACCGCCGGTTCACGGGGGAAAAATGCTACCGCCAACCACAGCTTGCAGTGCATGTGTGCGAGTGGTGCGTGCGCAGCAGTAATCACGCCATATGGCACCTCTGCTCAAGCGCGCGCCCGCGACCATGCACTGCAAGATGTGGCCGGCGGTAGCATTTTTTGAAGCCCTTACTTTAAGTCTCGCCAGACCAGCGCAAGCGCTGGTTCAGGCGAGACCTAAAAAAGGGGAGGGGTAAAAAAAAAAAAAAAAAAAGTGTGTTACCCATGTTAATTTCCATAGAGATTTTAGACCATGACTGCAGTCCGAACCGCTGAGCGGAATTAAACCGAACTTGGCAGAAAGCTAGCACTTGGTCCAGAAACTGCCCTTTTTGTGATTTGGTGTAAATCCATTCAGCAGTTTTTAAGATATTAAAAGAAAATAAATGTGTATATCTAGCGGCGCAGACCCTTCAAAAATCTTTTGCGGCGCTTTGCAAATCCACACGCCAACAGCAGAACTGGGATTGGCTGGCCGCAACCTGAGTAGAAAGTTGTGGCTGCCATTTTACACACCAGAAAATAGTCCCCAGCAGCAAATAAGATATTACATTTTGTGGAAAAGGGTAGTGGTACCCTGACCCACTGGGAGCAATATAGGGGTCTGTGTGGGCCCCGAGGTGGGAAGAAAATGCCCAGATTTTTTTCTTTCATGCGTTAACATTCACAAATCCGTTGCGACGCTCAGCAAGGCCCCAAGTGTAACTTCAGATTCGCAAATTCAGCTGAAAACTATTTTAAAAAACACCCAGACACTCACTCAGATACTTATGCACACACTCCCAGACCCACTCAGACTCATGCACTCACTCACAGACCCACTTAGACACTCATGCAGCCACTCACAGACCCACTCAGAGGCTCATGCACCCATTAACAAACCCACTAAGAGATTCACACACACTCTCACAGACCCACTATGACACTCTTGCTCCCACTCAGAGATTCATGCGCCCACTCACATCAGCTGAGTCCTAAAAACATATGCAAAAAAAGAAATAAAAGGGGGCAGGGTAGGAATACCCCAACCCTCTAGCCTTGGTCTAGGGGTCGTAGAGGTACCCCACCAGGGCAAAAGAGCATTATTTTTAAATTCACTGTAATTTTTCTGAAATATTTCGAAATATATACATTTTTTTTTAATAACAAGAACAGTCTCTCTTGCTTGTTTTTAATGTAGCCACCGAGTGGGTCACTTCCTGTGGGCATGCAGCACATTGAAAAACATGGAGGGAGGCACCTGGGCCCCCCTACTCGTGGACCACATCCTCCCTGGGCTACATTTTGAAAAATAGGAGAGACACGTGGACTACCCCAGGCTGGGGGACCCCCATGTCCAAATATTTTTTTTTTTTAAATGAAGGAGAAGGGCCATGTGGTCCCCTCCTTGGCCATATACGGCCAGGGACCACCACCTCCCTGGGGCTGGGCACAAAAAGGAAGGGGCTGTGAAACCCCCCTTCCTGGAGCCTTATAGGGCCCTGGGGTTTGCCACCCCCCAGGGCGGTTTTCCTGCTATGTCCAGAGGTACCCACCCTGGGACATAGCTGTTTGCTTTTGCTTGTCAAAAGCAAACACTCCACTTCCAGCAAACAGAATCTGTCAAAATGCTCTCACTTGCTGGAAGCAGAGGTTTCATCTCTTTCCCTCTACACATATCCAGGCAGGGAGAGTGATGAAATGATCGCTCTTGCACACAAAGAGCTGTATTTCTAGCAGCCACCTGAGTGCAAGTGCAAGAGCAATGCTGGCTCCAATAGGAGGCGGGGAGCTGGATGGGACTGCAGGGACCCTGAGGTACCCTCGACAGTCCCCATCCTACACACTGGGTGCCCTGGGTGGGACCAGAGCACCCAGGGACACACAGTCAGACCCCAGTGGATGGGGTGCCTGAGGCCGAAATCAGCTAGGGGAGGAGGGGTGCATGGCTTCCCTCCCCCATTTGTTTGTGACGAGGATTAAGGGGTGGGGATCCTGTGGCTGAAATCGGCCAGGGAAGGGGAGCCGTGTGGCCCCCCTCCCCATTAAATTAAAGCCAGGCCCTAGGGGATAGGGTCCCGAGGGTCCCAATAGGCCCAGGGACAGGAGCCACACGGTCCCCCTCCCCATTAAGGTTTTGCAAGGCATTTTTGGCCCTTAAGCTCATCTCACACAAATCAAACCTCAAAGGGAGGCACTTACAAATGTAAACATCGCAGGTGCACCCATTGAAGCTCCACTTCTGTAAAGGACAAATAATCCTTTCTCCTGGGCTTGACAAAGACAGAGCAAGTGGATTTTCTCAGCAATTCCATATTGAAAAATGATGTGAAATCCTTCGTGGACCTGACTGCTTCATTGATCTTTTGGAGCACAAGCTGTACGTGACTGTGACAAGTGGGTTCTTTGTTGTCCTGTCCTAGTGAGAGCAGAGCCCATGGTTTCCCCTTTAAACTACTACATGTATGCAAATGTTTGGTCCCACTCAAACACCCACTTAGTGTTTGGCCCCATCCACCTTCGTTGTATGCAACGGTCTTCTTGCCTTTTGCCAGGATGAAGGACAGCTTACCTAAAGGCCCTCCAGTGTGTTTTCCGCTGATTTTGATGACGTGTTTTTCATTCCGAGGAATAGGAGAACATATTCACCAAACAAAGAAGCACTTACTTCATATAGCTAGGAGGAAGTACCCTTGTTTGGTGGCGATTTACCTCTTTGTAGTCTTGTTGTCCTCTCTATAGGAGGATTCATGTTATCACATATTTCTAGATAAAAACGAACAATCACATTGCCAAAATGCACACAAGGTCACTTAAGACCTTTCTCCGTGGGCCATTACACAGATGTAGTTTAGAATACGCACTGGACAATTACCTGACAAGATAGCAGTTTCTAATTAACCAGAAGAAAGTGCTCCACTTTATTAGATATTTTGTGCAAAACTGTTGACTTTTATTAGCTAAAGGGTCAGGTGTGGTACTTTTGTGGCCCAGTCACTCACACAGCGACTTACATACCCACACAGACACTTAGACACCCATTCACACACCCAGTCATTCACACACCCACTGACAAACCCACTTGGACACTCGCACACCCACTCATGGATCCATTCACACACCCTCTCACAGACCTACTCAGACACAATCACACATACTCAGACTGACTCAGACACTGATGCACCCACTCACAGATGCACTCAGGCATTCATGCTCCCACTAACAGAACCACTCAGAAACTCATGCACACACTCACTCTCAAGGATTACAGGTTACAGTTGGGAAATAAAATGTAAACAAACTTCGGAAATTCACTTTAAAAAAAAAAAAAAAAAAAAAAGAAGAAGAGGTTACAGGGACATTATAGTTAGGAAACAACATTACAAAAACCTTAGAAATTCACGGAAAAAACAAAGGTTACAGAGACGTTATAGTTAGAAAACAGAATTTAAATAAAACATTACAAATTCACTGAATAAAACAAAGGTTACAGAGACATTATAGTTAAACTCAGCTTTCACTCATACTAAACAATCGAAATTCAGCAGTTATAGTAACTTGGACTAACTATAACTTACGCCCCTGCAATACACTACTTATGACCTCACATGTTACATCACTCATGAGATGGTCATTGACATCACTGATGACATCTAAGATGTCATCATTAATGACATCATACACGGAACCACTCACACAAACACACTCACACCTCTGTAGAACCTCTCACGCACCAACTCACACAACCACTCACATACCCATTCACGGACCCATACAACCACTCACACACCCACTCACTCGCCCACACAAACACTTACATACCCATTCACACATCTATGCAAGCACTCACATGCCCACTCGCTCACCTATACAACCACTCACACAGACACTTACTGTGCAATACAGCCACTCACACACCCCTTCACTTACCGAGACACCCACTGAAACAGCCACTTACCCACGCACCCACTTACTCACCAAGTTACTCACCCATAGAGCCACTCATGCAATCACCCACCCACCAATAGAGCCAATCACACAGACACTCACCCACCCATAAAGCCACTCTCAGGGACACTCACTCACCCATACACCACTGGTGCACCCACTCACTCACCCATAGCAAATACCAATTACATAATGGTTATAATGTATACTCCAAACTGCATTTAATCTTGGTACAAAACTAGTTGCATTAATGCCCGTTTCAATAGTACTTATTTAATATCTTCCAGTTGGGCGAAATGCAGAGCTGGCCCTTTGACCTGTAGGTTTACAAGAGGGCACTGCAAGATGTGTTTAAAAGGAATCCCACAGTCAGAGTCATATAAAGTGAATTGCCCAAGAACACAAGCAGTTTAAGGCCGATGCAAGCACTAGTAACTCTGAGCCTACAAATCTTCAACATGATCGATTTTTCACTTTCAATGCCTGTGCAGGCCAGTTACTTTTTTTTTACAAGAATACATGTAATTAAGGGAACATTGATAAATAAATCAATGTATAACAATCTAATACAGGCCAATGCTCTAATGCATACTTAGCACCCATTACTTACCCAAGCTGCCCGCCCATGTCAGTCACAGCAGCCTCAATGGTCTTGCCTGCTACTATCGGCGCCATGGCTGCTCAGATGAAATAAAAACACGTGAAAAATATGGTCCAAAAATAACGCTGTCCTTCTTCCCAGAAGGGTCACTTCATTCCACTTAAAGCTGTCTCCAGTAGGCCGCGTACATTGGGTTGGTCAGGAGTCAATCTCCTCACACGGACGCTTGGTGCAGACTCGGCTTTGGAAGATGCGCTGACTGACGCAGCACCATATATTGAGGTAAACCCGAAGGAGGGCGGGGGTAACAACAAAACTTCCACGAGCCAAATGGCTGTTTTAAGTGGGTGCTGCTAGGTTACACCCCCAAGAGGTATGTTTACAGGGGGTGGGGCGGAAAGGGCAGTATTTGGGAAATCTCTCAGTGTTTGGGGTCAATATTTGAAGTTCATTAACCTCACAGTTGTTGAAAACATGACAGGCAAATTCCTGACACTACAAATACTGACCCTTCCGCATGTTTAGCTTGCATTTGTGTTCGCAGGTGCCAAGCAAGAATCGGTTTGTAAGCAGTTTGGCGGTACAGAAAGTGAAAGTGGCAGTTTCCGGTGTTTTCGGTCGGCAAACGAAAGAAAGAAACTCTTTTAAAGAAAGATACTGTCAATGCATGTAACACTTTATTTTATCAGGTTACCCACTCGCTGCGTTTGACGAGTAAAACGTAGACTAACTAGATTTCAACGAGCGGCGGAAGTAGGGCCGAAAGACAGGGTCCGTTTATGGCAAAAGCGACGTTTTGTAAAGAAAGAGCTCATGTATTGTATCCCATTACAGAGTAGCACTTTTAGCATTGGAAACCCGCATGGGTACCTAAGTGAAGGTTACCTGTTTGATTGAACTATGTTACATAACATCATACTATCAGCTGCCATGTTTTCCCAACTCCATGCGACAGTTCAGTTTTTTAGGTCTCGCCTGAGACAGCGCTTTAGCGCTGCCTCTGGCGAGACTTATAGTAAGCGAGTTTTGGAAGTGCAAACAGTGCTTTTCAGGCCGCCAACTACAGTGCATGTGCGCCGGGCGCGCGCACCATTTGGCAGCCTGAAAAGCACTGCCTGATCACTTCCTTTGATGTCCTCAGTGAGCCGCGCGGCCACGGAGGACATCAAAGTGCACACCATTTGCACTGTGCCCGCCCCCACTCCCTCCTCGTAAACTTCAGTGCGCGCTTGTCATTTTTACACTTTAGCACTCGTGCTTTTGTGGCATTTGAACAGCAGCGTGTTTCCCCTTATGATGTTGTGGCTGCTAAAAAACATTGTGCTTCTCCTTTATAGTTAAATACTTATTTACGTCGGAAAAGGGCAAGTTAGCTTGTGTGCACGTTTAAAAGTTTTACCCACCTCCTCCCTCCCGTCTATGCCTGCTCCGTCCACAAATCACTCCCAGTCCCTCCCCCGTCACTACTGTTAAAACCACCCTTTGGCCTTTGATGTCCGCAATTCATTGTCATCGGTGTTTCTAACTGGCCTCCCCCCAGGATCGGCTCAGAGTCTCTGTGCAGACATGTTCGCAGCGTCGAAGCGCTTTGATGTTTTTTACCCTCACTCGGCCTGCATCTCGAGAGCCAAATGTGGGCACCGGAACGGGCTTCATGTCGAAGATCCTAACAGAGCATATTTACATGAGAGTGAGTAGCGCTACATAGCCGCCCTAGATAATAATAATAATAAACAGAATTTTATGCGCGCTTGTCATTTTTACACTTTAGCACTCGTGCTTTTGTGGCATTTGAACAGCAGCGTGTTTCCCCTTATGATTTTGTGGCTGCTAAAAAACATTGTGCTTCTCCTTTATAGTTAAATACTTATTACGTCGGAAAAGGGCAAGTTAGCTTGTGTGCACGTTTAAAAGTTTTACCCACCTCCTCCCTCCCGTCTATGCCTGCTCCGTCCACAAATCACTCCCAGTCCCTCCCCCGTCACTACTGTTAAAACCACCCTTTGGCCTTTGATGTCCGCAATTCATTGTCATCGGTGTTTCTAACTGGCCTCCCCCCAGGATCGGCTCAGAGTCTCTGTGCAGACATGTTCGCAGCGTCGAAGCGCTTTGATGTTTTTTACCCTCACTCGGCCTGCATCTCGAGAGCCAAATGTGGGCACCGGAACGGGCTTCATGTCGAAGATCCTAACAGAGCATATTTACATGAGAGTGAGTAGCGCTACATAGCCGCCCTAGATAATAATAATAATAAACAGAATTTTATTAAGCGCACAGCTACCCCCAACGGGGGTCCCGTAAACGCGTGTTCACAGTGCTGGCACAACTGATTAATAATGTGCGCTAATATGCTCATTCAATGCAAAGGGCTAACGTGTTATGTATACGTTTTATACTGCACCACCCCTTTGCAGCTCAGCGCCTCGACGCACCCACAAATTTACATTGTGGTTGAAGGAGAAATCTGGATACATGTCAACACTCCCAGCTACTGTCCCCAATAGTGACCCATGACTGAAAGCTCTCAAAACACATAATCCTAAAACAAGCATTTGCAATGCAATAGGTCTCGCAGTTGTTAAGAGTTTGAGCTATTGGCACTGTAAATGGCAATGCCTTTTATTTATGTGTGGGTTTTTAAAACATAAATAAAAGGCATTGTCATATACAATGCCAATAGCTCAAACTCGTATAAATGCGAGACCTATTGCATTACAAATGCTTGTTTCTTCTTTGCATTCTGGGACTTGATATCCTGGTTTCCAAAGCCACAATCCATGCTACAAGCCAACGATGCACATAAAAAACCTTGCTTGGACGAGCTAGTGTAGCGTGGACCCGGTACCCTAGCTATGGTTTTGTCATGCATGACGGGTTTGGATGTGTTTGCAGTTTACAGAAAAACTGCTGTATATATTTTTAACACTTATTTTTGATGCTACATGAATATTGCATTTTTTTATGGAAACAAACCGTTTAATGAACACAAGAAAGACCTTATTTAATGAAATGCCATACAAGGGCAGGCTCTTAGCGTGAAGGAGGATGGTAATATTCTAACTGAAAATCCCGTTCTTCATAGGGAAGAAAAATAAAAACACCGCGGCAGCCCCGGCATTGGGCATCAGCAGAGCTCTCAAGTTTCCCAGGTCCATGCATGACTTGTTTGCATTCTGGGATTTGTAGTTTTATTTATGACATTATAAAATAATGGCAACAACTCCCACAATGCAGTCCAAAAGCTCGGACTGGATGAGCTATTCCTACATGGACATTAGAAACTTGGAAGCTCTGCAGAAGTTATTTGGATAAAATGCAGACAGTTTACTAATATGAAGGAAGCAGGGCCACACTTTTCAGGGCCCCACCTGCCTGCTGCAAAAAGTTTTAATGTTATACTAAAAGCAAGCCATGCGGTTCATCATGATGTGGCACCTACTGGCAGCTGCTAAAATGGTTAGCACCAGATGCTATTGCTCTCTGCAAATGACAAACTGTGAGCTTCTTCCGTTCCATGGGGAACATTTTTTCTATTCAGAATGAGGTGTTTGATGTAAGAAAACAGGGGTCATCTTACCGTAAGGGCGCACTGTCCCTGTTTTTGCTGTGGTGCAACAATCACTCGCTGTGCTGAACTAAAACAGGGACATTGAGCACTGTTGCTGATAATGCACTGCCCCATGGCAACCTAAAAATTGTACTTCGGTGTAGGCAGCGCATTAGTGAAAGATGGACCAGCTGATTAAAGCAGTCAGAGACGTTTTAAGGCATATAAAAAGTGCCCACGCCCCCCACTTTTTCTAGGGCCTCCATGATAAAGTGATCTTCCTCCCTCTCTTTCAGTCAGAACTTCTCTCTGCCTATCTCTACTTCTGACTTTCACTACCAAGCGTACATTTTTAGGACTATTGGGGCCTTAGGAAAGACTGTCAGCTGTTTTTGTGTGAGAGTTAAAGTATAATGCAATACTGTTTACCATTGATTAGGCTTGAATTAGCAGAAAATAGGTAATAAAATTGTAATTTCATCTTAATTGGGGCCCGAAAATATCTCATGCCCAGGGCACTGAGAATTCTTAACATGACACTGGAAGCAGCCGGTTTGCCTTTCACTGTGCATGTGGCCTAGCCTGCACCTTCTCGGTGGGCAGAGGTCCCCCTGCAGGCGAGAGGAGTGAGTGACTGCCCCCACCTTCAGGGGAATGTCTGGGTGGCCCAAGGGACCCCCGTTTCACCCTCCAGAGAGGTACCCTGGGGTGGGGGGGTGCACTATATGTGAACCACTTCTCTGTGGTACACAGTAAGTACTCCTCCTGCCAGCCACTTTGCCTATGCACTTGGGTTGATTGTATGGTGGAGGTGCACAAGAAAAGTGTGTCCCTTATTTGCAGGGGACATGTCACCATGCAAATGAGGGACTGCTGCTCTAGGATGGTGCCCGTGCTACATGGGCACTGGCACTATCTGCATCACAGAAGGGGCTGCACAAGCATCTGTGCATCTTCCTTAATACCAAACTGTTCTGGGGAGCAGAAAGCGGGTGCACTCACGTGCTGCGCTCCCAAGGCAGTTTATGAAATCCCGCCCATGAGTGGGACCCCATATGAAGTGTTTTAACAAGGTCTCAAAAGAGCTTCTGTCATGCCTTTATGCAGAGCTCTCAAGTTTACCTGTTCCTTGCACGAGTAGCTCATGTAGTCCTGGTATTTCCGTTGAATTCCTGGGACTTGTAATCCTAGTTTTATAACGGGTGAACCAGCACTACAAATCTCTCCAAGCAACCAAAAACCTGGGCTGAATGAGCTATTCAAGCATGGAACTGAAAGTTCTCTTCATATTAGAAGTCGCGGTTTGAAACAGTCTCGCTGTTCGTTAACATAGGCAGCACAGAGCCCTGGATATTTTTGAACTGTGCCTCATTTTAGATATGGCCTTGGCAATGCGTTGGTTCACAAATTTCTAAATAGCTCAACCCTTCCAATAGTTTTCTTTAGTTTCTGGTGCTTGTAGTCATGGTTTTATAATGGGTTAATCAAAACTACAATTCTACAAATCCAACAAAAATAACCTGGACTGGATTGGAGCAGTTAGTAATCTCTTGTGTAAATATGTTAAGTCATGTATCCATCCCCGCATGCATCAGACGTGTTGGCCATCAGTCGAATACTGGCTCTCCAGAAAGTCCCCTCTCAGCAATCATACTGTGTGCCTGTTACCACTCCCATATCTTCACTTCTCTTTATACTCTTTCCTCCATTGATTCTCTATAAAGAGAGTAAGTGCCACTCCCTGTGCATCTTCTCCCACCATCACTCAGTAGACAATGGCTCGCTTACTGGAGAACAGTCAGCAGGTACATGTTGCAGAGCCACACAGGATGCTAAACAATTGTTGCTTTTCTTATTTACTTTGAAAACGCGATTTGTGCAAAGTAAGATTACCTTGTGACTTACAGAAAAATATATGAAATATAGAGATCTCACATAATAGAGAGTGGAAATCTCTGTAATGTTAGCATGAATAGCACTTTAAATAAGGTTAATTTTAATATGGTGATCTTGAACACACAATATTTCATTCAGAATATTAGTTTTCCTGGCTCCATGCCTGTCACACAGATACCTTAAAAGAGTGCTTCCATGTTTGCATAAATAGTACCTGACTTGTCTGATACATGCATTGTTATAATGAAATGCCCTGCCACACACAGCAATGCATTATCACACATAGAAAGGTAAAAACACTTGTTAAAATACTTTTGCCTATCATAAAGATCTAGGAGTTTTTTCAAACACTACGTAATTGTTTATGTTTGAAGTAACATGAAGCGACAACATTATGAAACAAATGTGAGATATGCTTGTACCTGAAGACCTGTTACCAGCACACCTTTGTTTATCTCAGGGCCGAAGTGCAATAACACTAAGGGAAAAAAATCTGGCACTGCTAGACTAACATGCAGCTCAGTGGAGCTGGCGCTAGTCTCATGCTGCCGGTGGGTGGTAAATATTCTTTGTAGAACATGATTAAGCATGCACAGGTAGAGGGAGTTGGGACAGCTGCCAGGCCAATCAAAAAATATGTAACTAAGAGGGCTTCTGCCAGCCCAGACAGCCTGTATTTAAAACTGGGCCTCCAATGAAAACATAAAATGACAGCCCAGGGGCCAGAAATGTATTGACAGTGGGCCCCCTGCAAAGTACATGTAGGCCCCGCCCACACTCCAGACCCATTCAGGAGCTCTCAGACTAGGGGCCTGCCGTCCATGCAAAGTTCCGGAGGTGGCCCTCTGGAACTACGACCTCCCACACCGCAGGGGCTGCGGGGGCTATTATTTTGCCACTGAGCATGCTTTATATAGTGCTGGGCTGACTACCCTGAGGGTCAAGAGCTCCAGCGGTTGTAGTGCTAGAGGCACTCTTGTGGTCTGACACCAATTGATGACCTTTAACTACCATCATTTCAATTGACTTCGGTGTGTTATTTTATCCCAGCCTGAATGTACGACGTCCTGCATATGCCTTGTTTCTATTGAAGGTTTTGTTCTTGTAATCTTGCAATCTTACAGTGGGAGCTGTCACAGTAGAACAGCCTTGCCAAGAACAGAACGTGTGGGATGTGCATTTAAAAGCATGAGAGAGAGAGAGGTGTGGAATATACTTTTTGGTCTCGAAGCGCAGTGTTATGAGCAGTGGTGCACAAATGTGGACTGTGTTGTACATTGAGAGATGAAGTATGTGATGCTATAGGCAGTGGTACACAAATGTGCATTGTGTTGTACATTGGGAAGAATTATGGCGTTTTTACTACTGGCTTTGACATGGCCTCATGTCATCCTAAATTCTGACTCTGCTTTGCTTGAGCTTTTTCTGCGTGCACAAACAGGCTTGCAAGTTGTTTGGGTTAATCATGTTCAATGATTGTTTAATGTACCCTGGAAGACTTTCGTATGCTTCGTTAAGATAAAGGCTGGAACATGCAAGAATGTAGAGTGAACATGTGAACTCCTTCCTGCCGTGGAATGCTTGCCTGGGAGCTGGCCAGTTCCAGAAAGTTTCCTTGGCGTAGAGGGGGCAGACTCTCAAACCTTCTAGTGTGTGTTTTTGTGACTATAAAGCTGAGGGTTGTTGACAGCCAAGGTGGGAGCTCACTTACAGAGTAGACGTACTGCTGTAAGATGAACTGAACTTGAGTCCCAGTCGAGAGTTCAAGCCCAGCTGTGAATGTGCCCCCCATCTTGAGTTGGCAATGATTTCAAGTGAACAATCGGGTGAGGTGATTTGTTTCTGACTAGTGCCATTGTGATGCGTGGTTCTATCGGCTGTGGTCATTTGAGGTGTTTTCTTTGTGATGTGTGAATGAGTCAGAGTCCACATCCAAAGTAATCATTTGATTTATTCAGTGTATATATTTCTCTTATAGGACGTCCAGTATATTTGCTTGAATTTGATCTCATATTATTTCCTGCTTGTATTTCATATCAATGCATTTAACTGTTGCATTTACCAAGTGTATTATTATTGCTTGCATAAAAATATATTTCTTAATATACCTTGGAATGTGGTTTGTTTGGCATCTGGGAAAGCCTTTCTGTTAGAGAGTGCTGCATAAATAAAACCCCAAGCCTTATTCTAAAAAGAGAGTCTTTGCATTTTGTAAAATAAAACCCTTTTCTAGGTATTGTTGTGTTTTATGTTTTGCTCCGCCGTGTTTGAATCACCGTGTGGGAGATTCTGTATTATCTGAAAGGTGTAGCAAGACAGCGGTGTACTTGGTGCTCAATTTAGGTCCACTATTAAGTCCGTCCCAGGACTTCCCGCAACCCCTTCGTTAATTTTCTTCTTTAGGTCATTTGATTGGGCACTTGTTGTGTTAACGAAGATGTTTCATTGCTCATAAATGAGACAATTTTAATACAGATCTGTGACAAATGTAGTAGGAAAGGTCTTTGCTTGATGTATCCCCTTACCAAATAGCTACCTTTCTTCAGAATGCGCTTTTGCATCCTTCAGCGGGTATACAAAAAAATTAAAAAAATTGTGACATAGCATCATGTTGTTACGTACTCATGTGTGGTAACACCTGCATGCATTTATGCCATCATGCTGGTGCCAACCTACAGTAAAAATAAAGCTGCACCAGCATCTTGACATGTGTGATGCATGCTGAAGCATGCACCATCATACAGGGCTGGCCATTTTATTTATTTATGTTTTAGGATTTTCAGCATCAGCAGCAACCTGCTTTTTTCCTTTTTGCTGATGATGAAGAGCATCAGCAGCAAGCATTGGCAAAACCAAAAAGTTGACTAATACCTTTCCAAGGCGATACTTATTGCCTTTGCCAAAGCTTGTGTTACAGTGAGAACTTTTTAACAAATTCAATAGGAAGGGTTTTACATTGTGAATTCGGTGACAAATGCAATAGAAAGGAGTTTAGAATGTAAACTCTGTGACAAATACCACAGAAGGGGCCAGCACTTCATACAAATGTACAAGTACCTTAGAGGAAAAAGTTTGTCTTCTAGTCCTGAAACAAGCACTCACGCTTCAAAATGAAAGGGTGGCTTTACATTTGGGGAGGTTTTGAGTGGATTAAAGGGACTGCTCGTCTGATTAAAACAATATTGAATAATACCTGGGATGTCTGCAATTGGCGTTTTTTGAAAGTCACTCACCGTTGAAGTTGGAGTGTTTATATTGCTTGAGGAGGCTGCACCCCACCTATCTTAATAAGAATTCAGGGTTGTGAATGAGATCAGTGGCCCTCCATGTGTATGGTGTCTTCTTTGGAGTGAGTGACGCATGGTCATGAAGAATGCACACTAGTGTGCAACCCTCACTACGCATGCATGCCGACATGTCACAACTTTGATTGGAAACAGAGACTTTAATTGGTGGGAGCAGTGGATTATAACAAACGGATGTAATTCATACAACTTTGCAAAACACGGATGAGAAGTGCATCAACAAATGCTGAGATGGAGAAGAGAGCAATTCGCTAGAGAATCATTTACTTACATTTCTGTAGATATTATTTGACATTGTGTCTGATTTTAATAAACAGCATCTCAGTTTCCTCATGTGGTAGTGTCTCCTAATGCACAGAAGTCCTAGAGGTTTTAAGACAATGACTGCATGGATAAACATATCAAACAACAATGACAATGTAATATATGTTTTTTTTCTATCTTGTTTTGAGTAATCAAACTTTATTTCTGCAGGTAATCATTTTGAACTCGGGTGTCATTTTGGATAATGGTGCAGAGGAGTTCTTGTTCTGTTGTACTGTCCCTATGATTTCAAGCTCTACATTATGTTGAAATTACATTACTGTCTAGCATCACATCCTTCGTATTGGGTTTAAAATGCAGAACTTTAATGCACCCCCTTTCTTCTTATCTAGTCTTGCCTCTATTGCACTTGGGTAAAGGGAAGAAGGTGTTTTGCCATTACCTGAGTATGTGGTAGGTCAACTTTTGATGTGCTGCTTAGGACCTGAAGACCATGAAGTATTTGAACGTCTTCCTCAACTGCCAATGGATGAGGCCTTGATCTTAGTGAATATAAGATTTGTGTTAAGAAACTTGGCATGCATTATCGACACAAAGTGAGCACAATATTGGAACAGTATCTCTTTGGGAAGAAAACTCAAAGAGCTGGTGAGACAGTTAAGGAGTTGTATTCACAAAACTGTGGACACTGGCTTCAACATACTATTTTGGTAGCAGTTTTGGTGAATGTGTGAGAGGCCAATTTATGCTGGGTTGTAGCATGGAGGAGTCAAGAAAATGTTTGTGTCAAAAGGATGAACCCTCCTTAAAGGAATCTTTAACAATTGCTACGACGTGAGAACACACCACGTTTGAAAGAGTTACAAACGAGAACTGTCGTGGATTTAAGGGAAACAATGACAAGGTGTAAGTGGTTAGAAAAAAGTATAATATGAGGGAGATGGAAAATTTCAAGGAAGGTTTTATAAGTGTGGAGCACATTGCAAACAACAAAGACTATCTGGGATGTAAGGTAATCTGTAAATTATGCGGAAGAAAGAGGGATTATGCCAAGTGTTGTAGGACTGAATGGAACATGAAAGCTATAGAATTGAACTGTGATGAAGGAGAGAAATGCAAGGAGGTGGTTATACAGATAATTTGCTAGTGTGAAATTGGCCCAATTGAGGAAGTACAAAATGAAAATGTTCCCATAAACATGGTATTTGGATCAGTTGTGAAAAATGCATTAATTTCCAGGGAGATATTTGAGAAAGAATTAAGAAGGAAAGTCAAACTATGCAAGCATGATATTAGTCCCAAGGGAAGTGATGGAGAGCCCATCAAGCTATTAGGCTACTTTATGGGTTGTATACAGTTTGAAGGAAGATACGCTTCTGGTAAGATCTTCATATACATTAGTCGTGCCAGCAGTCAAATTAAATTAACAAGCAGATATTACCCAAGTTTGTACAGAGACTTTATGAGAAGGAATTCTCTGAAGTTTTTAGGAAGATCTAGGATGCCTTAGGGGTTCTGTTCATATGATTAAGCTAAAGGAGGATTCACAACAAAGGTTGGAAGAGTCAGAAATGTGGCTATCATGGTTCGAGAATCTATGACTAATAAACTGAAGAAAAAAAAGAAAAATCATGTAATTGAAGAGGTAGAGGCAATGGAATTGTTGCATGCAAGGCCACTGGCGAGACCAGATTGTCTATTGATGTATGCAAACTAAACAAATGTGTTGTCATGGACCATTACCCACTACCAAGTATCATGGGGAGGCTGCTAATGCTCCATTGGGCTGAGTATTTTTCCTTGCTGGATCTGTCTTCAGGTAATCACCAGATCAAGCTGCACCATAAATCACCAGTATTGTCATCATTTGTTCCCCCCTTTTGGAACGTTTAGATTCTTGTTGATGCCATTTGGTTTAATATCCACAGCTTTGCTCTTCCAACAAGTCACAAAGAGGGTCTAGAAAAGGCATAACTGGCATGAAGTTGTATTAAGATGATGTTTGACTATATGGTAAAAACAATGGTGCACATGTTCAGAGATTGCAAGATCTTTGAAAGAGTTTAAAAGTAGTCTTACACTGAAGATAGAGAAATGCAAGTTTAATGTGACAATGACAGAGTATGTAGAGCGCAAGATAACGCCAGTGGGTTTTGAACCTGGGCGTTAGTCAGAGCCATATACTTATGTCAAGTCTAATTACCATGACGCGTACCTTGTGCACAATCTATATGCCACCATATGCATATTACCCCTCAGCATTAGTGATCCCCTAGACAACCCCTCTACCTATGTATACGCCAGTATAGGTGACCCCCTAAGCATGGCTGCCCTCCTCATCCCTGGCCAAACCACTGTTTTGTAAGAACTCATGTTGACACAATGACAATGCATAGATTATATTCCAAACTTAGATAAAAAGCACAGCCCCACACCCCACATTCAACTTTGCCCCCTTTCAGTGACACGAGCCATGGAAGAGCGAGATCTCGTCCCCACCTGATTTCGGCAGCCATCTTGGGGCATGGTCTATAAAGATCGCACCCTAGGCCTTCAGCTGTCGCTTGGCTTTGCAGACTTACCTGAAGGAGGTTTTCCGGCTCCCACAGCTTCCTGATCTCTGCCAGGCTCCTGCTGCAAGGATTCTTTTTCTTGGCAGCCCAATCCTGTCCTTCTTCAACTCCTGGCTCCCTAATCTCAGCACCTACAAAAAAGAAGAACATAGAGATTAAACAACCATCAAAGATCGCGCTCAATTCTGCGCATCACTGCATCTATCAAAGATCAGTGCATTGTGCCTAAAACATTGGGCAGTTGTGAAAAAACACCAAAGCAATAGCGTTTTGGGATATCGCCTCACTGTAATTTCGACCTATGCAGGAATAGGTGCAAGATTTGTAAAGCAGAAAGTAATTAACCTATGAGCTAATAGGTTGTAGGAAACTCATGAGTAAGGGCAGTTGAGCTTTGTGCATATTCCTAGAACACTGATTACTCGCATTGCTAACCTATAAAGGAATAGGGGTGCTTATCGAAAGAATAGCGCTACTGAACATTGAACTTTGTTTTGCACCCCAATTACTAACCTATGTGGCAGTAGGTTGCAGGTTTCTTGAAAGCACATTGAGTTAATGTTGATGGTGTGTGTTTGTACTAACATAGGGGATACCGTGTATACAAACAAATTGTGGCATTGTGATCTTGCATATTGTAGGAAAGTGCCCTTTTTTTACATGACCACACCCACTTTTTGCCTGGTATTTGATGCAATTTTGACTGAAGGTTCACTGGGTTCCTGCTAAGTAGATTCACAGTGTCGGTGCTCTTTCTCTAAAATAAGGTAACTGTGCAATTGTTCTTCAATTGGCAAGACCTTTAGCACCCCTGTAAGGCTCTAGTAAATGGTACCCCTGGTACCTAGGTCATAGGTAATACAGAGGGCCCCTAAGGGCTATAGCGGTATTGTGCCACCTTAAGGGACCCACCAACAAATTCATACAGACTGCCGTTGCAGGCGGTGTGAAATGGTGCAGACAAATGTGAAAAACATGACCTGGTGCACACCCTCTGTGCCATGCCTACAGACACTGCATGCAATGTATGTATGTCACATGTACAGTAGGCCTTCTAGCCCTAAGGCAGGGTGCATTCTATTCACACCCTCCACCCTCAGAGCCTAGGTTTAGTGTGGCCGGAGACTTTTGCCATCTTGAAAATGTCCTGACACATTGCATTGTGGGCCTGTTTGAAGTAATGCAAATATGAACTGCTGCAAAAATGGGTAGGGTTATCCGTGGGAACCTTTACACCATTGGTTAAAGAGAAGTCAGAAGTCACCTTCACCCACTCACTGGTGCCAGCCATAAATGTGGAACCCCAAACACCCTATTCAGAACAATTTCTGGTTCTGTGGAAGATCAGAAGAGGAAAGGACCTGCTGTCTTTGACTTGATGGGAGCCCTGAAGGACTGGACCCGGGACAAAGAGGTGGACTCCAAGGATCAGTTGGCTTACCTCCTGCATGGCTATCGGGACACAACAAGCTACATGAGCCCTTTACCGTGGAGATTACAGCTGACCAGTAGCAACTGGACCTAGACTGGACCTGCTGGTGGCCTCTGCTAAAGTGAGTATGGCCTTTACTAGCTGCCCCCTGAGGTCCTGGAAGCCGTACATTTAACCGAGAGGCGCTGCTCCAGAAACTCTGAAAACTAGGGAATTAAACAACTAAGTGAGAAGGTAAAATCTTTGACTGGATAAACCTAGTTGGTGTATGCGACCTGTGCTCCATTGTCGTCATCCTGACATTGCATCTAGATTGAAGTTCAGCACAATCTTAGACTATGTGTGGCACTTGGCAGTTTTCTGCAGTATTTCCACATAAAACATTAAAAGTCATATCTCCTGTATTCATCATTGGATTGTTGTCATTTTTAAAAATTAAATTCTACTCTATTGTTCTTATTCGATTTGGGATTTTTTAAATTATTTTACATTTTGATGTTATTACAGTTTTGGTACTGGATAAATACTTTACACGTTGCCCTCACTTAAGCAAGTCTGCTCTGTGCCATAGATACCAGGGGGTTGAGCTCAGGTTAATTTAATGATTAGGAAGGTTCGCCCTGAAAAACATTTGAATTTTATTTTTAAGTGGACAGTTGCCCACTCCAAATAATAATCCAATTTCTTACAAGACTTATAAACTGTTTAGAACCTCTAGTTATCAGACCATGTGATATGGAAACTGAATAGAGTGATGAAATATTTACCTATGTGTGAGAGACGGAGAAATGAGAAAGTATAAATGTTGCCTATGTTCCCAGTTTAAAATGATACATTGTAAATATTACATATGTCATCTAATATTAATTGTTTCCCTTGATCATTGGGATTATCCTGGGATATCATTGCAACTATTTGTGTTGGTAAGAAATGGAGGTGTGTGTGTGTGGTATTGTTAGAACCTGTAAGTTGAACTCCGACTGATATGAATCTTATGATTCAGTCCAAGGGGGAGTTGGAGAGAGGAAGAGTTCTAGTGCACACTATAGCTGAGGTTGTTTTTGCTGTAGTTTAATATCTGTAAACATTTACAAATTTAGATAGCATGCACCTTTTATTACAAAGAACAGTTCCACGCACTGTACAGACCTGGAGTAGGCTCACTTGAACACAGAGGCTAGAAGTACTCAGACTGAAGGAAATAAGGAGTGGAGTAGAGAAGGCTCAGGTTATCCTGATTGCTCCTTACTAGCCCAGATGTCATTGGTTTCCTCTCCTTACAGCTCCGCCCAAGATTACAGAGATCATCTATTTGTCTGTTTTTCTAAGTGGTTTGCAGGGTGTTCCTTTTGAGCCACTGGAGGAATCAGAATTGGTCTGTTTGTTGGCTAAGGTATTTTTCTTAGTGGTCATTACTTCAGCTTAACGTCTGGGGGAATTAGGGACTCTCATGGCTGTTGAAACTCTTCCCTGATCGAGAAGTACTTAGGTTACCTAAGTTTGTTCCTAAGGTGTCTTCTTCCTTTCATTATGTGCAGGAGGTCATTTTGCCTGTATTTCCAGATTCCTCTTCAACTTCTCTTATTTCTTTTTCAGAAGGGCCCTTCTGATCTATTTAGAGCATACAATGTATTTTCTGGTTTCAAACTCCTTGTTTATTGCACATAGTTCTGCGGCAAAGGAAAATAAGGTTTCTACTCAAACCCTGAGTAGATGGGTCCATCAGGCCATTGCTTGTGCATATTCTGTGGTGGGGGAGCCTCTTTCAACTGATGTCCAAGGTCACTCAACTAGTGCAGTTTCCACTTCCTGGGTAGAGGCAGGAGGAGTTTCCCTGTTGGACATTTGCCAGTCAATCTTCACAAGAAGCTTCATTAATCATTTTCATCTTTCTGTTTGTGATGATTTGGATGGATATTTTGGATCTAAAATTTTGACTACAGCAATGAAGTAATTGTTTTCTCCTTTTTTCTAATAAACATTTATTGCATTTGTACTATATGGTCCAACATTGTTTTTCTCTGGACTTGGATACATCCTCAGATGTTAGGACTGGGATGAGGAGTACCTCATGGGGGGTGGGAGTGAGGTAATTTACCTGTTACTTACTGTTAATCATCATTCCCCCAATTAGGGATTTCTTCCCATGGGGGTGGGAGTGAGGTAATTTACCTGTTACTTACTGTTAATCTTTATTCCCCCAATTAGGGATTTCTTCCTTGTCCCAGTCCTCTTCCACCCCCCACCCCCCCTTCCCTCCCTGGTTGCACATTGTGGTGCGTAGCTTGGATCATAACAGAAGGAGGAGGAGTTAATAAAAACGTCTTATAAAATAAATACTTATTTGCTATACCTGTCATGAGAGGGACGTGCCCTCAGATGTTAGGACTGGGATGAGGAGGACCCCAATAAGGATATTGAATATTACCTGTAAGTAATGGGTTCAATAACAAATATCCATTTGGTTTTCACACAAGAACACAGGAGAGGAAGCACTGCCCACAATTACATGGATTGACATGCCCATCCCATTCTCTTCCCCTATTCTGAAATTGCATTATCACATCAATAGGCAACCACGCATCATCTGTGCTACACCACCATTCTATAATGGGTTCAAGGGAAAGGGTCTGAGAGACATTAATGAATATGAAAACATTACATTACATATGCCTGAGAAATGTATGATTGCTAATGTATAAATACTATTATTACGGAGAAATCCATTGATCAAAAGTATCGCCACATCACTTGGATGTGTAAATAATTTGAAAATAAATTCCCATACCTTTTCACACTAGCCATACACATAGTTTGCTGAATTGTAACACATCCATGTAAGTGAATTGATGTGCTTTGCTGAATGAGAACATCAGATAAGAATATTTGTGTTTACATACTATTTCTCTTGTCAAACTGTGTGAATCCATCACCAAGCTCAATAGCTGTTCTGGTGTGGGGCGATACGCAGGAAATCATCTAGCTGCTCATGAATAAAAGATTACAACAGGGATTTGTTTTTAATTAAGTGCTAAGTAAAGCCAGCTATAAACCTCCAGTGATGGTAACTGGAGATTTGCTATGTTGAAAACATGGATATATTGGCTTACACTAAACTGTTCACTTATGAATATGTATAAGTCAAATAAATAATACAATATTCTATTGAAGTCGTCAAGCTAATCTCAATATGTGTTTCTCTAGCCTAGTAGTTAAGAAAAATGTTCTTCTACTCTTCCTCATAAAAGGTAACATTGCCTGTACGTATTTAGGTGCCTGAAAAAGAAAGTTCCCCAGGAAAACTGTGATTGGACTTGGAGGAGAGAACTGTTCCAGAAACATCCGTCACCTTACCCCACAAGTTCTGTGTCCTGGTCAGGTGGCTCAGTGGACTAACACATCCTCTGCAGAAATCATCCGTTAACATCCTGGCAGGTCCATTCTACCTTTCACCCTTCTGAGGCCAAGAAAATACGATTGGGTTGGGGAACAACAAACATTGGTGAATAAGTGCGAGGTGACCCTTTTGGGGTAACGTGCGTTTCACGAGAAAATACTTCTACACAGTTGACAAAGTGCTCCTAAAGATGTGTTGTTGTTTCTTGTTGCACTTTTATGGAGAAGGTCCTTTAATTCTTTTTCTCCCTCAACAGTCCTCCAGCTCTTCAATAGACTAGATTTTCTTTCATCCTGTTACCATTTTTTTCTGTATGGCATTTCAAATTGCAGGAATAATACTTTTACTATTACTCTTTTAAAATGCTCACACTCTTTCTACTTGCATGTCCTCCGTGCTTCCTCTTCCATCACCTATCCATCTCTTCATCATTTTCACTGTACCAAGGAGCAGCTCCTTTTCGTGGCCGAAGTAAATGAGAAAGCACTGGCAAAAGCAAATGGGTCTGGCTTTAGTGTGCTAACGTTTACAAATGCAGACATGCACAAATACCATTTAGCACGTTGGAGCGAGGGCTCATTGCTTTGCATATGCAGGGGATGTTCAGAATGCATATAGATTATACAAAATTGAAAGTGACAAATGGTGTGATGACTTTGGGGTTGATTCCGATCTCGTTCGGAAAGCATACTGAACGACTCGGTTACGGAATGCTTTCCGGACGACTCGGATTGGGTGAGTCTGTCTGAACAAGTACGATGCATCCATATGCATCCGGATACCATTCGGTCGGACTCTCATTGACTTCAATGGGAGCCTGTGTACCGAACGTGAACACAGGCTCCCATTGAATAAAGGGGTCGCTGGGGAAAACCTTGCACCCTGTGGTGGGCGCCCCATGGTGCCTGCCACACTATGCATGTTTGGGAGGAGGGGACCAATGGGTACACCCACGGGCACAGGTTTGAGGGCCCTAGGTGAAGGGGAGCCTGCTCCAGGCCCCCAAAGACTGATTCCGGCAGCAGTTTCTTTCCAAGCTATCCAAATCGGAAAGGCTGTCCGAATCATTCATCGTACTTGGTCACGCAGAAGCCAAGTCGATAGAGCTGTACAAATCATCTCCGGAAAGGCTCGATCTCTATGGATGCCTTTCGAAACCGATTCGGTCAGCGCTAAGGGTTTCCAGGCATTGTACTTGGTTGTTCGGAACTGGGAATGTATCGGTCAAAAACAAGGGCTCCGGATTGGTCACAGCCGAATTCGATTGGGATCCCTTCCAAACAAGATCAGAATCAATCCCTTTTTCTTTGACCATGTACAGCACTCTGCTGTTTTTTGTCTAAGTTTGCATTATAAAAATACCACATACATACACATACATGATTGAATATTCCATTCAGATGTAAAATAATCCCAGATTCACTGGGAGGAATTGTACATCCAACAGTCAATGGCACGATGTTACAGAGAAATATTACTCTGATTGGAGCAAAAGCCCACCCTACCCATTTTTTTTTTTTAAACGTGTAACATTATTTCTAAAGACAGCTGCATTTTTAAGAGAGTTGTAAAAAAAATACCAAAATTCGTTTTTGCTCTGATAGTTTCTTTTTGGGCATTCCCAATGTCTTTGCTATTTAGATTTCATGCATCATGCATCTTAGAAAATATTAGAATTTTTTAGATGAATTGTGAAACTTTGTTTGCCTTTCACTAGGATCCAATGCCATGTCTCTTTGGTAATTATTGTTAAGTCATCAGCCTTGAATTTGTATTTTTGTAGGCACTTCAAATGTTTAGTATTTATCTTACTCGTGAGCCAGCATTGTCCCGGGTTTTCAGGGTCCCTTTGTTAGTCATAAATACATGTCCTGGTGAGGGCGTTAAGTGGGATGAAAAAAATGGAAGGTTTCTAATATGGGCTTGGCCTAATAAGCATAATTAGGAATCCTTTCCAAGAGGCATGGTGGATGTAATTAAGACAGTGGCTTTAAACTTGTAAATTGAAATGCTGTGCTTCCCATAGTGTACTACCCAACCAGTATTTTTCGTGCTTCTCAGAGAGCTTTCTGTTATTGCATCCAGTCATGTTACACTGTAACAGACATTCAACCTAGAACAAGCTAAACCTATTGACTTTTCCAATGCTTGTTAACCGTATTACATAAACGAGTACCAACACATGAATAATATGAGTCTGTGAATTAATCATTAAAAAAATCTGTGTAAGGGGTTTCAGCTTTTGGAGTGTCTCAATCATCTAGTTCTTCTCTTCACACCCCTTACCTCTGCAGTCTCTCAGGTAGAGACTTGTGCCTTGTTTCTTTGCACATCTTTCTGAAATCCTCCATCTAATCCCTTTCAAGGAACTCTTCCCTCCCCAGTCTCTCCTTTTACTCATCCCATACCTCATCTTACTACTATGATCTCCTAGATAACACTTTCTAGATTCTTCCCTCTTCTATCCCTCCATTATCCTATTCAATCCAGCAAACAGACTCGCATGTCCACCACTCAAATGAACTCATATTTCCATAAACTAATCCATCACTAGTCCTTTTGGGGTGTGGAGTAGCATGCTACTCACCAAAAAGTGCTTTGACACCTCGTCAGGGGTAGTAAGCGCAATTACAATCTGGATATCTCACACCTAACCTCTTTCCTCTTCAGTACCCTCTTTTAACTATCTTCTTCCTACATGCACATCCATGCATGTCCTTCACTTCACCATCCCCCTACACACACATCACATCTATTCACCTGTAACCGCTGTATTGTCTTTTACTTTTTCAACAGTTATGTCCCTTCATCAAACTTTTGCATGAATTCACAATTACAATTGGCACACACGAGCATTACTCTGTGCGATCTGCAGAGAGGCCAAGGATAAAATGAGCATGCTTTCTAAAGACCTTTTTAACCCACAGAAAGGCAGGGTAAGAAACTCACTCTGCTTCAGCCTCAATCCCAGAGCTCTCAATCATGGCTCGTTATAAACATCCACCCAGAACCTCTCCACACACTGGCGCCTGGAGGCAACTCAGTACAAAATATGCACTATAAAAGAGTACCATGCTGGATGAGAAAAGCAAACACGCTTAGGGCAAGATTAGTAAAACATTTCGAAATGTAAACTGGAGATACATCGCTGACAAGGATCACCTTCCTGTATTTTACAGTCATTTTTCAGAAATCGAGCAATGTTTTGCCTGTTAAGTTAGGGACAAGAATACAGAGCCCTTTAGGGACCCGTTGTAATGTCAGCTTTTACTTACTGTTTGATCTGAGGCCCTAAGGGGCCTGCCCCATGTAAAGCCCTGGTCCTGGTTATGAAGAAATGGTCGTGTGAGTGTGCACACTACTAACATTTATTTTACATGTCCTCACTTGTTAAATCACACGTGGACAGAACTTCAGAGAAGAGTCAGTTGCCTTAATGACACCCCTGCGTTGCTTCCTCGCCCCATTCCTGCAGCACAGATTAATTTAACAAGAAATTAATTAACATTTGACCAATATCTTGGCTTCACCAGTGCTTGGCAGTGGGAAAGTGGCTCTTTACTAACAAATTTTTGTCTGATGTTTTGGTCAGACATCATATACTTTAAACAAGGGTTCATGAGTATTTTCCTTTTAGTTTCATATTTAGTAAATGCAAAAGGCTTCTATTATGAATACATGTGCATTTCGCCACCATCTTCCCTTCTGTCTCACAGAAGCATCTATAGAGTTTTTTCTGGTCTCATGACAAACAGGTCCTGCTGTCTGTTTCAATCAAATACCATTTTATACAATTGTACACAGAGACAACCCTTGCTCACGATTAAATGGCTTTCTTGCTAATCTCGCTTATCTGCTCTTTATCACTGGCCTTTCTCCCATTCTATGTTCTTCCCTCGCCTGAAGCATAGCTTCTTTACCCTTAATTTTGATCGTCTGAGGTGTATCCTGCTGCTGTTGGCAACACGGAACTACTGTTCTTTCATTTTATGTGTTTCTTAGAACTCCATAGGAGTGCATGTCTTGCTCTTAAGAGTGCATTTGCGCTCTTTCCCTTTCTCCCCCCAAGCCACCTCATCTCTTTCCTAGCACATACATGCCAACGTTTTAGAAAAGGAAATGTGGGAAGTTTTAAAAAAAATAATCAGGAGGATGTATTTCTCCTATTGACTTCTATTGAGGCCTGAACTGGGTCTGTTGTCATGTATGGGACTTGCAAGTATGATGATGCAGGATCGGATATCAGAAAAGCACGTACACTTTTTCCCTTACCTGTCAGAAGCACAGAGAAAGTGCTAAGGCAGGCAGAGAGAGTGTGAGAAAACTGTTATGCACTAGCCTGTAGCAGCAGGTTACTGGAGGTACTAATTCAGAGTCACACAAGACCAGTCCCTGTTAGAAGGAGCAGGTAGAGGAATCAGGTTTTTGCATGCAGGAATCGGGAGGCAGGAGACTAGCCTTGAATTTCGTAGTCTCACGCCTGAATTGGGAGGTTTGGAATGTATGCTATGACCCTCCCTCCCAACGCTCCTCAACAGGGCATCTGGTGCTGAATATCAGCCTTAGTGAGGCACCGCATGTTGTACTTCACTATCTCTCCCCATCACCGTCCCTTATGATGCTTTTGGCAGAACACCAGGCACCTGATGTCGGCATTGGTGATGCCATGTATGTTATCTTGCTGCACTATCCTGGACTACTCTCCATTGTGGAAGTGCTGAAGCACTGGGCCAATCTTACCACTTACCCTGTGATGAACCTTTTTTTAGGTGCCAGAGAGGTAAAGAGGAGTTAACGACAATTCAACTAATTCAATTTACAGCGTAGCCCATTTGGCCACACATTAAGGACCAGGAATCAGACAATAAAGTTAAATGAGGTTTATTACATATTAAGAGCCAAACTGATGTATATAAAACTCAAGAGCATATTGTAAAGATACAAAATCACCACAGGATATCCAAAGAGTTGAATGAAATTAAGTTGATACAACATGAGAAATACAAGAACCTCAGTTGCAGCAATAAGAAGAATGAGAAACAAAATCTGTTGATCAGTATATACGTTTCTATCCTCCAGTCTGCCCATGAATAAATCTAAAATCGCCTAAACTGATCCTAAACTTAAGTTGAAAAATTAGGGACCTAGTTAAATCAGAGGAAACAGGAAGGTGGCAGTATTGAGGAGACATCAGTGGAAGTTCTGTAAATCAGTAACATTTTATAGCACAAAGCCATGCAATAAGAGAATCTCAGAGAGGTCTGTACCCCTCAGAGTCTCTAGGGAATCTGGTCTCATGACTAAAGTGTGAACACCAGTTAAACCCACAGAACATTCGAGCGTTCCACAAGATCAATTCCAGTAACTTTCCACCTACATGCGGTAGGAATTTTCATCCTCCCTCGATCCTTCTCGTCCCACAGTTCAAACATCAGGATGTCCATGAATGTCTCCCGTCTCCAGACAGGACATGAATAGGTGTCCTCCCTTATGGTTTGTCCTCTCATCCTTGCCAAATGTTCTCCTCCCAAGCCTCACTATTTCTAATGCACAGTAGGCCTTTCAACAGCTATGTGATAATGTAAACGCACCCGCAAAAGAAAGAACACTGCAATCCAAGCAACTTTCAAGCTGAAGGTTAATCACTAAAAACGAAATGTTTAGGGCCTTTGGTTAGGCTAACTTAATAAAGCAGTCAATGTGTAATTTGAATATAGGACTAGGTGTGCATGTACAAATACAATAAAATGTAAGGTGTTAATTAATACATTATTACGCGGAAAGTATACTTCAGATAAATACGAAATAATGCAAAATACACAGATGTAAATGTGCTTGAGAACTAGAAAATATAACATTATCATGAAGGTATTAGATCATATACTTATATGAATAACTACTTTCTACCATGAATACATTCCACTATTAGGTTTGATGTTTCATTCTACATTAATAGGATTAAGACACATAAAATATATTATGCGAATCCATGCAAATATTGTGCTTATTGGGATGTATGAGGGGGGTGGAGCTTCGATTGTGCGTCTCCAGTAGCTTCTATTGACTTTGCCAGTGCTGGAGGCTTTCAAATGCCATCTGCAGTGGCAAAGCCAGTAGCACCAACAGGCCATGTTGAAAGAATATAAAACAATGAAACCATTTTTTCTCTACTTTAAAGATGGCCAACATGTTGTATATTTCATGTATGTTGCAAAAATATTTATGCGCAACAAGCATTGAATAGCACAATGCCACAGCCATCCTGAAAGTATAAAATCCAAAGATTGATAGTTTTAACATGGTCGGTATGGCATTTGTAAACCAGATCGAATCTCCCGCTCCACATTGGCAAGGTGCAGTGATTGGCTTTCCCAATGCTTGTTTACACTTTGCTTTCTGGTTCATTTTTTGTTAGCAAAATAGATGCAGGACTACGAGTCCCAGAATGCAAAGTTAACCTGACTGAATAAGCTTGCCCCAGGTGACACGTGATAACTTAACACCTCGTTATTTCTTCCTTGGGCTACTTAACGTCTTCTAATATGCCTATAGAGTAGTCCACCAATAAACGAGGTTGCTATCCTTTTCAGGGACAAATACCTGCTGTTTCCCCATGTCTTGATGATCTGTAAGGACCAGGACCAGTACATGAATACAATTTTGTATTAAAATCTTTTGATTGACATGTTAATTGTCTTTCTGTTTTTTAAATACACATAGAGGTCTAGCTAACACAACTCTAGAGTACTATTTAAATTATTTCTTATTACATTTGTTATTTTATGTTTCCACTTCAGGAGGGCAAATACTACCAACCTTTACAAATCTTTTTTTTTTATTGGCCTTGAGATAAAATACTACCCACATCAGGTAAAAAAAAAACTGTCCCAGTGACGAAGAGCCATCTATGGACTAAAGTGGCCTGTATGTAATTTGTCCTGCTATCCGAGGTCACCCTCTCGTGGCTTTTTCTCTGTCGAGGGAGGGCTAACGATAAAGAAGGTGGTGCTGGAGGCAAGGTCCAATGTACTGCAGCATTCTGAGGTCATCAGATTAGATCGCTAATACAGGACGGCCATTTTGAAGAAGCAGGCCCGGTTCCAGAAGGAGGGCCGGGTGGGGCAGGTCCACCCAAGAGAGCCCCTGGCCCTCCCAAGGTCTGTACTCAAGCAAATAGTGTCAATTTGTTTTTTGCTTTTTGAGTGTCTGTGTGCCTTGTATTTGGGTGGGTTGCACACACACCGATCAACAGTATATCACTTTGGGGGCAGGAGGAACAGTTTTGCTGGCAGCGTAGTGATATGCGCGCAGGCCGCGTGGTTTGGCTGCAATGAGACACCGGCATGAGGTTGACTGGTGCTCATGTGTCTCGGCTCTGACCCCAGACGCACACTCTTTCATTAACATAGACTCGCGCTATGCGGGCCAAACCATTTACATCACGTAAGCGGGGAGAACCTAGAGCTTGCCCCCGCGTAAGCGTGACCACATAAGTATGCCCCCGAAACAAGTATCTCGAGAGGCGATACGACATTCCTACCAAAATGAAAGTTCAAACAAATATCATCAACAGTTACAACAATCAAAAACCAGTCCTGGATGGTACCCAGATCGCTTAACGCCAATTGGCAACTTTTCAGCAATGATAATCCTTCAGTCTACTTCACGGATCAGGATTGGATCTCAATGTGTATTGAGAGCACGTTGCTCGCCCTTGACTTGGACACTCTGGAACCGCAGGAACTTCTGAGGTCCCGAGAATGATGTCTGGAGGATGAGGGGATGCGTCGCCACCTTCAGCCCCCAGGAGCTCTGAACCACCCTCAAACCAATCTTCCCACACTTGTTCTTGGGAACAGCCAGTTGCAGAATTACGTTCTTGGTGATGCCCTTCAACGTATCTCTTGAAGACTGACACATCCCTTGTGAGCATTTCCAGACCTCTTCTCGCAGTGACTTGCGTACCACGAATTTTGACAACTTGCCAAGGATTTCTCTCAAATGGTAGTCGGAATTTGGTGCCAGGACGTCTGTCTTGCACCAGCACTAGATCCCCTTCTTGGAGTTGAGAATGCTCCGCTCTGCGCCGGGTACTGGCTTGATCATTGGACTTCTTTCTCCTCGCTTGTACTGCCTTCTCAGTTACGTCATTGGGGAACCATTGAGGATGATGTGGAATAGAGTCAGTCACGACTCGTCCCATGGACAGGTGTCCAGGAGCACAACCAGTGGTAGAATGGGGTATTTGCCGATAATTTCACTGAAAATAATATATGGACTGTTCTACCGGGTCCCCATTTGCCACTGCTATATGGATCACTTTGTGCAATTTTCTCATAAATCGTTCTGCCTCCCCATTGGCTTGAGGCCACTTCGGGGTTATTTTCCCGTGCACAATTCCAAGAGACATGAGGTATGAGGCGAATTCCTGTCCTTGAAACAGCGGACCATTGTCCGTTTTGATCTCTTTAATTAGACAATGTGTGGCCATTGCTTTTTCCAGCTTCGTAATCACCTCTCCAGCGTTCAGGGAAGACAGGACCTCGACCTCTGGGTACATTGAGTAGTTGTCTATCACCACCATGGAAAGTCTTCCATCCGGTAGACTCCCAAAATCCATGCTCACACTCAGCCACGGACCTTCCGGACGTTTTTCGGTCATCACCGGTGGAGGTGGTTTCGGATCGCCTGTCGCTTGGCACCATGGACATGACCTTACCACCTCCTCCACCTTCTCATCCATCAGAGGGAACCAGATTTCGGTTTGGAGCCGCCCTTTAGTTTTCACCATTCCCTGGTGTCCGGCATGAGTGAGACTAAACACTTGATCAACCAAGGTTGACGGGATTACCAGCCAGTGGCCTCAGAGCAAACACCCATTGGGGTCAGCACTTAGCTCATTCCTAACTTGGTAGAGACTCTCAATTATCTTCTTTGACACCAAGGTGAGACTTGCGCCTTGGCTCCGGAAGGACTGCCATCTATTGGTTTGCACTGCTTCTAATGCCCGTTGCAGACCGGCATCTTGTCTAGTCGCTTCACACATCTCAGCCAGGGCGATGGGAAATTGATGGGACCGGTCCACGACATACCGAATGTACGCTTCGGTCTCTTCTGCTTCTTCTATTTCCTGACGGGAGCTTCTCTAGGATGACGAGACAAGTAATCGCCGGAATGTGAGTTCCAGGATGATACTCAATTTTTCAATTATACTCCTGAAGCTGTAGCATCCATTTCTCGATGCGGGGAGGTGGCTTGGGTGCTGTGCCGGTAAACAGAGGAACTAAAGGGTTATGGTCGGTGGTGACCAGGAACGGTTTTCCATAGACGTACAAATGGAAATGCCGGCACCCCCAATGTATCGCTATTGCTTCATTTTCTATTTGAGAGTACCTTTGCTCAGTCTCTGTCAGTGATCTACTCGCGAATGCAACCGGGGCCCACTCATCTTCATCCTTGGACCTTTGCAAGAGAGCAGCCCCCAATACTTTGTCTCCCGCATCAACCGCAACTTGTGTCTGCTGCCGTGGATCAAAGTACCTGAGTGTGGTGTTGCTCAACAGAGCATCTTTGGTCAGCTGAAACGCGGTCACTTGCTCAGCACCCCACGACCATGGAACAGACGCTTTTGTCAGCTCTCTCAGAGGTGTGGTCAATGAGGACAGGTCTTTTATGAATCTCCCATAGTAATTGACCATCCCCAGGATGTTGCGCATCTCTGTCACGTTGGTAGGGGCAGGAGCCTCCTTAATGTCTCTTATTTTCACAGGGTCAGGGGCTACTCCATCCGCTGAGGAAATATATCCAAAGAACTGCAGTCTCTGTTTCAAAAGCTCACATTTCTCTTTATGTAGCGTGAGACCAGCATCCTGTATCCTCTGTAGTACCTGTCGCAGTCGGCTGTTGTGTTCCTGTACTGACCTGGCATGAAATAGAATATCGTCACTAACATTTAATGTGCCTGGAAGGTCGGCCAGCAGTTCTCTAATGGTATTTTGGAATACCTCTGTTGCACTTGATATTCTGAAGCTCAACCTTTTATAGCGCCTCAGTCCGACATGCGTTGAGAAGGTTGTAATATATCTGAACTGTTCGTCTAGGAGCTGATGATATCCAGCACCCAGGTCAAGTTTCGAGAACCAGCAAGCTCCACTTAGTTCCCTGATTAAGTCATCAATGGTGGGTGTCAGGTGCCTTTCTCTTTTGATTGCAGTGTTTGGAATTTGCATGTCCACACAAATTCTGACCTCCCCGGGTTACTTGGGTTTTCTAGCTACCACAATTGGGGATATCTGCGGGGTCGGCCCTTTCTCCTTCTCAATACTCCCCGCCTCTTCAAGTTTGTGCAGTTCTTTTTCCACCAGTGGCCGCAAATGAAATGCGACTCGCCTGTGTCGCAAAGCCACTGGCTGTACAGAGGGGTCAATATGTAGGTGTACCTGCTTGTCTTTTAGACACCCAATGCCATTGAATACATTTGGGAACTCTTCCACGATGAGATTCACTCCCTCTCGGTGAATTCCAAAGGCGAATGTGACTATGCCCAGGGCCTCCGCATACTTGCATCCTAACAACATTCCATGACCCTCCTCCGTTACATATACCAGGGCCTCGACCTTCTGGTTATCATAGGATATGATGGTTCGGAATCTCATTTTGATGGCCAGTGGTTTGGATTGTCCATATGCAAAGACTTTTATCTTGGCCGGTGTCAGCGGTGGAGGAGATGTCATGTCTTGATATGCTGCGGTGGACATAATGTTTATGGTTGCGCCAGTATCGACTATCAACGTCGAGGACCTTCCTCCAACGAGGACTTGGCATTGCGGCAACCTCTCTTGAGTGTTTGACGTGGATCCCACAGTGAACACCGAGTGCACTGTGTGTTCTTCTTGGTCATCAACCATCAATGGTTCATCTTTCCGCAGGCCATGCACTTTTTACCCCTCGCTGGACACTCGGATGGGCGATGTGAGGATCCCCCGATCGTGTTCTTGTGCCTTGTTGTACTCTTGTCTACCCAGTCGCGATGCTGGGAGCAACTGCATTCACTGAATTTACCGGTTCTGTCTTGATGGGAGCTTGTAGCACAGCCTCGATGTGAGCCGCCCTCCCTTTTGATAATTCTTTGTTTCGCCCTCCTTTTTGATAATTCTTTGTTTCGCCCCAGGGTATCTCCGCCAGCGACTTTCCTGACTCCTCCAGAATGCGCTCTCTCAGCTTCACCGACGTGCATCCCTGAATCACCTGGCCTCGGATCTCCTCTGTCTCAGCCTGAAACCCACAGGTGCTGGCTAACTCTTTTAGCCTCTCATGAAAAGTGTCTAGCGACTTGTCCGGAAGTTGCCTGGCTTGCCGAAACACAAACCACTCGTAGTCGCGATTTGTCATGGGCTCAAAATGTGCATTGAGCGCAGCGATAAATGTGAGACGAGTTTAGCGATAAGTGTGAGACGAGTTTTAGGTGCTGCCTCCACCACCGTCTTGGCTATCTTATAGACATCCTTCCCTCCAAGATGCAACACCATGGCCCTTTTCTGCTCATTTTCCACTTTGGTGGCTTCGAAGAATAGGAGCACACGCTCCACTCATTCTCTCCACCTCGGGGCCTGGGCAGATGGCGCCCTCTCCAGTACAAAAGGCTTAATGGCTGGTATGTGTGCCATGACCACCATCTCCCATGTATCACTGGACCTCCCTCGGTGGAGCTGATACCCCCACAGTCAACAGCAATGTTGTGTGCACAGCTGGATGGCTACTCACAGTTGGTAGCGTGTGGGTATGCATGCAACCCAACTGGCCAGTCAGTGCCTCAGCCGGGAACTTCACCAGTCCTCACTCAAACAGTTTCCTTTGGGCACCGGTCAGACGCGTTCCTCTCTCCCCACAGGAAGCACGTGGGCTGGGCTCCTCAGCAGCACGAGCACCGCGCACTCACCAAACCCAGTGCGCGACCGCCACTATATGTCCCAATGACGGACACCCTCATCGCCAATGTTTTGTCTTGCTGTGGGTTGCACACACACACCGATAAGCAGTATAATCACTTTGGGGGCAGGAGTAACATTAATGCTGGCAGCGTAGTGATATGCGCGCAGGCCGCGTATCTTAGGCCGCAATAAGACACCGGCACACGGAGCGTGAGGTTGACTGGTGCTCGTGTGTCTCGGCTCTGGCGCCAGACGCATGCGCACACTCTTTTATGAACATAGACCCGCGCTACGCGGGCCAAACCATTTACATCACGTAAGCGGGGAGAACCTAGAGCTTGCCCCTGCATAAGCGTGACCACATAAGTATGCCCCCAAAACAAGTATCGCGAGAGGCGATACGACAAGCCATTACACTTTGTTTAATCACCTCACTTGTATGATGTTGACTCGGGTTCCTGAAGGTATCCGCATGTATAGATATGAAGGTCAGCAGGCATGGATGTTGATGTTGATGTTGTCTCTGACACACAAAAGAACACCAGGGTGTCTTGACACTCACACTACATCAAAACACAGTGATTGCAAGCACCCATTGCAATTGGGAATCAGGCAGCGAAATGTCACGGACATGTGTATATATATAATCAAACACACACTTACTATTTTGAGAATATATATTTTAGTAGTGGTTTGTTTTATTTTATTTCTACAGTAGGGCCTTTCCTAAATTCGAAAAATGATGTTGCGTTGTGACAGTTAGTTAATAGAAGAACATTATATGGACCATTGTGCTTAGTTCACATAATATGCTTGTGAATTTGGATAGTTATCAGTGCAAGTTTGTGACTTCTGCTGGAGTCACGTGTTACCTGGAGGACTCGTTTTGAACACCAACATGGGCTACTCAGCATTTCATCCTTCTGAAGTTGATAAAACGAGAGTCACTGATTTGACAAATACAAATTCTTCCTATTTAGAATGCTTTATAATGGTACAATGTGGCTAAATATATTTTATGAAGGAATATATTATATAGCAGTATGAGACACATTTGTATATTTGTTCAATAAAAAATAAAGATTTCTGTGTAAGTTGAAGTTTAAATGGAATGTAAACTGCAACACACAAAAAAGATAAAAGTCTCAAAATTACTAAATCACATAATTGAAGACTTCTTTTAAACATCTTAGTAGATACAACTACCTTAACTATTTGTGAATATTGCAGGAAGTCTCGGCTTGTTGGTGACTAATTCTGTATAACACTGGGTGCTTTTTGACAAGATGCAATTTATGTATGCCAGTACCTTTGAGGTATACTTTTGTGTTGTAGCCTGCACCTGTTTCATTCTGAACTCCTGTTAAAAACTATGCATTAGATTATCCCAGTGACCAAGGCCCTCGTAAGGAGTTGACCTTGAACACTGCACCTGATTTTGGTAATCCCAGTCGCTTGCATTCCAGAGATTAATCCTGTGCACAAACCTGGACAACACAGATCCTTACTTCAGCCTTTGAAAAACGGAATGGGGCAGACATTTTTACCCATGCTAATAGCATGAGGTACAGGCTTGAAATTATCCCCGTTGACATTATCTGCTGCTAAATCAAATCAATGTTCAAATGTTTCAACCATCGATTCCCAAATCAATTCATAAACACTCCTAATAGTATGGCTGATAGAGTGGACCAGGCAGAGGTTTTCAGCTGGACGAGAGGGAATGCTATCAGAGGAGCCTCTTTTTCCACTTCATTGGAGTTCTCCATAGTAAATCGCTCCACAGAGGGGGAATGGAGCCTCCTGTGCAAATGCACTGTTTTCACCTTTATTCCTGTGAGGGTAACAATTTTCTCATTGAGAAAGCTAATCCTCTGCACCCATAGTAAATTTGGGGGTTCTCCATCAGTTCCTGGAAGTAGACTTACTCTCAATATTTCCAGAGTGGAAAGGCTACCAAGAAGAATTTGAGGGTGCCCATAAATGTATATGCTTGTTCCTAAAAAGTACTAAGGGGAATTACACCTTAAAACACTCCATTCTCACACCCTAAGTGGGATTTACTATATGGGATTTCTCGGCGCTCTTGTTGGAGAAATCCACAGTAATAAATGCATAGCCACCTGTCAGGAGTTCCTTCATGAATTCCTTGCAGGTGTAAAAAAGGTACATTTGGTCATAAACCTATGTGTATGCCAGAATGTACCTCTTGAGAATACAGCCCTATAAGTTTACATACAGAGGATAAATATTCAACAGTTTTAGGTATTATGGTTCCATAAAAGGATCCGTGGAGTTGGAAATCTCAGTCCTTTGCTTGTATGTTTTTAAACCTTTCAAGATTTGTGAAGTATGAAGCTGACAAATCATTTCAAAATGATCCCTATTATACGAGGCCGCAATCACATCATTAGGCAACCCATTCTCACTGGTTCTGATGAGATGCTTACTTCCCTTTCTCCAGTACTGGTGGTCCAGGGCAGGCATTCCAGTGGCAGTCAAGGTGAAATATGCTATTCATTCCCCTGCTGGCTCTCAGCACTTAATGGCCGCAGGAAAAGCAGTTCCCTGTAGGTGGATGTCCTACACGTCTTCAGGCACTAGGATGGGTGTGATGCAAAAGGAACAGCACAATCCTAATTTGCATTGCCGTATTTCTATACATCCTTTCATGATATTCAACGATGAGATACTGATTTGTAAATCTCACTAGAACTCCATAACTTTACGTGATGTACTTTTAACATCACATGTTTTTGAAATTTTAAATTATGGCTTGAAAACACATTTCGCTACTGTAGTATACTACATTACACTAATTTCTGGTCTTATTATTGGTTGATACTGTAATTAATAAAATAGATAATAAAAAATAATTAATCAGTATGGCATTATTCCTGTGAAATATGAGTTTTGAAGTTGCTGCTGAAAGGATATTTTACTAATGAGCCACAACCTAAAAACATTTGCATTACACAAAGTATGGTGAGCTATGGTAACAGATCACCTCCACCTTCGCAACCTGTACATTTTAGTCATGCACTGTAGCCAAAAATCTCTTCCTCTACTATTCCTACTATTATGTCTAGTCATGGCTATGCTTAGTTGACGTTGGGCACGGTCACTGCCCTTGCCCTCAAGCAAGGGTCATGCTTATAGCATCCAAACTCGCACTTCTTGCAGCAGTGCTCAGAGGGCATGGTTTGCAGCCATGCTTTATGCCTAGTATCGCTGCAAACAGCACAATTTGGGTACTGAGAAGGGCCAATGTTCTGTTCAATTAGGCCAAACATTAATAAACATGTGCATCTTTCACTTCGCTGACTTGTGAAAAGTGGGCCTGTAGTCAGTGTCTGAAACAGCAGATCTTCCTAAATGCTTTGAATTTTGCCCCCACCACATCCATCATTTTGGCCCACTCATGTTGCTTCATGGCCCTCCCAGATTCAGATCTTGGAGCCGCCCTGTGAAGAAGAGAGATATCGTGCCCGTCCATCCCTACCAGGGGTGTTGAGCCTAGTCAAGAGACAGCTGCATTAATGGTTAGGCCTTTCTACCAGTCACCAAGGCCTTCTCTGTGCTGTCAGACTGAAGGCAGTCTGTATTATACCCCTACCTGGAATTAAGGACCAGCTGTGAGAGAGTGACTATGCTGTAAGCTCTGCCACTTGGGACTGGGTCTCAGAGGTGCAACCTGCAGCGGGCCATAATGTAGGGGTGGCGAGGCCTTCCGTTAGAGCCTAGAATGTGCTGGGCCAGAGAAGTGATACAGTCCTGGGTAATGGGGCTTCCCCTGCATTAAGTGTGGAGCAGCAATCCTGAATGTTTATAGAACCCACCCGGTCACCGTCCACTACAGCTGCGACTGCTCCACTGCGGACTGCAAACGTGGAGTGAACCCTACACGGTGAAGGCTCGCACCACAACAGTGGAGTGAATACCGGACAATGTGCATGAGAAAGACACCATATGTCTGGAGGCCTGGTCTTTCATAGAGCACTATTTCTATCTCGTTATATTGGTAGACGGTGTCTGCCAGGCCGCGCCCTTCACTAAGCACCGACAAAGTCCTAGGTTGAATATCACTGTTGGGTAGACTGGTCCCCAGAACACTGCTCCACCTGCATGGAAATATATGTTGGACCTACTGCTCCCTGCTTCAGAACCCACCTGGTACCGATCGGAATCCAGAGACTCTTAAGAGGAGTGGGATGTTGCAGATGCCTGAGTGAAGGGAATCGTTGGAAACTACATTATAGCAGAGGGAACTAGTATTTTTGCATAAGGGCCCTTGGTTACCCTTGCACGTTTGTGCTCAGAAGGTCTGGGGCGAATGGCCTGGGCAGTTGGAAGAAAGTCATACCCGAAATAATGGAGAAAATGGATCACAGGAAGATGGTGGCTCATAGCAAGTGCAGAAGACCAAATGAACAAACGTCACACAATCTCTAGAGTGACGGAAGGAAGGCTGCAGCTAGGAGCGGAAGTCTTCTGGGTGATGAACAAAATGTGGGTACAGGAACCAGAAGTACGGAGTATCAGGTGTCTGACAATATCAATCAGTAGGCACTAATTCACAGCGCTCAGTTTAGTCATCTGACATTGAAGCTGTCACATTTTTGTGTTCTCCTTGTGATTAAGTTCTCTCTATACTTGTTTGGATTAATTTCTGTTTCCTCCTCCTGATATCAGGTTCCTGGCTGACTGCTGGCAGCCGGAAGTTCAGTTATTACACTGCAGACGTCCGGTAAGTGTCCTTCAAAACTTTGTGCAGTCTCTTGTTCCATGTACTTGTGGTGCGTATTGATCACCGTTGAAGCATATTCTTTGCACAGGAAGGGCACAATGGTTCCGCATTACCTAAATGATCAGACTTCATTTGCAGAGGCTCCAGTGTTCGTTCTCTCTCTCTCTCTTTCTCTTTCTTTCTCTCCCTCTGTCTCTGACTCTCTCTCTCGCTCTCTCTTTGTCTCTCTCTCTCTCTCTCTCTCTCTCTCTCTCTGACTCTCCCTCTCGCTCTCTCTTTCTTTCTCTCTCTCTTTCTCTCTCTCTCTCTCTCTCTCTCTCTCTCTCTCTCTCTTCCTTTCTCTCTCTCTCTCTCTCTCTCTCTCTCTCCCCTTCCCTACCTCTTTTCCCTTCATACCATCTTGGGAGTTTATTGTAAAGTATATATTACAAGTTCACTCAAGATTCTTAAGGGTAAAGGCAGATTTTCGTCGTACATCTTGATCACTTAAATCTCGACCTGACAGAGGGATTTTTATATTCAATTGACTTAATTTAGTGTAACCTTGTAATTTGTTGCGTGGTTGCCCTGTCCTGAATTTCTTCCAGTTCTTTTTTACCAGTTTTGGCCCAATAATGTAGTATAAGCTTTCGGAAGACAATGATAATTGAGAAACCCTGCCCACTAGACCACCTATGGATGATGCCTGACTTCATTATTTTCTTCTTACTTGCCAAAAAATGGTAAATAAAAACTGTTGCAAAAAACCTGGTCCAGTGCCAACCTTGCCTCTGAAGCTCTGGTGGTCTCATAGGCCTGTGGAATGTTCTTCTTGGTCACTGGGCGCTGTCGCTGAAGCCCTTCAGTGACCATGGTCTGTGCTCACATTTACTGCTACGTCAATGTCACTGGTTTGTCTGGTTGTTGGTTTTGAACATCTGGCCACCCAGCCAGTGTTCTTAAAGACTGTTTTTCTATTGGTATACATAAATCTGACCACTGTCCAAAAATAAAGCGCATGACGTCAGCATGCCTTTAAGTCTTGCATGCGGTTACTGCAAAAATAGCAAGCAGCACAGGAATCAAAAGACTATTGTCATTTCATCTTAGCTGAAATCATCAAGAAACCACCGCTGCAGAGCACAAATCAGATGTAATTCGGGTCAGGCAAGAGACCATCTCATATTGAGATGTGCTTAGCAAAAACAAGAATATTATCTTCAATGACTGCAGAAATAACTAAGCTCATTCTCAGAATTCAATCCATGTTCTAAGGCTCGTAGCCGACTAATCCACCTGGCCTTAGACTAGTAGTAATAATTCCTAATTCCCCCTCCCCCTCCCCCTCATCGTGGTCCGCTAACAATTCTTTTGAGCTGTGGAATGTAATTCGTCCCTCATCTGTCTGTTGTTTCATAATATGCTAGGTTAAGGTATGATGGGATCAGCACTTCTGATAGCTCTACAATGTTCCTGTATATGTATCTTGAGCAGTATATTGGTGCTCCTAACATACTTTTTTTTTCCAGCTATACACGATATAACCACAAACGTGCTGTTATAATGAACACATTGACCAATATAATAATGTCTATTCAAATTATATTTGAACTTTTTCAAACCATTCTTTCCAAATGTACATAAATTACAATTTGCACAAACATAACATTTTTGTCAGTTTCTGTGGATTTTGAACATTATTTCTAACAGGAAGCAGGTAATTTCTCGTAAGTAGGGTTGCGTAGAGGTTGGCGTTTCCATCAGCTAAAATCAGATGCATTGGTAGTGGTTCGGTCTCCTATCACGTTGGAGGGGAGGCCATGCTGGAGGTGACCGTAAACCCTGCGTGAATGCACTTCTCAGTGACTTGTGCAGGTTTCACCAGATGTCTCAACACAATCATGGCAAATGTTTAGGGGGAGGTGGAGTTTTGGCAGGCAAATGGAAAGAGGAGGAATCCTGATGGGCCCCTGGAGTGCTAGATAGTGGTGGAGGCTGACGTATGGGTCAGGAGGAGGTGGTGAGTGCTTTAGGTTCATTGTTGCATGGGTGAGGGACATAACAGAATACACAGGGATCAGAGATAATGGTGGGCAAATTAAGCAATTTTGTGGACAACTTGTCAAGTTTGGCATGGCTTCAGAATGTTTGCATTGCACTTGGGTCTGCACCTGTGTCAAAAACTAGAAAGAATCGAGTACCCTAACCTAGCAATATAACACACCTAATCCCATGTCCAAAAAGGATTAGGCCACTCTACGAATACACCAGCTCTAGGCAACTAACTAAGCGCTATTAGCCGATTAAACTGCTTCTGCATCACCAGCACAATTGCCCACTAACGCATAGAAAATACAGTAATCTCTGCAGAATTAATATGTTGATACCCCAAGTGGCAGGTTACACTTCAACATCTGACTCGTGTTAGCACCACAGAGCCTCATAGTCACTAGTTGTAGTAAATTCAATCCACATATTGGCCAGCATATATTCATCAGCCATTCCGCCACTCACATTCATGACACATGTAGTTTTGCCTATTTTGCATGTGCACTAGGAATGGCACTTTCACTGAAGTAGTTTAATAACTGCACATGGAGGTGCATATTCATTTATTGACCAACTCACAGGCAGGTTCCTGAACACAGAAAGCTTAATGCCTTTGCAGAGCCTGGAGAACACACACGTCATTTACTCTTAGCTGCTTCATTACTATCCTAGCACAGTTGTGGAACTTGCCACACACTCATCTCCAATACAACTTGAGGTCCTTCCTATCACAGGTTCCGGTGATGTTGAATGGTAATGCAGAATCTATGTGAGGCAGCACCCTACAAGCTCCCCAGAGGTGAACTGTGGCAAGCTGCGGTGCCCTTTCCAGCAATGAAATGGTCCACTCGCCAAAGCACTGTCCACTCCAGGAGACTCATAGGACAACCAGATTCTGAAAACTCAGACAGGTAGGAGAGACAAACCGATAGAAAGAGAGAGAACAACTATCACTAGACAGCGATGAGTATATGTGTCCGTGCCTCATGGATTGAAAGGGGTATTATTGAATGGGGCTGGTGATTGTGAGACAAGAAGATTGTAATATGACTGACATAAAGCAGAACTGAGGTGGCAAATATCATAAGAAGATTGACCACAATCACCGTTATAAGGAGGAGAGCAAGTAACATAGTCTCATTTATGCCAAGATTAATGAATTGCAGAATAAGGGGGTAATGTGTGTGGCAAGATCTTTAAGCAGCCATATTGATGGCAAGTCCAAGGTTTACTCCGTAGGTGTTAGCAGTGAGAGAAAGGGAAGCACCGTATCAAAGAGAGCTGAATAGCTCGCTCAAATTTGACTTGTGTGGCAGAGGACAATGCCTTTGGCAGGGCTAGTTATTTAGCATGGATCTACATTTTTAGCTTTGGCCAGAAACAATATGTTTCAATTACCACATTAAGAGTGTGAGGACATGACTTTAGAAAACATTGTCTAGGATTAGTGGTAGGAGCCTCCCTACTTAGAGTGAACCCTGGGTGATTATATTGTATTGTAGTATTTCAAGAGGACCTTTCTATCTCTTGTCAAGTCCCACAGTACTTTCCAGACAATCAGGTGTCTAGTTATTACTTCTGTGGTGCTTGTGTGGCAGAAGGGTGTCGGTTAAAGTGTATTCTATTTCTGTTGAGGTTTGCATGTGGCCTGGAAAATATACTCATGACATAAGACAATGTAAGCAGTGGCTGAGCAAGGGCACTATGGGCCATGGTGCAAAGAGAATTAATGGGCCCTACCCCTAGACAGGCACCATAAAACAGTCAGAATTGAAGTGAAGTTGTCTCCCCACACACCTGGGTCCTGATACCTTTGCACCCAATGCACTATTCATATCTATGCTCCTCCAGCCAGAGAATCTTAAGCATGAGCTGGTAAGAAAAGGAAAGTGAGGACAGTTTTGTAGGAAGATTGTACAAACCTGTCAGTGTTGTAGTTTGAGGGTGTTCTGCTTGGGTTTTTAGATCGGGTGGAACCTGCTCTACAGAGCCCTTCTAACCCAAATGCAGAACGTTACCCCCTCCCTAGGGCCTTTTTACACCTAAATAACCACATATATGCGTACCACCTAAGGACAGGGAATTCCTATTATAATTATATATGGAGGCCTCACAGCCCCGCAATCTCAGACCCAAAATCTCCTACCCATTCGGCAGCGACACCCACAGTCTCGCGGCCCTTGTTAGACCCAGAACCTCCTACCCATTCGGCAGCGACACTCAAAGTCTCGCGGCCTGTGTTAGACCCAGAACCTCCTACCCATTCGGCAGCGACACTCAAAGTCTCGCGGTCCTTGTTAGACCCAGAACCTCCTACCCATTCGGCAGCGACACTCAAAGTCTCGCGGCCTTTGTTAGACCCAGAACCTCCTACCCATTCGGCAGCGACACTCAAAGTCTCGCGGCCTTTGTTAGACCCAGAACCTCCTACCCATTCGGTAGCGACACTCAAAGTCTCGCGGCCTTTGTTAGACCCAGAACCTCCTACCCATTCGGCAGCGACACTCAAAGTCTCGCGGCCTTTGTTAGACCCAGAACCTCCTACCCATTCGGCAGCGACACTCAAAGTCTCGCGGCCTTTGTTAGACCCAGAATCTCCTACCCATTCGGCAGCGACACTCAAAGTCTCGCGGCCTTTGTTAGACCCAGAATCTCCTACCCATTCGGCAGCGACACTCAAAGTCTCGCGGCCTTTGTTAGACCCAGAACCTCCTACCCATTCGGCAGCGACACTCAAAGTCTCGCGGCCGTTGTTAGACCCAGAATCTCCTACCCATTCGGCAGCCTTAGCACGAGCTTATCCTATTATAATTATAGTACACGACAGGGGAGTTAGGATTACCACATGTCCGATCACACAAAGACTACCAATTGAGCACAACCTGTTCTCTTAGTTCGAGGGGCTTGTCTTTCCCCTCATCCAGTTACCCCTTACCTGACCAGGATTAGTCTCTGTTCACTTTGAAGTAACTCCGACTAAAGAATAGACTGTTCTCCTATACAAAAGTACACAACACATGCTAACGTACAACAAGCTAAATACTTTATTCAAATGGCACATGCATAGTTATAGAACATACCATACATATAGAACCTGCAAGGAAAGTGAAAGGTTAAGTTATATACTTCAAAGAAGAAAAAGGGATCGACTGCACCTTATATCTGTGTAGGCTGTGCTCGATGGACATCTGGGTTCCCTTCTCGTCTATGCCTCGGTTTAGCCTGGAAGTTACCCCTCGGCAGCTGTGGGTCTGCTTCCTTCTCTTTCTCCGAGTCACTAGAACCTTGTCCTCCTTGACTACTCCCTTCTCTTTGGATTTGAGTTTGCCATCAGTCTTCCCTGAAACAAGCAATAGCTTTTCTGCTAACGGCCAGATGCCGCCTACGGTCTAGAAGCAAGTGTCTTATCTCACTCAGACTTTCACTAATATGGACGTGCATTCCCTCATGGAAATTTCCAGCTCAAGACCTGCCGCCCACCAAATTCCTGTACCTCCCCGTACCAAGGACACTTTCCCAGCCGGCCGGCCTGTTGTAGTGTCTTCGGCATGAAGAAAAATACAATCCTTCGATAAGGGCCGGCCCGAACCAGTTCTCTCCGAGCGAATAACACTTCATAACTAAAACATCCCCCTCCCTCTGGGAAGGTCCCGGGCTGCCGGAGCAGAAAGAAAGATGGAGTCTCTCCCGTTTGAGGCCTACCAGGCCTGGATTCAGTACAACTCTACAAAATACCCTCACCATAGGGCAAGTTATCCTCAATACTAACGAATCTATCCCCTAGGCTATGTGTATAGGCCCTAGGCTATGGGTAGAAGCACGGAATTGTGTCAAAGTGTCTAACAAACAGGCTCTACTCACTACTCCAGACTTGAGACTTAGATGGAAATAGACTGAAGTCATATGGACTGCCCTGCAGCACCAGAAAGCCGGAAAAATCAAGCAGTACATTCCACCCTTGACTTTAGTCTATTTACATATACTAAACGGAGCTAACATCTGTGGAAGAGTAATAAGAAACAAAACTAACCGATCTGTGTCTAGTACCAGATGTGCAGAATTGAAGCAGTGAAGGAATACATTGAATAAGACAACAGATAGAAATCAAAACAGCAATAGTAATCAAAATGCCACCTAATGCTTGACGTAGCATCTTCAGGTCTGGCAACCAGTTGAAGAGCCAGTCAAACCAACCCTGATCAATGTGTTTCTTAACTTCGTTAGTTAGATCATGCAATTTATCTATGTGTGCACGAATGGATTGTGTATGATCAGATAAGTTAAAACAACAGAGGCCTTCAAAATCTGAACAGCCATGTCCATGCTTAAGTAAAAGATAATCAATGGCTGCTCTGTTTTGCAAGATAGCCCTACGTTCACCCTGGGCATCCAATAGTAAGTCAGATAGGACTGTGGAAGTATGATTAATAGACTTAACCATCCAGCAAGCCATTTTTCCAATGGATTTAGCATTATAAACCGCCAAAGCAGGGACACCAATAATTGAGACAGCTAGACTAAGGTATTCAGACTTAGAATATAAATGCAGCGATGAGTCACAATCCTCTTGTAACATAACTGCATCTCGGAGCACACGAGAGTTGGCATTCGGGTGTGAGGAAAACATAAGCAAACTAAGTCTAGTAATGGCACACGGACCTCCGGAAATATTTGCAGGGACATAGGGCCAGGAAGTATTACCACATGAGAAAAGCCATCCGGCAGGTAGCAACATTGCGCGATAGTGACTAGGAGTAACTACCAAACTATTACAAGTCATATTATTTTGTATGGAAGCACATGAGGTCGGTGTCCTCTGGAGGCACAAAGTTCGCTCATGGGGTGTGAATGAAACAGCACCTCTTAACTTGAGACGTAGACATTCAGAGATTGCATTTGGATTACATGTGAGGAAAAAGCACAGGTCACCCTGTGTGATGTTATACGTAGTTATTTGGGATTGGATGGGAAGTTGTTCATTCGGCAGTTCAGTACATAAAGGACAATATGCATGGGTAGCAAAATCACCCAGAATAATATTCGGACGAGCTTTTGAAACGTTAAAAATGCTCGTTAATGTTTCCAGCGAAGCGGGGACAGCAACTAGGCATGTCGCCAGAATGTCATGTACAGATCTCATCGGTGTCAAACAGAAGTGAGGGGCATCAGTCACTCTTTTCGCCAGCAGTGTCCAAAAGTTCGATGACGAGTCCCACGCATTGAAGGAACGCAACACTCTGGTTCCCACTTCATCCCGGGTTAATGGGATCCCTCCTTTCTCTCCGAAGTAGACCGAAGGGTGTCCAGTACCGACACATCCCGCAGCAACAATCCAAAGAATGATCTGAAAAAAAAAAAACCAAACACAGGCATTAATCATTCTCGTAAATAACACTTATCAGCTGGGACAGCTTCCCAGCTATCTTTCCCTGGCCTCATAACCAAAATGGTGTTATCCTGACCGGTGGCAATAACCTCTGCTTGTTCAGGGGGATTCTTAGGCGATTGCACCCAAATCTTGGCTCCAGGATTATCCGTAGAGCCAAAGCCTTTCTGGCCTCGTACAGTTAGCAAAGTTGGGGCAGTGCCTTTTATTATTCCACCACTGAAAACAGGCATAATGAGTAATTGAGCCACTCGGTCGGTGCGGTGTACCAGTAGGTCATCCTCACTGCTATTTAGCAGAAGTATTTTTATTTCTCCCTGATAATCACTATCAATTACACCTCCAAGTACCTGGATGCCTTTTACAGCCAACCCCGATCTAGGGGCGATCAATCCAAAATTTCCCGGTGGTATATGAATACCAACACCGGTAGCAATGATGACCCGATTTTTGCTTTTTAAAACGGTGTCATCCATAGCATGCAAGTCCAAGCCTGCCGACCCTGGGGTCGCTCTGCATGGAGCTAGAGCTCCGGAAGTAATTTCCCAATACATCACAGTTTCATTTATTATATTAGGCATTGTTTCAACCTGTGGGGGGAACAAACGCATAAGTGGAGATTCAGCATTTAAAAAAGGACGATTATTCAAGATCAATAATGCTTGAGGTAAAAAATCTCGCCAATTTTTATACTTGTCATCTGTTAGTTTACGCAACTGATCCTTTAGCAGACCATTCAATCTTTCCACCAGGCCTGAGGCCTGCGGGTAATAGGGTATATGAAAGATCCACTCAATGTGATGTTCCACACAGAATTCCTGTACCAATCTTCCACGAAAATGGGATGCATTATCAGATTGAATTTGGAATGGCACACCATAATACATCATAATTAATTCCAATGTTTTTATGGTGTTCAATTGGGTGGCTTGCTTACATGGAAAAGCTACCAGCAACCCACTATATGTATCGACAATTGTGCAAACATATTGACAATTTCTACTCATGGGAAGGGGTCCGATGTAATCAATCTGCCAGATTTGAGCGGGCAATTTCCCGCGATGTAAATGGCCTCTAACAATTTGGGGTACTTTACGCTGCCTGATATGTTGACAGACGGGACAATGTAGAATAACATCTTTAATTAGATCTAGGGGAATATAAATTCCTCTGTCAGCAGCCCACCTGCTAGTGGCCTTCTCTCCAAAGTGTCCTGCCTTCTGGTGTGCCCATTTCGCCAATCCCGCAATGTCAGGATCTTGTCTGTCCACCACTGCCTCGGCAATTTTAGATTTCTCATCTGCAATGTTATGAAAAAATTTGTCAAGGGAGTCTATCGGGGTGTGAGCATCCACATGGAAGATGGTAACAGTACTCTGTGGGAGCATTTCCCAAATTTCTTGCCATAACTCCTTTCCCCATAACTCTTTAGAGTGTAATTTCCAATTACGAGAATGCCAGGTTGGTAACCAAACAGCCAGTCCATTTGCAGTAGACCAGGAGTCAGTGAAAATATGGCATACGCCAGGTAACTCCTGTTTCAGGACTTGATAAACAGCATATAGCTCTGCGAATTGACTACTCTTTCCTTCACCAGTTGTGCTCAATAGTCTCTGTGTGATCGGATTATAAGACACCGCCTTCCAGTGCCGTGTATTTCCAATAAATTTTGCTGACCCATCTGTGAACCACACATGGTTCCTGTCCTCGACGGACAAATCATCAAAAGGTTTACCCCACTTGACAGGAGACTCCTGTTCTAAAGGTACAGAACACTCACTCTCAGTCTCAGTCGATGGTACTTGCGCCACCTGCTCATGTAAGGACGCAACTCCTTTCGGACCCACACGTGCCCTGTCTTGTATGTACCATTTCCATTTAATCACACTCGCCTCCTGAGCATGCCCAATTCGATGAGTTTTTGGTGAACTCAAAACCCACTGCATAATAGGAATTTCAGGACGCAAGAATATGTCATGTCCCAATGTTAATTGCTCGGTATCCACCAAAGCCCAATAACAAGCAAGTAGCTGTTTCTCAAAAGGTGTGTAACGCTCACCAGCATCAGGTAGCTTTTTGGTCCAGAATCCTAATGGTACTTTACACCTACCCTGTTTCTGCCACAGACTCCAGTTTGCATAAGGGCCTTCCACAGACACATTCAAATCCACATCACCATCACATACAGGCCAAAGATCCATAGCATGTTGAATCGCCTCTTTTGCTAGACTAAATGCATCTTGCTGTTGTTTACCCCATTCGAATGCATTCTTCTTACGTGTAACACGATACAATGGGGCCAATATTTGACTCAGATGAGGAATATGCTGGCGCCAAAAACCAAATAAACCAATAAAGCTTTGGGCTTCCTTCCTATTCCTCGGAACCGAAAAATCAAGAATCTTCTGTTTTACCTGAGGGATCACCTCACGGTGTCCCTCATGCCAATTAATACCTAAAAATTTTACAGCTTGGGATGGACCCTGTAATTTGTCCGGATTGATCTCCCAACCTTTCTCACGCAGACATTCAATGACTTTATCTAATTGTATCTGAACATCCTCTTGTGTTTCGCCTTGAATCAGCACATCATCAATATAATGACATATCTGAATTTTGGGATGAACTGGTACCTCAGTCAAGTGTTCTGCCACCAGCCGGTGACAGATCGTAGGGCTATGCACATAGCCCTGAGGAAGACTTCTGAACGTCATTTGACGCCCGTTCCACGTAAAACTGAACTGTTCCTGACACTCAGGGGCAATTGGAATAGAAAAGAAAGCATTAGCAATATCAAGGGACGCATACCATGTACCTGGGTGTGTTTGGATTCTTTCAATCAGAGTAATAACATCCGGTACTGCAGCCGTCAAAGAGGGCGTGTGTTTGTTCAATTCTCGATAATCAACAGTCATGCGCCAAGAATTATCACTTTTACGCACCGGCCAAACAGGATTATTCCAAGCAGAAGTAACTGGAGTTATAACACCTGCATTAACCAACTCCTGAATGGTGGTACTAATCTCTTCATGACCACCCGGAATACGATACTGCTTCTGACAAACCACCTTTGCCGCCTGGGGAACTTGTATAGGGGGCATCCTTAAACGACCAACCCGTATAGGTCTGGACGAGATATAATGCGTCGTTCCAAATTGGTAACACCCATCATCAAGATGCAACGTCATTCCTTTCAAAATATCAATTCCAATTATGAATTCTAGGAGTGGCACCACTAATACAGAATATTCCTTTCTAGGAATTCTACCTATTCTCATTTCAAGCAAAGTTTGAACTGCGGGGGTTTCTTTTCCTCCTAATCCAGTAATAGTAAAAGGCTGCCCTGTAAATTTCTTCGATTTTCCATGAATAAGAGTGGCCTCCGCTCCTGTATCAACTAATGCTCGGGCCCTTTGGATATTACGATGTCTCCAATAAATTTCAATATCTACATAGGGTCTATTATCTCTGTGAGCCCATCTGTGTACCGGAGCTTGACCTATTTCCTAGTCATTCTTATTGCATTCTGTGTACCAGGACAAATCAGGATAAAGACTCTCACGTTTTTTAGGTATCAGTGCTTCCTATTCATATCCGTCTCTATTGCGAAATGGATTCCTGTCCTCTGCACTGCACTGCAAATTTCGATCGTTAAAACTGTGTCTATCCTCCCTTCTTCTCAGCTCAGGGGAGTGATCCCTATCATCTCTACGTCTGTTGTAGGCATAATCATTTCTCCCCCTTTCCCTTTCCCCCTCTCTCTCCCTGTCCCGCTCTCGACGGGGGGACAGATCACGTACAGGACGCCGATCATCACAATGATCAGAGCGCCCACGGCGATCATCATCACCGCTACCATCAGAACAACCACGATCACACTCAGTCGTTCGAACACGCCGGGCACCCTCCTTCCGATCCAAGCCCCGTTTGCGAAACATCTCCCACAAACGGGCAGTAGTCTCACCATCAATGTTTTCCCGACGCACACCATCAGCCAAAAGACCAGTAAAGATGTCACGTCTAGTAAATTTATATTCACCAGGAGTACGAGTGTCAGGCCGGGACTGACGTTCAGGTTTAAACCACTCACCCAACTCACCGAGTTGGCGTACCGACTCCAACACCGTAGATAGAACATTACCAGTCTGGTTAATCAACAAAGTCATCATGACCTGCTTGTAGGCAACAGGAGAAGAGCGAATAATACGATTCCGCACAGAAGAAGTCAACATCCCATCAAGCAACCTGTCAGCAGTGCCCAGAAAAATAGCCGTTTTCATCACCTCCTCCTTAAGACGTTGCGCAGCATCACGCAGGGTATACCACGGCTTGTCATTGACAGGCCAGTCAGATTCAGTAGGATACTTCAAATTACAGCCCTCAGTCGCCAATTGGAGCAAAGAAATCTGACCACCACCATTATAGTTACGAAAATGATCTTGTACAGAAGAATCTAAACTCAAAGAACAAAACTTCAAACAATCGCCAGTATCCAACATAATACCAGCAGCGCCTAGTTCATAAAGGCGCACCATCCAAGTGAGCAAAGCCTCACCAGTCCGCTGCCGAAAGCGCTGCAAAATATCACTAATTTCTTGTTGGGTAAAATCCTCCAAGCAGTCTAAAGAAACACCCTGCGGAGCATTGGGAGACTGCTGCAACTTCCGACGAAAAACCGGATGCGCAGCAACCACAGGACGAGCATCAGAAGGAGCCCGAGTAGTACCAGTAGAGGGACAATCAGTGTAAGAAGCATCGATGCCGCCCGAAGGACGAGCGCAATCACGGGGTGCACCATCAGAGGTGCGGGAAGTAGACTTACTGTCATGACGGGAACGAGAAAACTCATGCATAGCACAGTCCTCACCCGAGGAACAAGACGTAGCCGAGTCCCAGATATTACCATCCCATTCATCAGGATTCCAATCCAGCCCAGCCTTTGCCACGGCCAGACGCACCTTACGCGACGAAACTCGACCACGCCTGTGTTTGTATTTGTAACGAGCAATCCGCACAGCCGCCCGTTCAGCAACCGTTTGGTAAGTGTCAATTTTGTCGGAAAGCAACTTGTTTTGACAGCGCAATAAAGTATTGGAATTTTGAACCTCAACAAAGTGCGAATCCGCATCCTTAAGAGCGATCTGCAATTTCAGCAACTTCTCATGCAAAATCCGATACGCAGATAGAATAACCCAACCTCTGCGCCCTAAAGCGGGAACCTCCTCTCCCTTCAAGACAGGTGCCGTCTGCAAACAAGTAATCACGTCAGCCGGTTCCGCCGACTCCAAAGAAGAGGTCCAATTTTCACTCAAACCAGTAGAATCAGCCCACTCTCGGGCCAAGGCACCATAAGGCGTTGAATCCCATCCGGGAATATCAACGGACAATTTAAGAGTAGCTTTAGATTTCCTAGAAAACATCGCGAAAAAGAAAGAAAAAGAGACGCAGAGAAAAGAAAGGAAGAGAGAAAGAAAGAGAAAAAAAAAAAAAAAAAAACTATACACGCAAATATACAAAAAAGAAAACCACGCACACGCTGAAAGCAAACACAAGACAAACACAACGCACACAGGTTTCGTAAACAGTTCGTGACGCCAAATGTTCTGCTTGGGTTTTTAGATCGGGTGGAACCTGCTCTACAGAGCCCTTCTAACCCAAATGCAGAACGTTACCCCCTCCCTAGGGCCTTTTTACACCTAAATAACCACATATATGCGTACCACCTAAGGACAGGGAATTCCTATTATAATTATATATGGAGGCCTCACAGCCCCGCAATCTCAGACCCAAAATCTCCTACCCATTCGGCAGCGACACCCACAGTCTCGCGGCCCTTGTTAGACCCAGAACCTCCTACCCATTCGGCAGCGACACTCAAAGTCTCGCGGCCTGTGTTAGACCCAGAACCTCCTACCCATTCGGCAGCGACACTCAAAGTCTCGCGGTCCTTGTTAGACCCAGAACCTCCTACCCATTCGGCAGCGACACTCAAAGTCTCGCGGCCTTTGTTAGACCCAGAACCTCCTACCCATTCGGCAGCGACACTCAAAGTCTCGCGGCCTTTGTTAGACCCAGAACCTCCTACCCATTCGGTAGCGACACTCAAAGTCTCGCGGCCTTTGTTAGACCCAGAACCTCCTACCCATTCGGCAGCGACACTCAAAGTCTCGCGGCCTTTGTTAGACCCAGAACCTCCTACCCATTCGGCAGCGACACTCAAAGTCTCGCGGCCTTTGTTAGACCCAGAATCTCCTACCCATTCGGCAGCGACACTCAAAGTCTCGCGGCCTTTGTTAGACCCAGAATCTCCTACCCATTCGGCAGCGACACTCAAAGTCTCGCGGCCTTTGTTAGACCCAGAACCTCCTACCCATTCGGCAGCGACACTCAAAGTCTCGCGGCCGTTGTTAGACCCAGAATCTCCTACCCATTCGGCAGCCTTAGCACGAGCTTATCCTATTATAATTATAGTACACGACAGGGGAGTTAGGATTACCACATGTCCGATCACACAAAGACTACCAATTGAGCACAACCTGTTCTCTTAGTTCGAGGGGCTTGTCTTTCCCCTCATCCAGTTACCCCTTACCTGACCAGGATTAGTCTCTGTTCACTTTGAAGTAACTCCGACTAAAGAATAGACTGTTCTCCTATACAAAAGTACACAACACATGCTAACGTACAACAAGCTAAATACTTTATTCAAATGGCACATGCATAGTTATAGAACATACCATACATATAGAACCTGCAAGGAAAGTGAAAGGTTAAGTTATATACTTCAAAGAAGAAAAAGGGATCGACTGCACCTTATATCTGTGTAGGCTGTGCTCGATGGACATCTGGGTTCCCTTCTCGTCTATGCCTCGGTTTAGCCTGGAAGTTACCCCTCGGCAGCTGTGGGTCTGCTTCCTTCTCTTTCTCCGAGTCACTAGAACCTTGTCCTCCTTGACTACTCCCTTCTCTTTGGATTTGAGTTTGCCATCAGTCTTCCCTGAAACAAGCAATAGCTTTTCTGCTAACGGCCAGATGCCGCCTACGGTCTAGAAGCAAGTGTCTTATCTCACTCAGACTTTCACTAATATGGACGTGCATTCCCTCATGGAAATTTCCAGCTCAAGACCTGCCGCCCACCAAATTCCTGTACCTCCCCGTACCAAGGACACTTTCCCAGCCGGCCGGCCTGTTGTAGTGTCTTCGGCATGAAGAAAAATACAATCCTTCGATAAGGGCCGGCCCGAACCAGTTCTCTCCGAGCGAATAACACTTCATAACTAAAACATCCCCCTCCCTCTGGGAAGGTCCCGGGCTGCCGGAGCAGAAAGAAAGATGGAGTCTCTCCCGTTTGAGGCCTACCAGGCCTGGATTCAGTACAACTCTACAAAATACCCTCACCATAGGGCAAGTTATCCTCAATACTAACGAATCTATCCCCTAGGCTATGTGTATAGGCCCTAGGCTATGGGTAGAAGCACGGAATTGTGTCAAAGTGTCTAACAAACAGGCTCTACTCACTACTCCAGACTTGAGACTTAGATGGAAATAGACTGAAGTCATATGGACTGCCCTGCAGCACCAGAAAGCCGGAAAAATCAAGCAGTACAGAGGGTTACTTGGGTTTTGATTTTGGAAACCTAGTTCTTTATTTCCCTTCCGAATTATTTATGTTTGTTGAAGATACTTATTCTAAATTGTGAGTATGTACCACTGCCTGCAAGTCTGTACTCAGAAGGAGCATCAACCTATGTTGCTTTTTGAAAGAGGGACTGTTCAGAAGTGGGGGTCCTTTATGAGTAATTTTGCATGCAGCATAGGACTTCGTTAACGTTTCATCATTGTATTGTCATGGTGGGTCACTAGAGAGAGCAAGGGCGCAATGGCTCCCTACCCCACTTCACTGGGACTTGACGTTATCATGATGTACATTACATGTTATGCTGCATCCAAGTGTAATATGAAATGTGTATTGGTTATACCTTTTAGTTTATGTGCATATAGAATTTTGCATTAAACTAAATATGGTGACACCCTATTTTGGGGTTGTGGACTGTTGGTCTTCAGGAGGAATGTCCCCTGGAATTATTTGAATAGTAGGCATCCTGGCTTCATGACAATGAAGGTAAACAGGGAAGGGGGTCCGGCCTTTGAGTTGCTTTGAGGTGCCGAGGGTTGATTGTTTTAATTTTCTCTCTTTTTCTCTTTTGTACTAACTTATTTATGATGTCAATTGTATATTTAATAATGTTTATGGTTTTTTAATGGCTAATAAACACATCTTAAACACAGGTGGAAAATCCTTTTTGGCCAAAAGAATACTGTAGCCGAATGACAAGTTCTCCCAAAAGAGAACATTGATGCACCTTGGTACGTCCCCCTCTAATTGGAGTTGCATCTCATATAATCAGTATTCAAATCTTTATTTAGGCTGTAAGCCATAAAAGAGCAATAAAACATAGTATAAAACATTAGGATCAAACAAGTATGCACCAAAAAGAGCAATAAAACCTACTTAGATCAGACATGCATCATAAAATATTTGAAATCAATACAGCCAAAACATTCCGTAACCCCCAAAAATGAGTCACAAAAGCAGTCTTGGTCCATAAATTCTAATGGTGCTAGTGCATAGGGGAAAACAAAGTTTCTAACGGCACCCTATGCATTGATAATGCACAGATACAGTCATGCACTACAATGTCTCAAAGTGCTAGTGCTAGTGCATGTGGGGAAGCAGAGACACTAGGAGCACCCTGTGCTGTTGTCAAATCAAAACCCGCAATAAGCTTGGGTATCATGCGCCTAGTCCTCTCCATCGTCAAAAGGTAATGATAGATAGCAAAATAAATGCTTTGTCTCGTGTTGAATGTTAAAATACGCAGACCCTCAACATGTTTTTAACCCCTAAAATTCACCATGCTGGGAGTATCGATTTATTCCTCCCCTTCACGTAAGCGGGCAGAAAAAAAGTGCATGCTCCACTTGTGTGTGCTTTGTTTGCCCTAAGTTAGCAGGGTATGCCCAAACGTGGGTCCCTTGCTTACTTTGCCACTGGATTCAAGCTAGCCTGGCTGATGAGGGCGGTTAGCCCGAAACCGGTCCCAGGATGCTTTTTTCCGGTCCAGGGAAGACATGGCTTGGCAGTTAGAGCTGGACTGTTCCCATGAGGAACAGGGTCAAGACTGATTTGCATATAGCTGTGTCTGAACTGGGGTGGCGAAGTGAGCTAAAGAACGATGATGGATTCAACCCAGACCTGTGACTGGGGGTGAGTGTCTAAAAAGTTTCAGCGCTCCGTCCATTATCTCCTTGTGTTTGCTTTGCCCACTTTCTTTACTGGCACCACAGGAGGGGCATGTCCACCTATCTCGTTCATGTGGCCGACCCCAGCCTAAGGACTCATATTACTGATGCAGGACACTCACTCTCGTGTCCTGTGTTTCCACCTGGACATAGTCACTCAGTGCTACTGTCACCAGACAATCCATCATGTTTCGGCAAACTATTGTGACTTCTGCCACACTATCTAGCATGGTCAGAGCCCACTCCCCGCTCAGAAGTAATGTCCTCAATATCCATTGAATGCTTGACTTTAATTCCAGCCACCTTTTTCTTTTTGAACTGAGGTTTGGATTGTTTAGGTTTATCTTCCTTTTTTATTATGCAGTCAATAGAGCTTTAAGTCCTTCTTCGGTTTCAAGTACTCCTCTGATCTGCACTCTGACCGTTCTGCTCTCCCCGAGCGTTTTTCAGATGAATCCTGAAAGGAACAAGATGAACATGTAGCAGTATTCCTGATACCTGTCAGGTGTCTTAGTAGTGTCACAGTTATGCAGATTTTAGCCCTTCACAGTGGCCTTCTGTTGTGGAGATCCACCCCATGACTTAGTCTTTTCTTTATGTTTCTTATTCCCCCACTTTTGCTTAGACGATTCGGGTGCTTGCTTTGAGTTGTACTTCCAGAATTACTCTTAATTTGTGGGTTACTAGGTCTGGCTCCCAAATTATCTCGGCCTATTGTTGCATAGGCTTCCTCAATAATTTTAGGTAACTCACACTGTAGTTCCCTCGGAGTTGAGTTAGTGAGTCTTTGGTGTAGCGCAAATGCTGCTGCTTACCCTTTAATGTTACTCAACATAATGGCGGACACTGTAGAAAAATTTCCCATCACTTTAATCCCCAAATCCAGGTCAGGGGCTGCCCCGTAATCATTTTGGATCTGTTCAAGCACCTCTGGCAAAACAGCTAATGAGGGTGAACCATGTGTTCTGGTACATCCTGCAGCAAAGACTGTGCCCCAAGTGGCGCAGTTCTCCACCAGGGGAGCCATCCCCATTGGCAAGCATATTGCAAGAATTCTGTGTTTTTTCTGGGTTCCTGTATGGGAACAGACTGCTTCAAACTGGTTTGTTTTTTGTGCAAGCTAGATTGATATTTCCTCCCGTCTGACGTGAATCTTACCCATAACTGCATTTACTGTTTGTAGGCTAATTCCAGGTGTAGCCAATTGTGGTTGTGCAGCTTGAGCAGTCCTTGCAGGATTTATTGTCATGGTTCACATGAGAAACTGTGTTAAACATCTATCTGGCACATGCATCAACAAAGACTTTTGCGATTCCTTAATTGCGATTTTTAAGGAATCGCAATTAAGGAATTGCAAAAGCCTATGCATGTAGGAATCGCTATAAAAATAGCGATACCTACAAATTCCTTAATTGCGACTCGCAAATTGCGAGTCGCAATTAAGGAATGCTGTCCCATTCATTCCTATGGGCCTCCAGGCCCATAGGAATGAATTGGAGATTGCATGAGCAATTTGCGAGTACCAGTAGGTACTCGCAAATTGCTCTTGCAATTTCAAGGGTGCAAGGGTGTCAAAATGACACCCTATTGCACCCCTGAAATTGATCTGTGCACATATGTTGCACACACACATGCTCTAAGGGCATGTGTGTGCGCAACATGAAACTTTGAAAAATGCACAAAAGTGCTTTTTTCAAAGTTTTAGCAAATTACCATGAAGTTCAACTTCATGGTAATTTGCTCCCCCTATTAGCGAGATCGCTAATTTTTTCACTTTCATGCATTGCATTTAAGGAATCTCAATTTGGGATTCCTTAAATGCAATCGCAATTTAAGGAATCGCAATTTAGAGATTCCTTAAATTGCGATTTTTGCATTTGGGATGATGCATCCCAAATGCAAAAATACCGGTCGCAAAGGGGCAGATTCTGAGAATCTGCCCGTTTGCGACCGGTTTTTACATTGATGCATGTGCCTGAAAATGTTTTAACCAGATCTGTGTACAAAGTACATAGCGCTGGAGCTCTCAGATTATCTATATCTGGAAACGGTGTGTATCCGGTTAGGACTGGCCATGTTGCTCCCTCATTGCTATGGGGACCTAGTCTAATGTTGTTTTATGTATGTGGGTGGTTGCCTTCAAATCAGTTTTGATGTTCTTGGTAAGTTAATGTTATTTCCAGTGCTTTATAAGCTATGTAGCTATTAGGAACTGTATCTGCAGTGTATGTGTGAAACAGTCTTGAAGTTCTATTTACTAATGGGAATGTAATCCATAAATAGAATGCCTCTGTCCTGAATGCTTCATGTGCCTCAACCACAAAGGTAACTTTTCTACCCATCTGGGGCAGACCACGTTGCAACAGCATTGGTGTAACCCCATGTCTGCAGTTAGCTGGTATGTTAACTGTTGGTGGGTCGTTGTTCTCCGACATTTGAATATGTGGAGTCAGAGAGGGTACCTCTATGGGGAAATCATTTGAAAGGTTCAAGCTGGAACAGGCTTCAGTCAATACATAGGACTTACCCACTCAGATGAGGAGGATTTGTTCCCTAACACCAAGGATGTCTCCTGTTAGTAGGTGAGTAGGCATCTTTGGGTATCCAAAAGAAAACTTCTCAGGTGATCCATTAAATAGGAATCCAACCTAGAATGTCGGAGGCACCATATTGTATGGCTTGTACTTTCACAAGAAAATCTGTGCGTTTGTTTGACAACATAAACTTTGGACTGGTGCAAGACTGATTCTGCGCACCCCTCTGGGTATGCTGGCCTATAGTCGTGCAAGCTCACAATGCGCCTTCTGTAACCTAACCTTGAAGAGTAACAAATGGATGTGCAACCACAGAACATGACAATCCTGACCCCTAAGTAAATCATGGTAACAGATCTAAAACCCTTTCACTCAGCCACTTATGCATTCTCAAAGAGATACACAAGAAGTGCACAATGATGCGTTTCAATATTTATTGAAGCATTGTGATTCTTGAGTAAAATACGTGAGCTGCAATGATTAATAGAAGGAAACAGAATAATGTGATTGGCATTACGAGAATGGTGAAAAAGATGAACAATTCAACCATTTTGCTGATTGCAGAAAACTAGATGCTTGCATACAAGTACTGTAATATAGTGTGCTGCTACCGAGCGTATTCCACCCTTTTGTGTCTAAGATGAGTGGATTTGCTAAATCCCTGTTGGGTGATCTAACTCTCCATTACCAGTGGGTAAGTGTCAGCAAGCTGCCTGTCTTGGTGTGGAGTAGGACAGCATCCTTCGCATGAGGTGACAGGAATCAGCTGAGCATGGACCGACCTCTCCGTGCCATCGAAATGCTCCTCTGAATAAACAAAGGCTTGATGTCATATATATAATAGCATCTTCCATGTTACCATGCCAAAGCCTCATTTAGGCCACTATTGTTTATTCTATTATGATATCTCTGTCGCCGAGCTGCCAAAAACAAATAACAACATCTTGAGTGCCGAACTTAGCCCTTGTACAGAGTGTTCAAGGTCTTTCGATAGAGTGCCTACGAAATGGTGTTGTAAGCAAACCTGACTTTGAAGACTGTTATCCCATATGTGCATGCAAATGAATGTGTGTCAAATGTCATCGTGTTTAGATAGAGAAGGCTACTTAAGAATGTGTGCATGTAAAATGGCAATTTCTTAACCTGGCCTAATACCTCCACAGGACAACCCCCCTGGTTTCCATTGGAGTCAGGAGGAATGGGTGGGTTTGTGCTGAGGTGAGATGGTGGGGAGAGTCGGCACTGCATGCATTGCATTATGCGTATTGATGCGTTCTGCCTTGGCAGACATTTGGGACAGGACGCTACCAGTGGATAATTGTCACTGCCCTGCTGAGCTTGCTTTGGACAGTTGATTTCAAGTCTGAGCTGATGTTGATGACTGCTGACCAAGAGTGGAGTGCTAAGGACTATTGGTCAAGCCTGCTACAGTGCGACAGTTCCAGGCACAGTTTTAAATACAGTAGTCAGACAGAAACATTGCAATTCTTAACACATATTTTAAGGAATTTAATGAAGCTAAAAGGTGTGGCACATGCTTACTGGCGAGTCATTATGTGCATGCTGTGATTGCTGGTATGGTCCCTGCATTGACCCTAATTCTGTGAACTGGAGGCCAAATGCACACAGCCTTAATGTAGTACTAAGTCATCTGAAGCCTTGAAGTATGGGAAGACACTTCTTTTACATAGGGATCAGTGGAATTGAACTTCAGTGACAAATTTTCTTAGGTCTAAAGTCATTCTGGAAATAGGGTTACTTAAAAAGAAAACTATATTCTAGAAACCATTAAGGAACTTAAGAAACGTGTAAGATGAAAATTCGCTCACAGAAACAGGACTTATCTACAAGACATACACTTTTGGCACAAGACTCCTCGCTATCATAGAATACAAGCAAATTGATTCCATAAAACATTATCACTGACCACTCCAGCACAAGGAACACAGAGAGGCCTGTCATTACAAAGAAGGCTTGTGTTTGCTTTGATCACCCTAAGTTGGCCGGGTATGCCCAGACATGGGTCCCTTGCCTACTTTGCCTCTGGATTCAAGCTAGCCTGGCTGATGAAGGGTGTTACCTAGAAACCGGTCCCAGGATGCTTGTGTCCGGTTCAGGGAAGACCTGGCTTGGCAGTTCGGGCTGGACTCTTCCAATGAGGCACAGGGTCAAGACTGATTTTCATATAGCTGGGTCTGAACTGAGGTCACGAAGTGAGTTAAAGAATGATGATGGATTCAACCCAGATCTGTGACTAGGGTTGACTGTCTGAAAAGTTTCAGCGCTCGGTCCATCATCTCCATGTGTTTGCTTTGTTCACCCTAAGTTGGCAGGGTATGCCCAGACGTGGGTCCCTTGCTCACTTTGCCACTGGATTCAAGCTAGCCTGGCTGATGAAGGGTGTTACCCAGAAACCAGTCCCAGGATGCTTGTTTCTGGTTCAGGGAAGAACTGGCTTGGCAGTTCGGGCTGGACTGTTCCCATGAGGCACAGGGTCAAGACTGATTTGCTTATAGCTGGGTCTGCACTGAGGTGGCGAAGTTAGCTAAAGAAAAATGATGGATTCAACCCAGATCTGTGACTGGGGGTGAGTGTCTGAAATGTTTTAGCGCTCCGTCCATCATCTCCTTGAGTTTGCATTACAAAGAAGGAGTCATGTTTTAAACCTATAAAACAACAGATGATACAGAAATGCTTTGAATCAGTAGCAGCCTTAGGAAAAGCAACTTACCATGTCTTTTCAAAAAAAGGTGCCCTTGCTGTAAATGCTTTCAATAATGCTGGGTTTAGGAAGGGAAATACCATGAACTCTATCACTATGACTGCTCAACTAAATGCTGTTTCAGATATCTTGTGATCTCTGCTTTTTTTGTTTGTGAAACATATTCTATCTATAGGTAACAGCCAATTGAGACTTGTTGTATATTGTTTTTATATCACATAACCTTTATTTTTATGTCTATCCTTCTTAGTTGTTATGATTCAAATAGATTTTATGTATGTGCCACCCCAGTTTCATCTGGAATGTTGAACCCCATGAGTCCTTTTCCAGTGGATCTGAATGGATGAGGCCGTGAAGTACTGTGCTGTTGAAATAAATGCTTATTTGAATTTTTTGGTTGGATTTGTAAACTTGTCAAGTGGCGATGAGTGGAGACGTAACAGCTACATGTTGCAGCACAGGTGTGACACTATCTCTTTGGGCCCAGGTGGAATTTGGCAATCTACTTTCTCAAAATATCAATGCTGAACATTGTGTTATCAATGGATATTACCCTATTAAAGGTATGGTTGCTGTTTCAGGTACTGTTAAGAAGTAACTTCTACAGGAAGTTTAAACAATGCTTGCCACATTTTTTCATTGTGTGGTCATGCACAATTACTTGCATCGTGTGCTGTAGTTGTGTGTATTGCTGATATTGCGCACCAGCTGCAGGCAGAGGCTCATTGATGAGGGATCGATACAGCCCTGTACAAGGCTCATCATCACACTGTGTCAGTGTGCTGCATACGTTGGCATGACGTCATCTTTGTTTGCGTCTCAACCTGACGGTCAGGCATATCTGACATTTTCAAGTTACACTGTAAGCCTCAACGACGATTTACGCAATACTGATATTCTGCGTGAATTACAAGTGACTAAACTTCAACCTTCGCTGGATGCAATGGATCCAAGCTAGAAGTGTGTGCCAGATTCCTGACTATTTTGTTCATTTAAACTTATTGGAAGCTTCTATATCTAATGCTATTGCACTATATTCCCACATTCTTTTTCGAATTAGTCTTCTGGAACTTTATTAGTTTTACCAAACTATGAAATTTGATACACTGACAAACATTTACAGAATATAAGTAATCCACCAATTCCTTGGACACCAGAGAAGAAAAAGTTTATTACATATATGAAAGCAATCGAAGGTGACAGGATGTCTGCAGATAGGAAACAGAACATGCGTCTGCCTTGCTTAAGGTCAGAAGGACAGGTTATTATCTGAACTTTGCCACAGGTTATGCCTCAGAAAGGACAAGGAGACATTGATATGTTTGAGGAAGCCTTATTAAGATTGGAGTATAGATTCAAAACTACATCTAGTATAGTACTCAACGGGTTTGCGTTTTACGCACATGCTCAGTAGGAAGATGAAACATTTTATGGATTTCTCACGGCGTTGAGATTCCAAAAGTTAAATAACATTCAGGGACAGCTTTGGGATATGGGTGATCCAAAACTACAAGATGACAGAACTACAACCATAGCATTGGAACAATCTGAGAAGTGAAGAATGTCTGTGCATTACAGCAATGACAAGAGTTCAAGTGGGGTGGAGGAAGTGTGTGTTGTAAATAGCATTAGTAATGCTCATATTAATAGTTTCCAACAAGGAAAACAACTAGAAGGGTCCTGATTCATTACAGGTGTGGGAGCTCTAGTCATATAGCTTTGTTCTCTCAAGGCTATGCAAGGATAAGGAATGCAAAAATATGGTTGGACTGGACATTTTGCTTGAGTGTGTAAAGATCTAAAGAACAATTTTCCTACACAAAGACTGAACATTTCTTGCATAATTGAGGGAAGGTATCTGAAGTATGGGTGTGAGTATAAGTTAGAAAAAAGAAGTTGACAAAGGCATTGTACAGTCTATAAAAGATGTTGGTGGGGAGGAAGAAAACAGTGAAATTAAAACTCCATGTAAATGCAGTGTTAGAATACTAGGTAAAGATTTGAAACTTGTGGCAGATTCAGAATCCCCAGTGACAATAATCACAACAAAATATTGTTTGGAAAAGATGGAAAATGCATTAAAATTGGATAGGCTATAGATGTCTGATATTGTAGCTGAAGGTTTTGATGGGTCCACCACAAATATCATAGATTATTTGGAGATAATCATTACATTTAAAAACACAGAAGAGCTCAAATCAAGTTGTATGTGGCAGTCGAAGGTGTGAATGTTTTAGTGTGGAAAAATCAATAGAAGCTTGGAATCATTTTAAACCCTAGGAACAAGGAACCTGTCTTACTTGTAACAGAAGTTTGCAAAAAGAGTTGGATAAATTCAACATTTCCTAATCTTTTCACTGAGAAACTAAACAAATTGGATGGCTATTCCCCCAAAAAATAAAGTTAGAGATGGTGCCAAATTCTCAAACAAAAGTTGAAAGGAGTGCCAATAAATGTGAGACAGAAGCTGAAGCAAATGCTAGAAGATATGGTGAAGGATAATGTTACCAAAGAAGTGGAGACTTCTGAGTGAATTTCGCCCATAGTTTTGGTACTGCCGCTGCTAAATGTTTGAGATTGTGCATCGACCTTAGAGGGCTTTACACAAATATAGTGGTTGATTTTCATCCACTACGGAATATAAATAAAGAATCATGCATGCTGGAAGGTGCTAAAATATCTTCTACACTGAACCTGCAGTCAGCGTATCATCAGGTAGAGTAGACTGCTAAATCGCAACACTTGCCTTTATTTCTTATAAATGGTCTGTTTCATGAAGCGTTTGCGGGAGGTTATTCTTATTTTTGTGAAAAGTGAACAAGAACACAGAAAACACATAAAGGAAATGTGTAAAATATTGGAGAAGTACAGTTTATCTTTTAAAGAGAACAAATGTAAGTTGTTTGTGATTCTGTGGAGTATCAGGGTCATATGTAGTCTGGTGAGGGTCTTTAGTTGACGATCTCATCAAGGCACCTGTGCCTCGAAACCAAGAATTCGAGAACTTACTAGGAAGAATGTTGAATTTAAATGGGCAGGAACACAACAAAAGGCATTTGATCTGATCAAAGCTGAAATTGTTGAAACACCCACATTGACACCTTTTTTGCATGAACAAGGAGTGCATAAATAGTGTGGAGGCTAATTCGTTTGGCATTGGAAGGGTATTATTGCAGAGATGTGGAAAAGAGGAGTATGTCGCATTGGCATCTAGAACTCTTAATCACACTGAAGCAAGGTCTACAATGATAGTTAATGACTTGTGTGTGGGCAATTGAATATTCCCATAATTGTCTCAAAATCTTAGTTTACTTTGAAAACGTTGTGTCTGTGGTGGTGTTATGAAAGACAAGTAGGTAAAGTGGATGATCTTGGTAAGAGAGAAATTGCTTTGACAGTAAGGAACAAGAGAAAGCTTAACAAGCGTATGACTCCAAGAGAAAACCTAAGACATCTACATTTGTGGTAGGAGATTGGATGAGAACTCTCAAGTCTGTGTTTCTGGCTAATGATGTTTCCAAGTTTGTAAAGGCGGTAAGGAGGGTTAAAGTCAACAACAATAGTGTAGTCACACAGGATGGCAATGTGTGGAATGTGAGGTGAAGTGTAAGAATGACAAGGTTCAGGGAGGGAAAGGCTTTTTACGAAGACTGGCAATTCACAACGATGTATGCAACATGTTGGACTTGGCCCTTTTTGCAGGGTCATCCCTGAACTTTTTGCCTTTCTCCTGTGTTTTTTTCTGACCTGGTGTTGGTGGTTACAGGACTCTGGGCACTTTAATACTGCTGTCCAGTGTAAAGCGCATGTGCTCTCTATGGTAAAACATGGTAAGATTGGTCTACACCTGTTTGGCGTATTTAATTTACCTATCAGTCCCTTGTAAAGTGGTATCTCAGATACCCAGGGCCAGTAAATTAAATGCTACTGGTGGGGTTGCAGCGATGCTTGCGCCACCCAACACAGTACCCTTTCAAACCTGTCTCAGGCCTCTGCCATTGCAGGGCCTGCGCGCGCAGTTTACTGCCGCTGTGACGTGGCACATAAAGTGGTTGCCACATCTGGGACTACCCTTTTACTACATATCAGTCACCCCTAAGGTAGGCCCTAGCTAGCCCTATGGGCAGGGTGCGACGTAGGTAAAAGGTAGGACATGTGCCTTAACTGTGTGGCATGTCCTGGTAGTGACAAACAACCATTTTGGTTTCTCACTACTGTGAGGCTACCCTCTCATAGGAATGCATTGGGGATTCCCTGATATGTGTGTCAGTGGTAATTCCTGATATGAGAGGAGTAGAGGGATCAAGTTTGGTATGTTTGGAATAGTGGTAATAAATGCTGCATAATGGTATTCGCAGATTTATAGTCACTATTTTAGAAATGCCACTTTTAGAAGTGGGTATCTCTGTGTACTATGTGTCTTTGTGGCTGCCTGGTGTGTATTGCATGTCTGGCTCTGGAGTGACAGGGGCTAGGAAGGTGCAGTGGCTCCAGAGGGGCTGAGTGAGTCAGTGCTAGGCTGAAGAGGCTGATCTGCATTTGGAGTAGTGGGAGGAGTAGCCCCTGACCCTGAATAGGTCTGTGCCTGCCTTGTACAATGCTGGCTCCGCCCCCCTGTGGTGTGTCTGGGGCCAGGACTTACACTGTCAAAGGGACTATTGTGCACTTGTTAAGTGCCGCCCAGAACTGGTTAGAACTAGGTCCCCAAGCCCTGTGCCAAGGCAAATCAAAGACATTTGTGGTATAAATATTGGGACTGTGACCCCATGTGCTGTGTGCTTACTTGAGACCTGAGGAACACTTTGTCAGCAGGAAACACCATGGGACTCAGCTACTACCTGCTGGGAGGCCCTGCGTGGTGGCCTGCCTGTGCCCAGCTGTGCCTGGAAAAGAAGTGCTGCCTGCTCCTTGTTCTGTGCCTTCAAGTGGGAGACAGGCTGAGCGCTTCAGATTCATCTAGTGCCTTGAAGCGCCCGGAGCAGCACGTGTAGCAAGTTGGGAGTTAAAGGTTTCAAAAGATATATGTACATGGCGTCCTGATGAAGGCTGTAAGCCGAAACGCGCGTAGGATCTAAAGTTTGCAAGAGCCATGCCTTAAACCATTATGTTCTCAATAACATCAAACAACATTTTGTATATATAACTCTGATGAATGTCCAATGAATTTCAGATAGACTGTCCAATGAATTTCAGATAGAATACAAATTACTGTATCCTCTGTTTCAAAATGATTGAAGTATGTCTGTGTAAACATTTTGCACTCTTAAATATAGAGGTTAGCATCACCTCTAGTATATACTTCCTATGTTTTTTTGTTCTGTCTTTAAATTATGAAAAATATGACAAATTTGCAAAATAAGAAAAGTAAAAAATATATATTTTTGTAACCAATAGTGTATGTATACAATATTGTGTATGCTTTTCAGGTCCGCACTACTAATTCTTATGTTCCTAATTTGTTTTGAATCAATTATTTGATACACCCTGATTTAGGAATTTACGTCAGTAATACAAAGGCTATTTTTGATATAACCTTGTGTGGAGTTTCTTTTGTGGTGTGCCTAGTGTGTCGCTGCTGTGTGAGTGTGTTGCACAAATGCTTTACCCATTGCCTCTAAGATAAGCCTGACTGCTCTGCCAAGCTACCAAGGGGGTGAGCAGGGGTTATCTTCGGTGTGTAACTCCCTTGCCCTGACTAGAGTGGTGGTTTCTGTCTGGCTTAGGCCATTGCCCTAGCCAACTGAAAATCCCCTTTCTAACACAATGCAGTTAGGAAAATCTTTCTGCTCAAAATAAAGAGGTGGTTGATGCTGAGGATTTATGTTGCACACAATGTAGTGATAATGATGACATTGTGATGTGTGATTTTGTAGCATCTAGAGCTAAAGGAACAAACCGGGATGGACAACCACCAGTTAGGTATACAAACCATGTATATTATGTGTTTTTCTATGTATTCTCATTTATAGTAAACTATGTGTTATAAGTTTTGTCATGCATGCTTATTTATAGTCTAGTATGATTTTTCCTAGTGTTTCATATTTCAGGTTTTTGTTTATTTTCAGGAGAAAGATGTGCTGTATGCTGTTTTCATGTCACATAACTTTTATATCTATCATTCTTGGTTGTTGTGATACAAATGCATTATATCCATGTACCATCCCTGTTGCATCTAGAATGTGGAACCTCTGGCATCAATTTTGAGTGGATCAGAACAGATGTGACCGGGAGATACTGTAGTGCTGAAATCAATAGTTATTCTTTTTTTTTTCCTGAAATAACAAATAGTGTACTCTCTAATTCCCTTGATAACCCTGATTTGCTGACAGAACTCGACATGCTCTTGACACCGGGAATCTCAAAACATTCCCTATTACTGCTAGGATCTATCAATTCAACTTTTTGTATGGATCAAGGCATTATGGGCCAAATGAATGAAAATCGCACTCCCTCTTTACTCCAGTTCTTAATGCAATGGAAGCTATCAGTTTAACGCTAACACAAATGTCTGACACATTTGTAAATCAATCTGTTCTGTTATCAGAACAAGTATCACTTTTCAAAGGTATAAAACATGAATGAAAACACTTCATGAAAAGTCAAAATTGGTAGCTAGAATTCAACAGATCTTAAAAGCTTTTGAACCCAGTATTACCAATGTGTCTCTAGCAGATGACATCATTAATTTATCACTGTCAGGCAAGAAAGTGATCATAATCCAGAAGAAATCTCTCTCTATTATAATGACGACCAACATCTGGATTTTCCTAAAATTAGTGAAGAACAAGTAATTTCCTACTCAACTTGCCACGCTGTGGCCAAGGGCTCATTGCTTGCCCGAGTTCTCTTGTGGACCTCTGATCAGTCCACAAGAGAGCTACCCATCACGCTTCCCTCAAGGGCACTCTTCCAAACAGGATGCTTACTAACCTAGCATTGCAAGCATCTGCTGCCCACTGATGGGTTGGACCTTCCATTTGGAGCACACCATGGTCTCCAGGCACTCTACCAGTTGAAGCGCTTTTCCTTCTTTTCAATCAAGGGCCCGCTGTCCTCAGATCTTCCTTTGTAGAATTTTGTGATACTGGCTCCCCCTATTCCAGTTTTGACACACTTATGTACAGTATTTCTACCCTGAATGCCTTGAAGCTTTTACCATGTAATTGTTGGACTCTTAGAAAACCCTTTGAGTCCTGATAATGATCCCGAAATCGACTTAAGGGATTGAAACGTTTACTTTGTTAAGGACTCTATTTGCACAGTTTATCAATTTGTACAGGGTCGTGCTGTTCTTGTTTTAGATGCAAACTTTAACCACTATCAGCATGTGTGTGTCACCTAAAAGAGAGCACTGAGTACATTTTGCACATTTTTTACAGGAAGATGTCCCTTCCTATATAAACAAACTTTTTTTTAAAAATGCCATTTTGTCACTTTCATGTGCGCTGCATGAAGCAGCACGCATGAAAGTGACAGAATGGCATTTTAGGATTGTTTATGTGCAGGAATGGACCCCTTCCTTCACATAAACATTCCTCCCCTGCACTCAGACACCCTTGCACTCTGATGCAAGGGTGCCTGCATTGGCGCTAAATTGCTAAACTAAACGCCATCGCAGGGGGAAACACAAGGCTGCACCACATTCTTGGAAATATGGTGCAGCCTTGCGTTTCAGAAGTGGAGGAGTGAGGTGTTAAGCCAGGAAGGCTAACGCCTCTCTCCGCCACTTCCTTGTACATATCCCCCTGTATGTCTTGAGACCACTGTTCTGATATACTATAACAAGTAAACTCCATTAATAACTAGAAATTATGTTGCTCTTATGACTTAAACAACAAATTTAGTCAACTGGAAATCAAAATGTCATAATCACTAAACACCAGAGTCCCAGAATTAAAGACAATGTGCTATATGCATGGATACTGGATTGAGAATCGCTATTAAGCTTAACTCTTGAGATTATTTCCACTATGCAGATAGCAACCGCTGCCCTAGATTTCACATTGAAAATTATGAGAAAAAATATTGATCAATATTGCTTGCTAAAAGATTTCACTGGAAATCATTACATGTTTTGCTAAAGAACCCTTGATCAAGTGAACGAAACAGACAAATTCAACAGCTGAAAAACCAACAAAACAAAACTATTAGGAGAATTAAGTATAACCACTGAGAAAAAGCATGGATCAATCTTCAAGAAGGTAGCAAATTAGGACATACAAAATAATGTTGGTCTTTGATGAATTTGGCACACAAAGGCCCATATTTATCAAGGGTTTGCATCGCCCTTGCGCCTCACAAGGGGGCGCAAGGGTGACACAAAATCTAAATGAGATTTACCAGGCCCACACAAGGCACTTTGAGTGTCTCTGGGTGGCTTGATAAATCTAAAGTAATGCAAGGCAGTGTAAATCACTGCCTTGAGTTACTCTGCGGTAGGGAGGTGTTACATGGGTTGAGTGTGGGTGTTTCCACGCATCCATCCATGCATTCTGATACATTCCCAGATTTACCAACTCTGGTATACCTGGGAAAGCAGTAGAATTGTGTGTCACTCCACCAGAGGTGCAATATGGAGAAATATCTGTATTTCTTCTCATTTTTCCTCTTTCTAAGGGTGCTGCATTGCGCAGCACACTTGGAAAGAGGAAAATGCCTTTGAGGGTTGTTTCAGTGCAGGAAGGTGCCTATTTTCAAGTGATATCACACCTCCAATCACCAGTGGAATATTCTGTGACAGCATTGTTTACATTTCTCAAGCAGAAATTATTAACTTGATTACCATCCCACATGAGCAGCAGGTTCAAATGAGACTCTAATTGCAGTAATGAAAAAAAGCAATCTAATAGAGTACCTTGCTAATTTGCTTCTTTACAAAGGTGTTATAAACAGGATAGATTCCACCACCCTGAAAATGTTCAATAACACCACAGATCCATAAAAGGAGGACAAAAATTGACCGTAAAAACGATCTGCTTTTAGTACTTTTTGATAGAGAGGGCAACAAGCCATTTGCAAAAATATTACAGATTAAATTATTCACTTGTGCTAATGAACATAATTTGTTTAAGATGCATCAAACTGGTTTTCAGACTGGATGCTCCACTATTGATGACAATGTTGTTCTTGCTCTGCTAATGAAGAAAATGAACAGTAAAACTATAGCAATCTTTCTGCATGCTATATTGATTACTCTAGCACTTTTGATAAAGTTAAAACTACTAAATTGGGAAATATATCACCTACTTTGACACTTTTAATAGCTTTAACTCAAGATACCAGATCAAAGATATAACGTTAAAACAAAAATACCATGTTTCTTAAGATGTATACACATAATGGACCAGAGCAGGAATGATTCCTTGCACCATGTGTGTGATATTTATTTATTTCTTATTTGGCTGACTACCTGGATGCTCAGGATGGTCTACCTCCTAAACTAACACAGCAAGCAACCACTTACTTGGCTTATGCCGACAATCTAGTTATTTTCCCCTAATACCACGTGACTTACAAAGGTAATTGTCTCAGAGGAATGAATTCAATATTGCAAATGAACTAATCGTAAATTCAACTAAAATGGCTTTTGTTTAATGATGCAAACAGCAATCTTGGATTTTAGGAAACGCACCCTAGACCAAGTTAATAAATGTGATTATCTTGGAATGACTATTGACAACAAACTTTCCTGGTCTGAGCATATTTCCTCAAGAAGGCAGAAATTCATATTCATAACTAATTCAGTGAAACAATCTGAAAGTATTTATGTCAGAAGGGAGAGCAGCCTGTCAATTACAGCACGAAACTCTAAGCTGATTATATATCTTTTGCCATGAATCGCCTTTAATTGAATCAAAAAAGTGCTAGAATTGAATAAACTCTATATGCAAAATATGAGATTTCTCAAGGTTCACCACTCAGACCCACTTTCCAATGCACACATGATCCCTCAGGCCAACTTCATCTCCACCCATGACATAGACATTCTCTCTTACATCAATGACATGCAACTTATACTCTCCCTCTCGTACAAAATCCCCAACACAAGAAACAAGTTCACTGCGTGCATAACTGAAGTCGCTAACCGGATCAGTGCCTACAGTCTCCTCCTCAGCACAGGCCACTTCACCATGGGGCTCCATGGAACTCAGATCCACACCCAGCACCCACGCAAGCAATCTCAGAATAATTATCGGGAGCAAACTGGAAATGACCGCACAAGTCAACGCTGTTACACCATCCTGCTTCCTCGCCCTGAAGATGTTGAGGAAGATCTTCAAATGGCAGCCAAGCAACATTAGAAAAACGATCACTCATGACCTAGTCACCAGCAATTTGGACTTCAGAAACACCCTCTATAACTGGATCACCAAGCAACTTAATAGAGGACTACAAACCATCCAGAACTTGGCAGTCAGACTCACCCTCAACCTCCCACACTGAAATCACATCACACCACGCCTTAGGGAGTTCCAATGGCTCCGGATACACAAACATACTCATTTCAAACTCCTCATGCACACATTCAAGGCACTACACAACTCCTGCCCCACCTACCTGAACAGCTTCATCTCCTTCCACCAACCATCCAGACACCTACACTCCTCAGGACTGCCACTTGCACTCACCCCATGCACGCACAGAACCAGATCAAGAGGATGGGTATTGTCTTGCATTGTTCCTAAAGCATGGAACAGCCTTCCACTCCATAGCAGAGCCTCCTCCTCTCTTCTTGAATCCCACAAGAATCTGAAAACCTGACTCCTCAATTAACCAACCTACCATAGGCAGGGCTAGGCCAAACACCCATTCAGCTCCCCAATCACCTTGCCAGTGATACTGCCCTTTACATAAAAAATAACATAAAATCTTTATTAAATCTATGCACTTCAACTACTCATTGGGCTCGAATTTACTTTAAAATCTCCAATTACACATCATAGTTATGTAACAAACAATTATTTCTTAGACTGCAGGAAAGCCAAACCTGATAATTTAAAACATCTGATCTGAAAGGAGCAAACGGTAAATATATCTATCAAATGTGATTTAAATACAATTAGAATGAATAATACTATTTAGGAACAAAAACTCCCGCTATTGAATTTGCTCTTCGTAATGAAGTAAGCTAAGTGTAAACGCATAATAAGAACTCGACAAAGGAAGTTAATGGCAGTGAGAAAGACCTTTTAATATTTTCAGCATAAAAACATTCAGAGCTGACGTTAGATTCCTATTTATTGGCAAGACAAGAAAATGTAACCTCGAACATGATGGCAAGAACAAAGATCAAGTAGATGAGATTTTATTCATTCCCTTGGACAATTTGAGGGCTCTTGGAGGAACTATTCCACTGCCGGAAGGGGTTGTAGGTTATGTGGTTATAACTTTGAGACCTTGGAGCACATTATCTGTCTCTGAAAGTGTTCGGTCTACTGAGGAGGTATCTGAAAGCTTTATTCATAAAAGCAAACAGAAGAACTGCAGGAAGGCAATTAGGGCCTTTTTACTCTGTAAACCAAGGGCACATTTACAAGAAAGTGGCTCAGTGCATTCCGCAAGCCATTTTGCTGCGCCGCACTGAGTCACTTTCAAAGCACAGGGATGCAACATATTTACAACAATATGTCGCATCTCTGTGCTTCCCCCTGAGCTGGCGCACAAACTGCTGCCATGGGCCGTTGCAGGCACCCTTGCACCATGGTGCAAGGATGCCTGCGTCGTGGGGAGATTGTTTTGTTCAGGAAGGGTTCCTTTCCTGCACAAAAACAATCTGAACGATGCAGTTTTTGAACTTCTATGTGTGCTGCATTAGCACACATAGAAGTTGAAAAACGTCATTGTTTCAATGATTGTTAATGTGCAGGAAGGGAACCCTTCCTGAACAAAAACAAACATTAGAGGTGATTTCCTCTTTCTATGCGTGCTGCATAATGCAGCACGCATAGAAAGAGGAAAAGAAAATGAGGAGAAATTAATACATTTCTCCTGGTTGCGTCTCCCTACGCCTCCCCTGGGGAGGCGTAGCATTGACACGCATTTCCAGATTTACCATTCCTCGTTAATCTGGAAATGTGTCTGGTTCCATGGGTGTTGCGTGGGAACACCCAAAGAAACACCCATGGAACTCCCCTTTCACGCAAAGTGCTGCGTGCAAAGGGTCATATTTACAAGGACAGGAAAATTAACGCAGGGTGACTTTTCCTGTCCTTGTAAATATGGAGCCGTTAAATGCGCCACCGGTACGACACAAAAAGTGACGCACCGCTGGCACAAGGGGCTTGTAAATCTGCCCCAAACTTTTTTATTAGTAGACTTACAAAATTTCTTGACAACTTATAAGATGGTGTGCTGATCAGCTAACTAATGACGAATGACAAATCAATTCGGTCCCTATGATTGTCTTAAAACATTCTATTGGAGTACTGAATTATAGGGATGACTATTGCATATAATGTATTTTCTAGTTGTTTCTTGAGATTATCATTTTTTCTTTTATTTATTTCATGTATTGAAATTGATTTATTTAAATACAATAACTATATACTCCTACCGCTTGAAGACAAAAACAAGACATATCTATGAATTATACAGGTTTATTTAATGCGCAGCATAACTGGTAGTACAAGCATTCCAACTGTTTATCCATATGCCCCACTTTAAGTATTTTACATATTCTGTCTTGTATTGACACTCTGCTTTCATTAGGGTTTGCTGTTGATATATGTGCTTGCGTATTTTTTCAATTAGGCCTGTTCATTTATGTAGTGTTGTGACTCTTTGAGAAATGGGATAAAAGTACTAACTCAGTAAGATTATGTAATCTGATTAACACCTGTGATTAAATACTGATAGAAAATACCACAAATAATGATAGAAAATGTGCCTGAATCAGGTATAAAAACAGTGTGTGCCCATTATTCGTATTTTTATTGGAAAACACTAAATGCTGTTGTCACCCTCAAAAAATCGCATTTTCTTCAGGTATTTTTTGTGCCAAGTTATCTCAGTAAGACCTCATAGGTTCAGCCTAGAGGAGGGCTTCACTCCTTCATGGGCTTAAATCAAAAGAATGGAGAGTTTGTCAAGTGCATGCTAGGTGGTAATAGCCCTTGAAACAAACCTTAATGTAATGCTATTTTATTGAAAGATGGAAACTGGATTAGTTAATCATCACCAAAAGTCAGCTGTACTATTTCACAACAATGTGATCGATTGCACAAGTTTCCAAGACTGCATGGGATGGAACACCAGCTGATTTTTGAACTTTGAGCTCTTCTAGACCAATTGACGTCATGACCTGGTAAACAGTACCGACCAGAGCATTGTCAGTGGTCATCAGAACCTGAAGTAAAATGTGGGTTTATGCTTATAGATTAAGCATAAGATGTTACTATTCTAAAAAGACATACTGTGGACATTTCCAAATAAGCGCTATGATAATTACCATGCTCTGTTTGTGGTATTAGCTGTCTATAGCACCAATATCGGCAACCCTCCCTGCTAACATGGTAAATAGCTACTTAGAACACAACTATGGTATAAAATGTATTGTGTAGTTAGTTAAAACCATTACAATTTTAGCATAAAATCATCAAGTGTAACAACATTCCTATTTACATGTTGAATTGTGCAAAGGTGAGAGTTTGTTCGATCTTCTTAAAATGAGACTTTGAACATAGTGCGTCTAAAATCAAGTGAGCACATTTATGTCCAGAATGTAGAAATGTTCGCTGACTGCTTCACAGGGATCGTAAGGAAGCTCTAAGCAATTTTTGTCTACCGCTAGGCTAGTACAGATGTATCCCTTACCATTGTTAAAAAAGTCCCTGCTATTAAGTAATTTGAAACCGGAAAAAAATGAGCTATGTGCAAGATTAATACCAGATGACAGTTTTCCTCCTTTGCAATTTTATGTACATCTTCGCAGTGCCCTTTTTAGCTGCCACATGGTTGGAGTTCGTGTACAAAAATGCGAGTCAATATAGCAAGCATTTAGTAAATGGCGTAATATTAAACAGTTCGGCATACAGTACATCTAAAACAGGAAAAAGAATTACTATATGCCAGTTGATACCAGAAGACAGTTGTCCTCCATTACAATTTTATATACATCTGCACTATGCCCTTTGTAGCTGCCACGTTATTGGAGTTTGTGTGCAAACATGCAAATTGGTGTAGCAAACATGTAGTAAATAGCACCATCTTAAAAACTATTTATTTGATATTTGTAACAGTTTGCTGACTTGTTGCAAGAACTTGGCTTCCCTGCATGAGATCTGTAACGACTGGCTATTTAGTAATGCCAGTACGGCAGGTTGGCATGATTGAATCCGGAGAGAACGGAAAGCTGGAAGTAAAAAATGCCGTCTCCAGTTATTAACAGGGCAGATACACAAGAAATTCCAAGCAAACTTGTGCTTGGGATATAAATTGCGGAATTCGGAAAATTTGTTTGAAGAGGCTAGATTATTGGAGATTCAAAAAGTTTGCATCTTGGCCCTTAAATAATTTGGAGCTGTAAGTAAGAGTTGGAAGAAACTTAGTGGCAATTACTTTTAGAAGATGGGAGTTGGATGGACACATTAATTTCAGTCTTAGAGTGTTTAATGTGAAACGTAATTTGTTCGCCTGTGCTCGTCTTTTGGTTGGATGCTCTTTAAGTGTAAATCTGGAGTCTACCACCACTCCTAAGTATTTGTAAGAGCCACTCTGCTCTATGCTGTTCCCTGCTGCATACCACTTATATTTTTTGCTGTGGGGCCCGGTGTTTGCAGAGAAACAGATGACCTTTGTTTTGTTGTAATTTAGAGATAGTCCAAGCGCCACTGGATATTCCAACAGCTGTGTGATCAGGCGCTGTAGGCCAACCGGCGTCTGGCTGCATAGGACAATGTCATCGGCGTATTGCAAACCTCTAATTTGGCGATGTGTTAGCTCTGGAGGGTCGCTTTGGACTTCTGTCAGCCTTTTATCCAGATCTGCTGTGAATATGTTAAATGAGCTGAGGGCTAGCACACAGCCTTGTTTTAGACCTCTGTGCTTTGGTATCCTTGCTGTGGTTCTTTCTCCATATCCTAGCTTTTTCTGGACCCAGGTGGCTGAGTACAAATTGATTATGGCCCTTAGTAGCCGTGGCGGGATGCCCCGTTTTCCCATCTTTTGCCATAGGAATGCTCTAGGTACCATGCCGCTATCAAGTCGACAAAACACGTATACAGTTTGATGGACTTTCACTGCGTTTTTACAACAAGGAGGTTCAGGGCCAAAAGGTTACAAATTGTGCGTGTGCCTGGTCTGAAGCCTGTTTGTGAAATTGGAAGGATCTTGCTGGAAGTGACCCATTCCTCGAGGTCGACAAGGAGGTTCGACACATAGACTTTGGCTTCTACATCAATGAGCGCAATTAGTCTGTAATTCGCCGGGTCTGATCTACTGCCAGCTTTGAATATCGGGTGCAGGATGCTACCTCTTCATGATGCTGGTATACTGTTTGATTGAAAAGTGTGATTGAACAGCGGCGTGAAGAATTTGCCCCAGAAAAGTTGATCTGACTTGAATAGCTAGTTTGGCAAGCCGCTTAGGCCCGGGGCTCCACTAGATCTACATTTATTTAGGACTATCTCAACTTGGTTAATTAAGATCCAATTGCCCTCAGACGCATTTTGTACGTGCTCAGATTTTGGTTAGTACAGGGAGTAATAATGTTCGTCCAAAGCTACATGTTTGTTAGTATGGCTCAGATGGGCTATCTAATTGGCCTCAAGGATATTTGCATTGTGATGCCGAAAGGAGCCATTTGCTATGTTGTTTATTTCTGCCCAGAACTTCTTTTTATTATTTGATTTACTTGTCTGCAGCAACTTGAGCTAGATATCTGTTTGATGTGATTTCTTTGCTGACCATACTTCCTGTTTGTATGGCCGCCTTAGCTGATTAATTTGATGATTTACGTTTTCGCCTATTGTTAGTGCGTTGCCATGAAGTCTTCTTATTTCCATGTGCAGCATCTATTTTTTCCCTGCTAACAAGATGACAAACTCTGGTATTACTTTCCTGTTTCTTTTTTCGTATCGCTTGTTGTGTGACAATAATTTGGAAATAAGAATTGCTATCATGTTTTCCCAGTTTTTCCATGACCCTTGCCCGTTTGGTGCTTGTTCGTTTACCATTGTATCTTTTATGTAATTCATTACTTCAAAAGCGTTTTTGCCATTCCACGCTAGCCTTTTTAGGTTATAAGGGCTTGGGACTTCCAGCAGGTCGTTTGTTTCAGCAGCTCTCAGGGGGTGAATATGAAAATAAATTGCCTGGAGACTATGATCGCTCTCTAGTCGATGGATTATTTGATAACTGGAAGTCATTTGAAGTAACTCCGTATCCACTATTGTATAGTTTAAAATGGAGTTAGCTTGCCTTGATATTCTGGTTGGTGCGGCTCGTTGATCTTGTGGTATACGACCATTTAGGGTTAGCATCCCTATTTTGGCTAATAATGTGGCACAGAGTTTGCCATATCGATCATATTTGCGATGATTTGTGAATGCTAAAGGAATGTTTTTCCCGTTAAGTTTGTTTTGTTGTTTACTTTGGCATTGGTTAGATAGTAATAAGAACATTTTGAAATCACCTGACAGCACGATGTGTACTTGCGGGTAGGTGAATTGCAACGATTTGAGTAAGGCTATTAGGGACTCGATTTTCTCAGATTTTTCCTTTGATCCTGGATGGATGTACACATTACATATTAGTAATGAATCTTTCTCATGTTTGCTCAATGAATCAATAAGAGGATTTTGCGGTAAGGAGATTTTAATGCATTGGATCCAGGTTTGGCCTAACTCGATCAATTCTGATTTCCACCGTATATCGGTGGTAAGGTAGATTGATAAACCACCAGACACTCTACTTGATGTTTTTCCTTTGATGGCGTATTGGTGGTATTCTTTAAAGCCATTGATTGGTATAGGTGCCATGGCCCAGATCTCCTGGAATAATAAAATGTCAAATTTTTAAAGAAAAGTTAAAAGTTCGGCCTCCTCTGTCTTGCTACCTAAGCTGTTGATGTTCCAAGAGCACAATTTTAAGTCGCTTACTCATGCCTCACTCTTTGTGATCGCTGTGCCCCAAGCTGTTGAAATAAAAACTTGTCTGTTTTGACTAGCTGCTCCAGATGCAGCGTGATGGGTGATGCGTAGATTGGATAGGCTCTCCGGGGCACTGTCGGTAGGCCCTGCAGCCCCCCGAAGTAATCCACTAACAGTTACCGTTCTGGCTTCTACGGTTAGAAATAACAGGCCTGGATACCGTTCTGTTTCAATTGTTTTTATTTCAGTTCCCCATTTTGCAAAGAGTTCTCTGTGATGCCAGACTTCCATTGTGATTGTTGGATCGCTCCGAGTTACAACTGTGATTTCTCTCTCATTTGCACTTGTGTTTGGTTTGAATTTTACACTGTCGATATGATTTGTATTAAGATATTTCAATGTTTCGGTAGAGCTTGCAAGCTTTAGTATTGCACTACGGTTGAGTATGGCATGGCGTCCTCTTGAGTTGTAGTGAGGAATCAGTTCTAGTGTTAATAAACCTTCAGGCGATATGTGTCCATCATTGCTTGAATGCATATCAGCACTGTGAAAATATGGCCTGGAAAAATGTCCGCTGAAGTGCTTCTATTGAGGGTTTCATTTTGATTGCATTTTGAATCAAAATTGTTTTTGTCCAGTCTGTTGTTATTAGCTGACTTTCAGTTTGCTCACTAAGTGTGGGACTCGGAACGGTTTCGTTTGATGAGTGATGGGACATTTTAGCTGGTTGCTGCGTTTCATCTAAACCTTTTCTACTATGTGAAATTGATTGTTTTGGGAAAAATTGGGATATAATTGGCTGTTCTAACCGGGGATTATGTGGTGAGATTCCATGTTCTTCTTGATCTGAGATGGTGAGGGATGGTAGCAGAGTGACTTTGTGGCTGCTAATCTTAGACGTTGTGGAAACTAATGAGATTGTGGACTTTCCAAAATGATCTATTTGTGATTTGAGCTCAGACATGTTATTAGGGGAATTTGTGTTAACCTTATTTCCCAAGTCCCTGTTTCTGAGTTCTGCCTTATGTGATTGCACGTGCTGACTGAGTGTAGCGAACGGCATTCGAGGTAACTCTAGTGCCTGATTTCGAGGCGTTTGGACTTTTGCTTGCTGCCTCATCTGTTTGTTGTTCCTTGATTTCCTCAGATGATTGTGTTCCCTTTTTGTTAATGGGTCGCTGGGTTTTTCCAGCAGCAAAATTTGACTCCTGCGTGGGTCGACGGGCCTCCGCATTGTTGATTTATTTGTGTGGGTGCGTTATTTGAGAAGTTGTTTGCTGACTGGGTTCCTTCTAAATCCGAGTCTCTAATGATGCTATCAATTGCGTTCTCACTTTCCAGTTTACCCGAAGAAGTGGTGAGATTCAGTTTACTTGCCCTGGAATTGGTTGGAACTCTAGATAATGGGGCGGTATTCCGTGGTTTTACTTCTGAAGGATGTCTGTCAGAATAACCAGGATGGAATTCAGATGATTCATGGTGCTGGAACATTGACATTCGTGATACGTTGTGTGGGGATCTTTTTGCACCCGCTCAATTATGGAGTTTAGGTCTTAACGTTTTTTCTCTATGCCAGAAACATGAGATGCAGGGCTTGCAGGAGATCAACTTGCAGCTCTAGTTTTTCTGAGTGCTGAAAAAGGGCAGTAGATATTTCCTCCATTATGTTGATGAAAGGGGACCAAAACGGGGCTGGGAGAGGTGAAAAATTCTCTGTCTGCTGTGCATCCATGTGCTGACTTAGATGGATGCAATTGCTTGATTTGTTCATGTTGTCCTCTGTGGCATCCTGCACCGGACCGCTGGTCAATTGGGTAATGAAGCCGGGCCCTGGCTGAGTCTTTATTGGAGAGAGTAAGGTGTTATAATCGTGGAAGGGACCAGAGATTATTTTTGCGTTAGGTGGGACTATTGCTTCCTTCTGGGCTTCCTGTGTTAGCTCAAATTAGCCGATTAAGAATTCCTGTGTTTCCACTACGACCTTTGGCAGGGCCTCTAATAGATCCCCTAAAGTGATATCTTCTTCGATGGCGGTGGTGTTATTGTCCTGGCTATCCCTGGGCAAGACAGGTACTTAGTACACAAGGAATTTGATAAATCAGACAACACATGGTTAGGTGGAAAAACTGTTTGCTGCAGTGTTATTTTATAAGTGAAATATGCCAATGTGGTAGGTTAATTTATGGCCGATTAAAAGGCAGGCAGTGATGAGTAACCTAAGCTGCCCACCCACCTGATGAGCCAAACAGCACCTGCCAGATTTTATGTGTGGCCTCCAGGAATATTACTCACGCCGATTTAGGGGCGGAGCATCAACCAGGCAAACTCCTGGATGCTCAGGCTTGCAACCACCTGAAGGACTAATAGGGTGCTGCCACTTACATCCCATACTCCTGCCGTAAAGACTCCTGGGGTTTGGCATTGAGCACTCCTGCTGTGCTCCCTGTACTGCTCGATTTTCCCGGCCTTTCCTTGTGTTAACGGGTGACTAGTGTGACTTCAGTCTCTTTCCATCCAAGTCTAAGGGTTAGAGTAGTGAATGGAGCCTATTTACTAGGCACTTTGACATGATCCGGTGCTCTTCCCCATAGATCAGGGCTTACATACATAGCCTAGGGGATAGATTCGTTAGTATTAGGGATAACCTGTCCTGTAGTGAGGGTATTTCATGGAGCCGTGCTAGATTCAGGCCTGGTAGGCCTCAAACGGGAGAGACTCCATCTTTCTTTCTGCTCCGGCAGCTTGGGAAGCTTCTAGGTCGAGGGTGATGTTTTAGTTATGAGGTGTTATTCGCTTGGAGAGAACCGGTTCAGGCCGGCCCTTATCGAAGGATTGTATTTTTCTTCATGCCGAAGACACTACATCAGGCCGGCCGGCTGGGAACGTGTCCTTGGCACGGGGAGGTACAAGAATTCGGTGGGCGGTAGGTTACGGGCTGGAATTTTCCATGAGAGAATGCACCTCCATATTAGTGAAAGTCTGAGGCAGATACTGGCACTTGCTTGTAGTCCGTAAGCGGCACCTGGCCGTTAGCAGAAAAGCTACTACTTATTTCAGGGAAGACAGATGACGAACTGGAAGGTGAAGGAAAACCAAGAAATAGATATTCCAAAGAGAAGAGAGTAGCCGATGAGGAAGAGGTCCCAGTGACTCGGAGAGAGAGAAGGGAGTAGATCCGTGACTGCGGAGGTGTGACTTCCAGGCGAAGCCGAGGCACAGACGAGAAGGGAACCTAGATGACCATTGAGTGCAGGCTACATACGACCAAGGTGATGTCGACCCCTTTTTACTAGAGTGTACAACTTAATCTTTCGCTTTTCTTTGCAGGTTAGGATATATATATATATACTATGTTCTGTGAGTGTGTATGTAGTAACTAAATAAAGTATATAGTTTGTAGTGAATCAACATTTGCTGCGTGTTCTTGTATAAGAGGGTAGCCTATTCTTCTAATCAGTTGTGACTTGAAATGAACAGATGCTAACCCTGATCAGGTAAGTGGTAACTGGATAAGGGAGAAGGGAGTCCCTCGAACTGGAGAACAGGTTGTGCTCAACTAGCGATCTTTGTGTGATCTGATATATAGTAACACTGATTCCCCTGTCGTATGTCATGGTAATAATAGGATGAGCTCGTGCTAAGGCTGCCGGCTGGGCAGGAAGTCCTGGGTCTGTTTGAGACCGCGAGGCTGCCACTTGTCTGAGGCTGCCGTCTGGGCAGGAAGTCCTGGGTCCGTTTGGGACCGCGAGGCTGGAGCTGCCGTCTGGGCAGGAAGTCCTGGGTCTGTTTGAGACCGCGAGGCTGCCACTTGTCTGAGGCTGCCGTCTGGGCAGGAAGTCCTGGGTCCGTTTGGGACCGCGAGGCTGCTACTTGTCTGAGGCTGCCGTCTGGGCAGGAAGTCCTGGGTCCGTTTGGGACCGCGAGGCTGGAGCTGCCGTCTGGGCAGGAAGTCCTGGGTCTGTTTGAGACCGCGAGGCTGCCACTTGTCTGAGGCTGCCGTCTGGGCAGGAAGTCCTGGGTCCGTTTGGGACCGCGAGGCTGCTACTTGTCTGAGGCTGCCGTCTGGGCAGGAAGTCCTGGGTCCGTTTGGGACCGCGAGGCTGGAGCTGCCGTCTGGGTAGGAAGTCCTGGGTCTGTTTGAGACCGCGAGGCCGCCACTGGTCTGAGGCTGTCGTCTGGGCAGGAAGTCCTGGGTCCACTTAGAACCGCGAGGCTGCCACTTGTATTATAAGAGGTCTTGATATATATATATATAATAGGAATTCCCTGTCCTTAGGTGGTACATATATATGTGGTTATTTAGGTGTAAATAGGCCCTAGGGAGGGGGTAACGTTCTGGTTTGGGTCAGGAAGGCTCTGTTGAGCGGGTTCTATCTGATCCGAAGACCCAAGCAGAACACTCCCTCAGATGGTACCCCTCTGTATCAAACTACCTCCGGATCTCTCTGTCACTCCATCTGCAATGGAAATAAACAATTAACAAGCTCAGCACAAGAAGAAAACATGTTGCTGGCACGCTGGGTACAGGATAGGGTGGGTGCCAGTGTGTCCACGGGGGAACAAAGAGGCCGACACCCCAGGTGCCGGAAATGACACCAGAGAGCACCGGAAGGGATGCCCACGGGGGTCCCAACAAGTGGAGCAAGGGTGAGAGTGCTATAATGCAGTACTAAGGGGCTGCGCTCTTAGGAGATCACACTGTGTGTGCCGCGGGCAGCAGCATAGGTTCTAAATGTTGTGTGGCTCAAACAGGGAGACATTGCCATGAATCATGGATTCTAAGGGCCTGATTGAGAGTTTGGCAGATGAGTACTCCATCACAAACATGACGGATATCCCATATGCCTTATTATAAGTGTATTCGGATATAATGCACTTGTAAGAAGAAAGGCGGGATAGCCATCACATTTGTGACAGAGTACCCACTGCCAAACTCTATATCAGGACCTAAATCTGGTTATTCACTGCTATAACATAGACACAGTGCTAGGTCCTTAGTGGAAGTTTTTTCTTTTTAAGGGAGGGGTGAGGGGGCTCTTGCCGTGGTTGGGGGGAGACAAGGGGGTGGGGAAGGGCAAGAGACACTGGGTAGGGTGGAGGGTTTGTGGTGGTTGGGGGAGTAAAGTAAGAAATTCCATGATAGTTATACGTGAGAGTGACGGCAATGAAAAGGATATTTTTGTTTCATGTATTTACAGTCAGAGTTTAAACTTGCTGAATTATTGTTTAAGTAGTACTAAAGGTTATTCGGGGACTTCAAGAAAAAATTAGTATGGCACGTAGTATTAAGATCTGTTAATTTAATGTATCAGGGCTCAATTGCAGTAATAAAAGGCGGAGAATAGCCGCAGAAATACGGTTTATTCAGCCAGATATTTTATGTTTACAAGAAACTCATTTACCCTGGGATAAAAGGTTACTTATAGCAGACCTGGGTTATAAGTTGATTGTAGCTTCTCAACAACCAAATAACACAAGAGGTGTTATGATCCTTTCTAGAACTGGATATTGCTTGACGGGTCGTAAATTAGCTGACAAATGGGGTAGGTGGGCCATATCAGAAATTACAGTACGTGGTGTGGTTTTCACAATCTGTTCAATATATGGATCTAATATAGATGAGGCTGAAGTTTTGGAGCAATTAAATATTGAACTTGCCAATTGGAGTACTCCGCTAATTTTATGTGGGGACCTTAATATTCATTTGAATACCAGAGAGCTAATGGCAGGTTTGGAACAGTATAAAGGACGTAAACCGCGAGTATTTAAGGCCCTATATAATTTAGTAGATGACCACGGTCTGGTTGATATATGGAGTAAACGTTATCCTACCCTTCCGGGATATACTTACTACTCTGCACCACACAAGAAACTTGTCCGGTTAGATTACTTTTTTACGTCCTCGACTATACAAAGTCAGTCAAAGATACAAACCTTCCCAAGAGTTACATCGGATCATTCTCCTATACTAATAGTATGTTCAATTTTAAAGGAATCCAGCAGCATAAGAAGTTTTTCATTTGATAGGAAGCTCTGTCTTGACGAACAATACAGAATCTATATGACAGAGTGGATGACAGAGTTTTTTAATATTAATTTAGGCACCGCCAACATTTCAATAGTCTGGGATACTTTTAAGGCCTGCTTTAGAGGAGAAGCGATAAATTTCGGTTTATATAATCAAAATAAACGACGGTCTCAAATGAGGGAGCTTTATGAACTATTAAAGGCTGCAGAAGTAGATCTTGCTAAAGCAATAATGAAAAAGGATAACTTAACGGAGATTTCCGTAATGGAAGCAAAAATTGCACAATGTAAAGCAACTATAACAGGGGTGTGGGCTGAAGAGATTGCTCGCAAATATTTAGTAAATCGAAGACACATCTATGAATTTGGAGAATCTATTGGTCGGCCTTTAGCGTTAAGACTGAAAATGAAAGCTACTTCGCGGCTGATTTCGAAATTACAGGATCAATCAGGGGTGGTTCGTGAAGCTCCAATGGCAATATTAGATATTTTCCATCAATTTTTTTTTCGGAACTTTACACTCAGCAGTTAGAGTCTACTTCAGTTCAGATATCAGAAGCCTTTATATTAAATCAATTAACTAAAACAGAGGCAGAAGTTCTGGATAGTCCTTTTACCATGGAAGAGTTGGAGAGTGCTGTTAGCAGTATACCGAATGGCAAAGCCGCTGGTCCAGATTTTATTCCAGGGGAGGTTCATAAATGTTTTTTTAAGTCATTGAAGTTTGTGATGTTAGAAACGTTTAGGATGGCACAAACTGGAATTGCTCCAAACACATGGAACGAAGCATCAATAGTGGTATTTAGTAAAAAGGGGAAACCACCGGAATTACCCGGCTCTTATCGACCAATATCTCTGCTTAATTGTGACAGTAAGCTTTATTCTAAAATGATCGCGAATCGCTTATCCAAGGTTATATCGTCATTAGTTACAATCACTCAGCATGGTTTTATACCTAAAAGAGGAACGGTTTCTCATATTAATAAAGTTATTACTCTATTTGATATAGCAGAAGTGGAAAAGAGGGATTTAGCATTGATATTGCTCGATGCGGAAAAAGCTTTTGACCGCGTAGAGTGGGTTTATCTATGGGAAGTGATGAGAAGGATGAGATTTGGGAAAGCTTTTTTAACCGCAATTCAGGTCTTATATAAAGCACCTAATGCAAGAATTGCTGCTATGGGCCTTAAATCTGAAAAGATCAATATAACTAGAGGTACACGACAAGGGTGCCCCTGCTCCCCTTTGCTTTTTGCGTTGTATATTCATCCTTTTATTATTAGTTTACAGAAATCGCCCTATATAAAACCTTTTTTGGCCACAGGTATCTCATATTCCGTATTTATATATGCAGATGACATAGCTATAACGACAACTGACCCTAGAGAGGCAATAGGAGAGATTGAATCATTAGCTAGAGCTTTTGGAGTTATATCTGGGTATAAATTAAATTCGGCAAAAACACAAGTCTTGTGTACTAAAAATATACAGTTTATTGATTTTCGAGTAACAGAGGAGGTTACGTATCTAGGCATTAAAATTAAAACTCAAATGCTAGAGATAGTTGATAGTAATTGGAAAGAGATCATATATCAAATCAAGCAATCATTAGATAGATGGAGCAGACTTCAATTATCAATAATTGGAAGAGGGAATATCATCAAGATGAATGTTCTTCCTAAGATTCTATATTTATTTCGAAGCATTCCACTCGAATTTTCACTTAAACAAATACAGCAACTACAAATTATTTGCGGGAAATTTTTTTGGGCTCCGGGTAAAGTTCGTAGAGCTATGAAGTGGTTGATACTGCCTGAAGCAAGAGGCGGACGAAATCTGCCTGATTTTCTAAGTTATTATTATGTCTGTTTCTTGCAAAAGATGAGTTATATTTTGACAGGCGATCCGCCGAAAAATGAAGTGGATGCCCCGTCTATTTTTTTTTTAATGCTGGGAGAACATGCAAAATGCTGCTTATTAAAGGAATTGGAGGGTCATTATTACAAGCACACACGTTTTAAGGTATTGGTTTCAGCGTTTAGAGTATGGAGGAATGTTAAAAAACTGATCAAATTTGGCAAAATTACATATTATACTCCTTTTGATGCTGATAAAGTACTTCCCTCGGTCTTTTGGGATAATAATGAAAAGTTATGGGTTAGAAAAGGGGTCTCTAAAATTGGGGATCTATATGATAATAAAGCATTATTAGTGACATATGCTGAACTGGTAGATAAATATCAGTTACCACAGTCTGCATTTTTTAAGTATCTTCAACTCCGAGATTTTTGTTTAAAAAATCAGATTGTGGCGAATCATGGATTCTAAGGGCCTGATTGAGAGTTTGGCAGATGAGTACTCCATCACAAACATGACGGATATCCCACATGCCTTATTATAAGTGTATTAGGATATAATGCACTTGTAAGAAGAAAGGCGGGATAGCCATCACATTTGTGACAGAGTACCCACTGCCAAACTCTATATCAGGACCTAAATCTGGTTATTCACTGCTATAACATAGACACAGTGCTAGGTCCTTAGTGGAAGTTTTTTTCTTTTTTTCTCTGACAGGGGAAGAAGAAGCCCAACTACCACCGCCCCCTATCAGCATGATTTTGTACAGACCTACATAGATAGGAATTTCAGACCACAATGAAAGCTGCTTTTTCACAGAGCGTCAGTGAGGCAATAGCTCTCTGCTCTAAGAGAGCAGGGAAATAGTTTTGGGTATGAAGGGAAGCTGCAGCTAGTAGAATGCGAGGGTGACAGGATGCCAAGTGTTTATTTATAACGCATGCTACAAGTGAGTCAGAGTCGAGCATACTTGAGAATAATATCTTTTTTAGAGCTCTGCAAGGAATACGTCCCACCATTGAGCTGTGTCATAACATACCCACCATGTTCAAGTGTTCTGACATTTATGAGGAAATAGGGACAGAGATGGTGTAGTTGAAATAAACACAAGTTCAAAACAAAACTAAAGAGGACCAGATATGAAGAGCGGGTTGGAGAAAGAGAGTCCTAAAAACGCAAGGTTAGCAAGTGTAGGCACACTAGCAAATGGCTACTTATTTGAATTAACCAAAAAATGAAAAAATTAAAAGACGTACATAGAAATCTACACAAGGTCTTTAAATGCATGAACTCTCTCCTTTGCCACTCTCTTACATATACAGATCCATGCCTTCTGGGACAGCAGCTAAAAGCAAAACAAGCGGACTCCATGCACCCACAAATCTACATTTACTGGCGTGGGCATGCAGAGAGATCCCCTAAGGATTGGATAATCTACAGGTCCTCTCTGATATCCCACATAATCATAGGAAGGTCCCTAATAGGTACAGAGATCAGGCAGCCTGGAAGATGCTTATGTAGAGGACAGAAACTCCCACACATTCTAATAAATTAAAGTGGGCTATCTCCTAATAAAGAGACTGTGATTTACACATCAAAATATTAAAATACTTTGACATTCAAAAACTCACATACAACTCCTTCGGGAGATCTGCAGAGAAATAGACCCTGACACAGACAGACACACACATATAAACACATGCATAGCCTGCTGTACTTAACTAAGACCACCAGTTGTAAATAGTCTTTCTAGGATTCAAAACTATGTGACTGATTTAGAGTTTGGTAGAGAGGGTACTCCATTGCAACTGCGCCAAACCTTCATTCTGGCCGACATCTATGTAGAGCCTTGATCCGGCTCTGTAGCTGACATATGCCTCCAACACCCCAATGCACTACTGTCTGTCAAAGATTCACATGTAACATATAACACTGTCCGCCTAATTGAGAGTGGATGGTGTTCTATGTGTTTCTTTGCTCTTTGTCATTGCCTGGTGAAACCAGTGACGGTAAGGGACATTAGAAAACAAATACTGACCCTCACACCATAGGATACAAATCCTTTGGTGTGGGGGTCATTAGCTTTTGCCTTTTTAAAAACAAAATCTTCCTGCCAATGTTAAGAGATGTCTGCAGGGCTGGTGGCCATCTTTAACTGCGAGGTATGGGTACTCCTTCAGGTCGGCGGAGTATTTTACTTTGTCACCCTAATGGAGTAAATACCATACTCCACCATTTAAATAAGGTCCTATATTTTCAGCATACATCTTTTTTTTGACCACACAATAACACACATTGTTATTCAGAAATGAACTTGTTCATCTGATATGCCAAGATATTTCAATAATGTATATCCCCAACACCTCCCTAAAAGCAACACTGTCCAAAGCTCTGCTCTCATGCTGCTAAAACTGCATTCTGAAATGAATGAAAAGCACGACAGGAAAGTAAGAGATCGTTTTATGAGGGATTCAAAAGGAAACAATACATAGCAGAAACAGATAGCTACCACTTGTATCTGAAGAAGGGTGAGTTTGGTAATCACTGGAGGGATTTAAAGGGTTAGTAGCTGAGAGACAGAGAGAAAATAATTCAAGAGAATATAATAGGAAATATAGCAATATTAAAACAAGGTTTAAACTGGAACATCTAAAGAGGTGCCTTTTTGGAACATCAGGAATTGTCCTTTTTTACGTATTGCGCATGTGATGTTGCTGCGAGACCTGTTGTAAAAAAAAAAGCAATTTATAAAGGGCGTAAGGCCTGCTCATTAGTTACCATTGGTGGTGTCGATGTCACTCTCATTTCCTTCCTATTAGGCAGCATCTCTCGATTTCACTTTATCTTCCTCTGTTAAGCCGAACCATGGAGTATCACAAAACAGAAGAGACAAGGGTTTAGAGTCTTCTCTGACTCCCTTACCAATATATAAAACTCACACGACAGAGAAAAACTTCATAGCAAAAATAGTAATACTAGAAAGTGAAAACGGGAAAATCAAAAGAGCTTTTAATACTGCCCTCACACACTTGGTAGTGTCATGCTTCATCATTGGGCCGCATCATACACCCAGGTGCAGACCAACACACTGGATGGAGCGCAATTTTTTAGAAGATGAAGGACAGTAGTGAGGGTAGAGTGTAGTAAAGAAAGACAAAAACACAAAGGTGTTTGCTCAAAACATAAAGGAAAATAGATTTTACTCCTGGAAAAACGGGACCAAGAGAGGTGCAGATATGTTAATAAAACTGCCTAGGTGTTAAACTGTGGAAATATGGATTTTTATGATCAGTTATGTCCCCTATCTTGGACCCCAACGGTTTCATGTATAAATCACAAGTACATGTATGTCCCCTCAAGTTCCAGTTATAAAGACGCAAACACATGTGTGTCCACCGCCAACATGTCCTCTTCCAGATCCGCCATGAATGGGCCGGATATTCCATTCCTAAGTATGAAAGGCCACCGGCTTTGTATGGTTCATTCATGCCATTTTACAGTCCAGGCGAGTAGGCCCTGATTCTGCCATTAAGCCTTTTCCTGCCTTCTGCCTCTGAAAGCTCCAGTCTGAGCTCGCATCTGTATCCATGAACTTTGTCCTACTCCCTGCGCGGCTAACGGTGCCTGACACCAGCCTGTTGCCTGCCAAAACTGTATTTCACCTTCGAAATTATCCGCTCCGCATCCAATGCATTCCTGTCTAGTAGTTTAAGTAAACATTCTTCCAGCTACCAAGCAAGGGGCCCGGCTTCTCTGTCTTTATGCAAGTAATTCATAGCCCTGTTACTATGGAAGATTTCTGCCCTCGCATCTAGTGTAGACACTTAGACGCTTGTACACGCACTAACAGTCAGTATAGTCAGTATAGAATAAGATTTTACTCTAAGAGACCTCTCTTTTTGGATAACATAGTTCTTTAAACATAGGATGTTAGATATGATTTGAGATTAGGTTGACTTGACCCCCCAGACTTCCTGTCTCCACATGTAGAGCTAAATGTCAAGTCCCCTTCACCCCCTAGTTGCACGTCAACCACACGTCATGCTGCTGCGCGCGCATGTCTGCCAAGTATTTCTGCTGACATTGCGAAATTCTTTCATGGAACCACCCTATTATGACATCACACCTGATGACGTTCTTTAGTTACGCCCAGTTACACCCACTTTAGCTACGCATGTATGTTTTATCTTTACTATCAATTGTTACGCCTCCTGCATTTGTTTCACTGTAATGCATATTGTATAAAAATGATTACTTGTCAATAAAGTAGGGCCTTCACTTCCTGAGCCTTCGTGGTGATGGAATATGGAGCTCCTCAATTTGAATTGATCTTGGAATAAAGCCCGTTCCGAAACTCTAATACCACGGATTCTGCCTCTTATTTTACTGAGCTATTATTATAGATTTTCCGCATCAAATTAAGTTCCGGTAATTAAATTATTTACCACATATATGGCGCCCGAACAGGGACACTTTCTCATCTCACGCGCCGGCGGTGCGTTGCAGGCCCGGTCTCCTGTCACAGCTGGACGGACAACAACGCGTACCCACAGGATTTCCTGTATCTCCCTCCTGCCGAGCGGGGGTAACTGAGGCTGTGATCAACACCCAGACGAGGCGGTGAGAAGTGCGAAGTATCCCGACCAGAGCCTAGCTGAGAGAGCAAGATCCGAGGTATACAGAGGCCCACCAGTTTCCGAAGTCCCGAAGTTTCGAGTCGAGTCCAGTCCGGTTCAAGTTCAGTTCAGTTCCGAGGCCTTCCGTTCCGAGCTACCCGGTGAGTACCATTGTCGGGGAGGCGTTCTGACGTGCACATAGTTTGTGCCGGTCAAGACGGGTTTGGGTACACAAATCCGGTCTGCACTGTTTCAGCAGTGTATCTGTACTGTTTAGCAGTATATCAAGTATGTCTAGTATGTAAAATTCAGAATTACCTAGTTAGTATCGAGTATTATGCTTAGTGACTAGTTCCCTAAATGGCCATCATTGTTTATTCATTAAATGTTAAATGTTAAATGTTTTAAATATGTTCTGCGTACTGTGGTGTGAATGACTGTTCATTATTGTGTTTTGTTGTATTAAACGTGTTCAAAATTAGGTATCAGATCAGTTCTCAATATGCCGCTCTTTTCGAAATTAAGACAGATCAAAACTAGAAAAGGGGTACTCGAAGAAGCTGTCCCCATTCCTCCTAGGGACACTCCAGGGTACTTCATGTATCATAAACATGGCCTAGACGCCATATTATTTCTTGATTTATGGGTGGACTACACCAAGGAATTACCAGAAAGTCAGAGGTGGCCCGCAGCTGGGACCTGGGATGCAGATTGCATCATGAAAGTAGAAGAAGAATTACGGAAAAAGAAGGCTAGACAGTCACAGAAAGATGCCATCGAATTATGGCGTAAAGAATCATATAGACGTACAGAAAAAGCGCTCAGACAGGAAGAGAAAAGTAAGGAGAATTCAAATAAAGTTCGAGAAAATGTAGTAATTGAAGAAGGTACTCGAGTAAAGTCAGAACAAACAGACAGGCAAAGAAATGCCCTTGTGAATGGTATGTATCCTCTTCTGGCCGAAGGATTACCTAAGGCTACTCCGGAGATACCAAAAGACTTGCCACCCCCATTGTTTCCGATAAAAGTACATCCCAAAGGGCATCCCAGAACCGCAGAAGATGTTTTTCTTTCCTCTTATTTAGACGACGCAGCTCCCGAGTATGCTAATGCTGCGCCACATAGACCGCCTGCTGAGGGGGTTCAACGCCAAGACCCTCCTCCGTCTGTACCCCTGCAACAGCAAACTCCGACACAAGTTCCGGCAAGCACATCTGTTTCTACATCCGTATCCACACCTATGGTTGCTATATCACGTTCAACGAATCCTTTCACATCCAGCACCCCAGGTGGTGCTACTGGAGGTACATCAAGCATTTTTTCCACGCCACCCAGAGCAAATAAACTTTCCTTTCAAGAATCAGTCCACCAACGTACGCCCAAACTAGTAACTCCCAACACGCTCAAAGAACTTCTAATAGATTGTAGATATGACCCTGTGCCCGGAAAAGGGGACGAAATGGTGCTGGCATCATTACGTATCCGACGAGCTGCAATATATTTAGGGAAAATACCAGGAATGACTGCACATTTAGAAAATATATATCACTTTGTTCAGTCAGGGCGAGACCCTGAGAGTATGAACATAGACGCAAGAAAGACACGAAAATGAAAATGCTAGTTTCCCAGACAGTTCCAGCTGACGGTCATAAAAAGGGTATGACACAGTCCAGTGTTTCAGCAGGTCCTGTAAAAGGGACGTGTAACTATTGTAAACAGCCAGGTCATTATGTACACGATTGTCCCGTTTTAAAACATAATATCGCCATAGGTAACACAAAAGAAAGACCAAGATCACTTAGACAGGATCAGAATCAACAAGGAGCCCCGCAGCATGCACAGTCCATGCCAGCTCCGCAACAGTCTATGCCAGCTCCACCACCGCAGCCTATCGCTGCCACACAAACAACGACCCGACAGATGTATCAGACCGCACAATATGACTACCCTGATTATCAACGATACTCATGAAACAGCCTAGAGAGGGAAGTTGGCTTACCCCTTATTGAGGTCCCTGTAGATCAAGAAGGACCTTATGTACACAGTGAACTATTAGGCCAAGATAGAAAATTTTTACTTGATACAGGGGCAAGCCGAACAACAATAAAACGTAGTGAAGTTCCAGGGGTACCCCTCTCAGGCACACAGAATATTTCCCTTGGTTTTTCAGGAAAACCTATCATTAACGAAGTATCACAGCCTCTTCCACTTACGATTGGTCCCTTGACACGAACTACAGATTTATTACTTACTAAATCATGTCCAGAAAACCTGTTAGGCATAAAAACTTTGAAAGCTCTAGGAGCTATAATATGTTGTTCTCCGGAAGGAGTAAGATTATTTTTACGAGATTTCAAAGGGCACTACGTGTCCCGCGACATGGATTACCGACTGCAGACTTTACCCACACATTTATGGGCACAAGGCCCTACAGATGTTGGTTGCATGAACATTACACCATATCGAGTCACACTAAAGGCAGGAGTGGTACTACCCCGAATGCGACAATACAAGTTACCCCCAGATGCTGTAGTGGCTTTACTACAAATCATTGACGAGCTTATTACCCAAGGAGTGGTTGTGGAAACCGACTCCAATGTATGTAATTCACCGATAATTCCGATTCTTAAACGAACTGATCCAACAGCCCCGCCAGTATACCGATTGGTTATTGATCTGCGCGAATTAAATAAATGTATTGTACCACAATACCCCGTAGTCCCAGACATTTCTTCATTACTGACAGCCATTGATTCCGAAGCAACATTCTTTACTGTAATTGATCTCAAGAATGCCTTTTTCAGCGTCCCAATAGATCCGGAAAGCCAATACTTGTTCGGATTTAGTTTAAATGGACGAAGCTTTAAATTCACACGCGCACCTCAAGGATTCACAGAAAGCCCCAGCATCTATAGCCAAGCACTGAAACGAGAACTCGACAGTATCCATATGCCAGTCAACACTGCCCTGCTTCAATATGTCGATGATCTGCTGATCACCGCTAGAAGCGAGCCTGAATGTGAAGAAGCCTCACTGACGGTTTTACAATTTTTGGCCGAAAAGGGGCACAAGGTGTCCCCTTCTAAGCTGCAATTCTGTGTCCAGCGAGTTGTTTACCTTGGTCACTCGCTGTCCAAGGAGGGAAGGCAGCTTACATCAGATCGCATCCAGTTAATTGCTAACATGCCAATACCCAAGACACAAAAGGAGGTACGGGCTTTCATAGGCCTCACTTCATATTGTAGGCAGTGGATCCCTCAGTATGCATTTCTAGCAAAACCACTCATTCAATTGACAACACAGGAGGCAGCCACATCGACTGTTCTCCCTTGGACTCAGGAACATACACAAGCTTTTGAAAACCTAAAGAAAGCTTTATGTCAAGCACCTGTTTTAGCAACACCATGTTACAATAAACAGTTTACACTCTTTGTTACAGAACGCGAAGGTACTGCCTTGTCAGTACTCACACAGGAACAAGCAGGATCACACAAACCATGTGCTTATTTTTCTAGTACATTAGATCCCGTAGCTCAGGCTCTGCCTGCGTGCCTGAAATCAGTGGCAGCAACAGCTTTAGCAATCAGACAAAGCGATGCCATAGTACTAGGACACCAATTGACAGTACAAGTACCACATGCAGTAGAGGTTCTCTTGAACCGCACACAAACACAACACTTGACTATAGCACGACTCACTGGTTACGAATTAACATTGTTTCAGCCACATATAGAAATCAGACGTTGTAGTACATTGAATCCTGCCACACTGTTACCTGTAAATGGAACAGACCCACTTGCACATGATTGTATGGAAGTTATCACTATCACGACGAAACCCAGACAAGACTTGACAGACGTCCCATTGTCAGACCCAGACCTGACGTTGTATGTAGATGGTTCATGTATGAGAACAAGTACAGGAGAGTTAGTGGCCGCTTACGCAGTCACAACAGACACTGAAGTCATTGAAACAAACCGCATAAATACCTTGTCCGCTCAAGCAGCAGAGCTCATTGCTCTGACACAAGCCTGTATTCAAGCCACAAATAAAAAAGTCAACATATACACTGATTCACGTTATGCATTCGGAGTTGTACATGACTTCGGCGTGCTGTGGCGAGAGAGAGGTTATTTAACTTCTCACGGTGCCCACATTCAGCACGGACCCCTCATTCATGCCTTATTAGATGCAATACATCTACCCACTGCAATATCAATTATGAAATGTAAAGCTCATACGAAAGTTACTGATATCATTTCTCAAGGCAATGATCTAGCTGACAGAACAGCTAAACAGACTGCTCAAACTCAAACATCCGACATGACAAAGACAATAGTCCCGACACCGACATATTGCATGACGGTTAAGGATCCCGCTCTTGATGTAATTGACATACAGACACATGCTACACCAGACGAAATAAAGAAATGGACTGAATTAGGAGGGATCCAAACGGATCAAGGATGGATGACGAAGGAAAAATCTGTGTGGTTCCTTCCTGATTCAATGGTCCAAGTTATAATTAATACTGTACATAGTCCAGCGCATTTAGGAGAAAAAGCTATGCTAGACAGCATTCAACACATTTGGTTTAACAAATATTTACGAGCAGCAGCTAAACAAAAAGTTCGTACCTGTATGATCTGTTGTCAGTTTAACCCAGGTAAAAGCATTCCCGTAGAACAGGGTGGATTTCAGCCTCCTGATCACCCTTTTGAAGTCCTCCAGATGGATTATATCCAGATGGAACGATGTCGAGGATTCAAATATGTTCTCGTAGTTGTCTGTGCTCTTTCCCGTTGGACAGAGGCATACCCGGTTTCAGATTACACTGCCCCGACTACTGCCAAACAGTTGGTTCGAGAATTCTTCCCACGGTACGGTTTACCACGTGTTGTCTACTCAGATAACGGCCAGCCGTTCTCATCCGAACTAATGAAACACGTTTCACTTTTGTTAGGCTATCAGTGGAAATTCCACTGTGTCCGACACCCCGAGGCAGCAGGTCTCGTGGAAAGACATAATCAGACTCTGAAAATTAGATTGTCCAAAATATGTAGAGAGAAAGGTGTCGACTGGGTAGTAGCTTTACCAGTTGCACTCTTTTACATGAGAATGGTAGCACACTCTCGAACAGGGCTATCCCCTTATGAAGTGATCTTTGGTAGACCACCAAATATGTGGGGGACGCCTATACCACATAAAATAACTGATATTGACTGTAATATGCTGACAGATTACCTGGCTTCCTTGATGTCTGCACTACAATCTTGTCGTTCACAGGTAGCTGCAGCCTTTCCCGACAACACCGAGGTGAAACCCCATGACGTAATTCCAGGGGACTTGGTATTAGTGAGGAACTTTGACCGGAAGTCTCAGCTGGATCCTAGGTGGAAGTCGCCTCAAATCGTACTGTTAACGACGAGGACAGCCGTGAAGATCGAAGGTCGAAAAGGCTGGATACATTCAAGTCATATCAAGAAATTTCATGGACTACCGTCCGACGTAAATGACACACCTCGCGTGTCTTCACCGATTGACTCAAAGCTTCCTTTGGTTGAACTGAATAACAATGAACAATATAAACTAAAACTTCGGTCTAACAAGTCAGGCAATTTGATTGTTTAAGTCCTCTCCAAGGTGAATCGGTCGAATTTGTCTCTGACATGTATCCCTTAGACCTGTATAGAGAAAGAAACAGAAGGAGGAAGTTGAAACAACATGCGTACTGTAAATCACTGCGTAGTCATTGCATAGTGACGTTATTGATTTTGTTTTTCTTAAGTCTTTTAATAATTACTGCAAGTATATTGTTGCACATATATTATCCTATTTCTAGACATGTTTATAATGTTACTGCTGAACATTCTTTTAGTGAATTACCTCCGCATGAGTTGTCCTATAGATTTGCGCTGCGCAATAACACTTTTATTAGTATGTTACATCATTCCCATCAGGTTAGCAATGCTACAAATTGTTGGATATGTGGCCGACTCCCTCCCTATCAGAACTATAAAGGAATTTTGCCTCTCTTTCCATACCCGTTCACACACAATGGCTCCTGTGGAGCATGGTTTAGTTTAATTAATTCTCTAGATTCGAATTCTGCAGTTTACCAAAATAACTGGGTATGGGGAAATCTGAACTTAGTTTTACTCAAAGTCTGCTACCCTAACGAGGAGGGACTTCCCAAAAGAACAGGAACTGATTTAGAAAATGAAGTATATGGATTAGGTAATTTTACGCTTAATCTCATGATCCTGAATGTCGAATCCGAAGCTACACCAATTCTGCCCGCCATGTCAGTATTTCCAGTTAAAGGTGAATTATGTGTAAAAAAGAATGGTTCCATACATATGGGCCATAGTAGATGCACCACTGTAATAGAATTCAGTGATCAAGGCAAGTCTACCTTTAGAGCTTCCCGCCATTCCTACTTCATATGTGGTCAGACGGCATATATACGTTTGCCTCTAGATTGGGATGGTACCTGCTACATCGGATTCCTTATGCCACCTGTTTTTCTAGCTCCTCCTGATTATCACAGAAATACTCATTTAGTACACAATAGAGAACAAAGAGATCTCCCAATAGTCGATTACACTGAGACAGCATGGGAAAAATACACTGATTTCAATAAAGGTCTCTTTCCCTATATAGGTACAGTTACCAATAGTAAGCTGATACGTAGATTAACCAGAACCCTTGAAGCAGTAGTGAACGAAACTATTTCCGCCTTAGGCAATTTAACAGAAGAGCAGTCTGCTATGCGGATTGTTGTGCTTCAAAATCGTCTTGTCCTTGACGTCATCCTGGCCGATAGGGGCGGAGCTTGTAGGGTCATCGGATCAAGCTGTTGCATTTTCATACCAGAAAATTCGCCATCTGTATATAAAGCCATAACTCGCCTTCATAAGATTGTAAGCCAGATACACCAGAATCCAGGTACCTGGACTTGGTCCGGTTGGTTTTGGAGTGTATTATCTACCTTTGGATGGAGGGTCCTATCCTTCCTAGGTATTGGCTTTCTCATATTATTCAGTTGCTGCTTATGCCTACAATGTGGACCAGCGATTTGTGGTCTGTGTGCCACATCGTGTATTCCACCACCAAGATTTCACTCATCACGGAAGAAGAAAGAAGAACAAATGATGCTATATGAACAGATCAACGGATTGATGAAGATTGATATCTCTTAAGGGCAAGTAGGGGACAAGGAGGGAATGTGGAAATATGGATTTTTATGATCAGTTATGTCCCCTATCTTGGACCCCAACGGTTTCATGTATAAATCACAAGTACATGTATGTCCCCTCAAGTTCCAGTTATAAAGACGCAAACACATGTGTGTCCACCGCCAACATGTCCTCTTCCAGATCCGCCATTCCTAAGTATGAAAGGCCACCGGCTTTGTATGGTTCATTCATGCCATTTTACAGTCCAGGCGAGTAGGCCCTGATTCTGCCATTAAGCCTTTTCCTGCCTTCTGCCTCTGAAAGCTCCAGTCTGAGCTCGCATCTGTATCCATGAACTTTGTCCTACTCCCTGCGCGGCTAACGGTGCCTGACACCAGCCTGTTGCCTGCCAAAACTGTATTTCACCTTCGAAATTATCCGCTCCGCATCCAATGCATTCCTGTCTAGTAGTTTAAGTAAACATTCTTCCAGCTACCAAGCAAGGGGCCCGGCTTCTCTGTCTTTATGCAAGTAATTCATAGCCCTGTTACTATGGAAGATTTCTGCCCTCGCATCTAGTGTAGACACTTAGACGCTTGTACACGCACTAACAGTCAGTATAGTCAGTATAGAATAAGATTTTACTCTAAGAGACCTCTCTTTTTGGATAACATAGTTCTTTAAACATAGGATGTTAGATATGATTTGAGATTAGGTTGACTTGACCCCCCAGACTTCCTGTCTCCACATGTAGAGCTAAATGTCAAGTCCCCTTCACCCCCTAGTTGCACGTCAACCACATGTCATGCTGCTGCGCGCGCATCTCTGCCAAGTATTTCTGCTGACATTGCGAAATTCTTTCATGGAACCACCCTATTATGACATCACACCTGATGACGTTCTTTAGTTACGCCCAGTTACACCCACTTTAGCTACGCATGTATGTTTTATCTTTACTATCAATTGTTACGCCTCCTGCATTTGTTTCACTGTAATGCATATTGTATAAAAATGATTACTTGTCAATAAAGTAGGGCCTTCACTTCCTGAGCCTTCGTGGTGATGGAATATGGAGCTCCTCAATTCGAATTGATCTTGGAATAAAGCCCGTTCCGAAACTCTAATACCACGGATTCTGCCTCTTATTTTACTGAGCTATTATTATAGATTTTCCGCATCAAATTAAGTTCCGGTAATTAAATTATTTACCACAAAACAATAACTCTTTATTTAATGTCAACCTCTGGCAGGATTAAAATTATGATTATGGGGTATTCAGGGAAGGTAACGACCCTTATATCCCCACTGCAATTACCAACATGTTTCTGCCAGTTTTTTACGCGCCACACCTGGTCGCTCTGGCATTCGTCAGGGTGTTGGTCCCTCACTCTCATTTCCTTCCTATTAGGCAGCATCTCTTGATTTCACTTTATCTTCCTCTGTTAAGCCGAACCATGGACCAAGTACTGAATGATTACTTAACAAATGTTCTTCCGCTGCTCTGTCTCAGATTGAGGTACTTTTTGTTTTTGTTGGATTCCCCCACTGTCGCTGCTTGTTCCCCTGTCCCTCCTCCCCTTCCACATCATTGCTTGCCCTACCATACACCTCCTCTATTGCTTGCCCCTTTTTACAGCTGTGTCCCCTGTTTCCCCGTTTTACTTCTGCCAGAAAAAAAAATGCTATTATGCGTCCAGCACTGGCTGTCTCATATCCTTATTTCCCCCTAACTAAACCATCCTGCACAACAGCTGCACTGCTCTGCAACATGGCTAAAAACATTCACAAAACCAATAGCTCTTGTAGGCAAAAGCTACTAGCTTTGCTAATGCTTGTTAAATAATTCCTGCACGCACAAGTCTCTTGCATCTGGCTCGAGTTAACCATTCTCAATGGACTCCATGACTTTAATGGGGTATATGTGATCAGAAATCGTCAAATAACACATTTACTTGTTATCCAAATGATTAGACTCCTTAGCTTGACACTAATTGGCCCTGATATATCGGATTCTACTAGGTGTATTTTGATGGGCAGAATGAACCCACCGGGTTTCTGATATAAGAAGGTTCTCCTCCTAATGCATCTTGGTTGGGTGGCCTCTGGAACATGCACAAGAAATGGGATTTTAATTCTCATGTTTCTTGGCGGAGGGCGTGCCGTTTGCAATGCAGCCAGTTGTGGGCTCTGGGAGGGACCGTGCATATAGCTAGGGCATGCTTGAGTCTGGTGGCAGCAATGTGAGTGAATATTGCATCAGTATTCCTGCTTTGCACTAGTTTTGCAACAAATTATGTTGAACTTTGACAACCCAGCTTGCATGCTGAAGCTGGATTTATTTTGTGTTTGAAGAGTGCGCAAATTTATTTTTACTCAGTAATAGCTCTTTGAATGACTGTACTAATAAGTTTTCTCCCATCTAGAATATAAATGCCTTAGGAACTCTGGTGTGAGAAACTGTGGCAAAGCCAGTGACTATACAGATGTTTAAATAAATATTTTAATGTATTCCCCTTTCAGGGAGCATCTGACCAATCTCTTCAACTTGGTCTAGATAAATGAAGACTGTCCAGTATGTAAATGCATTTTTTAAGATGTTTATTTATATTAATACATCTTTTATCCGATTGCCATGCCTATGTTGTGAAAATGGAGTGTATTAAGCTTGTTTTTACATTTGTTGTTGACTGTTAAGTACTTGTTTTTCCCTGCAGTCGCGTAATGATATTACGCAGTGGCAGATTTTTTACTTAGAATTTAATTCCAGATTAACAAATTGTTTTCAAGATTACAATTGTTGGAACTAAACCCTAAAAATCATCTGAACCCCAATATTTTGAACGCCCTTATTTTTACACAATTATTTCGGCTTCAGAATCTCCAGTAGATCTAGTGGCTAGAGACTACACTCCTCATCAAAAATATACATTTCAACAGAGTACAATAGAATAAATGAGAAAGTTCCAACAAGTGAGTTCTAGATCAATTATAAGTATAAAAATAGATTTATTACAGAATTTTAGAAAATGGAGCACCTAGGGAAATTAATGAAATGCCAAGAAGGCTCAATGACAGAAATACAGAATCATAAAACTTAGCCCTCACTAAATAAGTTAAGTAAAATCGAAGTCAAATTCATATAGAGTACTGACAACATCCCCCTTAGAAAATCTAAGTCAAATGGACATAAAAAAATGACAAAGTCTGCCAGCAACAACAGTCCTAGAGACAACTGTAAAGGTACCAACCAAAAACAAGCCCACGGTTCTAAAGCCCAAGAGTTTTTAAACACAAAGCAAGCTTTCTATTAATAGATTCGGCAACTTCAGCATAGTATAATCATAGTTAGGATCTCACTGGCAAATCAAAAACAGCTGTGTAGGTTTAAAAATCTTATGCACCTGCCTATTTCTTAAGGTAAGAGAAATCTTTAAACCTATTCTCACAGCAACTGCACTCCACAGATGATCAGCACAAAATTAAACATCTCTCAACAATGCTCATAGAATTATCATGCCTTCAGCAGAACTTCCAGCGGAAGTCCTTGAATATGATACTTTGGGTATATGATGGAGGCTTCATTTACAATAAACACTTCTTAACACAGTAGTTCATTTTGCATCTTTGACGTTATTCACTTGATGCTCGTGGAGACGAGATGAGAGATGGTTTGCAGCTTGACACTGATTAGGAGGAGTGATGAGCAGGAGCGAGATGAACAGAACACCAGAAACTGCATCCATATTGAAATAAATGACGTCTCATACAAAAATGTGGCATAACTACTTCACAGTATTAATTACTTTTCAAAGTGACTAAGTAAATTAATTTCAAGTGCAACATCATTAATTCATTAATTCTGACTCTGTGCATCATTAAAATAATTAGCTTTCTAAAATTATTTTCACCCAACATTTTCACACTTGCACATTTTGAAAAAGCTGCTACACAATTAAGCACAAAACGCATGCATTCTTCAAAGACGCAAAGCTGAATTTGTGAACTTGAACCAAGCAAGTACGCTGACTAAACAGTGGTATTTTGCATCATGGCTGAGAAGGAGCCTTCCATAAACTGCACAGTGAGTCATCATGTGCCCTATTCGTGACTCAGCAATAAAGTGTATGATAATGTAGCCAGTGGCATAGCTAGCCCCCTGGCCGCCCGTGGGGGTCCCTGCGTTTGCCACCCCGCGGCAGCCGCAGTGATGAGCGGGGGGTGCTGGTGAGAGATTTCTACGTTTGCGGCCTGTGGCAAATTCATTAAGGAGGTGGGGTTGCTATTGTCGCCCCGAGAGGGTAGGTAAGAGCAGGGGGGGGCTGCCGCCCCTAAAACTCAAGCCGCCCGGGGCGGACCACACCCGCCTAGCTACGCCACTGAATGAAACTCAGTAGGCTAATGTGTATACTCGAGAGACATTCTGTGTAAAAAGCACCCTAAAAATCCATGTAGGGTAAGGAAGCAAGGATGTTATCACTGCAAATTATGTGTGTCACCAGGATGCTGAGGATCACAGTCCTAACATGCATTGGCAAAGCCAATAGGTCTTGCCTATGTGAAATGTATTGGCTTTTTTTCAGCTGCGTTGGACAGCAGCGCTGTGCAGCATCGCTGACAAACAAAACGCTGTCGCATGGTCAATGTTGGCCGAATCATAGCGCATTTTATTTGTACTTTCAGCCATGCTGCTGTACAGCATAGCAAAACACTATTGACAAGGACAAAAGATCTCCAGAGGAGAGACCATTGGCTTTGTCAATGCTTGTTTTTCGTTGAGGACAGCTTACACTTAATGGTATGACTCCTGAGTTATGGCTTGAACATGATGCTAAGATTGTTACACTCAGTGGGACACCCCATTGGGATTGAAATCACTGAGGCAGGTATTGGTAAAATGTGAAGGAACCGAATATTAGCAACTAAAATCTCTCCTTTACTAATCTAAAGTGAGATTTACCTATGGGGTCACGCTGCATATGGTTAAAATGCCGCAGTAAATTTTGTACGTGCCATAACGAGGTTTGGAAAAGCTAGAGTAAAAATAATTAACCAAAAGGGAAAGTTTGTGAAGTGTTCAAGAGGGGAAAGTTGAAACTGTGAAAGACGGAGGAAACAAACGACTCTGTACTAGACACAGTCTGTTAGGTGAAAGAAAATTTTTAAAAAACTGTGAACATAAGGAAGAGAAAAAAATCAAAAACACACCATAAGCACCAGGAAAAATGCAAGCTATAGAAGTTGGAAAAGTAGGTGGCTACAAAGAAGCAGGAGAAAATAACTCAGATTCACACAAAAAAAAACGTCACTTCCAACTCTGTGAAATAGTGTAAATTTTAGGGCCTCGGAAGAATAGATATTTACATTGGAAAAAAGCGAGAAAGAACATAAAGGTAGAACGTTACTGGCAACTCAGCAAATACGTGGAAATAGGATGAACTGTGACGCACAGAAGAACAGGCACATAAATCTAGCAGGCACAGTGAAAGAAACACTGTAGAAAAACAGCCCCTGGTCGAAACTTTAAGCCCAAAGGGAGAAAAGAAAGGAGAACAGGGGGTGACTCCTATAAGGAAAGGCAATAAAGAAAGGTAGAAACAATGTGTGACTTTTCTATGATGAAACACCACTTGTGGATAAGTAGGGCACTGCAGATGCCGCACTAGTAATCAAAGTGCGGCATTACAACGCTGAATAGCAATTATCCCTATATCCATCTTACTTGCTCTTGTCATCATTAATGAGATGTTCCACACCTCCAGACAGAGGTAAAAGAGCTGCTAGCTGACCTCATCCACCCACGTGGGGCCATGATATACCACGACCCCCCTCTGGCTAGTGGGATCTTTACTACCTGGCATGCCAGAAGTTACATTTTCTAATCGCCTGTGCTTGTAACCACATCATATCAGAAAACTGCTCTCAGTTAGTGCGCAGTCCTCGACTGAGTATATGCGCAATGAGCATGGACATTGATGCACCAAAATGTCAGGGGTAACGGAAGTGACATCACATGTCGTTTTGCTTCGTGATGAAAACCAGAAGTGACATAACACGGCTCACCCCCACCCCCTTGATATCACAGAAAGTGCTGTCACATAACCTCTGCACTTGTGGATACCCAAGTAAAATAAATTACTATTGCAAGATCAGTAAAATCACTAGCAAAATATGAGAGCTCGTAAAAGTATATTTGGTTGCAACCAAATATCAACTATTTAGATGCCAGAATATGCTCTGGATTCAGTATTATATACATCACTACAGTAATTATATACATAAGTACAACTATATATACACACCCAGTAATAGTCTGTAATGCCTAGGCATGGTCATTATATATTCATACATTGATTCAAATGTCCAAACAGTCTCAAATATCCACGCCCACCCCAGTGTGCTGCATAAGAGAAGCAAGCATATCCATAAGCTTAAGCAGAATTTAGAGACTTCAGAGAACCTTGCTATCCGTTAGGTTCAACAGAAGTTACAGGGTGAGCTTTGGGCAGCAGACTAGGTGCTCAGGTTACCAAAGCATACTGTCTCAGGGTAAGATAGTGTGGGAATAATTTAAAAAATCAAATTTCGACTTGCAAACCATATTTTAATAGCACCTAAAAATGCAGTTAAACTGCTGCCGAAATGTTTTGACATAGAAAATGACACACAAGGGGGCGCTAGGTGGCGCCGGAGCGGAATGGCCGCCACGGTGTGAGGCTCCCGCAGTCTGGCGCTGGCATCCTTTCATAATCCTGTCCCGGGGAGCGGATCCGACCACCCATGCTTGGCTTCCACCCCACAAACACTGGGGTAACTGTGTCTCGAGCCGCGGGAGCTGCAGACGCGAGAATCAGCAAAAACGGCCTGAGGACGGCGTGATCGCGATGACCCCTGGTGCAGCGGGAAGCTCCGCCAGCGGGGAGTACGCAAGCACCGCGGCTTTCACGAGGCGTGCAGGCCGCGGTGCGGAAATGGCGGCTGCTGGGAGGCGGTGAGTGCTGGTTACCTTTCCCGCGGGTCCGCTGGGCGCGGACCTACCTCACTGACTGCCACTGGAGCAAGAAGGGAGCGGCTGATTAAACATACTTACACTGGTGAGTGCCTCCTGCTTATCTTAAACGCCCGTTGGCCGCGGAGCTATACCACCGATCCCATCCATCGCGCGGACGGCGGATCGGCCGTCAGCGGCAGAGGAGCACTGTACATCGCTTGGGGAGGCTGGAGCATTGCAGCGCTAAGGTAGTGACGGTAAATCTGCCAAGCTGGGAGAGGCAGTCGTCTGACACCACAGAGCAGTCCCCCACTGAGAGGCAGGAGGGAAGGAGCGATTGGTGACTGGCGACACATTGGAGAAAGGTGGGGACTTGGTGGATGGAGGGTGCCACAGAGGAGCATCACACATAGCCAGTGTGGAAAGGTCTGTGAGGAGCACATGTCCCCTGGCGTAATCTTGGTTGCGCTGGAGCTGCCTGCTGTGGAGCACTAGTAGCGCAGAGCTGCATGGTGGCGCACCATATCGGCGCTAATAGCGGAATACCGCATTGGAGGCGAGACGGTCTGCTGAGATCACCACCCACTGCTCCCGCCATCCCTGAGGGGGCGTCGCAGCGTAGTCTGTACTGTCAAGTACGAAGATGGGGAAAACAGATGCAAAGCAATCACGGCTCACCTTTGAGGCGAGGAAGGGGACTCGCCAGCCAACGGCGATGGATGACGAAGGAGCAGACGGCATATCACACGCCCCAAAGCCCGCGCAGGGCGCAGACATGACGGTAATCCTACAGGAAATGAGACAGGGCTTCACTAGTATCGTGGAAAAAGTGGACACACTGAGCGTATAAAGGACGTTGAAACACGCATCTCGGAGGCTGAGGATCATAATGCCCACATCCAAGGCACAGTGACACAAATGGAGAAGTTGCTGAAAATCATCGCTGCCAAGAATGAGGATATTGAAGCAAGGAGTAAAAGGAACAACATTCGCGTACTGGGGATACCGGAAAGCACCAACAAGGGCAGGATGGAGAACTATATCGAAAAGTTGCTGAAGGCCGTGGTGGGGCCGAAGGCCCTCTCCCCTATCTCGTCATCGAACGGGCACACAGAGGCCTAGGCCCGAGTCCGCCTCCCGGAGGAGCGCCAAGGCCCATCTTAGCACGCCTGCTGAATTATAGGGATAGGGACGCGGCCCTGAAGGTGGCGAGAGACAAGAAACAGCTAAATTTTGAGGGGGTGCCATTCACTATATATCCGGATTTTACCCCCCAAGTGCAGGAAGAACGGCGCAAATTCCTGCCGGTTAAGCAAAAACTGCGGCAGGCACAAATTGATTATGCTCTTCTCTACCCGGCGCGGCTCCGCATCACTCACCAGGGCAAAGAAATGTTTTATACAAAGCCCCAGCAGGTTGAGGATTTTCTGACGCAACTTCAGAGGCAACGGGCAGCTGGCACTTCGCCGGACGCTACACCTTGATAACAACTGTGGAGTGCGGGCGGTTGCTCAATCAGCTGTGGGAAGGCCGGCGGAAGCTGCGAATTGAGCACCAAGCACGACATACCGAGCATTTGCGGTGAGGTGGATACCTGGTTGCACCAGGATTATATGCTGATGGAGGTAACACGTCAGGACTACTGGGACACAAACTTTTGAAGCAGCCAGACACCCTTGGTGTCTGTTTAGGGGCATGCCTGTTGGCATTGGCACCCTGAATGACGGAAGGTACCCGTGGGCCACCTAGTAAGTCTTCCCCTTACGGGAGATCCCCATAGATGGTTAACTCTGGTCCTTGGCTAGAGCTGTTCAAAGGGAAGTTCTGTTTGAGCGGGAGCGGGGAGGGGGGAGAGATTCACAAACCTGGCATGATTGGGATGCTTCAGTGGGTGGGGGAAGGAGGGATTATGACCAGTACACGGTTAATTGGCTATCATGTGCGGCATTCTCGTAGGCACCACAACTCGCTGTTTACACACGGTTTTACAATGATCGGAATTGCAACACGGGGGTCCATGCACTGGCAGGTGATACGGGGGGCATGGTAGATGGGACACAATTGAAGGTAATATCCTGGAATGTGAGGGGTCTGGGAGACGCGCGAAAACGCAGATAAATATTAGCATTTCTGGATCGCCAACAGGTTAGCATAGCCCTACTTCAAGAAACACACATCAACCCACACTCCGCTAATACATTTTCTGGCAAATGGGCTGGCAGTAGAATATTCTCCTCTTATTCATCTTATGCCCGTGGCACAGCGATCATAGTTAAAAAAACAGACACCCTTTGTATTGGCAGAGGCGATTGCAGACCCACAGGGGAGATATGCTATAGCGTGGGGACATTTGGGCAGGGAATCGATCACGATAGCAACATGTTACGGTACGAACGTTGATGCCCTGGAATTCTTTACCACGGTATGGGGGAAAATAGTGACTGTGGGGTCCACACACATAATCTGGGGAGGAGATTCTAATGTGGCCTTCAACCCGGTTTTAGATAGATAAAACACTGCAGCACATCACTACAATAACTCCCAGGCGGTGCTACAGGGGATTATGGATGAGGATAAACTGATTGATAGCTGGAGGCACCTGCATCCACAGGTCAGGGAGGGTACACACTTTACAGCATATGCCGGGACATGGGCTCGCATAGACTACTGTTTGCTGTCTAGAGGTCTAGTGACGGCTTTACGCAGCGCCGAGCACCTTGCGCGCACGTTTTCAGATCACTGCCCAGTGCGGCTTACACTCACACCTCAGGGCTATGATGCGCCCAGGCCTAGGTGGCGGTTACAGTTAGAAAACGATGGATGATAGTGCCTTCTTAATTGGTCCACGTCAGTAGATAATCAACATCAAGAACATTGCTCAAAATGAAATTGCTTGTGTTGTTTTTATTTTTTTGACAAAAAATGCAGGTATAGATTGTGAGGGGAAAAGCAACAAGCCGACACGTGTTTCGCCCTAGTGGCCCATTGGCCTTGGGCTTTTTCAAGGCGGTTTTCAGTAAGTGTCAAAGTCTTCCTGCGGATGTCAGGAGATGAGTCTCTGCGGTCTCGAGGAATCAAAGCAATGAGCTGTCAGAAGGGTTACAACCTGCTGCCCTGACGGATGCAGTGTTTCAAAATGAACTAGGGGAAGAGATAAAGGAATTTTTCGAAAGAAATAAGGGGTCGGTAGACAGCGTGGAGACGATATGGGAGGCCTTTAAGGTCACCATTAGAGGGATTTGTATCTCAAAGAGCTTTGGCGTACTGTGAGATATCAGGGGTACGCTTAAACTGGAGTCAAAGTAGAAGACATTGGAGACACGTATGGGGGAGGGTGAGACAGGCCAGGTGCAAAAAGAGTTCCGAGAGACGCTGTCTGAGTACGAGGTCACTGCGGCACGGGCGGTGAAATACAGGGGATGACATTGGGTGGCCCGTCGATATGGGGAAGGAGAGCGCCCGGGAAAGGCACTGGCTGAAATCACTAGGCGGCCCCGCTTCTCAACGCATATACTGGGGTTTGAGATACCTGGGGAGCTGCCACAACGGGACACTCCGGATATACTAGACGCATTCACCTTGCATTATACAGAACTGTACACTACAAAGCGCGGGGGCCTTAGATCTGGATGGATTTCTAGAGGATGTGGCACTAGGGTGGCTGGGTGATACACAACGGGGATTTCTTAGCCTTCCTTTCGAGATTGATGAACTCAGGGAGGCGATAATGCAGCTAAAGAGCGGGAAGGCGCCAGGACTTGACGGTATTCCCATTGAGTTTTATAAATGCTACATCGATATCATGGTGCCGGTCCTTAAGGAAGTATTCGAGGAATCATTGGAAGTGGGCACACTACTCCCATCGATGAGGGAGGCGCTGGTCATATCCCTTCTAAAGCCAGGTAAAGCACCGGAATCCTGCGACTCCTATAGACCGCTGTCACTTATAAATTGTGACACGAAAATATTAGCTAAGGTATTGGCAAACCGATTGACTCTCCTGATGGATAAGCTTATTTTGCCGGATCAGGTGGGGTTCGTCCCTGGACGCGCCACCACTCATAACTTACGCACCCTGTTCTCTCTGCTGCAGAACGTGGAGCCTGAATTCCCGTTATCTGCAGTGTTTTTAGATGCCACGAAGGCATTTGACGCTGTGGAATGGGACTACCTATTCGGGGTGCTTCAGCGCATGGGATTCCCACTCCAGTTCATATCATGGATCAGATTGTTATATGGGCAGCCCACTGCTAGAATACTGATTAACGGACACCTCTCTTCTCCATTTTCCATCACAAGAGGCACACGGCAGGGGTGTCCGCTGTCCCCACTCTTATTCGCCATAGCTGTCGAACCATTAGCCTCTAAGCTCCGCCAACACCATCAAGATAAAGCATTTTGCTGTTGCTTGCACCAAATTCTGATTTCATTATACGCAGAGGATGTGACTCTCTATATTAGACACCCACAGCAGAATGTCAACGCATTGCTGAGGGAGTTTATTGTATTTGGCAGACTGTCTGGGATTGGCATTAATTGGGGGAAATCTCAGTTTTATCCATTGACAGCGGCGGTCCCTCGGTTTGATATTGATTTCCCGCTGGAGTGGTGCGATACTGATCTTCAATACTTGGGTATACAGCTGGCTGGGGACAGGGACAGTGTACTGCGCCTCAATTACGGCACGGCTATCACGCAATTATCTGATACTATTACGCAATGGATCGCTTTGCCTCTTTCTCTTGCGGGAAGAGCTTCTTTGATTAAGATGGTGGTCCTCGTGCGGTTCTTATATCTTTTTATGAATATACCCTACCACCCGGGATCTTATTTTTTTAAGACGCTTCGCACTGAACTGATTAGGTTAATGTGGGGAGGCAAGCAACCGAGGGTCCATATGCTCAGGGTGAATTTGATGTTCCTGACTTTGTGGTATACTTTCTGTGTGCACAAGCACATTATGCCTACTATTGGATAAACCCCCCCGCTACATGCCACAGGAGGCGGCGGAGGACTGGCTCGCAGAACCCATTCCTCTGAATGGGGTCATATACGCACCCGCTCGTACACGGACGGAACCGCCCACAACAGTTACAGGAACGGTCGATGCTTGGCATCGACTTACAGAACTTCTTGACTCCCCCTTTCTCTACTCGTCGCGGCTTCCGCTGTCTTATCACCTCTGCATGCCACTGTTACAGGAAAAGGGATTTCATAAACTATGCGAGCGGATTAAGATAACGAAATGGGGCGACCTCTTTCACAATGGTATATTCCGCTCCTCGGACCAGCTATTTCAGGGGACCCAGCCTTCATCGCTAGATCTGTTCCTTTATATACGGCTCAGACAGGGCATCATAACTATTATACCAGACTTTCCACGGGATCCAGCTAATTTTCTTCCGTTACACCAAATGCTGGGATCCACGGATGGGAAACACCTGGTCTCCAGGCTCTATAAAAGCGTCCACGCACAGCAACAGAGGGCAGGAACTCCAGCTAGAGCACACTGGACTGCGGAGTTAGGGAGGGAGGTGACTGATGATCACTGGGACTACTGTTGGCTAAAAACCTCACGCATTTCTGCTAGCTGTAGATTGCGCGTAATACATTATAAATACCTACATCGCATGTATTACACACCTGCTAAAAAATACAGGCATAAATTGGCAGATAATGATAACTGCGGGCAGTGTCGACGTCCGGGGGCTGGCTTTATACACCTAGCATGGGAATGTCCCGGGGTGCAGGAGTTCTGGGGACAGGTCTTTGAGGCGCTTGAGAAGATGACGAATGTTACATTGGGGAGAGATCCATTTATGGCCCTGTTGGGGTATACGGCACAAATACCAAGGGCATATCGTAAATTTCTGGATATGGCGTTCAGCCGCGGTCGGTAGTAGGAGTTCCTGCAGGGCGGTGACGTTGGGAGGGGGTGGGGCAGGGTGGGGGGTAGTAAACTATGGATTACGGAGGTTTACAGGTAAGTAAACATATAAATTAATAAAACAAATTTCGTTGCGTGCACTGCATCGCATTTGGGGATGCAGTGCATGCAACGAAATTCGTTTTATTAATTTATATGTTTACTTACCTGTAAACCTCCGTAATCCATAGTTTACTACCCCCCACCCTGCCCCTCCCCCTCCCGACGTCACCGCCCTGCAGGAACTCCTACTACCGACCTCGGCTGATGGCGTTACTGCTGGCCAAGCGTAGGGTGGCATGCAAGTGGGGACGGGGACGTGCCCCAAAATTCAAGGACTGGCTGACAGACGTACTGCACTGTCAGGCGCAATTAACTGTCTATGCTGAACTACTACCGAGCGCCTCTAGACCTAAGGATATATGGGGCCCACTGCAAAGTTATCTACTCCTGCAAACTTCAGAGGGGTCGGAACCAGTGCCGCAGGGAACTGCTTAAGATCTGCTGACCGCTGATATTTAGGAAGTGCGTGGGAGGTGGGTGAGTGGGACGGAGTTCAGATATGTGAAGTGGTGAGGTTGATAATTTGTCGAAATGTGTTTTCTTGTACTGCTCCAGATGTGATGGGGATGGGCTCTCATGAACACGCACAATCCTATGATGGACAAATATGGACTGGGCTGGATCATCTAGTGTACCCGCCGAGGTTGCAAAATGACAAGCGAGTATAGAACGATCGATGGACTCAAGCTATAGGGGCTGTCCGAGTGTGCTGGTATTGTTATGAATATTTGAAAGTGTAATGGATTCTTGTTTATGCGAAAAATCATAAATAAAGTTTTGTTTTTTAAATGACACAAAAAATGTGCTTGCTCTATAACGTGAAAGAACTCTTTAAAAATGCTTTTAATAATGTTGGAAAATAATTCAGTAATTAATTACACGTAGAGAAAATGTGCTTACCTAAATGTATATGGAATAAAGCTAAGAAAATGTTTGTACTAAGATATCATTCTTAAACATGCCACTTTAGAAGGCCCAAAGCCTTTTCTTTGGACTCTTGCTAACAGCTTAATAGATGTTTATTTGGGACATTTTGCCTGGCACAAGCATCTTACTTGAGAATGTGCTGACTTCAAGCGTATGTTTCCTTAGCTTCATCATACCACATTAGCTTATTTATGTTGAACAAAGAACTCTGCTGCGATTATTAGAATAAATAATGATTTAGATATATTTTCTGTATGTCTCACAAGTACATTAATGCTAGTTTTTTGTCTCAGCATCTTCTACTTGCTTTCATATTCACAATGGACACAGAGCGCATCTTTTAGCTTAGGTAAGAAGGTTCTCATGAGAACTTTCCTCCATGTTGCTAATGTATGATACATTGTTATACTATACGCCGGTGTGAATGTTTACCATGGGAAATGAAAGGAGAAGCATCGGACGTTGACAACACCATCGGATGAGCGGTTTTCATTGGAGGAGAACTTCCAAAGGACGAAATCTGTAAGTTGGGATGTTAGGTTTTAATGACCCCATTTAAAACATCCTGAGATTTCCAGCAGTTTTTGGTAACAGAGTTAAGGTTCAGACCTCGAATGGATCGTTAAAAATTGTACTCAAGGTATCCAGTGTCCATGTACAGACGGCGTGGCAAAGCAGAATTTGAAGGCATTGCAGTATTTGTGATTGTGGTATTGAAGGTGTGAGTATCAATCGGGTGAAAATGTCATGGTAGAGAGTATTGTGGGTGTGAGTGCCTTTCTTTTCAGGTGTATGAGTGGAAGATAGAGATATCAAGTTATTGAAAAGGAGGAGTTAAGTTTTAGGCTCACTGAAGTCGAAAGATCCCGAGATGACAACAAATACTTAAACCTTGCTTGCAGGTGAATTAGATGTGGAGTGTGAGGTACCATCACTTCCATCAATAACAATAGGGACAAGATGTGATTGATACATTTTTGTTAATGTTAGTGGAACCTTATTGCGCAGACCGGTGAAGCTGCGTTAATTTGTGTGAATTTTCAGTGATCAAGAAGTCACTTGCAAGTGTAGAATATTCTTGAGTTGCTGTGATACTTAATTTTCGTTAGAAGAAGCAAACAGGAAGTTGTTTTAAGGAACTGTTGAAGGCTCTGTATGAATGCGTAGAAAATTGTAAAGGAGGGCGAGCTGCTTGAGGAGTGAGTCATACGTCATAGTGTTCGCGCTGGGATTGGACGGTTAGTGTACTTTCATGCTTCCGTTGGCTAGTGGATTTTTTTGTATCACGCGGTGATTGGACATTGTTGATTTGAGTGCGGTCATTTGATTTGGTAACGGATTACATGAAATTGAAAGCTGTCATTTAATTGATGAAGAAGAATTTGACATATACGGAGCTAAATCAAAACATTTGTTCTTCCGTAAACATTTTAAAGCACACATGTCATTATGAAAGTTTAAAGGATTTTTAGAAATTTGTCAAGGAAATGTCATCATAAACTTTATTCAATTTGACAAGCAAATCAGAAAAGCATAAAAATGGCAATACATTCAATAAAAATATGTCATGGAGTAAAATGCATAATTTAAGTAAAATACTCAAAATCATTAAGAAGGAGTCTAAATCCTATAAAACCATAAGAAATACAAACAAATAAGTTAAGAAACGAAATGGCACTTCAACAAGACTATTCCAGTGTACATTTCTAGGCAAATCGGTAAGACAAAGTTCATATGAGTTATCAGTATCATTTTCATATTATGAGGGTTCCTCTTATAAAATTTAAGACATCACAAATATCAAAAGAGTAGAGCAACTGTAAATTACTAAAACCTTCTCTATAACAACAAGGGCGTCACAACCTCAGTATCAGTAGCAAAAATTTGAATCTCCAATTTTTGGACAATTCACAAAACAAAACAAATTGGAGAGCAGATTGTTTTGCAACTTTGTTGCAAAGGAAAGGCAGAAGGTAGTCATGCCAACCACCTTGATTAGTAAAGACTACCATGAAGTGCAACGTGCTTAAGCCAAAGTTGGTTAAATAAAATTTATGTTGAGGCTCCAAAAGAAGATATAAGTAGGGTTGCATCTGCTTGGTAGAATAACTATCATTGCAGGGCTCAAGACTCTTCACTGATTTAATTGCTGGTTGTGAAGTTCACTGGCACTTGAATAATATAAAGACTTTACTAGAGACTTTGCGTGAGGAGACATATCACATGGGTCATTAAAGAACTCTATTACACCCAATTCCCTAAATGCACATTTCAGATAACCGAGCCAGAGGATCCTCACAGGATTGGCCATGGAAAGACAATCCATAATAATGGATCTTGAAAAATACAGCTCCGGCGTACGCCAAATTTTCACCCATAATAACAAAGGGGCAAGTCCAATACGATCCATAATATACTCAAGGCCCAGTTCCGAGTAGCAAAAGGATGTTGGTATGCTCTTAGGGACCATGAAAGGTGTTCTAATAAAATTATTTTCCACTACTTGAAGTTTTCCACAGTTACTGTAGAGGAGATGCCACTATTCCTGTACAGAAAGGTGAGGAGGCACTTCAAGAGGGCACTAGGGCATACATTATGACTACCGAATATGGATTCAATTTGTGTTTGTGGCTTCGACAATGGAGTAGTATTACAGAAAATGAGGGTGCTTAAAGTTTTCCGAGATATGGGGCATTCAATACCAGATTGCTAGATCATTTGAAGAGGAAATTGTACGAGATGAAGCCACCACCTCAACCTATGCAATATGAGGCTTTCAATGCTTGGGTAAAGCTTCCAAGGAAAATAGAAAAGGAGAAATATTAATGAAGGACAGGAAGAGCAATGCGAAATTATGCAAATGCTCTGTGGGATGAGGAACAGTGTAGATGGATGAAAGGTATTATTGAAGGAGCCAGATTATATCTGGTTCTCACTTCAGAAGGTATAAAAAAAAGTAAGGGAATCGAGAAGCTAGCGGTAAATGAGTCAGACACTGATTCTGGAGATAAGATACTAGAACAGATATTGTCCTCGCAAACACCACCACCTGTAAAATCTACTGATCCAGGAGAGTTAAGTGCTAGTGCCAGTCAGACCATAGCTACAGCTCCAGTGCATCCAGATCTACTTCCTATCGAATGAACCTTACAGGTTTTACAAATTGCTCCACCAGCTGTAAGACGACCACCAGCTGTGGTCCCCATTGCTAACATTCCAGCTGCACCTCGAGTGGTTGCTAGTGCACCACCCGAAATTGAGAGACGGACCGAAGTCTTAGCGACACCAGTTGTTGGGAATGTGCCGACAACTCAGAATTCACAATTAGTTCTGTGGAGAACCCCCCAAACTGTGCAGGAGGAGAGACCCTAGTCTTTACATCTCCCTTAGCTACAAAGAATTTAATTGGCCGATGGAGACATATTTTTACCAGCATGGATAGAAGACATTACTGGAGAAAAATGGACCACAGTTACAGACCCCCCAAAAAGTTAGAAACAAAGAAAGACAGATCATTGGATATTGAAAAATTAAAAATAGACTTAGAAGAACTGATCAAAGGTGGCATGGAGTTTGATCACTTGGATCAATACCAGAGAAATGAGTAAACCTACCTGTGTAAGCAGATTACTCAGAGAGCTGCTATGATGCATGACATGATGTGGATCTTACTAATAACATAAATCTGCATCATAGTTACAGAGTTGAATTGGATGATCAGGCAATAGAGAACATGAGGATTACAGGAATGCGTCTGCACATTATTGAATTGGTCAAATGCATATGCAGATGGAAAGATGTGAAGAAGTTGGAACTTAAATGGTAAAGGAAACATGAAAAGAAAAAGAGGGAAGCAGAGGACAGACAGAATGAGTTGGATGAGGCAGCGGTGTATCTATTGAGGGCAGTAGTTGGAGGTACCTATGTACATGTTCCATAGAATAGAGGTGATCTGGCTGCATTTACGAACAATTCTCCAAAATTGATAGACAAGCCGGTGCAGTGGTATGCACAAGTAGAAAGGTTTATCAAGAATATGGAGCGGCTATGACTTTTTTGAACGGGATATTGATTGTTTGAAGAGTAAAAGAATCACACAAGAGCCGGAGGAGACAGTTCATGAGTACTCTGAAAGATTGCTGCAGGTGTTCAAACAGCACAGTTGATGTGAATATCCTGAAGAAAAGGATATGGAGATTTTTGGGTCAGTTTGTTCTAGGGTTGAAACCTGAAATTAGTGCCCACATTACTCAAAGTGTGATTGGTTGGCAGACCAATACATTAGATGAAATCCTGCATCACACTAATATTGCAGTGATGAAGTGAACATGATGCAGAGAAAAATACAAGAGAAATTTATGTTTACTCAGGCAAGGTGGGCTCAAAAAGGTTTTCGGGACCCATCTTTTACAGGAAATCAAGGAATGATGAATGAAGTTGTCGCTTCGCAGGCTGTATTTTCAGGAGATCAAGGTCAAATGATATGCCCCATAACAGAGGTTGAGGTGTTCCCACTGGTATTACATGATTGTCATAGGGTGGGACAATGGAAACCAGAATGCCAATTTAATACAGAAAAATCTTGAGCATTGATGCAAACTTCACAGGGTACACCAGTAAAGAGAATGCCCATACAGCAAATGCAGACTCCCCTGCAAAATCAAGCCCAGATGATGCCCCTACTCCTCCGCAAATGGGGAACACTAGATTGAACATATCCAGTCAATATCCCTTATTTGAGATTATTTTAGTTTTTTAATCGAGCAGAAGAAAAGGTTCAACAAATGACTTGTATAAGAAAAGAAAAATATTTTTGTCCAGATAATAACAATGTAGCCCCTAGCAGCAGTCTGAATGTAATCATAGATTATACACTGTGCATCAGCAACGTAAATTTTGGTCCATATTATGTACAGAGAATGTTCATAATACTTGTAGTACCTTAATAAAATGCTAAATGCTATCCAAGTTCATTAAAGTGTCTTGACAAAAAAAATGCATTAGTGCTTTTAATAAGGAAAAATAAAGTGCATACAATTCAATAGAAGCAAATTTAAAACAACTTTTCAGCTGCTTGGCCCACTCTAGTCTTCATCAAATTGTAGATCACGATCTAAAGCATGTGCATAGAGCTACTGAAAGTGCAAGAGTGCTACTTAATTACCAACCAAGCTTTACAATTCCAATCAAATGTTAATACATTGAACAGATAAAAGTGCAATAGTGCTTCAAAAGTACAATTTTGTGTGCGGAGCTAATTTTGATTCAGGACATCTTTATACAAAGTAAAAATAGGATAACCAGAATTTACATGATCTATCACAATTTAATGTTCCAAACTAAAAAACATTGTTTTCTGAATATATTGGACAGGCACTGAAGCACACCCTCTAATGTCAGGTAAAAAGCTTTAACTGCCTTAATCTTTTCAGTCCCCCTACCGCTCTGCATAAGCCTCTTCAAAATTCATAGTATGAAAGAATTTATTCTTCTGGTCCAAAACTGTTGTGACCCTTGCAGGCCTCCAATTCTGTAGGATAAAAGTGCACACAATCATCAAAGCTACAGATATAAAATTGTGTTTACCCTATACTATTTGTTGACTCCTTTTATAAACACCAAATTATGCTAGGGTAGCATCTGGCAGAGCTGGACACTTACCAATTGCCTCAAACACTTCTTCCCAAAAATGTGTAAGATGCGGGCAAACATAAAACATTTGGAACCAACCTCCTTCACCTAGTTGACGAAATCAATTATTGGAAACCGCAGTATACATTTCATGGAGAATTTCTGGTATGAAGTATGCCATCCATCCAGACAGGAATGATATTCTTTTAAAATTAGCTGCTCGGAGAGATTTGTTACCTATCTTTGCAATTAGATGCCAATCACTCACTGATAGATGACATTGTGTTTTTTCTGATACCCTGGAAAGAAAATCAGCTAGATCAGGCTGCACGGAAAGATCCTTCAGCAGTCTGTACCAATTACCGATTCCTAGCATTTTGCTCATAACCAGAGTGCTACTAATTGATTTGGACTCCTAAATCTTGTTTTTAAAATGAACCTGCAGAAGGTGCTTACTCTTGTTATAGTTTTAAAAATGGTGCTTACAGAGAGAGGCGCACTAAACCTCCTTGTGGTGGTGTTGCAGGGATTCTGCTTATGCACAGAACTATGCGCAGGAAACCAGGACCTCAGAGAATTGTGGTGTACCAGAAACTCCCCTCAGACCCAAGAACCCCTATCCGACTAGCTTAGTGTCACATTCGTTATCCGAGATTTAGCTCGGCGGTCCCAATGTATAGACAACCCAGAACAAGCGACTTAGATACTCTCAGGAGTGGTGGGAATCCGAAATACCCGTTGGTAGCTATATATCAGTCCACAACAGAATAACAAAGACACTGTAAAGTTTAAAGAGTTTATTTTATAAACCTCGCGTCCTAAGATGCAGTACTTTGGCTAACACAAGCAGACAAATGGTTAAGATCAGAACCATCAGCATTGTTACAATACCATAGAAAATGAAAGGAGCAATCATAATAATAATGACAGTGGAAAGCGACCACCCTCCTTTCTCTAGCAACTAATAAGTTATTATTAGACTAATAGAAGGTCTCTTAGGCTTGCATGGGGGACCCCATAACTTATAGATCAGCTTAGTGGAATCACATCACAAGATCAGCTAGGCTCTCTCCTGCAACAGCTCTTCGTTTCGAATGCTACAGAAAACATGCTGCTCTGCAATATTAAAGGACTCGTCTTTCAGGTATTGGCAGCTGTATGTATGTTATGGCTAAGAAGTGGTACGATCAACCTGAGCACAACAACCTGCACCGTCTAGTGACCCAGACTCGTTCTTTACACGGTGTACAGACCAAGATCACTGCCCACTGTTAAGGATGTTAAACAACAGACAGTTCTCATGTGAAGCAAAGTCGAGTCAGCGGTTCTCGAATGAATAACATATAACAACAGTGTCGCGTGCAAAAGCAGCAGAAGCGGCAAGCTGGCTTTCTAACAGCCGACTAGGTTATGCTAACTTAGCGTTGTACATAGGGAGTGATTAATCCATACTACACCCCCCCTTGATCGGACTACTAACCACTAGGGGCGCACTTATCAAGAACGCAGAGTTCAAGTTACAAAGAACGGAACCAAGGGCATGAACTATAAGTCCATATAAGGTAAGTGTAAGTTCGAAAAGAAAAAAAAATGTCAAAAACAGAAAAAATATGTCGTCAGGGGAAAAAACCCATGAAAAACGGGAAAAAATGACATCGATGGATGCACCATTAGTTGATCCAACAAGGGAAAGGAACACACGTGTTCACTCACAATCGGAGCTTCCAGCACCACACGAGGACAACAAGAAGGCTCCTCGATGTAACTGCGTTCCAGGAAGTCAATCGCAGCCTCGTCAATGGCCCAATTTCCAAGGACTCCATGTGCCGCACCCAAGGCCATAAACCCGACACCAGAACATTCAAACTCATGAGCCATTAAGGGGCCCATTAATTGACCAAAATCCGGGACAGGTGACACCGAGTTTGACAGGCATAAATCCAGAGCCCATTGGAATGGACAATCCAGGCAGTGAAAGACTGGTTGCACACAAGTAAAGAAAGGAAACCGGAAGGACAATCCGTAGGCGACACTTAAGGTCGCCAAAGGCAAGGTGCCATAGTATTCAAGCATCCGGTTACGGAGATGCACCAGCCGGGGCACGTTGTCTCTGTACGCAAGTTGCACAGCCATTGCGCAGGACGCAAAACAATAGAAGTATTCCAGCTATAAGGGCGAGAAGCAGTGGGAGACCTCCGAAGACGCTGGAAAAAATAGAATGAAAAAATGCGGGAATCACACCAAAAATAGTCTGAAAGGAGGTCACGAGGCCGGAGCCCACAAGTTTAAAAAAATGAACTATGCCAGTCGTAGACGAGGCATTAAAGATAGTCTGTATCAATGTTCCAAAATGGAAGGGGAGGTCAGTATTCAAAAGCGCCTGCACCTCTTTGCGGGTGTTTGCCACGTGAAGAAGAAAGGTTTCACGGGACGAAGTCAAAGCGACCTCCCTTTGAGACAAAAGAGCCCTTATTCTGCTCATCTGGTTGAACTCTGCGCTCAAGGTTGGAATCGAAGGCCAGATAGAAACATCCAGCCGTCCATGCGGGGGTGGAAAAAGGACATTTTTACAGCAAACAACACGCTGTGACACAGTTACTATGTAAGGAATGCCCTTCAGCATCCCGCAGCAATCCTCATTATTTAAAAGCAAATAACTATCGTTAGCAAGCAGCGTAAACGAAGGGGTTATAGCCGGACCCTGTATACCCTTCAGGACGCAAGCCAAATTAGGAGCGTGTACAGTGCAAGCACCATGCAATTGTATGTGTCTACACACAACAGAATGATCAGGGGCAGAAGTGCATTCCTCACCCTTCAAATAAGCTTCTTTTCCCTCCCGCAAGCATCTGTATGTGAACGGGAGCGACCAAACCTCGTGCAGGAATGAACTACCAAGGTGCTCATATCTGCCAAGAGCATAATGTTTCATGCACAAACTAAACTTAAAAAGCGGAAAAGGTAAAGTGATTACGCCGTAAATAAGCCACGTGGCCGAATTTAACTCGGCAATAGAGAAAGGCAACGGTTCTAATTTCTCAATGTGCAGCAATGAATAAGTGGCATCCTTCATGGACATAAACTGTTGTTTTGCAGTTAAATTAAAAGGGAGGAACAGAGAGGAAACATTCAAGTAATCCCATGGGACCTTTCCTGCCTTTAACGTTTGTAAAGTCCATGCAAACTGCATAACAGAACGCAACTGATTCTGGCCATGATACAACACAGACAAATCATCCTACACAATGTCTACGACAGATGAAACAATATTATCTAAAGTATAGATTCTGGAAGACAAGGTATTTATACTATTATCAATCACAGCCAACACTTTTTCCATATTGGCCTGGTCAATAGCACGTAATCTGGATGCAGCCTCAATTTGTGACATTTTCCAAACTTCGTTGTAAACAGCATAAACCCATCGTTTTGACCTTCCTTACGCCGGACCCTTAATAAAATCATTCAGATCGATTTTGTCGTCTAAACATGACAAATGAAGTTTAACAGATGATAATGTGGAATGTTGCAGCCATGACTGGCATAGCTTACCCACAGAGTAGGTGGTTACAGTGTGTGATGATTCAAAACGAGGATCCACCCTGACTTGAGTATACCCAGGTGCCAAGGCTAAAAATCGACGTTGACAGGAATCTGCACCAGTTTGCCATACCAACCACCCATCAGGATTAAATGCCGAAACATTAAAGGTGGTGTTGGGAACAAGGGACTGCAACATAGTAAGGGAAAGATCTGTGTGATTACCTCACCCGGGATAAGTACCCAGATCTGGGATCGAGGGGGAATTTAATTTTTTAGATGTGGCCAATCCAAAACAGGTGGTATGAAAAATCGATGAATTCAAAAACAAAATATGGTTTGGGATAAGACAAGCGCGATGCAAAGCTTCTGTACCCTGAACCTGCCATGGTTTAGTACCCCAAACCGATTTAAGATCGATAGTAGCTTTCCAGAGCTCATATCCTCCAACAGCCAAGTCGTCCATAAAGGACTTAGAATATAACAATTTGGTATGTGTCAACCTAACCTTAGAGGCGGTCTCAGCCGCCACCTTAAAATAAAAGGAGGTCGGACTAGACATACTAAAACCCGAAAAATATGTGAATTTGTTCACCAATGTGGCAGAACTGCCATGAGAAGGGGCCGGACAGTGTTCCCATTGTGTGTAATTAACAAAATTACGAAAGGTATTTGCTCTGTGCAAAAAATGTGTGCCATAATGTTGATAACAAAACTGTTCACCATAATTTGCAGAATTTAAATACAAATCTTCAGCATCAAATGCAGCATAATATTTTAGATCAGAAAATAGTGCTTCTATTGCCTGTACATCCCAATCATCAGATCGGATATTCTGTTTAACTACATCACCCATAGACACACGAAACATATTAGGCACATTAATCACTTCCGTCGGTCCATTTTAACAGCATCCCAAGCGATCCCATCACGCACAGGCCAGGCCAGGCAGTAATGCTCACAAAAGTCTGGTCCCTTTTCATAATGTGTGATGAGGAATGGGGAGCCAAAGTTCTATTGATTAACCTAATCGCAGATCGCTCAGCCAGGTAGTGTCCATTGATAAGTTTAAAAAACACTACCACAAAGCCAATTGTCATGAACAAAAAAATACATATTAGCACCAGCCAGATGTAAGTCCATGGTGCCACCAAAAAATGTCTCTTGAACCAGGCAAAAAATATAAAAACTTTGAAAGGGGCAGTGGAAGTCATTGATTCAGTGTCAAAGGAAGAACGTGACTGGTGAATTGCTGTTGAATGTAATAGAGGCAGCTGGACATCTGCAGGATAAGCATACTCAGGATCATCAGGCAAACCACCAACAGTAGGCGGCATAGAAGGAGCAATAACTGCATGCATCTCAACGGCAACCTCAGGCATGTTGTTAGAGGGCGGCATCACAACAGAATTTCGCAGAATGGAAGGGCAAGAAACTGAAGGTGTCATACTATGGAGAATCAGCCACACGCTGTAGCTTGACATTGTCAATCGAGATGTACCTGTTATCCTTGCGACCAGGAAGAGGTGGTAAAATAACTGTATGTGTACCCTGGACTCCAAGCACCGGGACCGGTGCACGATAAGAGGGACCAAACTCCTTCTTGTTCTCCACCTTCTCACGGACCAGGTCACCAACTCGGGGTAGCCTGCCGACTACCGGAATATGGAGCGCAGCTTCGGTTGTACAGGGCACGTGTTCCTTTGCTAGAGCGTCTCTGGCTTCTTGAAGAGTCTGCAATACAGCACAGTGATCATCTAGGTCAAAAGGCGCGGCAGCCGCCGCCATGTCTAGACCCTCAAGGTCCGGAACAAACATTCGTACTTCAAAGAGCATCATGTATGGGGTCCGCCCACCCAAATACCTTCTAGGGAGATTATTAAGTGCACGTTGCACGTCATACAAGTGGGTTAGCCAGCTTCGGCCTGTACCTAAAACCCTTGCTGTCAAAGATTGCTTTAGGTCACGGTTCATTCGCTCCACTACACTATTGCCCTCAGGCCGGTATGGAGACGAAAATTTGACTTGGACCCCCAAACTTCTCATGGCTTCTTTGTACGCCCTAGAGGCAAACGCAGGGCCCTGGTCAGAATGAAAGGTACCACATGCAAAACTCCCAACAAAGACACGCAAATCCTTGATGACCGTCCAGGCATCAGTACTCCTTTGCGGCCACACCCACAGAAAACGTGTGTACGAATCCACTGCAACCAAGATATACTTGTACGCAGTATCAGAGGAAAAAGGACCGCAGTGATCTAAATAAAAACACGCAAGTGGTTGATTAGATATATATACAGCTGTGTTTGTGGTGGACGCGCGGCAGAAGAAGGTTTAATCTGCTGGCAAATGTCACACAAAAGGACATAAGCCCGTGCCTGTTTGTACAAACCGTACCACCAGTAACGTTGCTGCAAAAGAGATACAGTAGCCGAAACGCCGGCATGCGCAGACGCAACACCTTCGTGGGCAGCTGAAATCAGAGACGGTCTGCAGTCCGCGTTGGGAATCAATCTGTCACCAACGTCATTAATCCTCACTAACTGGACGTTATCAGGACTTAAACGATAATGGTAGCGAGAAGGGAAACCTTTTGGGAAGGTTGTCCCTGTCTCGGACGCAGCAATAGCTGCCAAGATGTCATCATCAATCTTAGTTTTGGATCTTGTCACTGCTGCTACTAAATATGTCGCCACTGCGGTTTTTGCTGCCTCGTCAGCCAAACTGTTACCGACAGCATGGACACCAACACGTTGGTAACCAAGAGTGTGAATTACATTCACGAGTGGCAAAGCTTCTTTAAGTTCTGCCACTCGAACCCAAAGCGTTTTGTGGTTTACTGTGCTACCTTTCGAATCACGGAAGTCATTGTGACTCCAAAAGTGTAAATTCTCGTTGTATGATTGAACACAATAGTACGAGTCACTCACTATAAGAGTAGTGACTCGAGGATCAGCAAAATCCAGTGCAAGCACCAGAGCTCTCAGTTCTGCTAACTGCGCGGTACAATCACCCAATGACTGCGTATGCACGACATCAGATTTGAACTCATCGTTGACGAAAGTACCCACCACAATTGCGCAGGCCGCTGAATAGGCGTGCTTTGATCCAGTCGCGGGTTGCGCAGAACCATCAGTGTAAATGACACAATGGTACTCCTCGAGCGGGCGCAAAGTCAGAGGAGCCGGATGAACAAATTCATACTCCAAGAACTCCTGTGTCTGTAATGCCGCGTCAAAAAGATATGTGACGTCAGGCGAGGTCAAGGAGGTTGCCCATTGTATCCACCTTGGATGCAAAGCCTTAGAATTTGGTACACTGGCTTTTGTGACCGCCTCAAGGGCAGGGTACGGTGTTACCACCAGCATGTGCTTTCCCTGTGATAGCGCTCGCTCTTTCAGGATCGCCATCTGAACTGCTGTCAGTACTTTTTCGACAGCGGAAAAGCGCAGTTCAGCCGAGGTGTACAGATGAGATTTGTAGGCAATGGGGACGGTGTCGCCCTCATTGAACGTCAAGTAGGTGAAACCCACTGCACCCGGTACAATTCTAATGACCAGGTTAGTGTGGTTATCACGAGTTTGTAAGTATTTTGAAGCAAGAAGATCAGACTGCAGAGATTGCATGGCAGCAGAATGTTCAGGCAGCCAGCAAGATTTGGTAAAAGTAGGTTGTACCAAGGCATAAAGCGACTTGATACGCTGGGCATAATCAGGAATGTAGGTACGACCGAAATTCAGAAAACCCAGCAAAGATTGTAATTTCTTCAGTGTCGTAGGAGTACTAAGGCGTGCGCATTTCTCAAGGAACTGTGGAGCCAAGCCTCGACCCTCATTATTGAGTTCGTACCCCAAGAACAGCACTGTGAACTCGGCAATGTGGGACTTCGCAAAGTTGAACTTGTAACCGAAGTCAGCAAACATAGTAATTATGTTATCCACGCGAGTAAGGTGTGGAAGCAACTCGTCGTCCGTTAGGTAGATGTCATCTACATACGAATACGCTTCCGGGTCAACCATCACCAAGAGAGAGACCACACGAGCAGCAAAGACCCCGGGGCTATTTTTATAGCCCATCGGGAGCCTTTTGAACTTCTTTTGTTTGCCACCCGAGGTAAACGCCGTCCACTCATAGCTATGAGGGGACAGATTATGGCTATAAAAGCCATTGGAGATGTCAAGTGTTGTTTTAAATCGTTTTCTCACGAGACTATCGACGAGAGCTGAACTGTGTGTAGTCTGTACCGCGCATGTCCGGCAGTGCGAGTTTAAGTGCCGGTAATCCAAAACTAGGCGGTACGATCCGTCAGGCTTCGTCACAGTGAATAAGGGATTATTCATGGGTGACACGCATGTTTCAATCACTCCCTGATATTCCAATTGTTCAAGTATAGACGCGACGTGAGACCTAGCCTCGCGACGCATGGGATATTGGGGTTGAGGCTGGGGTTCCGACCGCAACGGAATCGTGTGGTTGGGAGAAAATTTATCCCAGCCTACCTGAGTACGGTACAACGCAGGCGCGAGCACCTGCGCCCACTCCCCGGCTAACCTGTTAGAATGTTCCAGCGGCGACGGGAGGATCACTACCTCCCCTCTAGGAGCTTCTAAAACGAAAGTCGGGGGCCAATCCGCCTCCGCCAAAAGGATATCATAGGTGGAGGTTAGATTATCCCAAAATACCACTTTAATTTTACATTGTATGTCACCCTCAATTACAAGGACAATTTCAAACATCCGTTCAGGGGGGGAAACGCGAGTATCGGCAGTTTCAACACTCACAAATGTATCAGTTGCTGTCGCCTCCAGAAATGGACGCAGCGCTTGTTGCACTACTGTAACTTCCGCCGCGCTGTCTAGCAGCGTTAGCGCCCATGTCTGGTTCAGAAGCTGTGTCCGTACCATCTGAGGCATATCTCGCAGTTAAAGCAGCAACTTTTTTCTTCTGAAACGGGGGTCTTTGACGTGCAGACGCGTCCTGCTTGCCTTTACCGTCAGTCTGACGGGGCTGCTCACGACCTTGAGCACCCCTACCTTTCCCACGATCTCCGCCACCGGATTGAAAAGCCGATGTTTCCTGTGAAGAACGAGGAGAGCGTTGTTCAGGAACCTGAATTCTATCAGGTGACTTAATATTAGAACGATCGCGCAAAATCATAAGTGCGTTCACTTTATATCTGCACCGGCGACGCAGAACGAGACCTCCGTTTCTCTTGCTGCTTCCCCTGTTTTTTAGCTCGCCAACTTTGTTTTGGAAAGTTGGGCTTTTCGTCTTTGGTAGACGAATTCACTTTAGGTTGCTGTACTACAGTTGGAATGATCACGGTGGGCTTCACACCCACCATTCTGTAGGCTTTCGCTATAATTTTAGCGAATTCCTTTGGCCTGTCGGCCGGATCCACAAGTGCCAACATATTGCACACTTGGAATTGCATGGCATCTCCTTTGAGGTTTCCCATTACCATGGAACACACCACATCGAAGCTGTCAACAAGCCTCATTCCCAACTCAATGGCTGCCTCCGCACCATGATTGTCTTGGACCTTCTTGATGACAGAGGGTAGTACGGACATAGACGGAGTGCCGTAGCACTTCGCATAGGTCGCAGCAAAGACCTTGCCCCAATTGTCACAGTCGACAATATCCGGGACCAGGTCCTTTGGCAAAGTAATAGTGAGTATCCTGTGTTTATCCACAGGAGAAGTATGCGGAAAAACGGCTTCTAATTGATCAAACTTTTCAGCAAGCCAGTAAGGAAATTCATCCTTATTTTGGGGGCGCTTGCCGACAACCGCATTAGCCATAACTTGGCTGATGACCACCGCGTGATAGTCAGTCGTGTGGCCCGCAACCACAGGTGCCCCCACCTGTACATTGCGAGACACGTACTGCACTAACGCCCTATGGACCGTAATCAGGCCAGTGTGTAGCACACGTAACTCCGCCACCGCCACAGTCATGTAGCGGGGATGGGGAGTATAACCGGCCAGCACCGGCCATGTGGCCCCTGCAATAGACAACGGGCCCATTCTCGCCGGTACAACCGCATGGGGATGGGCGCCATTAAACCAAATAGTATGCTGCCAGGCAGTGAGAGGAATTTCAAGTGTCCGATAAGGGGCATAGGCTGCAGGCATCGCTGTGGCAGTATATTCGTGGAACAAAGTGTTGTTTGCATACACTGCATCGAACGTCACCCAAGAGTAAAACAACTCATATGGGAACGCCGCATCAGCCCCTACCACAAAAATAACATCCAACCCGTCATCAGGAACCCCATAGACCCTCAAATGTGCGGTCAGGGGAACCCGACTATGAGCGGCAATGTTGACCGCCATCGGGACACACAGAAGAACGACAACAAGCTTTAAAGTAGCACTGGGGTTCAGAAAAAGAAAACCTTTTTAATTATCAAGCTTGAAAGAACCTTTAGTCGAAACCTAGGTTGGTTAAGCCGTCACTCCCGTTGTCCGGAAACCAGAGTGAGGGCGTTGTGGACTAATAAAAGCACTACTAAGGCTTTTCAGATCAAAAGACCAAACGTTAGGTGCGCCATGTTGCAGGGATTCTGCTTATGCACAGAACTATGCGCAGGAAACCAGGACCTCAGAGAATTGTGGTGTACCAGAAACTCCCCTCAGACCCAAGAACCCCTATCCGACTAGCTTAGTGTCACATTCGTTATCCGAGATTTAGCTCGGCGGTCCCAATGTATAGACAACCCAGAACAAGCGACTTAGATACTCTCAGGAGTGGTGGGAATCCGAAATACCCGTTGGTAGCTATATATCAGTTCACAACAGAATAACAAAGACACGGTAAAGTTTAAAGAGTTTATTTTATAAACCTCGCGTCCTAAGATGCAGTACTTTGGCTAACACAAGCAGACAAATGGTTAAGATCAGAACCATCAGCATTGTTACAATACCATAGAAAATGAAAGGAGCAATCATAATAATAATGACAGTGGAAAGCGACCACCCTCCTTTCTCTAGCAACTAATAAGTTATTATTAGACTAATAGAAGGTCTCTTAGGCTTGCATGGAGGACCCCATACCTTATAGATCAGCTTAGTGGAATCACATCACAAGATCAGCTAGGCTCTCTCCTGCAACAGCTCTTCGTTTCGAATGCTACAGAAAACATGCTGCTCTGCAATATTAAAGGACTCGTCTTTCAGGTATTGGCAGCTGTATGTATGTTATGGCTAAGAAGTGGTACGATCAACCTGAACACAACAACCTGCACCGTCTAGTGACCCATACTCGTTCTTTGCACGGTGTACAGACCAAGGTCACTGCCCACTGTTAAGGATGTTAAACAACAGACAGTTCTCATGTGAAGCAAAGTCGAGTCAGCAGTTCTCGAATGAATAACATATAACAACAGTGTCGCGTGCAAAAGCAGCAGAAGCGGCAAGCTGGCTTTCTAACAGCCGACTAGGTTAGGCTAACTTAGCGTTGTACATAGGGAGTGATTAACCCATACTACAGTGGTTTGCCTGAGGCGCGGTAAAAACGCTGTTTTAGATCCTTTGAACCATTTTTAAACTTACTTGTATTCTGAATTCCTTGCTGTGTTGCTTTTAATATCGTTTTTTTTAAATTGGAACTTCACTGGCATCTTGCGTGCTCCGCAAATTCTCACTTCCTTCCCCCTAACGACACTTCAGCTGCTGCAAAGCGGTCTAGTGCTCCGGGACGATCAGCTGCTGCACAGCAGGGCTGATTGGTGGGGGGAGGAGCTAACCTGTTATCTGGCACGCTGGAGCAAGCGCGCAGGCAGAAAGAGACGTGCTAAACCTCCTCGTGGTGGTTTGCCTGAGGCGTGGTAAAAACGCTATTTTAGATCCTATTAACCATTTTGAAACTTACTTGTATTCTGAATTCCTTGATGTTTTGCTTTTAATATCGCTTTTTAAAATTGGAACTTCACTGGCATCTTGCGTGCACCTCAAATCCTCACGTCCTTCACCCTAACGGCACTTCCGCTGCTGCAAAGCGGTCTAGTGCTCCGGGACGATCAGCTGCTGCACTGGTGGGGGGGAGGAGCTAGCCTGTTATCTGCCACGCTGGAGCAAGTGCGCAGCGCGTGTGCAGTGCGTGTGCAGCGCGTGTGCAGCACGTGTGCGCAGCGGGCGTGCCTAAGGTAAGCCTGTCTGCGCCCGATCGCGTCCGACCGGGGCCAGTTGCCAGAACCCCTGGTCCTCACACCACGTATCCTGCGAAAGTACTCCTGGCCTTAGATCCTGGAGCAGCCCCCCTAAACAACAATGAAGTGGACATCCTCAGAGCGGAAGGCTTACTAAGGACTTCAACTGCAGCAGGAAGTGCAGGTACCTCACCGCACCTCCCTAGACAGGCCAGGCCTGCTAGCTTACAGAGACTACGGGTAGCGGTCCTGAATACCCACTCCCTGCAAAAGCACAACCTGGAGGTCTTCTTGCTCCTCCAGGATAACTCCTTGGATATCCTGGGGGTTACGGAAACTTGTCTGGAGGACTCGCCTGCATCGGACATAGTAGCATCCCTGCCCCGGACTATGCGGCCTTATGGCATAACAGAATAGGAAACACTAGAGGTGTTGGGGTAGCAATTTTATACAATCGACAACTGGCGATAGAGACGATAGTTGCCGAAAACATTGAGGGTGCAGATGTTCTGGGAACCAACGGTCTTTCCAAGGCATCTTGTCTAACCCTAGTGGTGGTTTATCGCCTCCCCCTAGTACATCCCCCAAATTCACTGAGCGCATCACCTAGTTAGTCAGTGACCTACGTTCCCGGTATCAGTGCATACTGGTGATAGGGGACTTTAACTTTCACTGGGATCAGGTACCCAGAGACATTTATGCCAAACAACTGGAAGAGGCACTGACCACCTTGGAACTTAATCAACTTGTTAACGCACCCACCCATGACAAGGGTCACACCCTCGACCTGGTCTGGACTACCCACCCCTCAGCAAGCCGGATATCAGTCCGTGTGCCTGGTCTGAACACTTTCTGATCAGGTGTCTGATTCCGCTCACGGGCCGAGTGGCCCCCCCTTCCCCAGAGTGGAAAGTGCTGCGCAGGTGGAAGAACATAAAAGAATGTGACCTTGTGGGGACCCTGCGTAACTCAGCCCCAATAAGGCCAGTACAGGGAAACCTTGACCAGGAAAGCGAGTTCCTCTCACTCAGGCTGAGGAATGCCATTGACAAGGTCGCTCCTGCACGTCGGGAAAGAGTGAGGAACAAAGGCAAAGGGTCCCCCTGGTTTAATGAGGCTTTAAGAGGGAAGAAACAAACACTATGCCAATTCGAAAGAGAGCATGGCGTAAAGCATACGACCCAGGTGCTCTCTCTGAATACAAAGCCATGTTTGCAACCTACAAAAAATCCATCATAGTCAGCAAGGTGGAATATTACGAATCTAGGATTCTGGCCGCCGACAATAAACAGAAGGAGACTTTCCGGATCCTAACGCAGCTGAGACAGTCACAAGAACAGAGCCAGGGGGTTGCCCTGAAGACTACAACAAGTTTCAGTCCTACTTTCTGCACAAAGTCAAGGATCTCTTGTCGGTCATTCACCACACCCCCATCGTCCATTTTCCTCTAGTGACTGACCCCACACCGCCTGCCTATGACAAACCCCTCACCATCTTTCCTAAGCTAAACTATGACTCTCTGAGCCTCCTAATGGGCCGTATCAAATCGGGGTCACCAGCGGATCCCTGCCCACCTAGGGTGTTTCGTATGGCACTCTTCGGGGTGGAGAGTGAGGTCCTTAACTTGTTAAATCGGTCTCTTGAAAATGGCCATGTTCTGACCAACTTTAAAGAAGCTAGAGTCATACCCCTGCTGAAAAAACTTGGGGCAGATACAACAAACCTTAAAAACTTTAGGCCTATTTCCCAGCTCCCTTTTCTGGCAAATTTGCTGGAACAACATGTGCTGAAAACCCTATCCCACCACATAGAGAGTAATCAGCTATTTCAAATGAAACAGGCAGGTTTCAGGGCTCACCACAGCACAGAACTGGTAATGCTGGCAGTGATGGACGAACTCAGGCTTATGGCCGCTAATAAGAAGCCATGCACCATGGTCCTGCTAGACCTGTCTGCGGCATTGGACACGGTTAACCATGGCCTACTCTTGTCACGGATTATGGAGCTAGGCATTCAGGGGCTAGCATTTCAATGGCTTGCGTCCTTCCTGTCAGGATGATCTCAAATGATCCAATTGGCCAACCTGGTGTCTGATGCGGGTGAGCTAAAGTGTGGTGTCCCTCAGGGCTCGGCGTTGTCACCCCCTTCTTTTCAATGCCTATCTCCAGCCCCTGGTGGCCTCATTGACCGGTATGGAATGCCAAGTCTTTAATTATGCGGACGACACCCAAATCATCATCCAGATCAACAACTCCCCCACGGCCCACGTACGGATGCAGAATATCCTGAAGTACACAGTCAACTGGATGACAGCAAATTCTCTCAAAATCAACCCCGATAAAACCAAGGTATTGGCCATTACCACGGATATCAACCCTTGGAGTGACCTCTTCTGGACACAAGAGCTTGGCCCTACTCCCAAGCCAGCCTCAGTCGTAAAGAGTCTAGGCATAAAAATAGACGCCAAGCTCTCCATGTCCCACCAGGTGTCTACTGTGGTGGTAACATGCGTGGGCCTGCTGAGACTGCTACGGAGACTCGCCCCCTTCTCTCATTTATGGCACTCCGTATGGCAGTGTAAGCATTGATCATTTCACGCTTAGATTATGGAAACTCTCTGTATGTTGGCCTCCTGGAGAAGCTGCTAACAAAACTCCAAGTAATCATGAATGATACTGCCAGACTGATTTTCAGGCTCCCAAGGCGGGATCACGCCACCCCCCTACTGCAGCAGCTACACTGGCTTCCGGTCAAGCAGAGAACTAGATTCAAGGGCCTAGGCATAGCCCACAAAGCCATCCATCGTCAGGCCCCAGCATATATTAAGGAACGTCTGGTAAATTATGTGCCAGGGCGGTTCCTCCGATCTTCGGATGCTGGTTTGCTGGCCTGCCCCCGCTTCAATATCTCTTCCAAAGGGGGCAGAGCCTTTTCCATAATGACTCCTCAACTCTGAATAATGTTGAAAAAACACTTTAGCGATCTCTCCCCGGTTGTCACCATGTTTCTCGTGATGGGATTCTCCAAAGATTTGATCATTGTCTTTTCACTCTTAATTCTAGTAGACCAGGCCAGGAACTTGCCAATATGCTTTTTTTCCTCATATATTTTTTATTGATAGCTGTTAAACTTATTAATCTCTTCTAAAATGAAAAAATATTTAAGATTTTGTTTTACTGTTCCTACTCGGCTGGCCTCGGTCTCAATTCCTGAGTTTCGCTCCCTAACTCCCATAGCATTATCTAATGCTGTCTGCAGGCTCGCTATCCGCTGGGACAATTCTTTACTTTGATTCGCTTTAAAAGCTATAACCCTCCCCCTTAATGTTGCTTTAAAAGTCTCCCAAATTGAAAATAATGAAGCAGTATTACTGTTGATGGAAAAAACTCATGGATAAACTGCTTCAATTCAGCCACCCACTCGGAATTGGGGAGCAGCTATCTATCAAATTGCCATCTGGCTTGTCCCTATTATTTGAATCAATATCCACCACTAGGAAGACCAATGAATGATCTGAAAAAGCATTGGCCTGAGTATCGGTCTGCGCCCTACCGCATAATTTTGACAATGAGAAAAAAGCTCTTTATGAAGCATTCTTAAATCTGTGGGGAAAACATGTATATTGATTGACCTCTGAATGGTTTTCTCTCCAGGGATCAACTAGCTAAAAACTTGACATAAAAGTTTCTATTACTCTTTTTGTTCTAGGTTTAAGCTGTTGCTTGTTCCTTTTTGAAATATCTTTAGTCAAGTCTTGAATAAAATTAAAATTCCCTCCCCAATTCAGAGAACCCACAGTCCCCAGGGCAATAGAGTCTGTATCGCCGTTTATAGGACCATAGTAGTTGATAAAATTTAGATTCCTGCCATTGATTGTTACTTTGACCCAGATCCATCTACCATGTGGATCACGTACATTTGACGTTCTTGACTGATTCTCAAACTCATCAAGCTTGATCTGGGTTTCTTCCAGCTCCTGATTTATACTTTGCTTGGAATAGCTGAAAGTTTTTCTAGACATCTTCGAGATCGGAAATACGCTGTTCAGCAAGGCTTAGCCTTTGATTTAATTGCAAAATATTGTCATTGACTATCTCCAGCTGGGTCTTAACTTTTGTGTGGGCCTTTTCTTGGGTATTTTTAAGTTGCCTTATTGCCAGCAAGATTTCTTTCAGCATGTCTCCCGACTGGGAGTTATAGGCTGCAGCCCCTTTTATGACTAACCCATATCTCTTCTTAGCTCACACTGTAGTGCTGCTTGAGATTGAGGGCTGGCGCTGTTAAAAGCAATTTGAGATGCTAACAACCCATTTAATAAGTTCATCCCGCTGTTTCTGAAAGGGGCTCATCATTCTCACAAGCTATTAAACCCCCTAATGCCAATTACGCTACATATCCCAAACCTCGCCTCATTTCTGGTGAGCTCTGGGCAGCTTGCCCTGCTGTCTTAGCTTAACAAACAATGGATATCAGGGTTTTTGCACAGGACAATAGTCTTTTGATGAACTATCAGGTGTGGAGTCTTGAAACAGTACTGATTCTAAAGGGAGAAGCTTGCCTTGTTCTGCTAAAATACCCTGCTGGGGCATTGGCTGAATTTGTTTTAAAGACTCGTTTGCCTCTTCAGAAGAGCAGCTTTTTCCAAATCAGGTGAATTCAGTGGACCATCTTGAGCAGTGCTCAGATTCATGCCATCATTGCACCCCTCGATATCCTCTACTTGAATTTCCGGGCCGATTATCTCAACCTGTTTTTTCCCTGTACTTTCTCCACTGTGACGGTTCTAGTAATCTTCACCAGGGTTCGGGATTTTATTTTCCCATCTTGTGCAGTGAGGGGCTTCATCTGACCTAATTAAAAGGTAAGCCTGTTGAGGGGGTATGCTTTATCCTGGAAACTGCTGGAAACTACTGTTGTAATATCCTGTAGTGTCCTGTAGTATATGATGGAGTGGGGGCAGGCCGAGCAGCATAAAGCTGCACCCTACACCTAGGAAGGCTACTTCTGCTTCCGCCCTGGCTCAGCGCCCCGTGTGGGAAGCTTAATGCGTCCTTTGAATAATTATGCCTTAACCCTTCTGCACCCCCTGCAGCCCAGTTCTTCCGGCAATTCACACGATCCAGTCACTTGAGGCAGCACGGCGTCTTCTTCTGAACTGCCCGATTCAGCGTCTCACACCGCTTCCTCTCTGCGCGGCTCTTCCACTGATACCAGAGCTGCAGCGTGCCTACTACGTACCTCTCCTCACCGCCTCAGCTCTGAGCTTCTGATCTAAAAATGGAGCGAGAAAACAGCAGCTCTGAACTTCGACGCCTCCCCTAATAACTTAAAAACTCTTCATTAGAATGCAATACAGTGCAGTGCTGAGTACTACAAAGCAAGGAGCAGGAGCAGAAATCAGTGATGGATCGCTCCGACCCTCTGCACGGCGACCATTGACCGGATGTGACCTTGTTAGCCGAGGAGCATGACAGGACCTCTTCCACCCGTATTTGAGATTGATAAGTTTGCTTCTGATAATTACCAATGACGATGCCTGACAGAGGTAGAAGATTGCGTATTTGGCGTTGTCTTAGAGGTCGATCAAAGTGGCTCATATATAGACGCAAACGTTTATGGTCACGATGTGTTCTTTCGGATTAACAACTGTTAGAACAGTGGAAGTACCAGGCTTGCCTCTCTCGGGGAAAACAATCCAAGTAGATGGAGTTACAAGTAAACAAATGCAAAATCCTATTTCAAAAGAAGTTCCAGTAAAAATAGGAACTTTTGAAGAAACCCGGTAAACCTGCTAGGAAGAGATCTATTGTGTGAGTTAGATTGCACAATGTACAATACACCGGACAGTGTTGCCTTTTAAATCCATGATGAGGATTTCGACTTTAAAATGATTAGACAGAATGCTGAAATAGGAATATTCTCTTTGCTGGCAATTTCTGAATTACCAGAAGATCTCAGAAAAACCATGAATGCAGAAGTTTGGGATTTCACAAGGAAAGACATTGGACTTATTAAAGGTGTAGAACCAGTCCAGGTAAAATTAAATCCAAATGCTGTTTATCCCCTAACACCATCCTATCATTTGTTTCAGAAACTATTGCAGGGATACAGCCAGTAATCAAAGACATGCTTCAGAAAAGCATACTGAGAATGTTCATTGGAAGCTCATTTAATTAAACTATTATGGGTTTACAAAATCCAAATGGCTAGTATAGGATTGTCCAGGATTGGAGGCAAATTAATGACATAGAAGTGCATTGTTGTCCCATGGTACCAAATCCTGCCACTGTACTATTCCAAATGCCATGTACTGCAGAATGGTTTACAGTCACTGATTTGTGTCAGGCTTACTTTTTTAGTGTCCTTGCACAAATATAGCGAATACTTTTTAGGTCTCGCCTGGCGAGAACAGCGCATGCGCTGCTCTCACCAGAGAAGACCTTTTGCAATCGATTCTGCCAAAGCCTTACATGCACGTGCAGGGATGGACAAAGATGGCTGCTCTCGACATTTGTCCAAACCTAACAGCATGCGCGTGCATGTAAGGACAGTGGACAGCCCACCGCCATCTTGATAAACATGCATGCTTTCACTTTAAACATGGCGTGCTTTCACTTTAAACGCAGTTTAAAGTGAAAGCACGCCGCCATGCGTGCGCGCGTGCACTGCGCGCCAGCCCGGCCGACCTCCCTTGTTTTGCCTGCCAATACTCCATCCCTCCATTTTCTCCTACATTAGCGAGTGCTTGGCACACTTCCTCCAAAGCTTTAATGTCATATATCATTTCGCGCGTGCGCGTGCACTGCGCGCCAGCCCCCATCCATTATTTTCTCCTACCTCAGGGAGTACTTGGCACACTTCTTCCAAAGCGTTAATGTCATATATCGTTTCTTGCCTGGGCTTAAAGTAGATAGGAGTTTGTTGTTTCTAAGGCATCACGTTTGTTACCGTCATCAGCAAAGCGAGATGGTTAATGACATTGCTGCACAGGAATTGTTCATTGTTTCGAAAGGCAAAGCTGCGTGCAGTGCTTGCTGTGTGTACTCTGTGGATGCTTACGCAGCAGAAGGTAAATGGTCTTCAGCACATCTCTGGGTTAGCCTGCCCTCTGTCACTCAGTTATTTTGTGGGGGAGATGGATGGATCCAGGAACAAAAAGAGAATCCGTCGCCAGGGCGTCATCCTTTGTTGGAGATGAAACACATTTACTTCTTAATACTCTCCGGTGACCAAGTGCGTGCTGCTCCCTGTCACCTGGCTCCAACGATAGTCCGTCATCTATCTCATTAGCATGGAGAAACAGCCAGAGCGGAATCTTGTCAGTACCTGTACCTGCCTAACCGTGCCCAGACTACACCCAGAGCAGCCCTTTGCCATCTCTCACTGCTCTCCCTATCCCCACACTACCTAATACAGATTTGGGAGCAGTGAGGTATGTTGATCAAAGCATGTCTTACCCGGAATGGAGCAGATGTGAAACCAAGACACATCAATGCCAAACAGCAGAGTAAAGAGTATTGTTTGTAGACATCCCGTGTGCAGAGGCTTCACTGGCTCATAAGTCACAACCGTAAAAGAGAGAAACCTGAGCCACACTATCAGAAAGCATAACTGATAGCTGTAGATCAAACAGCAGCACTGACTCAGCCTTTACAACTGTTATTGTATTTATAGAGAGAACTTGTTCTTCTTGTCCTCTATATCATTGGTGTTGTCGAGGGACAGGAACATTCAGCCCAGTAGCTCATTCCTATTTTAATCACAAGCGATCAGACGTTCAAAAGAAGGTCGTTTCTGTACCAAAGTGCAGGACTCCTATGCATGCTTGCTTAAAAAAATGCATCAAAACAATATTTGCCAGTTACATTTTCAAAATGTTAACTGTTTGCTGAAAACTTATTACCTCAAAACATAACATATTTCTTTTTTTTTTTATTTAAAAGAGATATTCATCTGCATACTGACTGGATAGCTAAACATCTGACCATTTTCTGCCACGGGAGCATGGAAACTGCTTAAGTTAATGCCACCCCCAAATGACGCGAGCACAATGAACGCAGCCACTACATAATCCATAGGGGTTCGAGTCCCGAAATATTGTTTTTTACAAAACCAGCTAGACTATGATTTTTTTTACTGCAAGCCATGGGTATTTGAACAGCCCCGAAGAGGAGCTCTTTAAATATCTTAACACTTCGGTGTACCCAGGAGCAGTATTCCTCTGCAGCAAGCAGACGTCTATTAAAACATTGAGTGCTGTGCTAAAGGTGCTTGATTTATAAACGTTCCTTGTCCTGCTTACTGTCCACTTTAACACAGAATTTTAATCTGCTGCTGTAAGGGAATAACAAGCATTGAAAATGCAATAGGTCTCGCCTTTGACTAAGTTAAAGCCATTTGCTTTGCTAATGGTATTGTATAGCAAAGCAAATGGCTTTAACTTAATAAAAGGCGAGACCTATTGCATTTTTTTTTTTTTTTTTAAAACCTTTATTTTATATCAGTGACACAGCTATTCAGCCGACATCCCGGAGGTACGGCAGCTTTAGAGGTTCAACACATGCTTGCGTCCACATATCACTGACAGGAGAGCCAAAGGTTCTATTTTGCATAAACATAAATACAACCCTAAACACAAGCAAGGCGAAAGGTACTGTAAACACCAAGAGAGGTTCCCATTAGGGGGGACGAGCCCCATCACGTCCAACAGGCACTGATCTATAGTAAGGGAAAGGAGGGAAAGGCAGAGACTCTAGAAACAATCACATATCAGCGGGAAAGTCAAAGCCGGAAAAGGACTAAGGGGAAAGTTGCTCCTCAGGCGGATCCGGGTCGGGCGGCAGGCATATGTCCCCTCTGTACTGGTTCCATGGCCCCCACACAGCATGCCATTTCCGAGGGCGCTCCCGAGCACAATACACTGTCTTCTCCCTAAACATGCTCCAGTCCATGTTTTCCATCCACGCTGTCAATGTGGGCGGCCTATTGGAGCCCCACAGCCGAGCGATATCGCGCTTGGCTACCATGTTCCCCAGGGTCACCCACTGAGTCTGTGCCGCGTTGTGGTCAGTAGGACTCCAGACATTCAGGAGACAACATCGCGCCTCAGGCTGCATAACAATTCCTGTCACCTCCCCCATCACCTCGTGGACTTGCCTCCAAAACTCCATAATCGCACCGCATTCCCAAATAATATGGAGGAAGGTACCCACCATACCACAGCCTCTCTTACATAGGCCCTCCTCAGAAAAACCCATGTGAACCAACCTGGGCCCCATCACGTAGACCCTATGGAGTATTTTAAGCTGCACCAGCCGCAGGCGCGCGGGGATAGCGACCTCTTTGGGAGAAGAAACTGCGTACTGCCAATCCTCATCATCTAGTTCAAGGCCGTCCCTTATCCATTGGGCGCGCTGTGGAAATGTGGATTTTCCTGGTCAGTTATGTCCCCTATCTTGGACCCCAACGGTTCTAGGTGCATGTCACAAGTACATGTATGTTCCCTCCAGCTCCAGTTTCCAAAACGCAAACATATGTGCGTCCACCGTCAACATGTTCTCTGTCAGATCCGCCATCAATGGGCTGGATATTCGATTCCTAAGTATGAAAGGCCACCGACTTTATATGGCTAAGTTACTCCATTTTTACAGTTCAGGCAAGTAGGCCCGATCCTGTCCTTAAAGCCTTCCCTGCTCTCTGTCTCTGACAGCTTCAGCTTGAGCTCGCATCTGTATCCATGAACTTTGTCCTACTCCCTGTGCAGCTAACGGTGCCTGCCTCGGCCAGTTTTTGCCTGCCTGCCAAGAAGCTGTATTTCACCTTCGAATTATCTACTTTGCTCTTCAGCCGATGCATTCCTGTTCAGTGATTTAGGTAAACATTTCCTCTAAGCTCCCAAGCAAAGGACTCGGCCTTCCCGTCCTCCTGCAAGTAATTCATAGCCCTGTTGCCATGGAAAGTTTTCTGCCCCTCGCATCTCATATAGACACTTAGACGCTTGTACACGCACACACAGTCAGTATAGAATAGATTCTGTCCGAGAGTCTTTTCTTGTGGATAACATAGTTCTCTAAACATAGGATGTTAGATAGGATTTGGGATTAGGTTGACTTGACCCCCCAGACTTCTCGTCTCCACATGTAGAGCTAAATGTCAAGTCCCCTTCACCCCCTAGTTGCACGTCAATCACACGTCATGCTGTTGCGCGCGCATCCATGTTAAGTATTATCTTATAGATCCACCTATGCATGATAATCAGAGCCAATCATGTTTCTTTCTGCTCCTTATTACGCCTAGTTTCGATTACGCACCAATATGTCATTTCTCTTATCAATTGTTACGCCTTTTGCATTCATTTCATTGTAATGTATGAACTATAAAAGTTACTTCTTGTCAATAAAGTATTGTACTTCACTTCCTGAACCCTCGTGGTGACGGAACCTGAAGGCCGCCACTCGAGTCGGCCATTTTGGAATAAAGCCCATTCAGAAAATCTCTTATACCACGGATTCTGCCTCTTGTTATTCTGAGCTATTTTACTTTAATTTAGATTCTGTCTGAAATTCAGTCAAGGTAAAAAAAGAATATTTACCACATAATGGCGCCCGAATAGGGACACTTTCTCATCTCACGCGCCGGCGGTGCGTTGCAGGCCCGGTCTCCTGCCACAGCTGGACGGACCATAAACGCGTACCAGCAGGATTTCCTGTAAACTCCCTCCGGTCAAGCGGGGGCGACTGAGGCTGCGATCAACCCAGACGAGGCGGTGAGAAGTGCGAAGTATCCCGACCAGAGCCTAGCTGAGAGAGCAAGATCCGAGGTATACAGAGGCCCACCAGGTTTTCGAAATCCCGATGTCCAGAGGGTCCGCTGTCCGCAGTCATCGAGTCCCGTCCATTCTCTGAGGCCTTCCGTTTCAAGGAGCTACCCGGTGAGTACCATCGCCGGGGAGGCGTGTTGACAGCACATAGGTTGTGCCGGTCAAGACGGATTTGGGTACACAAATCCGGTCTGCACTGTTTAGCAGTGTATATGTACTGTTTAGCAGTATATCAAGTATTCCGAAGTATCTAGTTATTGTCAAGAATTCTGCTTGGTGACTAGTTATGCAGACTGTCATCATTGTTGGTCATTTTTAAAGGTTAAAATGTTTAATGTTAAATGTTTAAAGTGTTCAAATGTCTTGCATATTGTGGTATGAATGATTGTTCATTGTTCACCGTTCATTATTGTGTTTTCCGTATTAAGTGAATTCAAGAGTAAGTATCAGATCAGTTGTCGAGATGCCGCTCTTCTCGAAGTTAAGACAGATTACTACTAGAAAAGGGGTGCTTGAAGAAGCAGTTCCTATTCCTCCTAGGGACACCCCAGGGCATTTTATGTATCATAAGCATGGCTTAGATGCCATATTGTTTCTTGATCTATGGGTAGATTATACCAAGGGATTGCCGGAAAGTCAAAGGTGGCCCGCAGCGGGAACCTGGGATGCAGAGTGCATCATGAAAGTGGAGGAAGAGTTATGGAAAAGAAAAGTCAGACAGTCACAGAAAGACGCTGTTGAGTTATGGCGTAAAGAATCTCATAGACGTACAGAAAAAGCACGTAGACAGGAAGAGAGGAGTAAAGAGAGTTCAAAGGAAGTTCAAGAAAATATATTAATTGAGGAAGGTGTCCGAGTAAAATCAGAACAAGTAGATAGACAAAGAAACGCTCTTATGAGTGGTATGTATCCCCTCCTAGCCGAAGGACTACCTAAGGCTGTTCCAGAGATGCCAAAAGACTTGCCACCCCCATTATTTCCAATTAAGGTACATCCAAAAGGGCATCCCAGAACCGCAGAAGATGTTTTTCTTTCCTCATATCTAGATGACGCAGCTCCCGAGTATGCTAACCCCACACCACATAGACCGTCTGGCGGAGGGGTTCAACGTCAGGACCAGGTATCTGTCCCCGTGCAACAGCAAGTCCCGACGCGAGCTCCGGCAAGCACGTCTGTTTCCGCATCTGTCCCCGCAATCGATTCTACAGTGGTATCGACACCTATAGTTGCTGTGTCACGTTCGACGAATCCATTCACACCCGACGCCCCTGAAGGGGCCACGGGAGGTGCAAGCAATACTTTTACGCCACCTAGAATAAATAAACTTATTTTTCAAGAATCAGCGCATTCACGTACACCCAAATTCGTAAGTGAACGTACGCTTAAGGAACTCCTTATAGATTGTAGATATGACCCGGTGGTCGGTAAAGAGGACGAAATGGTCCTGGCATCATTACGTATCAGACGAGCCGCAGAGTATTTAGCGAGGTTACCAGGAATGACTACGCATCTAGATAACATATATCATTTTGTCCAAACAGGGCGAGACCCAGAATGTATTAACAGAGCTATGGAATTCCAGAAAGTAGAGATACAGGGGGAACTGTTACGTTTCCTCATAAACTGTGTGATCAGAAATCAAGACCGTCCGGGGGTAGACCCGAATACAATGCTTATTCTTACAAGATGGAGCCAGAATATATCAGAAGGGAGACACGATAAGAAAAACTGTATAATAGCCATGTGCCGAAAAATCCGTAGAGAAATAGAACGCATTCACGAAGAAAGATTGGAAATAGACGAGTTCGAGCAAGATGAAGTCTCCGAATCAGGGAATTCCGCAAGACAGTCAGAAACCATAGCATACGTAGGCAGAGGAAGATCCTGTGATAATACTAGATGTTTTTCTGATCCCATACACTCTGTATGTCCAAATAATAGCAGAACGTATCCGACGCCTGTAATAAATTTAAAGTCTCCTGAACATCTGTTCCAAGCCGCAGATAAACTACTACGAGAACGAAGGGGTTACCACCTCCTCGATTCCATGGATGAGCAAGAATTGGCCAGATCAGCCGTTCACTGGATTGACAGTCCTGAAAAATACGGTGATGAGACCGTAGCACACACGTTTTTTAACCTTAGTGCAGATGAACAACGTTTAGCTGGAATCTATATGATTCAGCAACTCCTTATATTATATAAGAGCCAACATGCTGACCCTGGTCCTTTACCTGATATATTAACGGAACTACTCACGAACAGATGGAGAGGTTCTAGTAACAAGTTGATTAAAGAAATATTAGTATCACGTAAACAGTATGTCCTTTTTGTAAATCCGGATTCTTTCCCGCTGCCCCGCAGAGAAAGAACGCCGTATTATATGGATAGACAAAATCCCTTACGAGAAGTGCACCCAATAAAAGGCGAAGACAATGAGTTTCACCGTGTATTTGTATACACACCCATATCAAAAATTGAATTGTTAGAAATGAAGAAAGTAGTACCAAGTCATGACAAAGACCCAGCGGGTTTCCACCGAGAAATTAAGGACATGTTGCTGATGGGAGAGTATACCTATCCTGATATTATGACGATATTAAAGGTGCTCTTACCTGCTGGTATTTATGAAAAACTGAAAGAAAAAGAGTGGGAAGTGGGAGACCAAAAGATAGATTGGACAGCATTAGAAACGGAAGAAAAGGCCCGAGCTGCAGGTTCAGGGCTCGGGGATAAAGTCAAAGCATTACCAGGTTTACTAGTACAAGTACTGCCACGTTTGTTAACTACGAAAAAGGAAGATTGGGGTGCAATCACGGCCTGTAAACAAAAGCATGATGAAGACACAAGTGACTACTATGCCCGATTTGAAAAATGTTTTGGAATAAATAGTGGTATAAAAACAAGTAGTGAGTCGTATCCACATTTATTTGTGACAAAATTAGTAGAAAATGCATTACCTCCAGTAAAGAATAGAATATTGAAATTCGAGAGTACCTGGCAAAGTAACACTCCGTCACAAATGCTACAAATGTTACAGTATCATCACAATAGAATTAGAGATGAACAAGAACACGAACAAAGACGTATGAAAGATACAAAAATGAAAATGCTAGTGTCTCAGACAGTACCGGCTGAAGGACATAAAAAGGGTATGACACAGACCGATTCAGCAGGACCGGTAAAAGGGACATGCAATTATTGCAAAAAGCCAGGTCATTACGTACACGATTGTCCAGTTTTAAAACACAATATCGCCATAGGTAAAACACAAGAAAGATCACGGCCACTCAGACAAGATCAGAATGAACAAGGAGCTATGCCACATTCCCAGGCCATGCCAGCCGCACAACAGCCAATACAGTTTGTGCCAGCTGCACCACCGTTGCCTGTTACTGCCACACAAACCACCACACGACAAATGTATCAGACCGCACAGTATGAATATCCTGAGTATCAGCGTTACGCATGAACTAGCCTAGAGAGGGAAGTTGACTTACCGCTTATCGAGATTCCTGTAGATCAAGAAGGACCTTATGTACATAGTGAATTATTAGGTCAAGATAGAAAATTCTTACTCGATACAGGGGCAAGTCGTACAACTATAAAACGTAGTGAAGTTCCAGGGGCACCCCTCTCAGGCTCTCAAAATGTTTCCCTTGGTTTTTCAGGAAAACCTATTGTTAACGAAGTATCACAGCCTCTTCCACTTACGATAGGACCTCTGACACGAACTACAGATTTATTGCTTACTAAATCATGCCCAGAAAATTTGTTAGGAATTAAAACTCTGAAAGCCCTAGGAGCCATAATATGTTGTTCTCCGGAAGGAATAAGGTTGTTTTTACGTGATTTTAAAGGTCACTATGTATCTAGAGACATGGATCCCCGACTACAGACTTTACCAGCACATCTATGGGCACAAGGCCCTACTGATGTTGGTTGCATGAACATTACACCATACCGAGTTACACTCAAGGCAGGAGTGGTATTACCACGAATGCGACAATACAAGTTACCGCAAGATGCTGTAGTGGCTTTGCTGAAAATCATTGATGAGTTAATTGCCCAAGGAGTAGTTGTAGAAACAGACTCCAATGTATGTAATTCACCGATAATTCCGATTCTTAAACGAACTGACCCTACTGCTCCGCCAGTATACCGATTGGTTATTGATTTGCGGGAACTAAACAAGTGCATTGTGCCACAATTTCCTGTGGTCCCCGATATATCATCATTATTGACAGCAATTGATTCCGAAGCAACATTCTTTACTGTAATTGATCTCAAGAATGCCTTTTTTAGCGTCCCAATAGATCCGGAAAGCCAATATTTGTTCGGATTCAGTTTAAATGGGCGCAGCTTTAAATTCTCACGCGCTCCCCAGGGATTCACAGAAAGCCCCAGCATCTACAGCCAAGCACTGAAACGAGAACTTGACAGTATCCACATGCCAGTCAATACTGCACTGCTTCAATATGTCGATGATCTGCTGATCACCGCGAGAAGCGAACCTGAATGTGAAAAGGCTTCTCTGACAGTTTTACATTTTCTAGCCGACAAGGGGCACAAAGTGTCTCCCTCTAAGCTGCAATTCTGTGCCCAGCGAGTTATTTATCTTGGTCACTCGCTGTCCAAGGAGGGAAGGCAGCTTACACCAGATCGCATCCAGTTAATTGCTAACATGTCAATACCCCAGACACAAAAGGAGGTGCGGGCTTTCATAGGCCTCACTTCATATTGTAGGCAGTGGATCCCTCAGTACGCATTTCTAGCAAAACCACTCATTCAGTTAACCACACAGGAGGCAGCCACATCGACTGTTCTCCCTTGGACTCAGGAACATACACAAGCTTTTGAAAGCCTAAAGGAAGCTTTATGTCAAGCACCTGTTTTAGCAACACCATGTTATAGCAAACATTTTACACTCTTTGTCACAGAACGCGAAGGTACTGCTTTGTCAGTACTCACACAGGAACAAGCAGGATCACGCAAGCCATGTGCTTATTTTTCCAGTACATTAGATCCCGTAGCTCAGGCTTTGCCCGCATGCCTGAAATCAGTGGCAGCAACAGCTTTAGCAATCAGACAAAGCGATGCCATAGTGTTAGGACATCCATTGACAGTACAAGTACCACATGCAGTAGAAGTTCTTGTGAACCGAACACAAACACAACACTTGACCATAGCAAGACTTACCGGTTATGAACTGACATTGTTTCAGCCACACATAGAGATCCGACGGTGTAATACATTGAATCCTGCTACACTTTTACCTGTAATTGGAACAGACCCACTAGCTCATGATTGTGTTGAAATTATTGAAATAAAGACGAAACCTAGACAAGACTTGACAGACGTTCCATTGTTAGATCCAGACCTGACATTGTATGTAGATGGATCGTGCATGAGAGCAAGTACAGGAGACTTAGTGGCCGCGTATGCAGTCACAACGGACACTGAAGTTATTGAGACAAATTGTATAGATACTTTGTCAGCCCAAGCAGCAGAACTTATTGCTCTAACACAAGCCTGTATTCAAGCCACAAATAAGAAAGTTAATGTATACACTGACTCACGTTATGCATTCGGAGTTGTACACGACTTCGGCGTGCTGTGGCGAGAGAGAGGTTATTTAACCTCCCATGGTGCCCACATTCAGCACGGAACCCTCATTCATGCCTTGTTAGACGCAATACATCTACCAACTGCCATATCGATTATGAAATGTAAAGCACACACGAAGGTTACTGATATCATTTCTCAAGGCAATGATTTAGCTGACAGAACAGCTAAACAGACTGCTCAGAATCGCACATTAGACATGACAAAGCCAATAGTTCAGACACCAACACAGTGTATGACAATTAAGGATCCCGCACTTGACGTAATTGACATACAGACACATGCTACTGCAGAGGAATTAAAGAAATGGACTGAACTAGGAGGGATCCAGACAGATCAGGGATGGATGACGAAGGAGAAATCTGTATGGTTTCTTCCTGACTCTATGGTCCAGGCCATTATAGCTACAATTCACAGCCCAGCGCATTTAGGAGAGAAAGCTATGCTAGATAGCATTCAACACATTTGGTTCAACAAACATTTACGAGCAGCAGCTAAACAAAAAGTCCGTACCTGTATGATATGTTGTCAGTTCAACCCAGGAAAAAGTGTTCCCGTAGAACAGGGTGGATTCCAGACTCCTGATCATCCTTTTGAAGTGCTCCAAATGGATTATATCCAGATGGAACGATGTCGAGGATTCAAATATGTTCTGGTAGTTGTCTGCGCTCTCTCCCGATGGACTGAGGCGTACCCAGTATCAGATTACACGGACCCGACTACTGCCAAACAGTTAGTTCGAGAATTCTTCCCGCGGTACGGTTTACCACGTGTTGTATATTCAGATAACGGCCAGCCTTTCTCATCCGAATTAATGAAACATGTCTCACTTTTGTTGGGATATCAGTGGAAATTCCACTGTGTCCGACACCCCGAGGCAGCAGGTCTCGTGGAACGACATAATCAAATTTTGAAAATCAGATTGTCTAAAATATGTAAGGAGAAGGGTGTTGACTGGATAGTAGCATTACCAGTTGCACTATTTTACATAAGAATGGTAGCACACTCTCGAACAGGGCTATCCCCGTATGAGGTGATCTTCGGAAGACCACCAAATATGTGGGGGACGCCTATACCACGTAAAATAACTGATGTTAATTGTAATATGCTGACAGATTACTTGGCTTCCTTGATGTCTGCACTACAATCTTGTCGTTCACAGGTAACTGCAGCTTTTCCTGACAACACTGAGGTGAAACCCCATGACGTTGCTCCGGGGGATCTGGTGTTTGTGAGAAATTTTGATCGGAAGACCCAGTTGGAGCCCAGGTGGAAAGCACCGAAGCTAGTCCTGCTGACCACAAGAACAGCCGTGAAAGTTGAGGGCAGCAAGGGCTGGATACATTCCAGCAACATTAAGAAATTTCATGGACTATCCTCGGATATAGACACTGTGCCCTGCACTCCCTCACAGACTGATTCAAAACTTCCTTTTGTTGAACAGAATGACTCTCAGTGCTATAAATTAAAGCTTAGGCCCAAACAGTCGAGCAATTTGATTGTTTAAGTCCTCTCCAAGGTGAAGCGGTTGAATTGTCTCCGACATGTATCCCTTGGACCTGAGTAGAGAAAATACCCGAGAAATGTTGAAACGACAGGCGTATTGTAAATCACTGCGTAGCTACTGTATGAGGACATTATTAATTTTGTTTTTATTGAGTGTTTTAGTAATTATTACGAGTGTGATTTTGCACATATATCATCCTATTTCTAGACATGTTTATAATGTTGCTGCTGAACATTCTTTTAGTGACCTACCGCCACATGAATTATCTTATAGACTTGCGCTGCGCAATAACACTTTCATTAGTATGTTACATCATTCCCATCAGACTAGTAATGCCACCAATTGTTGGGTGTGTGGCCGACTCCCTCCCTATCAGAATAACAAAGGAGTTCTGCCTTTCTTTCCACATCCGTTCACACACAATGGCTCCTGTGGAGCATGGTTTAGTTTACTAAACTCCATAGACCCAGACACAGCAGTTTATCAACAACATTGGATATGGGGAAATCTGAATCTAGTTTTATTCAAAGTCTGTCATCCTAATAAGGAGGGTCGCCCCAGTAGAACAGGAACTGATCTAGAAAATGAAGTGTATAAATTAGGTAATTTTACACCTAATCTTATGATTCTGAATGTCAAATCCGAAGTTGAACTAATTCTGCCCACTATGTCAGTATTTTCAGTTAAGGGTGAATTATGTGTAAGAAAAGTTGGTTCCATACATATGGGCCATAGCCAATGCGTTACTACAGTAGAATATAGTGATCAAGGTAAATCTTCATTTAGAGCTTCTCGCCATTCTTACTTTATATGTGGTCAGACGGCATATATGCGTCTGCCTCTAGATTGGGATGGTACCTGTTACATAGCATTCCTTCTGCCACCTGTTTTCCTAGCTCCCCCTGATTATCATCGAAATGTTCATTTAGTACACAATAGAGAGCGAAGAGATCTCCCAGTTGTCGATTATACTGAGACGGCATGGGACAAGTATGTAGATTTCAATAAAGGTATCTTTCCCTATATAGGTGCAATATCAAATAGTAAGCTGATACGTAAACTAACAAAGACTCTCGAAGCTGTAGTAAACGAGACTATAGCCGCCCTAGGCAATCTGACAGAGGAACAATCAGTAATGAGAATTGTTGTTCTCCAGAATCGTCTTGTCCTTGACGTCATCCTGGCCGATAGGGGCGGAGCTTGCAGGGTCATCGGATCCAGCTGCTGCATATTCATACCAGAAAATTCGCCATCTGTATATAAAGCTATAACACGTCTTCATAAGATTGTGAGCCAGATACACGAAAATCCAGGCACTTGGACGTGGTCCGGGTGGTTTTGGAGTGTGATATCAGCCTGGGGATGGAGAGTTCTATCCTTCCTAGGTATTGGCCTTCTTATGCTCTTCAGTTGTTGTTTATGCCTGCAATGTGGACCAGCGATTTGTGGTCTGTGTGCCACATCATGCATTCCATATCAAGGTTCTCGTTCAAAATGCCGGAAGAAGAAGGAAGAAGAAATGATGCTCCATGAGCAAATCGATGGAATGATGAAGATTGATATCTCTTGAAGGGCAAGTAGGGGACAAGGAGGGAATGTGGAAATGTGGATTTTCCTGGTCAGTTATGTCCCCTATCTTGGACCCCAACGGTTCTAGGTGCATGTCACAAGTACATGTATGTTCCCTCCAGCTCCAGTTTCCAAAACGCAAACATATGTGCGTCCACCGTCAACATGTTCTCTGTCAGATCCGCCATCAATGGGCTGGATATTCGATTCCTAAGTATGAAAGGCCACCGACTTTATATGGCTAAGTTACTCCATTTTTACAGTTCAGGCAAGTAGGCCCGATCCTGTCCTTAAAGCCTTCCCTGCTCTCTGTCTCTGACAGCTTCAGCTTGAGCTCGCATCTGTATCCATGAACTTTGTCCTACTCCCTGTGCAGCTAACGGTGCCTGCCTCGGCCAGTTTTTGCCTGCCTGCCAAGAAGCTGTATTTCACCTTCGAATTATCTACTTTGCTCTTCAGCCGATGCATTCCTGTTCAGTGATTTAGGTAAACATTTCCTCTAAGCTCACAAGCAAAGGACTCGGCCTTCCCGTCCTCCTGCAAGTAATTCATAGCCCTGTTGCCATGGAAAGTTTTCTGCCCCTCGCATCTCATATAGACACTTAGACGCTTGTACACGCACACACAGTCAGTATAGAATAGATTCTGTCCGAGAGTCTTTTCTTGTGGATAACATAGTTCTCTAAACATAGGATGTTAGATATGATTTGGGATTAGGTTGACTTGACCCCCCAGACTTCTCGTCTCCACATGTAGAGCTAAATGTCAAGTCCCCTTCACCCCCTAGTTGCACGTCAATCACACGTCATGCTGTTGCGCGCGCATCCATGTTAAGTATTATCTTATAGATCCACCTATGCATGATAATCAGAGCCAATCATGTTTCTTTCTGCTCCTTATTACGCCTAGTTTCGATTACGCACCAATATGTCATTTCTCTTATCAATTGTTACGCCTTTTGCATTCATTTCATTGTAATGTATGAACTATAAAAGTTACTTCTTGTCAATAAAGTATTGTACTTCACTTCCTGAACCCTCGTGGTGACGGAACCTGAAGGCCGCCACTCGAGTCGGCCATTTTGGAATAAAGCCCATTCAGAAAATCTCTTATACCACGGATTCTGCCTCTTGTTATTCTGAGCTATTTTACTTTAATTTAGATTCTGTCTGAAATTCAGTCAAGGTAAAAAAAGAATATTTACCACAGCGCAACCCTAGGAGAAGATCCGCCCGAACATTGATAAGCTTCTTATAAATGAGCGAAATCGTGCTCTCTGGCATGTGACCATCCAGGATCCGATCCTCCAACGGAGAGGACTCGGGCACCTTCTCCCCCTCCACAAGGACTGACCGCAAGGCGTGGCGCACTTGTGCATATCGGAAGAACTCCGTGCTCCCCAGCTCGTATTCCTTCTGCAGCTCCTCGAACGACTTTATCTTACCCTTAACCAAAAGGTCTCCAACCCTGGATATGCCGATCAAATCCCATTTTTCGAACCCTTTTGTGCGCCAAAGCTTCCCCAGAATCTCGGAGTCGAACAGAGGGGTGGCAAGGGTAAGCTTACCCCTCCAGCCCAGCGAGTCCGTCGCCACCTTCCACACATGGACGGCCACTCTGGTGGGCCCCGTGAGGGTGAGGTCCGACGATTTCGAGTACAACGCTCTGTGGTAATTACCCCCACGGAGCAACCAGCGGTCCATGGCGAAGCCAGGGCTGAGCGCCGGACCATAGACACCATGGTTAATCGCGCTCAACTGGGTGGCCCAGTAATAACGTCGAATGTCTGGAAGCGCGATACCACCGTCGTACCACGGAAGCGTCAACTTAGCGACTGCGATACGCGGACGCCCGTCCCATAAGAGCGCGCTGGTGGCTTTCGATCTCACGGAAATAGCTGGCCGGGACCAGGTCAAGAGTATTCTGCAGGGCATAGAGGAAACGGGGAAGGGACATCATTTTAAACAGTGCAGCGCGGCCAAGGAGGGAGAGCGGCAATTGCCGCCAGCCCGCCACATCCCGCCGCAGGCGCACCAAGGGAGGGAGCAAGTTCTTCTCGTAGCGCAAGATGGGGTCGGTGGAAATATAGATCCCCAAATACAAAAAGCCCTGCTGGGCTATCTGGATCGAGCAGTTACGCGGAACAGGCGGGACATCCCCACACAGGACATACAAGTGTGACTTCCCCCAATTAATGACTAGGCCCGAGTTTCTACCGAAAGATGTCAAGACGTCACAAACCACTATCAGAGATTTCTTAGGCGAGGCAAGATATAACAGAATGTCGTCAGCGTAGAGTGAAATACGGTCTTCGTGGTCAGGCGACCAGCGAAGCCCACGTATATCCGGGTGCCACCGTATCCACGCCGCCAACGGTTCAAGAGCAAGGGCAAACAGCAACGGCGACAGGGGGCAACCCTGCCGGGTGCCTCTCCCGAGCTCGAAAGGTGCCGACGCCCGCCCGTTCACCACGACGCTTGCAAGAGGCCCCTCATAGAGCAGCCTCACCCACCCCACGAATCCAGGCCCGAAGCCGAATTTGGCCAGCACCACCCACAAGTATGCCCACTCTACCGTGTCAAAGGCCATCGTGGCGTCGAGGGACGCCACAATAGCCTGCTCTCGTATCGTACCCGTCCTGGCAATCACTCCGTGGAGGCGTCTAAGGTTTAGTGCAGTGTTACGGTGCGGGATAAAGCCCGACTGATCAAGTCGGCGATTCGAAGAAGAAAGTCCGATCCTCATATACCACACGCAGCTTAGCGGGTAAAAGCATGGCATACTTCAGGTCCATATCCCTAAGCCGCCGCTTCACCCCCAGGAAACTTTGCCTCTGTTTCTGCACCATCTGGGTGAAATCAGGGTAAAAGCTCACAGAGGCATTTTGAAAAGGCACCGGGCCTGTCACCCTCGATGCTTGCAGGATAGCGTCCCGATCTCGAAAGTGGAAGATCCGGGCGACAATCGGCCGCGGGGGGCTCCCACCTTAGGCCGTCCGCCAGGCACTCGGTGAGCCCGCTCCACCGCGAAAAACTTGCCGAGGCCCTTTGGCGCAAGATGATTCACCACCAGGTCCTCGACGAGGAGGTCCACGGAGAGCTCCTCCGAAGTTTCTGGGACCCCAATAATGCGTACATTATTGCGCCGGGCCCGACCTTCAAAGTCCTCGAGCCGGCGAGCGGAGAGGTCATTCGCGGTTCGTAGCTTGCGGACCTCAGCCTGGAGTTCCGAGACATCGTCCGCGAGGCCAGTAGTCTTGAGGTCCAGGGACTTGACCCGTTCATTGGTTTTTCCCAGGTCCGCGCGAATCAAGTTGACATCGACCAAAATCATGTCCACCTTGTGCGCCAGGGTCTCGAACTGTCGCCCAATCGAAGATTGCATCCCATCTATCGCCCCCTTGATATCCTGCAATGATAACTCCGAGGCTGGGGATGAATCGGCCTTCTGTGCTTCCAGCGACTGTCCCGATCCACCAGGCGACTCCTTCTGCTGGGCATAGCGATCCATATTGTTGGATTGGATATAGCCTCCCCGCCTGGTAGTCTTGGACTTCGACCTGTCTGCCTCCGATTTGGTCGACATCTCGGACAGCAGGACGGTCAGTCGCAAGAGGATGTCCCTCACTCAGGTAGAGGAGACAGGTACGACTAGGTCTTCAACAGCCAGTCAGGACCGGGTGGAGGTCTTCCAGACAACAGAGGATCTGTATGACGCACTCCCAACCCGGAGCAAACAAAGGGCGAGAAAGCGAAAGTGAAAGTGCCACGGCATCCGTCCGTCAGTTCACACCTCCCAAGGCCGTTGTTGTTCAATTAGTGGCCGGGCATCCTGCCAACGCAAGCCCCTGGCATCCTTCGGAGGTAGGCCGCAATCGGTGGGCGATCTTGGCCCGGACAACGTCAATCGCCCCAGCTGTGACTCATCTGCAGGATTCCGTGCATGAAAATCAGGATTTAGGACAGGATGAGTGCCGGAGGGCGCGAGGGTAGCGGGAGCTCAAGGCTCACGCGGCCATCTTGGTTAAGCGCTAAGCTCCTCCTTCACCTATTGCATTTTTAATGCTTGTTCTCTTTTGTCTTCCAACAGAAGACAATCACATAGTGTCATGTCCCTCAGCGATATACAGAGAGTCTGTCTATTTTCAACCAGATCCTGAAAAGAAATTTGAGTCCCTAAAAATGCCTTGTGAGTCTACCCTTGTACAATACGTAGATGATCTTTTAGTAGCATCAGAAACACATGGTGCTTGCAAGTATGAAACCATTGCACTTTTGAATCACCTGGCAGAAAACGGACACAAAGTGTCTTCAGGTAAACTGCAGTACTGTCAAAATGAAATTCAATATCTGGGATACATTATCATGAAGGGAGTTAGAAGGGAGTCACCAGAGAGAGTGGTAGCCATCCTGCAGATGAATCTGCCTCGAACACAGAAATAAATCAGGATGTTTTTGGGAATGGTTGCTACTGTAGTCAGTGGATACCAAACTTTTCCTTAATGGCAAAGCCTTTACTGAGGCTGACACATCGAGATGTGCCTGAGCCGCTTTCTTGGGACAACAAATGTACAAGAGCTTTCCTAGCTCTGAAAGAGAAATTGTGCCACCACCACTGCATGCATGGGTACTTCGCTGTTCTATGTCAAAACTTGCAGATCTACAAAGTTTCCTTCTTACACTTGCTTATCATGTGAACCTTCACCATCAATAGCCTTCATGCATTGTCGGACTCAAAGCAAATTGAAGCTTAACTTTTCAACATTTGCTAGATGTTTTGACTAATGCCTTCCAGACTAGCTATGAAAAAGATACCACAAGTGTTAGCAAATATGAAATATTCTGATGTGAAATTTTATGGTAATAGAGGATTACCTCCTCATTCATTCCTCGTCCCATCACTTACTCCATGTACTTATGAGGGAATTCCTCACAATAGTCACCCCTATCAAGCACCTCAAAAAGAAACACAAATGAACCAGCACCCTAGCTCCCTCACTATTTAAAGAGAAATGAGGTTACCAAAGTTCCTGTTTCTTTTTGTGTGTACTCCTTGGCACACTCTGCACAATGCTAAGGCCAGTATTTCTCTTAGATAATGGTGCATGGGTCTGATATCTCTATACTTTTCATCAGGGTCGAGCTAGCGAATGTGTCTTGCTTGCGAGACACTGTTGTTTACAAAATGGACTTGGAGCATTTCTTTACCACTTGTTGGCTTCATGTCACTCTTCTTTAAAGCCATCTAATTGGACAGCGCAGCAGAAATGTCACTTCTGATGCTTGCTGTGGAGCAGGAACTAAGCACAGATTGATTCAACATATTCTGTGCTCGTCCACAGCTCCTGATGTGAATTATGTACTATTTCTTCCCCCATTCCCTCAGTGTATTGCTCCCTCCATAGCACTTGTGCTTAACACTCTTAAAGAGTGCATGTGTATTTTTACAGACCGTCTCATCTTATCTCTCGTCTTGCGACCGTACTTGCTCCCGACACTCCATGAATGTTCATGCATGTCTTTCTAAGCTGTCTCTTCTCTTTCACCCACTTCGCTACTTAGGTCTGGCACCCCACCCCTGTTTTGTGTTGAGAATGCAAATTCTTTCGGGCAGACTCCCTCCCGTACTTCTGTCCCCTGTGCTGCTCTCCTTCGCCAGCCTCCCTCCCTGCTACACTCACCCATGTGCTTCTCATCATTGCCTCCGATATGTTACTTCCCTGACCCTCCCCATGTGTTATCTCAATAGTACAAGCAATACTGCTGAAGTGTGACACACACATTGCTTTCAGGGACCATATTGCAGTAAGCGCCCACTTTGCCCACACCCAGGCAGTATGGTACTACAGAAGGGGGTGCAGACACTTGTGCGTCCCCTTCAGTAATACCGATAGTGCCAGCACACTTAAAGCACCAGCGCTACCTTCAGGTAGCATTCCCTTGTTTGCATGGGGACATGCCCAATTCAAATGAGGGAGCTCCTTTGCCTCTGCGCCCATGCCGTATTAACGGCAAGGGCGCAGAGGCAAAGAAGCTCTCAGGGAGTACGTCTGTGTGCAGCCCTCTGGAGTGGGGTAAGGGGGTCCTATGGCCCCCAGACTTCCCCTTGCAGGCAGGTGCAGTCACTGACTGCACCCACCTGCAAGGGAATGTCTAATCCCCTGTGAAAGTGCAAGCGGGTGCCGCCTGCACTGTGAAAACACAGAGTCTGCAAGCAGATGCTCTGTTTCACATAAATGTGCTGCCCCCGGGGCAGTGCGAGTTCGCGGTTTCCCTGGGGGCAGTGCATTCATCGTAATAGGGTGCACTTTCATTGTTTGCACCAGGTGCACCTTTTAATAGGTACGCCCAGCGCAAACAACTGAAAATGCATAATACGGCCCCATGTGTTGTTTTTGGATGGTAGATATCTACTTGGTTCTGTTGAGGAGCCCTTACGAATGTTCTGTCAGTGTGATCTCTCCTTACCTTTTTAGGTCTCGCCTACTCAGGGCGCAAGCACTGCTGAGGAGGGGACCTTTTGCAATCGCTCAGGACTTTTGGTTAAACGCGTGCATGTTTTGCATTGGTTTGTATTGCAACTCGTGCATATTTGCCGTTTCCCTTGCGTGAGCGAGCAGCGGCGCCATCTGTTTGCAGTTATCGTGAAACAGATGGCGCGCCTGCTCGCTCCCGCAAGGGAAACACTGTGCGAGTCTCGCCCTGTTTGAAACCTCATCTCTGTGCCCACTGCTCGCTCCCGCGTCACTTTAACCGCGGTTGTCTTTCTTGCTGGGCCGTTTTGTTTTGCTAACCTCTGCCCAGTGCTTGCATGCACCCCAGCTGCAACCTGCACCTACATTCAGACTGGTAAAGCATATGCTGGCGGGGGGCTGAATGACTACTATTATCATTGCTCAGTTCGAATTTCCACCAGGGATAGCTGCACACCAGGTACGAGGAACTTTACTTGGTCGCGTTATCGTTTGGTTTGAAGTTTGCATTGATTTTAAAATTCAACCGTCACATGCACGCGCACTCTTTGGGGCATGCTTTAATGATACGGGTCCTGCCTGGTGTTCCCCCTCAGTCACTCGTGTTTGAAAAGTTTTCAACGCTCGGTTCTTCTCCCGAGCCTCCTGACCTCTATTGCTCCGCAGTGCGCCGGGTTAAATCCTCTAAGGGCCTCTATAGATAGAGCTGTGACGCGGCCCTCGCCCCCAGGCAAGCAGGTAAACAGGCCGGCGTCAGTTCAGCATGTACCGAGGCAGATGTGATGTTTATACATGTGACCCGAAACAGGACCCCCACATGCACCGAGGCCGAGACTGGAGAGGATTTGAACGCAGGGCCTTTCCGGTTAAAAAAAACAATGATTTGTGTGTGTCTCACAAAATGCCATCTCTCGTTTCCATTAGAACAGTTGAGTCACAGACTATCAGCTTATTTAAACCTCTTTATGAGGTGAGGTCTGAGATGGGAGCGCAGGCCATGAACTCCTCATGAAGACGGGAGGGTTGCCGATAAATCTCATAGTTTATTTTTTATTTTCCTTTTGCGCTTGAACAGGGAGGGGTGCAGTGTGTCCAGTGTGGCATTTAAAGAAGCCAGACGGGTATGTAGTTGATCGGTAAACACACACATCCCACGATGCACCTCATGTGCCCACCCCCTTCTCAACAGCGAGAGCCCCCCCATTATAAGAGGATATGAACCTAAAAGCTCCGGAAGGGCCGTCATCGGGATATGAGAGCTGAATTCACGCCTGTATCCGCGCATAGCAATGACGTGAAATGCTCTCCTTCTCAGACCCTTTTATTGTACAGAAAACCTCCCTGCAGAGGACCCCGGAAGGCGCGTCACCATATCTGAAGTGCAGACGCTTATTACAATCTTGAGTGCTTTTTGCATGCTACATTGTATCCTCTCATATGCCCCAGGGGCACCCCGCTGTCCCCTCTCCCCCATGGTAGGTTACCCAACTGACACACACAAGACAGTTGGTGTTTGGTAACAATGCTGCAACGAAAAAAGAAAACATTACCACGCTCAGAACCCCCCCCACCCAACGCCTATGCCGGGTAAGCGGTAGGGAGGGATGTGGCGAGGTGGGTGACAAAGAGGTCGCCAGGAGGGTGGGGGAAGTCTAAATAGCCTCCCCCTCACACCAGGGCCAGGAAGGGACACGCATTGCGCGTCACTTCCGGCCAACCCGAGGAGGGGGGCTCCGGTCGGCGTCCCCGCCCCCTCCCTGTGGGAGGGGGTGGGGAGGGGTGACCGGTGGCCCGGGGGCACTAAGGCGCCGACCGCTGATTGGCCCACTGCGGGGGCCGCGGTCAGCAGCATAGTACCCCCAGGGGCACCCCGCTGTCCCCCCTCCCCCATGGTAGGTTACCCAAATGACACACACAAGACAGTTGGTGTTGGGTAACAATGCTGCAGGTTTATTACATAATTCCAGAATATGTAATGGGTGGGTTATCTTACGGGCGATCCAAGGGCAGGCAACCAACTGGGTCGCCTGCCCGCCTGATGAGCCGGGCAGTGCGGGAGCGATGCCCGCTGATGCTGCCATCCATGTGATTCTTTCTACGATCACGTGCCGTTGGTAACTTCTACTCACGCCCCCATATCGGGGCGGAGCGTCGCTTAGCAAGCCCCCGGTTGTTCGGGCCCACAACCGCCCGCAGGACTAGTGGGGCGCCGACACGGCTTCCGGGACCCTCCCATGAGGCTCCTCGGTTTTGGCTCAGGCACCCCCAATGGTGCCGCGCAGAGGTACCCTTTGTACCGGCCTGCTTCCAGATCGCCCTGTAACTCCGCCACAGCCCTGGAGGCTTACCGTCGCAGCCAGGACCCCCACCAACCCGCTATAGTCTTACCTGCAACCTCTCCTGACTAGGGCTTCCTGCAACTAGCTAGAAGGGAACCATCCCTGCAGAAAGAAGAGTTTGAAATTTTGCCATCTTATGACACTTTGCAGTGCTAGCGGGACTCAGACCCTTGTCCCGTGAGATCCTTTACAACCACAGGCACCAGACTACCAGTGAGCTATAGCTCCTGGTGTTGTGGATGGCCCCATCTATGTCCCCAAAGCCCTAGATGCTATCCTGGGTCGGATAGAGTCTGCTGAAATAAAGGACCCGTTGGGCCTGTGAAGATGTACCAAGAACTATACGGCCCCTTGCGGGAAAGTTACACCTCTACACAATTCTGGGCCTGCCCGCTTTGGCTGTTATGGCGAGAAGGGTTTACTTAACCTTTGGACAGTCCTCTCTGATTGCTAAACCTGGAGCACAGGAGTGCTCCTAGCTGCCAGCGCGTGACCATGGGCAAGGGGCGACTCCTGCCCCTGCCCACCATCCCTTATGGGAATTATGCCCCCAAAGATCCCTCAGTGATGAAACCCCCTAGGCATACCAGCTTCGGGAATCTGTCTTGCTTAAGCATTGCGCGCTGTCTGTAAAGTTTTAGCATTGAGGATTGACTAAGTCCTACTTCGCCCCTCCCATCATGCTCCCAGTAGGAGGGTGGCAGGGGGATGCCCCCCCGCAAACCCAGAGCATCCCCAGTGGTGCCAGGTTCCTGCTCCGTTGAAGTAGAGATTTAGTGACACCCTGGGCGTGACAAATGTTCTAGTGACATAATGTCCCCTTGTGTTTGCCCCGCTGACACCCCAGTTATTGGGACGGCAGCACCATATGTCGGCTGGCCGCGTCCCCTAAGCGAGGTAAAAGCAGTACGCGACCAGTGAATTCCGCTGGGGGGTACCCCCAGCTGCAATGGTCCTCCGGACGTTAAGAAATGCCCTATTCTTACCTGGGCCTAACTCTAAATGATGGTGATTTCACACAGCTGTAGGCCCGTGGCCCCCTATGATACCTATTTACTTGCTGTTGCTACTCAGCCCCCTTATGGTTAGGCCTCCGTGATACTTTATCTGTTGCTAAATGCCCTACTCCTGGAAGCTTCCCAAGACCCGTTGACTTCGTGGTCCCACCTGGATTGATCCCATCGCCTGGGGGGGACCCAGTGGTGGACAGGACCTGCATGGTACCTCCACCCCCGCGTAGCTGTCGACTCATGTGAGACAAGGAACACACATGCCCATGTGGCGAGGTGGGCGACAAAGAGGTAGCCAGGAGGGTGGGGGAAGGCTAAATAGCCTCCCCCTCACACCAGGGCCAGGAAGTGACACGCATTGCGCGTCACTTCCGGCCAAACCGAGGAGGGGGGCTCTGGTCGGCGTCCCCGCCGGGAGGGGTGACCCGTGCCCCGGGGGCACTAAGGCGCCGACCACTGATTGGCCCCCTGCGGGGGCCGCGGTCAGCGGCAGATATCCACTGTGCCGCTGCCGCCAGCTCCTGCATTCTGATCTGTGGACATTGTACAACCCAGGACTTTGACATGAACTTGTCAGTGGCACACACACGTATGTATTGATGAGGAGAAGATGGCCCACCTCAATAGCCATAATTCCCTTGTACATATGACACATAACTGGAAGGCTACACACGTTCTTAAGAGCATAAAAGACTGGTTCTAGCCAGCAAACCTCAGAACACACCAGAGATGTAAAAAAAAAAAAACTGCGTGAAAACACCAGAAGGAATTTGGAAACAGAATGGAGACACAGTGGCATTAAAAGATACATCCTCCATCATTCTGGTCTCTTTTGGAATATATTCATTTATTATTTTGTTTGGCACGCACACATACAAAGCATAATTATATAGTTTTCAAGAGAAGAGAGAACAAATGTGGGCTGAATGTACAAAACAGCTTTGCCGTTGCAAACCAAAATCAGAGGGTTTGCTACCACAAAAGTGTGTTTTGACATGTACAAAACAAGTGGGAATCTTCTTTCTGTTTCTAAAAGGGGTTTTGTGAGCCCTTACAAACAGTAAATGGGAGGGGACTTGTAAGGGGTGCCCCCTCCCATTTGGGAGCTGCAATGGAATGTATTGCAACCACTGTTGCGTTTGCAAACCATTGATCAGATACTGATCGATGGTTCCTGTAGGGAAAGCGTCCTCTTTGGTAATCATGTTGGACAGCCTCAGAAGACCACTGCATGCTGCACCGATATAATCCCAAAATGGAACAAGCATTCGCAGCCATTCACAGGTGATCACACCATGCAACCTACCTACTTAATATCCAAGCAGGTTGTTTTGTGACTCCCTGCAAATTGAAGATTTACGATGTGATCTATAGTACATAGTTGGCATCACAAATTTCGTTACCCATTCAAAACTAATTGGTGTGCAAATTGCACATCCTGGTTTGCAAATTTGGGGCCAGATTTACCACCTACTCATGGAAATAAATATACCTTAAAAAAAAGCTGAATATGGTATCATTACAATTTAAATCAATTTATAAGCGCAAAAATTCAAGCACATATAGTTAAAAATGTGTCCAGAGCAACTAGCACTATTAAACGAAATGTGACTGGTTGCTCTGTCTTCTTTCTAATATTGGTAAACATGCAGCTTCTGTGCTGCATGGCTAACCACTGATATGGTCCCAAAGGCGAGACTTATTGGCTATGCCAATGCTTGTTTGTGTAATGTCGTCACAATCTTCGTCCCTGCACCGTGTAGTTTGCTGACATTTACCCTGAACGCTTTGTAAACATTGTTTCCATCTCGTGACAGAAACAATGTTGGTAATACGCATAAAATAAAACATTTGCCAGTCAGCGTCTATATGGGTAGTTAATGCTTTCCTAGTTAAACTGTTGAAAATCTTTTTATTTGTGGCTTGAAAATCTTTTTATTTGTGGCGAAGAAAAGAAGGCAGGTTAATGTTTAATTCCATAACCAAAATTATTTGTTTTACAAGCCGTGATCAGCGGTAGTGAGTTTGAGCGAGTCTGTATACTGTCGCACTTTTATTTGACAGTGGCTCTTCCCATAAGCTATCCTCAAAGGCAGGCCATTACCTCAGTTTTCAGAAAAAATGTAGTCTTCCTTCAGTAGACTTGTAATAGAAAGATTACCTTTATTTCGTAAATTAGAAATGCCTTCTGGTTAACTGTCCTCATAGTATGCACTCTCATAGCACTATGGAAAATGCCTTGCTTGTAGAACACTGCCACCTCTCTTATCTCTTGAAAGTTCGAAGAGTGAGAGGAAATCATAAACATAACTTTCATATAATAAACCAAAGCCTGAAATAAACGCATACCTTACTAATCTCCATGTCACTCCAGCTGTGACTTAAAAATGACATGTTAATAGCGTATTAGAGTCCACTTTGCCGCCACAACACCTGCTGCCAGCGTAGAAGGCGGGTCGATGCGCAGAATTGGCATTTCAGAATATTCCTTTGTTCGATAATGTTATCTTTGGGTTTCAGACTTACTGTGACATTTTTATCAGATGTCCCTGTTAAAGTGTTTTTGCAACAATAAACTGCAAATTGTCTTGGTCATTTTTATAATACTGAGTGTGCCATAATTCTATTGATGAATACTGATCAATAGAATCTTAGCAAAAAAAAAAGAGTTCAAGTAGGTAAACAAAGAGTGCAGGCAGAATGTGTGTTACCATGTATCAAAAGTAATAAAATATCCCCTGTCGTACAAAAAAAGAGTATTGCAGGTCACCTACGAGTTCAGTAACCTTAAAAAAACAAAGCTTATCTTTGACACATTCTTCTCTTGGGTCACAGAATTCCTTGGTGACATGCAATATCCTCATAATATACAGTATGTTCAGGGCAACTGAAATTATGCAGCAAGGGAAGATCAATTTATGAGACAGTGCTGGCTAAATTAAGCAGCAAGAAAAAGCTAATTATCTGGTGTAATGTAACATATTCACTTCTCTATTCTGTCATTTTTAGTTCTTGCATATCAGACATCTTTTGGCTTTCTGTAGGTAAAAGCCTCTTGTGGACCTTATCAAAACCTATAGTGGGCTTAGACACTGACCATTGCTGACCATTATATGACCTTCCTTCCTCTTATGTTTGTCCCCACACTGGAGAATCTCTTCCCTGCTTGTACCCTTTGACTGCTCCCTTTAGGAAACCACTTTTTTTCTTGTTAATTACCACATTTTTCTTTTGAGAGTACATTTGTCTTCCACCTCTCTCATGCTTTTCCATCCACCAAATACTCGCATCCCACATGCTTAGTATTGCTTTCTCTTCATGTGCTTCTACTCCTGCCAAACATCCATTGTGCTCACTTGCTCTCAACTTCGTGTGTTGTTTTTATCTTGCTTTTGCCCTTTCTCCCTCCACCCCACCCCACTCCACTTTATCTTTATTTAATTTACCCCCCCCCCCCCACCCCAGTAACTCCTGTTGCTTCCCCCATCCATTGGTCGCACACCTCTACCAGTTCTTTAAAATATATTTTTTAAACATTTTTTTAAGGGCCCGACAACTTCCATCAGCCGCCGGACTGCGTTACTTGATGAAATGCAATTGATTTTTTTACTGCCCCAAGTAGTGTTTGCCTCCTCAGATTGGTAAATAGAACACTAAATATAATGGCACCCTTGTCATTCAGTAGGTGCATGCATGAGTGGTGAGGGAAGCACATGCATGTCATGCATTCTGTGTCATCACACATGCGCAAACATGCTGAACGCAGACACTAATAGTGCCTGCCTATGTCATTTCATTGTCTTCATTGGTAAACCCAAAAGGGCCCGTATTTGAGACCTATTGGCCTTGCCATTGCTTTTTAATTTTATTATTATTGCTTATTTATTGCACATCCATGAGACATATTATTTTCTGTTAATATAATTCACTAAACCAAAAAACAAACATGCCGTCAAAAAGTAGGCTGCAAATTTAGAACTTAGCACATGTAAATTGTCATGAGGCAAGAGCAGCAGCTGCATGCATCTATTGAAGTCTTATGTTCTTCTAGTAGCTTCTCTTTATTTTCTGTCTGTCTTTCCTGCTCCCAGAAGAACTTACCTGATAAATGAGAATTATCCTGAACACAGCTTATTCCCAGATTCCATGTCGGTCAATGGCTAATTGGTTGAGGCGTGCCAAAGAGGGAATTTCTTCTTAAAGTTTATTTATCTGCAGTAATATTTGGAAATTATTTTAAATTTCTTTGCTGACGCTGTGCCGTTTTCAAAGGCATTCCTGTTACGTTTGCTTGACTTGAATTTTCTGATCTTTAGGGGGTCCTTCATATCAAGGGCATAGTGCATTAATGCATCTTTGTTCCTTATGATTCAGTGTGTTAGACCTCAAAGACTATGGGGCAGATTTACAAGAAGTGACGCATCGCTGCCGCAAAACAGAGATGCGTCAAAAACAATGAGCCGCCAATGCAGCAACGCAAATCGCCACGGTTGCACCATATATACATCTTGGCGGACTATGGTGCAACGCTGCATCCTGAGTCAGAAGAACTGACGTAGGTGCCGCAAAAGTGCTGCAAGTGTGCCTGATGCAACTGCTGAAAATGTGACGTAAGGCAGATTTGCGTCACGCTACGCCGGTCCAAGCAGTCTGCAACACTCACCACTGCATGAAGCGGCAAAAAAGCACCCCAAAAATAAAACAACTCAAAAAAAAAAAAACTCCTTGGGGACCATAGAGGATTCTGCAATGGACCAGGAAGGATACTCTAGTAGTCAGGACCCTCAAGCAACCAACTGCAGCAAAAGACCTGTTGCACATGCACAAAAGTAACTTCAGTCAAGAGGAGAATGAAATACTGGTCACTGAGGTGACAAATTATCAGCGCCAGCTCTTCATGAGTTCAAAGTTGCCACTTTCCAAAAAGGAGGCGATATGGCAGACCATTGTCCAGAAAATAAACAGCGTAGGACAAGCAAAGAGGACTGTTGCTGACTGTAAAAAGCACTGGCGTAACTGCAAGTGCTGAACAAAGGAATAACTTGTGCCAAGTCACAAGGCAGCATTTAAGACAGGTGGAGGAAGCCCAGCAGAACAGGAGGTCTTGGATGCCCTGGAGGAGCCGGTGGCAGCTGTTATCCCGGAGGAGTTGGTCACTGGAATCTCTGGACAGGACAGTGAAGCCTTAGAAAATCAACAGCAGTCAACGGGTAAGTCACAAGAAGTGCAAATATGTGAGTAATGGGTCATGGTGGTGATCTCAGCTAGATATGTCCCTGTGCCACAGTCTGCTGTGTGCATCTTGATGTACTTGGACCTGTCCCCAATCCCACCTATCCATAATGGTAGTAAATCACATAAGCCAAGCACACTTTGCACATGCCGAAACAGCTATGCCATGTGTCTCTAAGCCAGGGCAGATTTACAATCCCTTGTCTCGCCCGAGTGACAAGTTGCGTGAGGCACCAGTGGCATAACCTGCTGAGTGATATTTACAAGGACAGGTAAAGCCACCTTGCGTGGCTTTACCTGTGCCCATAAATATCACCCTTTTAATGCTATACTTTGCGGGTCAGTGGTCTGACGTGTGTTGCTGTGGGTATTTCCATGCAACAACTATGTCCACTGATGTATGTTCAGATTAATGAGCAATTGTTAATCTGCAAATGCATCAGAATGCTATGCCACCGTAGGGCTGGCCTAGCGAAGTGCAACAAGGAGAAATGTTCATATGTTCCCAGCTTTTTTTATCCTCTTCAAATGCCTACTGCATTCCACAGCATGCATCAGAAGAAGAATTCACATCAATAGATTGTTCATGTGCATGAAGGTGCGCCTTCCTGCACAAAACCAATCTCCCCACAATGCTGGCATCCCTGCACCATGGTGCAATGGTGCCTGTGTTGTGTGATTGAATCATTTAGTGCAGACACGTAACCCTTCCTTCATACAAGAACTCACTATAGCTGTCTCCCTCACTCCAATGTGTGTTGCTGAAAATCTGCATCCATGGAAAGTTGAAATGTGACAGCAGATTCATTAAAAACCCTCTAGTGTACATCCATATGTTTATCTAACATAGCCTTAAGCCAATGATGCATACCCAGCTTAAGATTTTAACAAAATGTTGTCAAATTAAGTGTCAGCTGTTGCATGTGAAAACACAAAACAAGAGCCATGGCATGGACTAAACACACAAAGGGGAAATCTTACAAGCCAAATCCCAACCCCCCGTCACCTAATAGGAAATAATCCTGGGAATATGGTCCTTGGCTCAATCACAAAGTAGTGTTAAGCCACTTCATGATGCTTTATGCAGTTTTGTTGATATGTCACCCATTCACGCCTTACTCATTGTGAAAGGTGCAGGCAATGGGTGTCCATGTGAGTGTACACCTAGTGAGTGTTGACGCTGACACATATATGAAAACCTTGCTGCAAAAGCTTGGCAAACAAAAGAAATTACTATTACGAACCTGGTCTGACATTTGACAAATGTTGGAAATGTGCAATTGTGCAAAATCATTTTATCATGCTGTTGTCATGTGTGTTGTGTTGTGCAGCTCACAAATAAATATGCAAATGCTATCGATTGTGTGTGTGCAAGAAGGTGTCCCTCCCGGCAAATAAACACTATTACCCTCAATGCAAGGGTGCTTGCTTTGGCAACGTCCCTACCTATCTAAGGGGTTTAATTACAAGCCACTTGCGCTGCCAGTGTGTCACTTTTAAAATGAGAAAAAGTGATGCGCTGGCGGTGCAAGGTGCGTCTAACAAAAAACCTCAGTGCCTGTGTAGGGTGAAAATCTTTCATGCACCATAATGTTGTAAGGATGTGGCAGGCCAAAATATCAGAAGGGGTGCAGTATGGTGTGCTGCAAAGGAGGCCAACACACGTCAATAGCACTCCTGTGCCTTCATAGTGTTTCCTGCAAAGTGTACATACCATCAAGATAAACATTAGCAAGGCAGTGTGTCTTCACATGTCTGGGAAAATAAGTCCCACCACACTCCACCACTGATGTTACAAAAAGTGATGCAATGATGATGCAAAAGGGGGAATAAGTCTTGCTCCTAGGTCAGCATATAGATTACCTGCCACACAGCGATCACCTTTGGAAAAACACATGTGAAGCTGTGGCAAAAACATTTCAAAGATTAAACATGTAAGCAGTAGTAACGCATTTCCATCTCTTTGCAGCGGATGCTCCTACAACATCAGAATAGGTGGATGACATACCTGATTTCCAAGGGATGGATGACAATCTGCCAACAATAGATCATGATACTCTTGATGAAATCCTGTACACCATACGGTCACCTTCTCTGTCTCCTGAGAGTGATACCAATGTTGTTGCAGCTCCAGACAAACCCCAAACAAGTTCAAACACTGCATCTGTCAATAGACATCCATCCTCAGACTCGGAGGATTTGCAGCTTCAGTTTCAAAAAACAGCTGTTGGACTGTAGCGTGCATGTGGCTGTGGACAGTATGGGAGGTACACTACAGAACATCCCCAGATGCCTGAACTCAGAAGCTGGCAATCTGGAGGAGGACCAACCCAACAACAATCAGACCTCTGGCCTTGTACAAACATTGGCTAACATCTCAGGTGTAATGAGGCTGAGGCATGAACAAATGCCAACACAAGGTGGCACAAGGGAGATGGCAAAATATCTGGAACAAATTGTAGAAATCCTACGTGACATGCAGCAAAAGCAGGATACTTACCTTGCCAAAATGTCTGCCTACCCCAGGGATTTATTATCTGTCCTCAGCAACCAGCAAATAATCATCAATGCACTAATGCCCAACATCTTGTCACAGGGAAATGCTGTGCCTCAAACCTCCTCTAGCCCTGCTGTTGGTTTCACTCCTCACACACAATCTGCAAATACAGAGCCAACAGAGCACCAAACAGAATCATCGGCCAAAGATGACTCTACTGCGACACATTTCAAGCGCAATACAGTACACTGACATTTCACTGTGTCACATGTGTTGTCTCCAAAAAGTACTTTGTCTACTGTTTTGTCAAATATTACCAGGAGTCAATGTCCTCTTCATACAGGTTACACCTGTGCCTCTCAAACATGTTTGTCTTTTCTGTTAACAAACATTGTGCCACTAACAATGACTTTCTTACGACACAACTACTTGCCAGCATGATTTTTCACTCCTCACACCCCTGGAAACATGACTGCAGCATACCAACTTGTGCTCCAAGATCAAAGTCACTTTCTCCTATGTTTTACCAATTACCCTCTGTTATTTTCTTTGAGACGTGTAAATAAATCTGAGCATCTGTGACAGAGTGTGTAATGACTCGATCATTCTATTGAAAGTATCACAATGGGCATGCCGAAAAAGCATGATCAACTACTGCCATTTGAAACTGATATTATGCTGTGTAAACTTATCAACATAGCTACAGCAAGTGAAATGAGTCATACCAGTAACCAAGATGTCTACAAAGTTGTTCCTGTGAACTCCATACAACATCAGTGCCACTCAACTTGTCCCGTATTCAGCCATTGTGGTGAGCAGTGGTCTGAATTTACCATTTGTATTACACTAACTTGGTGCGCATTATCATGAAGTAGGGCAAACAACACCTAGCCGGACAATGTGTCGTGTGTACGTCCTGTCCATCTTGGTAAGCAATAACACCTATGTACACAACTAGAATATGATTCAAGATTGATGACACAGAATCTTGTTACATAGACGTGCAAGTGTTCTCTGCATTGCCAGTTGAAAAATGTTAGTCCTATGTATGTCAACCCCCAAGAGTGTCTGCCCCAAACTGTAGAGTCTCAAGTGTTGAAATCACATGTCCAAAAACAGTAAAATGAAGCTTTAACATACAAAATCGTGCCTAATCACACAAACTCAAGATTACATTCCTAATAACTCAAATCAGAAAAAAATTAATTTGCAATGCTGACCATCAATCAAAAAGATTTTAAATGGCAAATTTCTAAAATGTAATAACAATAAAAACAGTACTTAAAGTATCTATGAATATATCTAAAAACGTTATCCTAACTAATCCTAAAACCTACATCTCTATCTACACATCTATCTAAACTAACTATGACTAACCTACATTTTTCAACTTATCCTATGCTATACATGTATCACCTTAGACCACTAAAACATCAGCCCCCACCCACCCTTAACACATCAATGCACAATGGACATACACATACTTAATCTGCACATAAACTAAGCTAATAAGTCGCAACACACATCATTTATTTTTGTAAAGTTGGAAAGATGTAGTAAAACAAAAACTCAACCACCCACCCGAAGTATCTAAGAATGAGAATTGAAAAAGAAATGTAAACCTATTAACATGTTAAAAAACTAACTACTAAACCTAACACTACCTAATCTAATATACACTACACCTACACTATAACTATTCTAAAGTATAATAAAAACAGACTTAAAAAATATAAACAAAATGGCGACTACATTTGTGACAGACTTGTGTCCATAGCCTCCTGCAGTTGGTCCATCTTTTGTAGCATTGTCGCCATTTGCAGTTCCAAATTTCATATTTTAAGTTTAAAAAAATCCACATCTTGTGCGGCCATTCCCTGACTACAAGATTGACCAGCACTTGAATGTGCAGCATGTCCGGTGGCTGGTGCTGCTGTTGGGGCAGATGATGGTCCATCCTGCAATGCATCTCCACCTCTATTGCCTTTGTCCTTGGAGAGCGTCTTTCCATGTCCATTTTGTTTCTTCTTGGCTGGAACTTTTGTGGCCCATGTATTTGTTGCCTTTTGTTTTTCATACAGACGTGACATCCAACGGAACCACTTTGCTACCTCACAGATGAGAGAATAACGTGTCTTCCTTATTCTGAATGTTCGTTCCTCCTCAGCAGTCATGTTATCTGTTGGACAAGAAGTACACATGTGTCAGTCAATATGTACATAACTGACATTCAAAGATAGACAATGTATGAGTACATTTGAGACGCTGACTAGGAAACTTGTGCGATGCATCTGATCACTGTGTGGGCAACACACAGCAACAGCACATCGCAAACGTTGTGCATCACATACTGTGCTATCAGCTGAACCTTATAAGTTCATGAAAATCCTAAGATGTTATGGAAGTCAATTGAGAACAACACTCATAGCCATAACAAACTAGTAAACATACATTATGGTCTCAGAACAGTTTCCACATAATGTACGTACTATGCCTCACCATGATACATTCAGGTTGTCATGTGATCCATTACCGGAAATTTGTGCTGTGATCAGAAAGTGCCACAGTGTGTTGAAGACAATGGTGTTATTTACAAGCCACTTTTGCTGCCTATATTTCAATTTCACACCTTTACAAACTTCTGCACCGGCGATGCAAGGGGCCTTGTAAGAAGCAGCAATGTTCTCTGTGGTGCAACAATGAAGCGACATCTCTTGAATGCCACTCCAAATGTTGAATGAAATGCAGCATGCCATGTATTACTAGCAGGGTAAGCTACCCATGTATTGATTATATAGGGATACAAGTCCCTACCTGGAACACAACATCCCTGGGTATTGGGTACATTGTCCACTCAACAACACATCCAATTTGTGCAACAATCCTGACTAGTGCATCATGTACACACACAAATCCTCTGTGAAAACACTATTTGGTGTCAGCTAATTAGGCCTCATGCTGATGCCCCAAGCAAACACTTGTGATCAACAAATTCAGTGTCACACAGTCAGGACTCAGAAGGCAGTTCCTCACTACAAGATATATATCGATGGCATCAATACACAATCAAATATTGTCCCTGACACTGCACAATGATCACATCATGAAATGCCACAAGGCAGGCTGACAATCTAAGACATCTGTTGCTTACTAATTGGACCACTCTATTTTTGGACATTGAAAGTACTTGATTGTTCCAAAGTTTCAATACAAAAACATCAGAGATTTGATTGATGTACCACATTTCCCTGTTCAAGATGTTAAGTTGCTCACATGTGATGTTGCAAAATTGTTTAAACATAGATGTCTAGGATGCACACTTTGCGTGGGCAGATGTTGCGTCGTTGTACTCTGTGTAATTACATGTACTTATTGCAAAACTTGTTAAATTCCCTGGACTTACCTGGCCTGGCTGACTCAAACATTGCACCCCCACTGCAACCCACGCCCACCCTCCCATTAAACAGCTGTACACACACACCCTCTCCCGTGGAGTGAGGCCTGTTGGTAGACTTACCTTCCTCCCTAAATGTTATCCTGCTAATGCTGCTGTTTCCACTTGTCTTCCGCTGACAATAGGTACTGCATTGTGCATTACAGACTGCATGAAGGCATGTCTGACACTATCATGATATTTCATAGGGTCAGGCATGTCTTCACACAGTACACCATGCATAATGCCGTGCCTCATGTAAGTAGAACTTGAGTCTCGTAAACCGAGAGGAGATATCAGCTTGATCTGGAGAACAACTTTTTAAGCAAGGTACAGACAAATACAATTTTTCTCACTTGGCCATCATCACAATCATTGATATATGATATTGATATATTAACTGGTAGCGTTGGGCTCCTCGAAGGAGACCACCTCCCCTTGCGTGTATGGCTGTGGTCCACCTAGGCAATATAAACAGATGTACAATGAGCTGTGAATGTAGGACATATATATAGCGTATGCATTGGGCACAAGATATTATCATTACATCTGCAGGTAAATTACAGACCATGCAATTCCTTTATAATAAAGTCCTGCAAAGTGGTACAACTGGTCCTTTGACTGTGCCAATGCTGTGACACTTCCACAGCACCGTCTTCTGAGAGTTAAACAATAATGTGTTGCATCCCTGTGCACAAAGATGTCTGCGCCACTAAGGTTTTTGTGTATATGCATGAATGGGCATCTTTTTGCACATGATAAATCACCTTAGTAGTTTGACTAGCAACATGTTTGCATCAGGATGCACCACGCATTATAAGTTGTTCCGACAAAGGATAAATTAGTAAATTTCTCCCTGTTGTCCCTACATATGTCTCCCAAGGGGAGGCGTGGAAGTGCAATGCCGTTCCATTATGTTCAATTTCAACAACTTCAGCAAATGTTTGATATTCCATGGGTGTTGAGTGGCAACACACACAGCAACACCTATGGAACAGGCCTGTGATGTAAAAGTGCACGACAATTATGTGCCATATTTACATGGGGAGTGAATGACATGCATGTTATCTTTACATATCACTGGTAATATGGTGATGCTACATGCTCTTTCAGTGCATCACACAAAGTGATCCACCCTCAGCACTGTCTGCTTGTGAATTAGCAACTATGCCATTTACATTTATTTACTGTTGGGTGGCAGACATATGGAACAACAACCTTATAACATGCAAAAATTAGCATAGGAAAGCATGTGCTCTTTTCTCTGAGACCTTTGCACCACCAGTGCTTCTCATTTAATCGTGGAGTGAGCAATGTATGGCGTTGCTATAGACCTGTAAATAAGCCACATATGTGTTATTAGCTATTGACTTACTAATTGGCCCACCAACTTCCAGTCCAAGATGGTCCAGCAAGTTTCCCTCTCTGCTGGCGACATCCTACCAGTGGTGTTTCAATTGATGGACTGTTCACTCCACATCATATATGCTGGCCATGTGGTGCCGGACTTTCGACCACCTCTGCCACAGTTCATTTGGGGAGTTACCCTTGCTGACTCTGCCCCTTGTGCTGATCATTCGGGCAGAAAATGAAAAATGAGCCAAACTAGGCCCCCAAACTGTCTGTGAAACATGTTTTAGTCCTGCCAGACATGTTAAATGAAACGTATTCTTAATAAAATGAAACATACCCAAAAAAACTAAAATCCCACCCTTATATCTTACCTAAACCTATCTACCCCACAAAAGCACTCACACCCCAAATGACAACAATTTAGACAACACAAAGACTTTAAAGGAACAATTCACAGACAAATAAATGTTTAATGTTCACAAAAAACAGACAAAACAAAGTACAATGTCAAAAAAATAGCACACGAATCCCCAACAGCCTCCTCCATCAAGCACACTCCTAGGAATAGTAAGTGAAAGAGAAAGTAACTGTGTACTTCCTGATTCGCAGCATGGATGAGTCATTGCATCATTTCCTAGATGGATGCGACATGTTTTCACGTTTTGAGTCATTTTTCAGATGAAGCGTTGTGATTTAGACGCAATTGCCTTTTACAGTTCACATCTGCATGCGTGATGTTTATCTGTGTTGCGTGGGATTCAACTTTGTTGCGTAATACTTCATGCGGTTCCAGGCATCTATACAGGAGATGCGACTCGTTTTTCATTTTGCTTCAATATTTGCCAAGATGTGACCCGTTTTTATTTTTGCATCACTATTCGCCAAGATGCGGCGGTTTTTTGTTTGCCAAAGTGACCCAACCATGATATATGTATGAATAGGTGGAGATGGATGTTATTGTGCAAGTGAGACCTCTCGTAATGCCCATGTAGGGTTTCTTTTTCACATAATGCATGTTTTTTACTGTGTGGTGGTCAATTTTGGTTCGGACATTCACGTAAATAATGGGGTATGTGTCCATACTTTTTTTGTCATTGACATGTTGGGATGTTTGTGGTACATTTACAGGCTACTTACCCAACAGGTGGATCACGTTGCATCACACACCAGCAGCACTACCTGCAGGCCACATCTTACCATTGGACAGCCCGGCACACTGCGCGGCTTTACATATGCTTCTGTTTTTTTGCCATGTAACATGCAAACATTTGCATGTTGTGTGGGACATGTGTGTTGGTGTAGCTTTTCTATTCAACACTAATGTGCAATATTGCATTCCACAATTTTGTCAATTATTCATTTGTATTTGCATGAAACTGCTACACCACACCAACGTTGCCACAATGAGGTGACAATTCGTATTTGTCCATAAATTTACACAATTTTAATGTGTCCTGCATCAGACTGCACAGATTTTAACAGGTGGTCTGCCTAGATGAATTTTGTATCTGCATGAAGGTGCCCCTTTTGCATCACAGCATGTCATCCACACCACACAGCCATCCTTGCACCGTGGTGCAAGTGTGCTTCTGCCAACACATACCAACAGTTTGTGTGCATGCATACAGTAAACCCCAGAAAACTACATGTGTTAGCAAATTAGTTGCATGTTTATGCCTCATAAATAACCCAGCTTGAGACTGCAAATGTACTTTCAGAAACATGCGGTGTTACTTTATCATTCACAGGGACAGTTGTGCACAGTATTTTCACTTTACATGGGAGTTGTTCGAATTTGTGAAGTGACACATCACATTATTTCTCAATATGCGCTGTTGCTAAAGTTATAACATTGCCCATTGGCATACTGTGTCACTAGATGTGTAATATTTCTGAGAATGCATATCATGAACATTTTTGACAGTCATAGCATGAGACAGGTGTTCATGCTATGAATGACTAATGTAGGTACCCATTTACATGTTGGAGTGCACATATACCAATCTCTGTTCCACATCTGTAGCTGTTGATAACGTGATGAATGCACATGTCCTATCTGTAGCAATGTATTGAACACCCAAGCAGATGCAGCACCTTCTTGTTCCTGTTGTCCTATGTGGGACGCAAAGGCATATCGGCACACATGTTACATACACATGTCACTTTGATGATACATGACATGATATGTTAAATGACATAAAATATGATCACATTTGTTGCTGTAGTATCTTATGACCAGTATACAAAATGAACACAAATGAGAGTTTTTCATGTGTATTTGTGACATTGGTGCTTATTGGGACAAATGTTGAAAAGCAACATCATGTTTAAAAATGAGTGACAATGCGAGAGCGACATCTTATGACTACAGCAGTGTTGTGTATGGATCGTCCTTCTGCTTCTGATTCACCATCATCATCATCATCCGTTTGTTCTGGGGGCTGTTCCTCTTTATCCCAAGGCACATTTGTTTTAACACAAATATTAGGTAGTATTGTACATAAAGTGATCATCAATGACCAGAGGGTTCTTAAGAGTTCTGGGGACATGGTACGTTTTTTCTATATCCCATTATTCCTTTAAAAAGTTATTTGAGGCAAGGATTGAGGATTGGTCTTTATTCTACAGTAGGGTTTTTGATGATTTCTTTAGGCAGCTTACACTATTTGTGATTCCTTGGGACAGAAGAAATTTGGGGCCTCTAGTTTTTCACATTCTTCATCACTGGCTCCCAACTTCCAACAAATGTGAGCTCCTCATTCCAATAACTCATTCTCTGAGAACTCAGCTTCAATGGTGGTTGGTTCCAGCTAATCTGATGATGAAAATTGCTCTTTATCCATATCAACCTTTGATAATAACAACAGATGTCAGCACAGGAGCTTGAGAGCATTTCTATGTTAAGAAGTGGTACAAGGAATTAGGAGCATTCCAGAGAGACTACATTCTTACAATTAGAAGGACCTAAGAGCTATTCGGATTACGCTCAAGACGTTTCAATCCAAGCTTCTTCAAATAGATGTGGTCGTGAGAAAAGACAATGCCCTAGCAATGTCACATATGATTGCCTGGTGGAGAAAATAATGGATTGAAGGGTAAATTGACTATTGTCTCTAACAGCAATTCATATACAGGGCAAGGACAATATAATAACAGACACCCTGAGCAAGTTGTTTCCCTCATCGCAGAATTTGAGAATCACAAGGTATTCCAGATGATTTGTCAGAGATTCAGCATTGCCTCTGTGGAGCTTTTAATGGATCACACCATTACCCCTCTTCTCATGTTTCTGTATTTTTCCAGGTTCAGGGTTCCTCAGGCAGTGGGGGTGGATGCGTTGGTATGCCTGTGGCTGTACTCCCTGTTGTATGCCTTTCCTCCAATTCACCTAATCTCTTGTTTTCTAGGCAGATTTCAGAAGGAGGGAGCGTAGGTGGTCTAGTTTGTCCATTTTGGCCCGGAAACATTGATTTCCGCTCTTGATGGAAATGCTTCTGTCTCAGGTCTGGTTTCTTCCTCTCTCCTCAAATGCAATTGTTTCTCCTCTCACCCGTTCCATGATTCCAGAGGATAAGGTTAGCGGTTTGCAGGTTAAGAGGGAAATGGTTAGGAATTTAGGTATGTCTCTTGCTGTCTTAAAGTCTGTTCACGCTTCAATGAGGTTACCCACCAGAAAGTCTTATGATTACCACTGGGTGTCTTTCTCTAAGTGGTGTCAGGATAATTACATTTATCTGGTCCTTTGGTCTCATGAGATTATTTTGCGGTTCTTACAAGAGGGGTTTGACAAGGTTTTTTTTTTTCCGGAGTTTTATATAGCTCAAACTTGACCCAAATGCATTGGGTATCAGATCGTTTAAAACACGAACACCAGTTGCTTACACAATGACACATTCATTTTTGTTAGGCACGGGGACATTAAGTGATTTGCTCAGAATCACAGGATGTTGAGCGTTATTGCCAAGACTCGAACCCGGTTACCCAGATTTGTGATCGACCGCCCTAGCCGTTAGGCTACATCTTCAACCCTAAGGGTTGGTTCTCTTCTACCTTGCAGGTTCAGTGGGCAGCAATTAAGGCCTTTTATTTCCCTTGGTGGTCTCTTTCTGAGAATGAAGGTTAGGTTTCTAAGCTTTTGAAAGGCTTTCACTTGTTTAGACTAACCTCTGTTGTATGCCTTTCCTCCAATTCACCTAATCTCTTGTTTTCTAGGCAGATTTCAGAAGGAGGGAGCGTAGGTGGTCTAGTTTGTCCATTTTGGCCCGGAAACATTGATTTCCGCTCTTGATGGAAATGCTTCTGTCTCAGGTCTGGTTTCTTCCTCTCTCCTCAAATGCAATTGTTTCTCCTCTCACCCGTTCCATGATTCCAGAGGATAAGGTTAGCGGTTTGCAGGTTAAGAGGGAAATGGTTAGGAATTTAGGTATGTCTCTTGCTGTCTTAAAGTCTGTTCACGCTTCAATGAGGTTACCCACCAGAAAGTCTTATGATTACCACTGGGTGTCTTTCTCTAAGTGGTGTCAGGATAATGACATTTTTCTGGTCCTTTAGTCTCATGAGATTATTTTGCGGTTCTTACAAGAGGGGTTTGACAAGGTTTTTTTTCTGGAGTTTTATATAGCGCAAACTTAACCCAAATGCATTGGGTATCAGATCGTTTAAAACACGAACACCAGACAGTTGCTTACACAATGACACATTCATTTTTGTTAGGCACGGGGACATTAAGTGATTTGCTCAGAATCACAGGATGTTGAGTGTAATTGCCAAGACTCGAACCCGGTTACCCAGATTTGTGATCGACCGCCCTAGCCGTTAGGCTACCTCTTCAACCCTAAGGGTTGGTTCTCTTCTACCTTGCAGGTTCAGTGGGCAGCAATTAAGGCCTTTTATTTCCCTTGGTGGTCTCTTTCTGAGAATGAAGGTTAGGTTTCTAAGCTTTTGAAAGGCTTTCACTTGTTTAGACTAACCCCGGGCATAGTGGGCGTAGCGGGGCTACGTGGAGGGCTACGGAGTTGAGAACAAACTCCGTGGAACTCCGTGGACCTCCGCTACGCCACCCACCTCCCACCCCCTATTAACAATTAAAACTTCAATAAAAAAGACTTTAAAGTAAAAAAAAAACACTTACCTTGGCTGTGGCGTCCCTGGGCTGGCCTCCTCTTCTTTCATCGCGCCATCTCTGGGAAAACTGCACATAGGCACGTGGCTGTGCATGTGCATTTCTTGTGAAAAATGCGAGTGCGCGCATGCGCAGTTTTCCCAGAGACAGCGATGAAGAGGAGGGCAGCCCGGGGACGCCACAGCCAAGGTAAGTGGTTTTTATTTACTTTAAAGTCTTTTTATTGAAGTTTTAATCAATTGTTAATAGGGGGGGTGAGAGGCGGGGGCTGGCCAACTCCACTCCGCCACGGAGTGTGCAGAGATTTGCCTACTCCGCTTTCTCTGCGGAACGCGGAGTAGGCAAATCTCTGCACACTCCCCGGGCGAAGCGGACGTCTCCGCCCGGGGTTAGTTTAGACTTAAGATAAGAAATACATTTCCTGCCTGGCATCTTCTTTTAGTATGGAAACTCTTCAAGCTCTGCCCTTTGAGCATTTGTCTGAGATCTCTCTGAAGTTTTTGTCTGTGAAGGGGTGTTCTTCTGGTGGCCATTATTACTGTCAGAAAGTTAGGACAACTCTTATCTTTAATCTGTAATCCATATTTCATTTATCTGTTTCAGGATCGTATTGTGTTAAAACTTAGGACATCATTATGATGAGGCGCCATAGCGGAAGTGGGACTGCCCGACAAAGAGTCGGCGGTCCCGCTGCCCTTATTACAATGCGACCGCCTTCATCGCAGTCGCAAAGTCTATATTTTCCATTGCTGCTTGTGCGGCAGGCTGCAGCACAAGCCGCAATAGAAAATGTACACTTTTAAAGCATCCCTTATGGTGCCTGCCACACGGTGCAGGGATGTTTAGGGGGCTCCATAGGAGCAACCCGGGCCCCATAGCGGAGGGCCAGGGGGTCCCACTAGGGGCCCCCAAAGTCACTTTCAGCGTGCCTTTTCATGACAGGCGACCGCCATGAAAGGGCAGGCGGAAAGGGACATTGTAATCCCTGCAGCCCCTATAGTAGGGATTACTGACCCTTTGATGGTCTGGCGGGCTCTCTGAGCCCTTTGGAAAGCGTCGGACTGTACCTTCGACTGCTGACTCCGACCGCACGCATTGTAATGTGGCGGTAGGACCACAGCAGCAGATGGCAGTCAGACGGCAACTGACAAAACTTTGTGGTCCGACCAACATCAGAATGACCCCCTTAGTCTCCAGTTTATTCCTAAAGTTAATTCTCCATTTTATAGGTCTCAGGAAATTGTTATTCCCATTCTTCCTTTTCCCTCTGATTCTGATTCTCTTTTAGGTGTGGTCAAAGCAGTTAGACTCTAGATGGCTAGATCTTCTAAGTTTAAGAAGATTAATTCTCTTTCCACTTCGGCTAAGTGGATAAAAGAGGTCATTTATATTCCTTACTCCAAGGCTGGCCGTGTACCCCGGGGTTCTGTTCAAGCTCGACCAGCACGAATTATGGCTACCTTATGGGCAGAATGGGATGAAGTCTTCATTACTGACATTTGCGCTGCAGCTACCTGGACATTCAGCTCTACATTAATTGATCACTAGAGATTGCCCTTAGCCCAGGGCTCCGAGCTAGATTTTGGCACAGCATTTATTACTGCTAGAGATATATGTGCCATGAAATCTGTCCAGAGTGTTTTATTTTTGCATGTTTGGGTATGCCTGCGTACAGTAAGTATGAGATGAGGAATGGATGAGGAGGTAATGTCTGGATTACTTAAGTAATCTTCAGTACTCTGACTCCTTATTCCTCATCCCATTACTGACATTACTTCCCTCCCTCCGTTCTTATTTTTGGGGGGGGGTTGGCTGTGGAGGATTGGTATTTTCAAGACGCTTGATAACCTTAATACCCTTTTAATACTGAGGGGTTGCTAGTTTGTTTGTGTTTCTTTTTGGGGTGCTTGATAGGGGTGATTGCAGTGACAAATTTCCTCACAAGAACATAGAGTAAATAATGCGGTGAGAAATGAGGATCGGAGTATTTCTGACTAACTGGAAGTAATCCTGATTTGTTTTTTACAATTTAGAAACTTTATTTTTGTCTGCACTGCTGATTGAAACCGCTGAGACCTTATTAATCATGGTTAATACAAATCCAGTAAGAGGCTTCATTGCATAATTTGCCAATTAATTCTTAAGTAAAATATAAAACTAAAAAGAGAATAAGTATATTGTGGCTGTCTGTCTGCATTCCCTCCAGTTTACTAGCCTCCATGATCTCTTCTGACGATGCAGACTAGCTGAGGGCTGCTGTGATTCGCCTTTTTGTGCTAAATATGATAAAATGCTAATCGCTTCCTCTTCTGAAGCATGAATATGTATATTTTTTTCTCTTCTTCTTTCCCAGCTTGTCGAAGCTATGCCACGCGTTTCATATTGTCCTCTTCGTGTCCTCCTCAACGTTTAAAACTGCATGCCACAGCAGTAAAATTGCATGCTAAAAATAAAATATGGCTGCTGAAATTACCACTGAGGCGAGTAAATTAAACCTTTCCCTGATGAAACTACGGAGCATATTGTAAACGTTATGCATTGGCATTTAAATACTCGTTCCAAGGGCCTCGGCTCTTTGGTTTAACCGCTGTAATTCCCTCAGTTTACTGCCTGGGTGGTCCATTCCACCGAAACCTTCCTCGCGCCACTGCTCTGTATTACATCATTCAAGCACAGCCCTTTTCCAGACTTTCTCCATTCGGCTGCGGATTACTTCGCTCCTCTGTGCAGCGGAGCGGGCGCCGAGTTTTTAATGTCGTTTTGGCACTTTTAATAAAAGCGCTTCAGGGGGGCTAGAAAACTCGACTGGGACTCGACAAAAAAAAAAACATGAATTGTAATTGTGCCGGATTCTCTCCTCTCTCTGCGGTGCTGTCTCGGACCTGCGATCTGAAGGCCACAACAGATGCAATAAACCGGGACCTCATACTGCCCAGGATAGATATTCGCATGGTAAGCGGTTAGCTCGTGAGTGGCATCGCGGCACCGTCTGGTTGGTCCCTCATCTAATAATCTTTATTCTCCTCACGAACATTCAGTACCGTGACACACGCCCGGCCGGGACCGGTTGTTCAGGATTGAAGTATTCAACTAGGAATCATCCAAGCGTTTGCCATTATGCTGACAGATACTTTCCATACATCAGTGAGTCGAGGACAGCTCACAGGAGAGCCCTTCAATGAGCGCAAGGTCACATTACTTTTAGAGTATCACAAAAAGCGTTCACCTCTAGGAAACCGATTCCCGCCTTTAAATGGTTGACCTCGCGCTTGGCTCACCCTTCTTGCTTCCTCTAGATTTTCATTCACATTTTTTGAATTTGCTCAAACACTATATGGAGATATTAATAGTCGGACATGTGAGGGTATATGTATGAGCTTAATTGTGCTGAGGTGTTTATGAATCACAAACTTTATGGGCCCTTTGTCGCAGTTGACACCCTTACTTCCTTATTTTTTCCATTATTTCATTCTTCTTTTCAATCGTTTAACTGATACGTCACATGGGCCACCATCCCGTTTCTATAGCGTTCTAAGCATTTGTTACCTTTGAAATAATATTCTGTGAACTATTCTGCTTGGGGCATAATTTATGGCACACGTGATGGCAGGTCTTTATTTCTCTGCTTATGCTGCAATACTTGATTTCCTAGGCCTTGTTTATATAAATGTTTCTGTGTAAAAGTAATGTATAGAAACATTTGAAAGAAACATCTCTTGTAATTGTAATAGTAAATGCTGATGTTGCCTATACAATTCACTATAAACATGAAATGACCTGTTCACGAAGGCATGTTTGAGTACGTAAAGTAGTGCTCCTGTAATACTACTTTATGTACTCAATTGCTATTCACAAAACTCTGGCCAGAGATCTTTGCCTACCTCTTATGTGCAGAGGACCCTGCAAGCTCAGATCCACGTTTTGGGTATACATTTGGGCGAGTGAAAGGTAGCGGTAGAAAAATGGGGAATATTCACTGTAAAATGGACGAAGTAAAGAGAAAAGCAAGGAGGACTTTAGGAAAGAACATGGAAGAGCAAAGTACTTATATTTACATTCAATGGAGAACATTTGTAACCAGGTTTTTATTCACATTCAGCACACCTGCTACAACAAGAGAGAGAGTGAACTGTGAGGACCTGGTTGCACCTTGTTGCAGGATATCTTTGTTGCTCTGTCCCCTAACTTTGTAGAAGAATTTTAGGAGAAGAGAGGGGGGTTTGCAGGCAGAGGATCGTTCTTTGGGATGTCCTGGGAAGCAGTCATTGCTTGATACCAACAAAGCAGAGTCGGAGCTGCACCACAGACAAGCAAGCACATATGTATAAAATAAGAAACAGGCGTCAAGATATCACAATCAGATATGACACTTCTATCTAAATAACAGTGTCAATGCGTCCATGTGTTAATCTCTTCTTTTATTGAAGTATATTCCATTCATAAAAACTACCAGCCAACGTATTTTGTTCATTTGAACATTGGACTTCTACAGGGCAGCATGATTGTAAAGTGTCTGTGCCAATCCCAAGAGTGCACCTTGGTTAAGGGCACTTTCCAATACGTATGCCAATTGCTGTCATCTGAATGGAGCTGGAAAAAATAGTCCAAGCAAGGAAGCAAATCAAATCGAATTCCCGATAGGCGGTCGATTGGTATTAATCATACACGTGGTGTTGTAACCAAGTATTGAAGAGAGGCGTGCAAGTCCAAATCAGACTGGCACTCCATGGTGGAGATTATCTACCAGGCCATATGCACTGAAGCTGAAGTGCGTCTTGACGAGAAAAATTACTCGGAAAGCAGCCCTGCTTTACAGTCCTGCTGCCCTGAAGAAGTGCAATGTTTAAATGGACGAAACGCGTTTTAATTCTATTGTATCACTCAATACCATCTGCTATGGACATATTTGCAGGTAAAGGAAATCACAGGCTGGAAGCAGCTATAATTCCTTGTAAATACTTGGTCACAAGAAGGGGAGCTATATAAATACCCTATTTGAAAAGACACACTTAGATCACTGCAACATTATAAAACTGTCCCAACTCCTGTAATGGCCTTAATGTTTTTCTGATGTTCAGTGACTAATGTTGGGTTTTTTGGTGTTACCTCAAACTATTCACTGTCTCCACTGGCGAAGGTAAATCAGACAAAAGTTCTGCAAACTACAGAGCCTCATCACGGGTCCTGTTAGCTACTTGTGACATCTGTGAGCTGGTTTGGGGTCTAACAGGGAGAGTATAGCACTTCCTGTGTATTAGGTTTGACCAAATGTATTTGGACATTTGTTAATGATTCTGAATATTCTTTTGAATGTTTAAAAGATGCTATATTAATAAGCACTCCATTTTTTATTTATTTATAGTGTTTTATAAAGCGCAAACACAACTATCACGGCATCTGAACAAGGAGAGATGATAAGGGTTGCCTTACAGTAAAGAGCTTAGTCATTTAAGATATGTTGTACCAAGAGTTCGAAGAGTCAGGTAGAGCTCAATTGTATAGAATATCGAATAGGTTGAATAACATTTTCACAAGCGTTCTCATGTATTTAGTTCGAAGCGCAAGGTAAAAACAATAATATGCAATATCAAATCCAGTGAATGCTGGTTTCAGACTATTTCTCTTATGCCACATGTTTTTCTAGCAGTAAGGTTTTAACTCTTCTTGAACAGCATGAATTAGTTGATTGTTCTTATTGAGTATTGAAGTTGAGTTCCATAATTTTGGGGCATATTCGGTGAAAGTACGGCCTTGAGTTTTCCTTTTTTTGAATCTAGCTGGTTCTAGTATGAGAAATTGAGCACTTCTAGAGTCTCTACTGCCACTGAATCACTTGTTTTTGGACCAGAATTGTATAGAGGTTTGTGTGTTATACATGCAACTTTCAGTTGAATTCTAGGGTCGAATGGGAGCCTGTTAAGGGCTCTGAGTGATGGGGAAAAACGATCATAACATAGTGTGCTTGCTAAGAGTCTTGCTGCTGCATTTATTGTCACTTTAATTGGGGCAAGGATGGCTTTTGGTAGGCCTATGAGCGTAGCATTCTCATAGTCTAGTCTAGAGAGCACTAGAGATTGAACTGCTGTTTTGTGGTCTACTAGCGGTATGAAGGGCTTTAGTTTTCTGAGAATGTAGAGATGTAGGTTTGCACTTCTGGATGCAGTTTGTATGTGAGCTTGCATGCTCAGATTCAACGGTGGCTGCAGCCAATCTACAGTGGTGGGGTGGTGTAGGGGAGGGGTTTGGGAGAATAACAATACATTTAAAAAAAGACTTATCTGCCGCTGCCAGCTGCCTCGGTGCGCCTCATCTCCCGGCAGTCCATGAGCCATACAGCACAGGCTCCCCACCCAATCCAGATGCTACTCTTATTCTATACCAAATATGAGAGAAATGCAGGTATTGGGCTATGCGGGCTGGTCTAGCACAGAGAGCCTGTAGCTTTTCTCCACCCGGCTGTGCAATACTGCTGGGTTGGAGAAATATAAGTGTGCATGTTGGTGTTGCTTTCCTAGGACGACTGGCCAAAACCAACATGCGCACTTACAGTGCCCACCACGCCTCATCCCTGCCATTGCCTAGCCCCGCCCTAGACTCACTGGCCTCTTAAACTTGTGCTGCATGCTGTGTTAGAGCCATCACACTATCACTGCTGGATGGGAGTGAGACAGGTCTCTCGCATTCACCCCTCTCCTGGTGTTGACCCTCAAGAGGGAGGCCAAGGTGCATGAGATGGTCACACATGTGGGGGTTAGCTTTAACAAGAGTTGCTCTCTTGGAAGATGCATTATTTGACCAGCAGGTTCCATGATAGGGGGGGACCATGTGCACTATCTCCACCCACCTGGACCACATTGACTAATGCCTGCGGAGCCACCTGAGGTGAATGGAGAGGCAAACCTGTGTATTGGAGAGCTTAGACAAAAAGCTCCAGAATCTCATAGAGTTGCACCTGAAACATCTCTGGTTTGACTTAGGAGGAGAATTCAGAGGTCATGGAGTGCATACAGTACCTTGCTAACTGGGCCCACGTACATCCTGCAGGATGTTGTCAGGTCCCTGTGACATCCAGCGAACTGCAAGCACATGCAGCCCCACCCCATCCCCACCAACACACCTGCACTAACTGCCTAACCTGTTTCTGACCCTCAACCAATGTCATGTATTACATAGTAATAGATGTGGATGATTCTCTCCCCATGGAGGTCGGTGACATAAACCAGCCCCATGACCGTTTCACAAACCACTCAGCATACCAATCCTCACATATCACAACCATACAATCGACAGTGGAACCCCACAAAAAGACTTGCACCTAACTTGCTATCTCCTATTCGTTATAAACAATGGGAAGTACCCAAATGATGTGTGCACACAGTATAGGCACCCACTGTCACGGTTCAGACCACCACCGGACTTAACAATACTTAACAAAACAAAAGCAAATGGTGCAACCTGTCGCGTACCCGCGGGTTTCCTCTCCTCGGAATGACGCTGATGCTATATGGGTTCCACCTCCCATCTGCCCCTAGTCCGGAGGACGTGTTACACACACGGACGGAGGAGGCAGGTGAGTGAGGGAAGTGAGACAGGAACGGTGGGGACGGAAACCTAGAAGGAAACAAACACACAATGAGTGATAGTCGACTGACTCGAACTCCCCCTACCGTGTTTCCCCCTAAGTGTGAGTCGCTTACCTGCTGTCTCCTCCCACCTACTGAGGTGCGGGGCGGTGAAGTGACTGGGCGTTTGCGTAGGCTAAGTATCTCCAACACTGGAGTCCGGTAAGTTCCGTTTAGCGGGGACAAACCCCAGGGGGAATGAGTGCTCGGTGAGTGAGGTGAGCTGGACCAAGAGGCCTCTGGTAGTTCCCAAGAGCCTGTCTTCCAGCTCACTGAACGACGCCCAATTGGCGCTGTGAGATGTGTAGGTAGGTGAAGGCGCTACTACTGCCAGGCTCCGAATCCTTGAGCCGAGGAGCGCAACACCTACCGACCGTAAATGCCCGGAAATCCTTGGGCAGGTCTGTGAACGAGAATTACCTTTTTGGCTGCTTCGCCGGAAATCCTTGGGCGTGGTGGTCTCTCGGCGCTACACCTCTTCTCTCGGAGGAGTCGAGAGGCGTGGAGAGCCAAGGTGGAAGTACCCGTTCCGGTACTCCACTGGTGACGAAGGGCACCGTAGGAAGGTGCCTCCACTCCGGTCTCTCAGGGGAGACGGGAGCCAGGAACAGGAAACCTTTCCCCGGCCAGTTCCGAGGGACGTTGGCGGTCGCCGGGAAAGGCGGAGATTCAACAGGGGTCGAGAGGTCGTATCTCTGTAGACGGGTGACAGTACGGGTTCACCGTGAACTCTTTCTGTCGTAGCTCTTCAGGATACGTCCGGGAATAATCGGCCAGGACGTGAAGGAGAGGACGTGTAGTTATACTCTCGGGACACACCCACAACGTGACTCGTGGACTGCCGGGGTACCTGGGACTTGTAGTTCTTCCAGGTTTCTGGCGGGATCGCCACTCGTGCAGATATCCAGCCGGATCGTGACAGCACATCCCCTCTCACCCCTGAAGGGGTGCGACGAGTGGGGGGCCAGGTCTGTCCGGACACCGGCGATGGAAGGCTGCCACCAGACGGTCTGCGTGGAGTGCCGTCGCGGGCTCCCAGGAATTTTCTTCTGGCCCATACCCCTTCCAGGCCAGGAGATACCAGAGTTTTCCTCGCACCTTCTTGGAGTCCAACACCCTTTGAACCACGTACTCCCGCTCGTGGCGGACCCACACAGGGGCCGGGCGCCTCCTGCTGGGGCCAAGGGAGGGTTTGAGCAAGGAGACGTGGAACACCGGGTGGATGCGCAAACGCGCCGGGAGCTTTAGTTGGACGGCCACAGGGTTCACGTGCCGGACAACTGGGTAAGGTCCTATAAATTTAGGGTTAAAGACGCTAGGGCGTCTGAAGCGGATGTGTTTCGTGGACAGCCATACTCTCTCTCCCTTGTGGTACACTGGGTTGGGTCTACGATGTTTATCTGCCTGGTGTTTGTATCTGGCCTTGGCTACCAAAAGTGTTTTGCGGGCCTGGGTGAGAGATGCACGTATAGTGGACAGCCTGTCTTGTACGTCAGGGACGCTGAGATTGGTGTGTGGGAGCACGAAGGGTGTGAACCTAGGATGGAACCCCGCAGAAAGAAAGAACGGGGTGTGTTGTGTAGAGGTATGCATGGAATCAATATAGGCCACCTCCGCGACCCACAACCAGTCTACCCAAGCGTTGGATGCCTGGTCCACATAACACCGGAGGTACTGCTTAAGTGTCTGGTTGAGCCTCTCGGTCTGTCCATCGGTTTGGGGATGGAAGCTGGTGGATAAGGAGGATTGGATTCCCAGTTCGGCACACCATACCTTCCAAAACTGTGCTGTAAACTGAGATCCCCTGTCCGACACGATACCAAGCGGCAGGCCGTGTAGCCGGACGACATTGAGCAACAGAAGTTTCGCAAGGGCTCCAGCGGTTGGGAGTTGTTCACAGGCCAGGAAGTGACCCATCTTGGTCAGGTAGTCGACCACTACCACGATGGCGGTGCAGTTCTGGTCTTTAGGTAAACCCACGATGAAATCCACCGAAATCCTCTCCCAGGGGTTACAGGGGGTAGGTAGCGGACGCAAGAGCCCCTGCTGTTTGCGATGATCGGCCTTCATCTGGGAGCACACGGTGCAATGGCTGACCCAGCGCAAAATGTCCGGCCTGACCGAGGGCCACCAGAAGTGTCGAAGAACTTTCTCGAGAGTCTTTGTTCCTCCCATGTGCCCGGCGCAAGGAAGCTCGTGACACCAACGAAAAACGAGCTGTCGCAACTTGAGAGAGGGGACCAGAACCTGTGTGCCTCGCATGGGGATACCGCCTTGTAGGCGCCAGTCCTGGTGCCTCTTCATCCAGGCTACCCAGGTAAACGTGGAGATCCCTCGTTTGACGTCGTGTAGGAAGGACTCAGTTACCGTTAGTCCTATGACTTGTCCGGGAGACAGGATCGCTTGCTTGGGTTCCACCGCCGGGAGCCGGTGCACTTCTTGACGTGTCAAGGCGTCCGCCTTCAGATTTTGCGAGCCGGGGAGGTAGGTCACGAGGAAATGATATTCGGCAAAAAAGAGCATCCATCGTCTCTGCCGTGGAGTAAGGTGTCTCGCTGATCGCAGAAACTGGAGATTTCTGTGGTCGGTGAAGACGGTGACTTGGTGTTGTGCCCCCAGTAGCCAGTGTCGCCATTCTAGGAACGCTTCCCGTATGGCGAGGAGTTCTTTTTCGGAAACCGCGTAGTTCTGTTCGGCGGTGCTCAGCTTCCGGGACATGTAGGCCACTGGGTGAAGAATGCCTGTCTCTGGATGTCGTTGAGAAAGAACCGCCCCTACGGCGATGTCAGAGGCGTCGGTTTCCACTGAGAAGGGAAGGTCGGGGTTGGCGTGTCGCAGGATGGGAGCGGACGTGAAGGCATCTTTAAGTTGGTCGAAGGACCTTTGGGCTTCGTTCGTCCAGAGGAACGGTACGTTCTTTCGTGTCAACCTGGTGAGCGGTGACACCATCTGGGAAAAGTGGTGTATGAACCGGCGGTAAAAGTTCGCAAAGCCAAGGAAGCTCTGGATCTCCTTGATGGTTCGAGGGGGCGGCCACTGTTGTACCGCCTGGACCTTTCGGGTGGACATCACCTGTCCGGTGGGAGTTAGATGGACTCCGAGGAACTGCACGGTGGTCACATGGAACTCACACTTTGTGAGTTTGCAGTACAGTCTGTGGTTCCGCAAGGCTTTTAACACTCGCCTCACATGGACGACATGGTCTTCTTGGTTGTTGGAGAAGATCAGGATGTCGTCGATGTAAACCACGACGAACCTATCCAGAAAGTCTCGTAGAACCTCATTGAGGAAGAACTGGAAGGCCGCCGGGGCGTTACAAAGACCAAAGGGCATCACCAAGTATTCATAAAGCCCAAACCGGGTTCTAAATGCGGTCTTCCACTCGTCGCTCTCCTTCATTCTGACCAGGTGGTATGCCCCTCGGAGGTCCAACTTAGTATACAAACGGGCCTCTCGCACTTGTTCCAACAAGACCGGGATCAAGGGCAACGGGTACCTGTTTTTTATCGTCAAGGCGTTGAGGGCGCGGTAGTCAATACAACAGCGTAGTTCGCCACTAGTCTTCGGTACGAAGAAGAGGGGCGACGCGGCCGGGGACCGTGAGGGACGTATGTACCCCAACTTCAAGTATGTGTCCAGATACTCTCGCAGGTGGGTGGTCTCCGGCCCGGTGAGGGCGTAGATGCGTCCACACGGGATCACCGCACCAGGTACCAGGTCAATGCGGCAGTCGTACTCTCGATGAGGGGGTAGTTCTTCTGCCTTTTGGACGCTGAACACATCTTGATAGGACGTGTACCAGGTGGGAAGCGTAACATCCTTCTCTGCGGCGGTGGCGATGTGTTGGGCCAGAGACGGACCCGCGAGTTGTGGGTGGGCCGTTTGGATACAGTGGTGGTTACAGAAAGTAGAGTTGAACGATATGGTATTGGTGGACCATTCTATGGTTGGTTCGTGTTTCCGTAACCAGGGTAACCCTAGAATGTGTCGGCATCGCGGGGCTTGAATGATGTTGAACTGCAGCCACTCTCCATGGCCGTTTCCTATGGATACCCAAAGAGACGGGGTCTCATATCTTATGGGCCCCGACTCCAGTTCTTTTCCATCCACCGCGTATACTAGCTCCGGAGGCTCCTTGCGTGTAAGCGGGATTCCAAGCCGGTCGGCTTCATCTTTATCCATAAAACACCCCGTGGCTCCGGAGTCGATCATAGCTCGTATGGATCTGTTCCGTTGGTTGATGACAGCAGTTAGCGAGATGAAGAAGTGATCCGGCTCTTGGCCTAGGGCGGATTCCATTGAAGGGATGAAGTGTGGGCTTGAAGGCTTCCCTCCTTGGTCCGTCAAGCTCTGTCGTTTCCCGGTGCCTTTTCTTCGATGGCGAGGGCGGTTTGTCCGGACCGCGGTCTGTTCGTTTTGGGCCTAACTGGGCATTCACGGAGGAAGTGTCCTTTCTTGCCGCAGTACAGACAGAGTCCCTGTTTGCGGCGATGGTCGCGTTCACTTAGGGTCAACGAGGCCCTCACGGTCCCTATTTCCATGGGTTCCGATTTGGAACTCGTGTGGTCAGGAGGTCGGGTGTTGTCATAGGAGCCGGACGTTTTCTCTCTTCCTCTGTGATCCCCTTTTCGTTCACGGAGACGATGCTCCAACCTGGAGGCCAGTTCCATCATCGCAACACAGGTCTGGGGTTGTGGGTCGATCTGGGCAATGACATCTTTCAGCTCATCGGTGAGCCCTTGATAAAAGATAGCCGACTGCTTGGTTTCCGGCCAGTCGGTCTCTGCCACCAACCGACGAAAGCTGTTCCTATAGCCCAGAAAGTCATTTGGTTTTTGCCGGAGGGTTAGCAGGTCGCGGTCCGCCGCAAAGGTGTCGGCTCTGCGATCGAAGGTGTCTTCGAATGCGTTGCGGAAAGCGTCCCAATCATATAGGAGGGCTTCGTCCCTGCGGACGATGGGAACGGCCCATTGAGCCGCGTCTCCTGCCAGGTAAGAAATTAAGAAGGCCACCCGGGCCTGATTGGTAAGAAACAGCTTCGGTTTACAGTGGAAGTGTAGCATGACTTGAGTCATGAACACCTGGACCTTATGTACGTCTCCATGAAACCTTTCAGGGGGGGCCAACGGGACCTGGGCAGGCATTTCTACTACTACCTGAGGGGACTGTGAGGGAAACGAGGCCCCGGCATCGAAGGGGTTTCGTTGGAATCTATCCATACGTGTATGCAAGGCGGCCGTTTCCGACCGGGAAGCGGCTAAGTCCGCCTGCATCAGGGCTAGCGAGGCTAACACTTCTTCTAACGTAGCCATGATCAGCGTGATCGGGAGGAGATATTTTCGTGGGCCGATTATTCTGTCGCGTACCCGCGGGTTTCCTCTCCTCGGAATGACGCTGATGCTATATGGGTTCCACCTCCCATCTGCCCCTAGTCCGGAGGACGTGTTACACACGCGGACGGAGGAGGCAGGTGAGTGAGGGAAGTGAGACAGGAATGGTGGGGACGGAAACCTAGAAGGAAACAAACACACAATGAGTGATAGTCGACTGACTCGAACTCCCCCTACCGTGTTTCCCCCTAAGTGTGAGTCGCTTACCTGCTGTCTCCTCCCACCTACTGAGGTGCGGGGCGGTGAAGTGACTGGGCGTTTGCGTAGGCTAAGTATCTCCAACACTGGAGTCCGGTAAGTTCCGTTTAGCGGGGACAAACCCCAGGGGGAATGAGTGCTCGGTGAGTGAGGTGAGCTGGACCAAGAGGCCTCTGGTAGTTCCCAAGAGCCTGTCTTCCAGCTCACTGAACAACGCCCAATTGGCGCGGTGAGATGTGTAGGTAGGTGAAGGCGCTACTACTGCCAGGCTCCGAATCCTTGAGCCGAGGAGCGCAACACCTACCGACCGTAAATGCCCGGAAATCCTTGGGCAGGTCTGTGAACGAGAATTACCTTTTTGGCTGCTTCGCCGGAAATCCTTGGGCGTGGTGGTCTCTCGGCGCTACGCCTCTTCTCTCGGAGGAGTCGAGAGGCGTGGAGAGCCAAGGTGGAAGTACCCGTTCCGGTACTCCACTGGTGACGAAGGGCACCGTAGGAAGGTGCCTCCACTCCGGTCTCTCAGGGGAGACGGGAGCCAGGAACAGGAAACCTTTCCCCGGCCAGTTCCGAGGGACGTTGGCGGTCGCCGGGAAAGGCGGAGATTCAACAGGGGTCGAGAGGTCGTATCTCTGTAGACGGGTGACAGTACGGGTTCACCGTGAACTCTTTCTGTCGTAGCTCTTCAGGATACGTCCGGGAATAATCGGCCAGGACGTGAAGGAGAGGACGCGTAGTTATACTCTCGGGACACACCCACAACGTGACTCGTGGACTGCCGGGGTACCTGGGACTTGTAGTTCTTCCAGGTTTCTGGCGGGATCGCCACTCGTGCAGATATCCAGCCGGATCGTGACACAACCCTAATGAACAATAACACAAAAATGGTAAAGTCTGTGTACAAGGTTGTTCTTCAAATCTTCCTTTATTTATTCTTTATTAATTTGGACATATCAAGTTGAGTATTACAGCCAATGCGTTTCGTCCAAAGTATTGGACTTCTTCAGGGCATATGCAGGACACTCCTAACATGTAACGTCAGGATATCCGTGATGGATAAATATAACCAGCATATGGGAATGGATCACTCCGTAGTAACTCTATTTATTATGAATGAAACAGTGCTATGTGTTGAAAGTAAAAACCGGACTTCCAATGCATCCAATTAAAAGAATTAGTTTGGTCACACACATATGGGGTGGGCCAAAGCAGGAGCAATCAAAAGTTCCACACTCGTTATGAATGAAACAGTGCTATGCTTTAATAGTAAAGACCGGACTTCCCATGCGTCCAAGTAAAAGAATTCCTTCGGTCACACACCAATGGGTGTGGGCCAAAGCAGGATCAATCAAAAGTTCCACCCCATGATAAGTGTGGGGAGCCACAACACAGTCTCGTCTCCTACCGTGGTGTCGTCGGGACATCACAACTGTTCCTGTGTGTATCCCCCATAGCAAACATGTAGATGTTTTCCATTCCTGAACTCCTTTACATAATAAATATATTTTCATTAAGCTTTAGACTGTCTGTCTTGTGATGGCTGCCTGTGCTGGAGCGGGTAAAATAAAAATATTTTGGTATACCAAATCCATTTACATAAGTTTATTAAACTGACTAAGGAACTAATTCTAATAAATAATAATGTGTGGTAATTGAATTAATCAACCTTATTAACCAAGAGAATACACGTGGGAATGCATTTGCATGGCTAAAATAATAAAGTGAACTAAGTTTGTACGCATATTAAATTTATTTGAATAATGAATGAATGAATAAGAGATTTATATAGCGCATAGTTACCCTCGGGCATCCCAGCGCTTGTCCAGGGTGACAACCATACAAAGCAGATAAATCAGCAGCGTCAGGCAGGGAAAGGTAAGTTTTGAGAAATTTCCGGAACCGTAAGATGCACGTCTCTGAGCGCAAACTCAGGGGAAGTCTAGTACACAGAATTGCTATGTTGACCGAGTATCTTCGCCCACCGGCCCGCGCCCTTTTAACCCTGGGGACTTGAAGAAGATGTTTTTGGTCAGATCGCAGGGCCCTATTAGCTTTGTAGGGCACAGCTAAATCCCGCAGGATAGGAGGTCCCTTCCCCTGAAGAATTTTATGCGCGGTGCAAAGAGCCTTGAATTTGACCCTTTCCCGCACCGGAAGCCAATGCAGGGCCTTCAGGGCAGGTCTCGCTGACTGCATCCTTGGTGTATCCATAAGCAGCCTAGCAGCAGCATTTTGAACTTGCTGCAGTTTGTTAAACGTAGCTTCAGGGGCACCTAGGAAAATGGTATTACTGTAATCTAATCTAGATACAATAAGCCCCTGAATAAGTAACTTCCTAGATGTCCAAGGCAGCAAGGGAAGAACTTTACGAGCTGAACAAAGAAGACCAAAACATACTCCTGCCGTTTTTTTCGCCTGGGTCCTGAAAGAAAGATCTTGTTGCAGCCAGATCCCCAGGCTTTTGATCTCCTCTTTAGGGCTTGGCAGAGCTCCCAGACAACTGGGCCAGCTAGTCAAAGGAAGAGAAGGAGTTTTGTGTCCTATCAGTATTAGTTCTGTCTTTGAACCGTTCAGCTTTAGCGCTGATTCGCACATCCAGGTGTGAACTTTGGACATGCAGGAGTGCAGCGAGTCGGGGTTATCCACAAGTTTGGATAGGGTGACCACCAGCTCCAGCTGCGTATCGTCAGCATAGCTGACGATTTTGATACCAAATGGGGCCACCACGTCCTCCAGGGGGGCCATATATACATTAAACAATGTAGGGCTCAAAGAAGAGCCCTATGGCACACCACACTGGAGGGGGATAGATACCGACCGTTCACTACCTTCCCAAACCTGATACGTCCGATCACAGAGAAATGACCTAAGCCACTTCAAAGCCCCACCTGCGACCCCTATGTCTGCCAGCCGTTGGAGCAGCACTTGATGGTTTACCGTGTCGAACGCCGCACTAAGGTCCAGGAGGATCACTGCCACTGACCCTCCTGAATCCAAAATGCTTCTAGCTTCCTCAACGACTGCCAGAAGAGCTGTATCAGTGCCCTGACCTGGTAGGAATCCGGTTTGAGAGCATCGCAGCAAGCCATTGGACTCCAGGAAGTGTGACAGCTGCCGATTCACCAGCCTTTCCGCAATCTTACCGAAGCCGGGAAACAGGGAGATAGGCCTGAAATTTGCCAGATCAGAAGGATCTAAATTTGGTTTTTTCAGAAGAGCCTTTACCACTGCTCTCTTCCAGCTCGGTGGCACCAAGCCCTGAACAAAAGATGCATTAATGAGGTCCGTAACCGGAGCCACAATAGTGGTTGCTACCTGTTTCAAGAATCTCATAGGGACAGGGTCCCTAGGGGTACCACTTTTCAAAGAGCCCAGTTCCTTACGGACTTCATCAACTGAGACTGGCCCAAAGGTATCCAAATGAACAGAAACTCCTCGAGACTGATTACCCGTCTCTATTCTTTGGACATCCTGTGGTAGGGCGCTGAAAATATTAACTATTTTCATATTAAAATAGTTTGCCAGCTCCCTGCATTTCTCACCTGGACTGTCGTGGGTTACCAGGGGCTCGGGGACTTTGAGAAGTTCATTTACCACTCTAAAAGTTTCTCTGGAGGAATTGGCTGAACTTTTTATTCTCTCCTCATAGAATTGGGCCTTAGCATGACGAAGAGCAGATTTATACACCCTGATTGCCGTGCGATACTCCACTCGCTTAGCCTCAACACCTTCCTTTCTCCATGCCCTCTCCAACCTCTTGCATCCCTTCCTGAGAGATCTCAAATCAGGGGTGTACCATGGGGCAGAGACCGACCTTTTCTCCCTTTTTAACACTCTCTTTTTAGGAATGATAACATCAAGAGAGCTGGTCAGCCACTGGTTGATATTCGCGTCTGCGCATACCGGGTCCGCGACTGGAGAAGGACACATACCTTCAAGAATAGTGATCCAGCTGTCCACCGCAAGCCTGGACCAGGCTCTCTCCAGAGTATGAACCTTTGGGAAAGGGATCGCCATTCGCTCCACTTGCCAAGTAAAAGGCACCAAGAAGTGATCTGACCACGGGAGAGGAGAAGGGGGCAAAGATCTGAGATGGGGCATGTTAGAAAAAATGGGGTCCAACAAATGACCCTTAATGTGCGTGGCTCCCGTGTTGATTAAACTCAACTCATAAGCTTTAAGATCACCCTGCAAGTCTGCCGCTATTAAATCTGCCGGATCATTAAAATGAAGATTAAAGTCTCCTAACGCTAAAAAGTTGGCCGTGGAGGCAGCCAAAGGCATGACTATTTCCATCAGCGAACTAACAAAATTGCCCACACCACCTGGGGGGCGGTAGACCAATAGACCTGACACCGACAGCGAAGGTGAGATCCGTAGGGAAAACTGACTGCTTTCACATTCTAGCACCCCTCCAGGCTGAGCCCTACACACGAAAGTATCTCTGTATATAATGGCAATGCCGCCCCCTTGTCCCACGGGTCTCTCCAGATGGTATATTAGAAAGCCTGGGGGGAGGGCTCGAACTATATCCACCCCCGCACAAGATGTGATCCAGGTTTCCGTCAAAAACAGAATATCTAGGTCAAAATCTTGTATAAGAAAATTGATTTCTAAGGAATGGCTAGGGAGGGATCTACAATTCAACAGAGCCGTAGACAGGGCATTCCTGCCCTTCGCAGACTGAGCCGACTGACAAATCCTACAACCCGAGAACAGTTTTAAACCTTTATGAATAAACTTACATATTGTATCTTTCGGGGGGCGTAATGACAGGATATCCTCACGTGAATAAGTAATCCTTATTTCAGGCACCTTTGCCAAGGGCCCTGGCCCTAAGCCCGTCTGGGCCCGGACGGGCACAGACGGGCTGGACTCTGGCGTGACTCCGGCGGTGATCCGGCGCAACCGCTGCACGTGTCCGCTGCGCGTCCGCATGACCTCCTTAAGAGAGGACAAGCATCCTTGTGACGCTCCACCGTCCAATCAGATGTCGCCTCCAGCCGTCCTACACTCCCCTAATATGGCCGCCAAAGTCACGAATAGCAGGGAAAGGACCCGCAAAAGCGCGGTGAAATTACAATTATTGTGCAGGTGAGTGGACACAATATAAGGACAAGGGCAAAGAAAATAACCAAATAAAAATAAATACAAAACAGCAAATGTTAAAAAAGCGCCTCACAAACGGCAGAACGCCAACAAACAGCGCAGCGCGCTCTGATCACTCTGAGCAGGTCAGTCGATCAACTGGCAAGGCTGACCCTAAGGTTTACCCTCCTTAAGAGAGGACAAGCGTCCTTGTGACGCTCCACCGTCCAATCAGATGTCGCCTCCAGCCGTCCTACACTCCCCTAATATGGCCGCCAAAGTCGCGAATAGCAGGGAAAGGACCCGCAAAAGCGCGGTGAAATCACAATTATTGTGCAGGTGAGTGGACACAATATATGAACAAGGGCAAAGAAAATAACCAAATAAAAATAAATACAAAACAGGAAATGTTAAAAAAGCGCCTCACAAACGGCAGAACGCCAACAAACAGCGCAGCGCGCTCTGACCACTCTGAGCAGGTCAGTCGATCCACTGGCAAGGCTGACCCTAAGGTTTACCCTCCTTAAGAGAGGACAAGCGTCCTTGTGACGCTCCACCGTCCAATCAGATGTCGCCTCCAGCCATCCTACACTCCCCTAATATGGCCGCCAAAGTCGCGAATAGCAGGGAAAGGACCCGCAAAAGCACGGTGAAATCACAATTATTGTGCAGGTGATTGGACACAATAGAAGAACAAGGGCAAAGAAAAAAACCAAATAAAAATAAATACAAAACAGGAAATGTTAAAAAAGCGCCTCACAAACGGCAGAACGCCAACAAACAGCGCAGCGCGCTCTGACCACTCTGAGCAGGTCAGTCGATCCACTGGCAAGGCTGACCCTAAGGTTTACCCTCCCTAAGAGAGGACAAGCGTCCTTGTGACGCTCCACTGTCCAATCAGAACGACAATTAGCCAGAATAGGTAATTATGACACAAGATACTATTGTCCAATCAGATGTCGCCTCCAGCCGTCCTACACTCCCCTAATATGGCCGCCAAAGTCGCGAATAGCAGGGAAAGGACCCGCAAAAGCGCGGTGAAATCAAAATAATTTCTGTGTGAGAGAAGTGTATATGATAGCAAAGAGTTATTTGTGAAATTTCAGTCTAAAGTACCAGGAAACCAATAGGTATGCCGATAACGCTTTTTACTGAAAAGGTAGCAGGTGTTCTCTGAGCTTGTTAGAAGGACAAAGTAGAGGTAAGCGCTGCTTTGTTAACGTATGTTATAATTCTGTAGTAGGACAGACTGTTCGCTGTTCTCGGGAATGCAGGATTCTGTGTGAACGAACGGTACTTCTTTGTGTGAAAGTGCGTGAATGAAATAGCATTCGGGTTAATTGCGGAACTCTGGTTTTATTTCTTAGGAGCATTGCGTTTCCAACTATGTGTTTTAATACCAGGGAAAACAGTTAATTGATGCTTGATAGAAGCGTGAAGTAGAGGGATGCGCTACTTTGCCAACGGACGTAAAACTTCTGTAGTAGGGCAGAGGTAAGCGCTGCTCTTGGGAAGCAGAATTCTCGTGGGAAAGGTCTTTTGCTATTCTGTGGTTAGCGGAGCAGACAATGGAGATGTTTGTACGTTGTAACTAACCAGTAATTGTAGAATTGAAACAAAGTCTATCGCGTAGTTTTGTAAAGGAGGGGTAGACTGAAGACAGGAGTCAGGAGTAGGAGCCGCTGCAGCGACTGTAGATGTCAGAGGGACCGCGCTGGGATTGGACAGCTAGTCAGTGACGTAAACGCTCCAGGATTGGTGCATTAGTGTGAGTCGCGCAGGTATTGGAAGTTGTGACAACGACGTAGACGCTCCAGGATTGGTGCGTTAGTGTGAGACGCGTAAGGATTGGAAGTTGTGACAGTGACGTAGACGCGCCAGGATTGGTGCGTGTGCAAGAGTCACGCTACTATTGGATTAGAGATCGTACAGTGGTAGAAGAGACTAAAGAGTTCACAAAAAGACCGGAAAATGTATTATCATTCACCCGAGAGAAAGAAAAAGTCTGTGTTCAGTAAATTGAAAAATGTATTTGTAAAAGACAAGAAAATTGTGACTAGGGAAGGACAGTTACTCTCTCCGGCAAAGACCCCCGCATCCTGGGTACCATACCTGTATCTGGTTAGACAATTGGGCAAAGTATACAAAGGAAGACGGAGTTCTAGCGTTTCCAGAGGATGTGTCTTTTAATTTGGCCATATTAAGGAACCTACGGGAGAGGATGATGAGTTTAGATCCGCGACCCAGGCCTACACAGTTTGAGGCATTGACAGAGTGGGAAGACGAGATGCATGAGCGAGAAAAACAGAGAAACGGGTCTAGGTATAGGTACATGTTCGGACGGCCAAATGATCGAGAAACTCATAGCGATAGAATGAGGAGGTGGCGAGATGCCAGTATGACAGAAGGATTATTTCCTCTTAGAACAGAAGGAGAAAGTGGAGGAAGAAAATGTCTAGAAAAGAGAAATCATGTAGAAACCCGGAGGTATGGGGCTAGTGACACTGACGATGATGTTCTAGATGATATGTTTTACAAGAGCCCACCTCCGTACAGACAGGAACCAGAAACACCAACCACAGGAACCCCAGTAAGGGAGACTCTGAGAATCATTAAAACAGAAGTTATGACCCCAGAAGTAAAAAAAAGAAATTCACTTAAAGAGAAGGAAACTAGGGTTGAGAACGAAAATTCTAGAGAACTAGCGGAAACCACCTTAGAATTGACTGAGAAAATAAGGGAACTAACGAAAAATCTAGAAGCAGTTACAGTCCCTGTGACCATAGGTCCTGTTATGCCTATTTTTGAGAAACAGAAAAACAGTGAGCATGGGCTAACAGTTCCGTATGTGAACCAAAGACAGGCAGAACAGCCCCTGATGAAAACGAAAGAAAGTTCCTGGGGACATGCTATGGTTAAAAGTGAACTACCTGTGTCAAAGAATCCATTTTATTGTTCTGATACTGCTGAGAGAAACCGAAGGGTAGAGGGATCAATGTTAGAACCACAGAGACTGACAGAACCAGGAAATGCAGAAAAGTCAGTAAACATAACTACTGAAGATTTGAATGACTGGCTAAAGGGTTTGCAGGATAAAGAAAAAGAATCACATACTATTGATGTTGCAACGTTGAGGATGTTGTTAGAAGAATTGGTAGTAGGGACAATTCCCACAGAAAAGCTGAAAAATTACCAAGATGAGGAACTACTGTTCCTCTGTAAAAGCATCACTTGGAGAGCAAACAATTTACATGACAGACTAGCAGAGATAGCCAGTGAAATGGGGATTGACATGGATAAGGTAAAAGCTTTACAGAAACCATACAGAGTGGATTTCACAGAAAAAGACATTGAGAATCTGAATGCTGCAGGAAGAATAGGGCAGATTAAGGACATAATCACAGTATTAAGGAAATGGGGAGATGTGGACAAATGGAAGAGCAGATGGTATAGGAAACGAGATGACATATCAGACAGAACATTCCCAGCATTTCCAGTAAGAGAAAAAAAAAAAGTGGTAATGGAGTTACCTATGAGAGAGATTCCAGGAGGAGGATATGTGCATGTCCCATGGACCAGACAGGACATTTTGTCATTTACAAATGATTTCCCTAGATTACGAGAAAAGACGGTCGAGTGGTACAGACAGGTAGACAGATTTGTGAAATTATCCAAAGTGCTGTGGATTGATTTGAATAGTCTGTTCGATATAATAGTGCCAGCAGACTTGTGGGCAGAATGTAAGATAGTCATAGACTGACCCACTAAAGAATACCCGAGAGATCCCAAAACAGGAGCTCCAGACCCGGAGGTCATGAAGAAGTATGAACAGGTCATGGCCTTCTTGAAGAATAAAGTGCCCCCAAAAGAAACAGATTGGGTTAAAATAGATCGAACACATCAGGAAGCGAAAGAGTCAGTCCACGCATACTATGAGAGGCTAATTCTGGCGTTCAAACAGTTTAGTGGGGATGACAGCCTGGGAGAAAAAGACCTGAGCCATTTTGTGTATAGATTTGTTTCTGGTCTGCGTCCTGAGATTGGGGACATGATCAAGCAGCATACTGTGGACTGGCAGAGCAAGAAAATAGATGAGATCCTGAGACATGCTAAATACTTTAGTGATGAAATTGAGGCAAAACAGCGGAAATTAAAAGAGAAGGCAATGTGTGCTCAAGTAAAAGTGGCAGAGAGACAGGAAGCTCAGCTAATAGAACAAGCCAATAATCCAGGCATAAAATAAAAGTTTGGTCCAGGAAAGGGAAAGGGTAACATTGAGGAAGCCAAAAAGAAGTTTCCCTGTCACAACTGTGGCAGGTTAGGGCATTGGAAATCCGAGTGTAAAAATCCACCTCTTGCTAATGATGAAAATCCGTCATTAAATCCACAGGTGCAGTGTGAGGGGAGTGGCCCATCGCCGCAACAGCAGAAGGCTGTCGGTCTACAGAATCAGGTGCCAAAACCGCCTTTACCACAGAGCCGAAGTACACAGAGGTATTGCAAGGAAACGGGATTCTACAATGAAGAACAGGTAAACAAACCGCAACGCGCGAGCGCTGTGTCACAATATTGGATGCACAATGACGAAAGTGAGCCAGAAGAAATCTATTGACGGTGCCGAAAAGAGGAAGCAGAGTGCGTACTTGGCGCATCTCTAGAAATAGATCAGACAGGACCATTTGTAGATGGGAAAGTTAATGATGAAAATATTACTTTCTTAGTAGACACTGGAGCTACACGATCCACTGTCAGATCAGCAGATGTGAAAAATCTTCCTCTTTCGGATGAAACAATCCAAGTAGTTGGTGTGTCAAACACCCAGATTAAAACGTACCTTACTGATCCTGTAAAAGTCAGAATAGGGAAATTTTCAGACATGCATAGATTCGTGGTGTGTGACACCAGTCCTGTGAATGTATTAGGGAGGAATTTGTTGTGCAAAATGAATTGCACCATATTCTGTACACCAGACGGAATAGCCTTTGAAACACCAGACGAGGATGTCCTATATAAAATGACCATAGCTAACCGAGAGTGTGAGATTGCTGGAACCTATGCAGTATTCAATCCAGATGAATTGCCCCCGGAATTGAAACAGACAGTGAAAGCAGCGGTCTGAGACTTCACTGGGGAAGATGTAGGCCTGGTGAGAAATGTAGACCCAGTGAGAATCGCTGTAAAAGATGGAGCTGTTTACCCCAACATTCCACAATACAGATTAACCCCAGAAATAATAGCCGGGGTAACCCCGTTGATTGAGAAGATGATTCAGCAAGGAGCGCTGAGGGAAATAATGAGCAGTCCATGTAATTCGCCTATCATGGGACTGAAAAAGCCAAGTGGGAAATTCAGGATTGTGCAAGATTTGAGAAAGGTTAACAAGATTGTTGTTTCCTGTTGTCCAATTGTTCCAAATCCCTCAGTGATTTTATATCAGATCCCACATGATGCAGAATGGTACACAGTAATTGATTTGTGTCATGCTTTCTTTTCCATACCGTTGCATCATGACAGCCAGCCACTTTTTGCATTTCGGTTCGGAAACCGTATTTTGGCATGGTGCCGAATCCCACAGGGGTACACAGAGAGCCCTTCCATTTTCAATCAGCTGTTAAAGAAATCTCTGGAAAGCCTTACCATGCCTGAGAATTCAGTTTTAGTCCAGTATATTGACGACCTACTAGTGGCGTCAAAGACACGTGAGGCTTGTGAAACAGACACTATAGCTTTGCTAAATCATTTGGCAGATGGAGGACTTAAGGTATCTCCAACAAAATTGCAGTACTGTAAGAAGGAAGTGACATACTTGGGTCATAATATTGAAAAAGGCCTGAGAAAAGTAACCATAGACAGAATCCGAATAATTAGAGGAATGAGAGCTCCAATGACCCAAAGAGAAGTAAGAATGTTCCTAGGAATGGCTGGTTACTGTCGTCAGTGGATAAGCAATTTCTCCCTGATTGCCAAACCATTGGTGAAATTGACAAAAAGTGAGGTGAAAGACCCCCTTGAACTGAACAAAGAAGAATTGACGGCAGTCAAACAGCTAAAAACAGTCTTTGTGAAGCCCCTGCACTGGGTATGCCAGACTATGAAAAGGAGTTTGAGCTATACTGTAGTGAGCGAAATGGGTGTGCACTTTCAGTGTTGATACAGAAACATGGAAGACAAAGGAGGCCAATAGCCTATTTCTCATCAATGCTAGATCCAGTGGCAATAGGTCTGCCAGGATGTCTGAAAGCTGTAACGGCTACATGCCGAAGCCTAGAGCAAAGTGAGGGAATTGTGATGGGATATCCAGTAAGAGTGTTTGTACCCCATAGTGTGGCGATCCTTTTAACAAGGAGTCGAACACAGTTCATGTCACATAGTCGGCTGACTAAGTATGAAAAAGTAATTCTAGGAGCAAACAATGTGAGTCTGGAAAGATGTGTGAATGTGAATCCAGCTACACTTTTGCCTGATGCAGAGAGAGTGGAGATAAGAGAAGAAGCTGATCATGATTGTCTGGATGTACTTGATTACTGCACGAAACCTCGTCCTGATATAAGAGATCTACCCCTGCCAGAGAGTGATCATGTGTTTTTTGTGGATGGATCCTGTTTGAGAACGGAGGAAGGAGTGTTGAGTGCAGCCTATGCAGTATGTACAGTTTCAGCAGTTATAGAGGCATCACCCTTGAAAGGAGTTAGATCCGCTCAAGTAGCAGAAATAGTGGCATTAACCAAGGCATGCAAGATTGGGAGAAATGCAAGAGTGACTGTGATGACTGATAGCCAGTATGGTTTCGGAGTTGTCCACGATTTCGGCCAACTATGGCTGCAAAGAGGTTTCCTGACCTCAAGTGGAACTCCCATAAGGAATGCAGAAGTGGTTGGAAAATTGCTTGAGGCAATACAAATGCCCAAAGAGTTGGCTGTGGTAAAATGTGCTGCTCATGGACAAGGTAGTGATTACATCACTACCGGAAACCTGTTTGCCAATGACATGGCTCAGTATTGTGCCCGAAACAAATATTCGATTAATCGGTCTAAAGAAAAGGAAATGTCTTTTTGCTCCATAATGTTTACTAACGTTGTGGGAACATGAGATGAAGTGAGGCAATTGCAGGATGAAGCAGTAGATGAGGAAATGAGACAGTGGGTAAAAGCAGGATGTGCACCCAGAGAAAAGGATCATGTGTGGGTCTATCGGGATGGAAGACCAGTAATGCCTGATAGCATGATGTCAACCATGGCATGGATGTATCATGGCCAAGGACATCTGGGAAGGGATGCCATGATAAGGGCCTTTAAACAGACCTGGTATAATCCAAAATTCAGGCTGATTGCAGAGAGTCTCTGTCAGAGATGTTTGACATGTCAACAGTACAATCCAGGAAGAAAATCAGTGGTGAGTCTGGGTACCATAGGTCGGGAGGGAGGACCTTTCACTAGAATGCAAGTAGATTTCATTGAAATGCCCCCTTACAACAAACTGAGGTATGTTTTGGTGGTAGTTTGTCTGTTCTCTAGGTGGGTGGAGGCATACCCAATCAGAAGAAATGATGGAATCACAGTGGCCAAGCTATTGTTGAGGGAATTTATCCCAAGGTACGGGTTCCCAATAACCATTGAATCAGACAGAGGAGGACATTTCTACAATGAGATCATGAAACCAATTTGTGAAGCATTGGGTGTACAACAGAAACTGCATTGTGCCTACCGACCAGAGGCTTCTGGTGTGGTCGAGCAAATGAATGGTACCATCAAAAATAGAATTGGAAAAATGTGTTTGGCCACAGGGTTGAAATGGCCTGATGTCTTGCCTCTGGTTTTGATGACCATTAGGTCTACTCCAGATAGAACCACAGGTTTGAGTTCACACGAGATCATCATGGGACGTGCCATGAGACATGTGTTTGTGCCAGTCAACAAGCTGATGACTATAACTGATGACATGATTTTGGATTACTGTAAAGGCCTGGCTGACGCAGTTCATTCTGTGTTTCACCAGGTTGGAGCGGATGCAGCCACACTTTAAAAGAAACTAGCCCATGATTTGAGCCCAGGGGACTGGGTAAGGATAAAAGTACACAGAAGAAGAAACTGCCTGGTTCCAAGGAGGGGAAGGCCAAGACAGGTCATCTTGACCACAACAACTGCTGTGAAGTGTGCAGGACTGAAAAACTGGATACATGCTAGTCACACTCTGAGAGTTCCAAATCCGGCAGACGGCATTGGAAAAGAATACTTTGACGAATCAGAATCAAGTGATGAGTCAAGCATTGAGAATATAAAAACAAAATAAAACCCTGAAAGGGGGGAGAATGAGCCAAGACTAGTTCAGACCCCCAGAGAGGAAATTCTGAGGAAAAGATTACAGATTTCAGATACTTCAGATTCCGGAGATGAGCAAAACACAAGTGGTGAACACAGAAAGAAGAAAAGAAAAGAAAAGAATATTCAGTCAGAAGTAACATTTACACCAAATGAGAGAGTAGAAGAAATTCCACCTGAGCAGATATTGGAAGAGGAAGAAGGGACAGTTGCAGAAAGAGAGGGACAGATTGCGGAAAATCCCCGAGGAGGTGTAGGGAACTGCAACACCCAGATAGGTGAAGGGACAATTAGTCAGCAAGAAGATTGCGTGCCGGAGACCCGAGGAGAGACAGAAGTAGGGCCAACCCAAGAGGTGGAAAAGGAGACTTCTGAAAAAGAAAAATCAAATGAAACGGAATCTGAAGACAGTAAAACAGAGCTACCACAAGGTCGAGTTCTGAGAAAGAGAACTTGGATCAAGGAAAGAAACGGCAAAGACGGTAAACCAAGAAGGAACGCCAAAGGAGACATTTGGCCAAATAAAATTAAGAAACTGAGATACAGATTGATACGAGCTAAACCCCCAGAGGCTGAACAGGTGAATGAAGTGACCAGTCAGCGTCCAGAGAAAGAGGGAGAAACAGAAGTGTCAGAAGCAAACAAACGAGCAAGAAAGCCAAATCAGAAATATAAGTCACCTGAATGGACGTATGTGGCACTGCCTGAACAAGGAGAAGAGGCAGATAGTCAAGGAAATCCAGAGGAGACTTGGCTGAAACTGATAAAAGAAGAAGAAACTGGGGAAATCCTGAGAGTTATCTTATCCGACATTGGAGAAGAAGTGGAGGATCAGGAAATCCTGCAAGTGGATGATGAGAAAGAAGTGAAAAACTACGAAAGGCCAAGCTGAGTAATTTGGGGCGATCCTTGTAGGAATACACAGGATTGAATAAGAAAATTACAATATTTGGACAACCTGATAAAAGCTTTAAAAGCTATAAGAGGCGGAGTAGAAGAGGCTAAGTCAAAAGACACGGTTAGATCTAACAAGATGGCTAACATAGATGATAATAAGAGTAGATGTACCTTCATGAGAAGATGGTGCAAGACATGTTGCTGTTGTACAGGACTATTAATGCTTCTTTGGAGTGTACTCGCTCTTTTGATCTCTTTCAAAGTAACTTTAGAAACATTAGTAGGACATACTGAGAATATGACTAATATAGTGAAGAACTCACAGAAAGTAATACAGGTTAGAACAAGCACAGAGCATGTGCATCAAGATAGGTCAATAAATGATTTCTCTAGTAATGTGTTTTCAAAATTGTTGTATGAATATGTTAAAACAATGGAAGTAAGGGATTGCTACGTCTGCATGCAATTACTTGCATCTGTTTCAGAAGGGGTGACCTATCATCACCTCCCAGCAACTTATGGAATAACATGTAGTGTCTTAACTAGTATATTTTATCAAGTAGGAAAATTAGAGTACAATTTGTCTAACATAGATAATATTCTTGGACGATTACCCATGAATAAAGAATTAAATCCAGCTAAAGAAGCTAATACATTAGGAGACATTTTTATAGAAACTAAAGGACTAACCTTAGAGTATATTTTTAAGAACAATTTAACTTTTAGTTTGAAACCAGAAGAGAAAACATTCTTGGATATGGTTGAGGAGAGAAGGTTGAAAATACACAAGAATGCAGAAGGACATAAAAAAGGGGAAAACATTTGGGCAATAGATGGGAACAAGGAAACGCAAGGTGATGTTAGACCGACAATAGCTATAGATTCACCACAGAAAGGGAAATTATGCATCATGAGAGAAAGATCCCAGTATGATTACATATACATAGGGACGAGTGAGTGTCATGATACATACTTCACTGCATCTGGATGGGGATTTAGAGGTGGAGAAGACCCAGTTTTTCCTGGATTGTATTATATTTGTGGGAATAAGGCTTATTACAGGCTGCCTGACCACTGATATGGCACATGTTATGTAGGCCTGGTCTTTCCAAAAATCTTTCACATGGATAAAGTAGAAAATAGTGGACCAAATAACCTACTAATGCGTAGCAGAAGAGAAACCTGGTTAGAAATTGTAGGTGATATTTTTGGAGCCTTGATACCAGCAGTGGGAATATCTTTGAATGCAAATAATATTTGGAAGCTGTCCACCATAGTGGATCGTTTGTCAACAAGCACAGCTGGAGGATTTCTATTGGTAAACACTGAATTAGTTGCCATGCGTGCTATGATTATGCAGAATCGACTTGCCCTTGAGATTTTATTGGCAAAAGAGGGTGGAGTCTGTGGAATGCTGAAGGTTCAACATTGTTGCAGTTACATTCCTGACGAAAGCAGAGATCTAAACGTTTATATCAAAAATATTACAGAATTGCATGACGAAATAAAACCACTGGAGGTTGAAAGTATCTGGACTAGAATTAGTAATAAGATGGCTGCTATAAAGGCTTTCTTAGGAAAATTAGGTAGTACTATAATAGGGAAAATATTATTTCCATTAACCTGTGTGATTTTCGTATTATTACTACTTAGATTAGGATGTATGTGTTGTAGATATAGAAGAAATAAAAAGAAGGTTAAAAGAGAAATTTACAAAAAGAGAGAAAAGAAACCAGAAAAAGATCTCAATGAAATAGAAATGGAAGAATGGAAGGAGAGTATGTATGATAGAACCCAGAGAGAAGATGAAAGGGAAACAGAATTTTAATTAAGCAAAAAGAGATTTCAAATTTCTGCAAAAGGGGAAACCAATTTGAAATTTGTGGGTTGGTCTGGTGGTGATAAAATCACCAAAGGGGGGATTGCTGAAGCGGGTAAAATTAAAATATTTTGGTATACCCAATCCATTTATATAAGTTTATTAAACTGACTAAGGAACTAATTCTAATGAATAACAATGTGTGGTAATTGAATTAATCAACCTTATTAACCAAGAGACTACACGTGGGAATGCATTTGCATGGCTAAAATAATAAAGGGAACTAAGTTTGTACGCATATTAAATTTATATGTTTAGTTTAAGCAATGTTAATGTGTTTTGCGCTTAGATAAACCAGCATTAACGGCTTTAAATGTCGCATATGGCTAGATAAATGCATACACATAAGGGTATTAGCAAGGGAATAACATTGTTTTATTCATTTCCATGTATTAATTACGTTTTGTGTTTCTTTACCTTAAGTTGACTATTTCGGCCTGCTAAAAGATGGCCCCCTACTGAATCCACACTAAAGTACATGACTTCATGCAATTGACAGCAGAGGAAGGCATCTGCACTGACTACGTAGCAACCTCTCCTTGAACCCCTGAACCAGGTCCATGAAGACTACTCTGGGCGAGATGCCAATGTCCCTGAACACGGAAGAAAATGTTGCGAACTAGGAACCAAAAGCCACCTTTTAACAATAGACTGATACTTTCCTGACCTGGGAACGATTTTCCCATACGCCTAGTTTAATACATCATCCGTATGAGAACTTTTAAATTGTTGCTTAAAATCTTGGGACGGGGCTGAATTCAGCCAATGAAAAGCCTAGAAAATTATTATATGTATCTGTTATATGTAAATTTCAGTATAAATATTAGTAGTCCAGAGAGGGAAAATTAGGTTACCACCCAACGAGCTTGAGACGCACCCTGATCGATGCTATTCACTACGCTGACAGCAGAGGACGGGACGCTAGACTCTTTGATGAATTTCTGAGGACCCGATTCTGACTTAGAGAACGACAATTAGCCAGAATAGGTAATTATGACACAAGATACTATTGCATTTGTTAGGATTTTAACCTGCAATTTAATTCGATAAAGGAAATTTATTGTTTGAAGAACTGTGTCGGGTGGTTATTTCTTGAAATGTTTATTTTATTAGTATAAGAATTGAAGTGTTTGTCATCAAATCTCTAGTTCAACTAAATGATCTGATCGTCCTCCGGATGGAGGAATTTTTAGGGTTAAATTAAATAGATGTGGTTTCCTCCATCCAAAGAAAATAGAACTGTAGTTCGGAAGATAAATTGAAGATCTCTCCTCTGTAGGCACGGATAGATTTATGAGAATGAATGTTGGTGTTATGGGCCCCACCAGCGTGTAATGTGTGTGTGTGTGTGTGTGACTGTGGAATCATTCCGTCCGTGGAAGCAGGAGGAGATTTGTGTTCTGAACTGCACCACCTGCACCTGCAAAATATGTTCCTATAATCATCAAAAGAGTGTGGCAACTATAATGTAACTAAGTGTAATACACATCACAGATATACATCAACAACAGACATTCTCACATAAATAGGAAAATGAAATTTGGAAGAGGTGGGCAAATAAAATTCAGTAACGGAAACAAATGAAAAACGTATTGTCTGGGGAAAAGTCTATATGCAACGTCCCATGTGAAGCACAAAAGTCTAGATTCTGTCATCCAAAACAAAAATACAGCTAAAGTTCAAATGTCCCAAACTGCAGCCTAATCAGCAACACCCACCTAAAAAGTTGATCCACCAGCCCAGACATGGTCACTTTCTCACTTTTCTGGGCACATGCTTGTAACCATCTTCCAAGTCTGTGTTCACGGCGGCGATGCCCATCTCCTCTAGCCCCGGCATTCAGGACAGCAGGGCTAGAGTAGACACCTAAGTGAGATGACACACATGATGAGATCCACAGACAGTAGTAGTAAACGAAGAGCAATTGACAATGAGAGCGGGTACGGAGGAAAGGGATGGACAGTTGGGTAGGACATTGTGACCGTCTCGGAAGGCAACCAGCAGGTCAGCTCCCGGTGGTGGGCAGCATGGGTATCATGTATCTTCTTGAGTGCCCTTGTGACCTTTTTAAATCCCCTCTCAAGAACCTAAATGTTTGCCTGCTGCCCAGCCTTCACTTACAAATATTTGGCAGGTCTCTTCTTTAGATATCACAGGTTCTTCCAGGCTAGAATAGCACCATCATCTGGCAGTGTGTTGTCAAGTTTGACCACCCCCTCCAAAGCTGCATACTCCACCTGGAGTAATTTTGTGTGAGACTATATCTCTCTCTTGGTTGGTATACTTTTCCTGTTGCTGTTGGAATCATACTCCTCCCCCTCTGTGGCAGACAATTCCAGTACATGACATGGAGTTGAGATCCTGCATCTCCCTTATCCTGGGTCCTGATGATTTCCATCTGCTTCCTGTTTGCCTGCTACAAAGAAATAGTGTGAGATTGAAGAAGTTTTATGAGTGCATTTGGTCACTAAATGTGCCTCAAACGTCACATTGTCAATGGTATATTGCTTTTATAAGGCAGACCTCTGTAGACACCTTCCACACTGACCTGTCCAATGCAAAAGTGGATTGTCCACATGCAACATTGCCCGGTAGGTGACAAGGGTCACCAAAGAGCAGCTGAAGCTTATTTTAGAACCACCATACCATATTCCAATTTTCAAGATGTCACCCTTTTTACAACAAATACTCACATGTAAAATGGCTCCACTTACTCAAGCCATGTCCTACTGGCATACCCTCATAATAGCATACAGTATTGTTTAACAAATTCTAAGGCCTTCGTGATAGATGTCACAACCCAGCAAAGAGTAGAACCCAATCAGACAGTCTCATGAGTTACTAAAGCCTAAGATTCTGTGCACTTATCTACAGACCAAGCACCCCGAATCATGGGATAAGGAGGTAAAGAAACACTGGAACCCTTGCTTACACAGACCCATCCCACCACCTGTAACCATAATGCATTACACAACGTTTTAGTAGAGCATGCTTATAGATGTTAGTGAATGCTAATATTTATAAGAGTCATACAGTTCAAGCAGTAACAATCAACACCAATAAGCTACAGGACAGCATTGCCCTCTGAGTGAATCCAAGGATTCCAGGAACTTGGACCTATGTGGAGAACAGAATAGGTAAAAGCAACAGCAATAACTTAAAATCTGAATGTAGCTAATAACCCTCATGAAAAACAAGAACACAAATAAGGTCCCAGTGGAAGGAAGGCCGGGAAGGAGCTGGAACATAAGTGAGGAAGCCTGCAAACACTTGCAGTTGCCAGTCAATGCTTTCCAGAATGAAGATGCCTACTGTACTCTCTAGGATATAATGACCTGGTAGGAGAGCCTGATCGCCATTTTGGTGTGTCCTCCATCAGCAGACGTCTTCCTGCAGCCTTCATTGATTGGATAAGAGGCTGATCCTGACCAACTATATCCCTAGCCTCCATCTCCCCGGCAGTCAGAGATGCGATGATACCTTCACTATCCATCATGGACCTCGAATCTCCTTGGTAGGTGATCATCCGCACCACCCTGTTCACGTACTACACTGGAACTTTCTGTATAAGTCATGAAGCATATTTTGGATCATTGAGACCATCTACTGGATGAGGCTTGACAGTAAAACACATGCGTCTGGTATCCCTTATTCTTTGCATGACATATAGCTGTTGACAACTGGAAGAGGGAGCTTAGTTTGCATAAGTGAATTGCATTACATGTGTGTCATTTCCAGGTAATGTCTGTGAATTATGTGCAAAATGTACATAAGTATTTTCATCCATGATTTATGGAAAAAAGAGCATATTTGCTAACATTTGGGACTGTTATAAGGACTGAAGTTCATGCTTTCATAGTTACACCATTCCTACAAGGCATTCTCTACCAAGATCAGTCTCCTGTGTACCAACATATACCGAGAAGTATGTGACACAGTGTAAAGACACATTTTATATTAAGCACATGACCTCTGGTACCTATTTGCTTATTTTTACACTTCATACATTACATCCTGATATAATGACAACATGCATGTACCAGGCATACATTTAAAACACACAACAGAACAATGATTGACATTTATGGGAATAGAAGTTCAAGAAGTTGAACAGTACTTTTTACCATGCAGTTGATTGGAATCCAGTGACACTAGAGCCAAGTCTTTCCCAGGATTCTCCTCTGCAGTGGGTTGAGCCAGTGGTTCTTGTGTAGGGTTGTGGGGAGCTCCTTAGAGTGTCTTCAGTCTTAGTCTGGGTGCAGCACTGGAGGTTCTTTGAGTGCTTTTGACATGTTTGGGCTTTGCAGGTGATAACACCCACTGCAGTGCACCTCTTGAAAATGCTTCTCCATATCGCTCCAAAAGCATTCTTCGCCGGCATATTACTGAGGATAATGTTAGAAAACCCTCTCTAGGATGATAACCACTTCTTCGCCTATGAAGATTGAGGCCCTCTATCCTCCGTCATTTTGGGAGCTTGAATGCGGATTTCAGCAGGAGTATAGAGGTGGAATCTCCTCTCCTGGAAGGATGGCTCAGGAATTGCTGTTTTTGCACTTCCACTACTAATTTTCACTGCTTCTGGTTAGTGGAGAGGTCTGCCATGTAGCTGGACATGGCGTAGGCTTTACAAAAACATGGTCAGGCTGGAAGGGGATCTAGGACAACAGGCCTGTAATGATGAGTGATAGCTCAGTGGTGCCACACATCGCTTATATTCCAAAGGAGATACTGTAAAGCAGCTTTTGTAAGAATTGTAATTCTGTTGCATGAAGGTTTGTCTACTCGTGTTGAAGTTAATTTCCCCAAACACAATTAATATGTGTTTTTAGGGGGTTTCAATGTGTGGGAATGTTTTATTATGTGTCAGGGGCATATGTTGCTTTCTAATTCCTCATGTGTTTTTGAACCGTGTGTCAATGAGTGTGTGTGTGTTTTGGACATGTCATGCTCTTCTTCGTTTGCTATGACTGATATTGTATGAGACATTTGTCCACTAATATTCTTTTTAAATAAAAATGGATTAAATGCTGAATCCTCTGCAGACGTGGCGGAGAACTCCGTACATATGAGGAGGGACAGGCATAGAGCTCTCTGTAGATACCTTTGTGCATTACATTTATGAGTACATTAAGAAGCGCTAAATAAACAATAACTCTCTTTCTCATAAATATCTTTGTGAATCAACCTTTTAGGATCATAAAATTCATGTTAGTAGTGGTTTAACAGAAACCATGAACATGAAGAAAGAAAAGATTCTCTTTGCCAAGAGTTGTCCCATGTAGCAGCTTGACAGGTATTAACCATATAAAAGGACACTAAATATTTTGCTAAGCGTGAACACATTTATTTTCCACTATGAGATGGATAAAGAATAAGGAACACCTGGCTACTGATATCCATCAAACATTTTGGTGCTAGTAACATAAACCTAAATTGTCCCAGTCTGTGCTTATTCCGCAGATCATTCTGGGTAAATTGCTAAGTATTTGGACACAGATCTAGGGGAATGGTAAAGAGACATAACATAATGGAGGCCCTATTTAGTGTGTTTGTTTCCAATGTTGATAGCCAACAAAACTTGACCTCTACATTAAGACACCTACGTGGTTACTAGAAGTAGAATCTCATAATGTTTACTTTCTGGTGCACACATTTAATGCAAAATTCTTTCGGGATCTTCTTCGTGTTTATGACAGGAATAGCTAAATACAAATTTACCAATTACAAGGTTTAACAATATTAAACAATGAATTATAACAAAATATTTAAGAGTAGAGACAAGGAATAAATCCAGTTCATGTCTCTTAATAAGAATAAGTACTTGTGTTTTCGTATATCTTGTATCAAGCGGCTTAAAGCTTTCTTTTTGCCATGTACGCCTTAACCTTTAGTGTTAATGTTGCCATTTTTGGTGAGTTGTATTGCTCCAGCCCTCACAATAATTATCCCACCTAATCGGACTATATGTTGGGCACTATTCTCTTTAGGAGATATATCACTAGTTTAATTGCGAGAGTGGGAGCAATTCATTTGTGTTAAATAACCCTCACACACTCTAGTAGTGTCATGCTTCATCATCGGGTTCACCCTGACTCCTAATAGGTCAGGGTGGGCTCGACCATTTCTCAGGGAGTGCTTAGAAGAATAGGCCAGGGGGTTTTAAAGATTAAAAGTCCTCTGGAAGCGCCAGGTATCCCTTTAATAGCAGAGTTTCATGAGGATCTAATGGTTTTATGACCCTATAGTCACTGCCAAGAGATACCTGGAGCTTCCGGAGGATTTTTAATCTTTAAAACCCCCTGGCCTATTCTTCTAATACACTTCAGTGATTTTTTCACAGTAAATGCCGTGCACAGCATTACTATATTGGTGTTCTTTACGTTGTAGTAGTTCTTTCCCTTTGCCTCATTTGTAATATAAAGGCTTTGTTTCTTGATACTTTATATTACATCTGTCCGTAATCTGTGCTTTTTGAAAATATTACGTTTCCAGTTTATTTTAAAAGGAAGTAAATGACAAATATATAGGATGTAAGTATAGGCTAGAATTTTTTTTTGCCTGAGGCAAATACTTTTTTGCCGTGATATTTTTGGAGCCTCTTTGAATAATATTTTGTGCAGTGGTCTCTTGTAAAGAATATTTGCATAGTTTCGTCCTTCCTGTAGAAATCACAGATCTCTTCTGTACGAAAGAAAATGGTTGAATTTTTAATTGAATTAATTAAGTAACCAGATTCAGAATTAATCTTCGACAATGGGCGTGCAAAGTGAAACAGTGTTGATTTCTAAACAATGGAGAAAATGGCTTCAGAAATATCTGCCAAGGATTAAAGGGAGCCAGTTTCAGTAACTTATCAAATACGCAGAAATAGATTCTGGAAACTGTACCACATAGTGTCATAATAACATAAGTAATGTGACAGAATTGTATATGCAAATCGGAATGTCTTGCATCCCTGACTTTACAGCAATTAATTTATCCCTCAGGAGAAAATTAATAATATGCAGTTCTATGAATGCTGAGCTCTATGGCATGCTCGAGTTCATTCTTGATAGATAGGGTGTAGGGCTCTGAAAATACATGATAGTAATATATCATTAGTCTACACGGATATGTTTCCTTTATTCTGTTTCACAAATTATGCTGCAGCCTTTTTAGCACAGACCAGACCTTACCAGGCAATTCTTCTTCCCTGGCTGGAAACAGGGAGGACGGGTGACCTTGAGCAGATGTCCTGGGAAATTGGACATGAAAATCTGAAAAATTCATGTTTCTTTATGTAATAATGTAACTCGTTCACAACAGTTTTGTGTAATGTTACTCTTTTTAGGAATACACAAAAATGCAATTTAAGAGTAAGTTTAAGACTGCATAGACTCTAAAGTCCAGGCGGAGAACTTCACCACATAAAAATTTAGGGCAGTCCAGACCTATCTTTTTATGTGCGGAGGTCTCCACCACGTCGTAAACTTACCATTAAATTGCAGTTTTGTGACTTCTGAAAAAGAGTAACCTTACCCTAAACGTGTAAGCTTACGTTTGTGAATCAGGCGCTAAAAGTTTAAAGTTGTGCATTCAAATAACACGTAGATATATGATGCCACATACATACACTATTGAGATGGCATCTTGTAAATCAGAAATCATGAGTGAGAAAATCATTTGGGGGTGAACACCGGCCTGATTTTTTTCCAGAAGAACCCTACTCTGCCTATGGTTATGGCAAGAGAATTCCTTTAAGGTGATATGAGGCTAAAGGGGGCTTCCCACTTGTGGGAACTTATCAATCAATCAATCAATAACACCATTTGTAAAGCACACTACTTACCCGTGAGGGTCTCAAGGCGCTAAGGGGTGGGGAGTGCTGCTACTGTTTGAAAAGCCAGGTCTTGAGGAGTCTTCTGAAGGTCAGCAGGTCTTGGGTCTGCCGTTGGTGGATGGGGAGGGTGTTCCATGTCTTGGCGGCGAGGTGGGAGAATGATCTGCCACCGGCTGTCACTCTTCGGATGCGGTGGACAGTGGCGAGGGTGGTATCGGCGGAGCGGAGCTGGCGGGTAGGGGTGTAGAAGCTGAGTCGGCTGTTGAGGTACGCTGGTCCGGTGTTGTGGAGAGCCTTGTGTGCGTGGGTGAGGAGCTTGAAGGTTATCCTCTTGTTGATGGGGAGCCAGTGCATGTCTCTCAGGTGGGGTGTGATGTGGCTCTGGCGATGGATGTCGAGGATCAGGCTTGCGGAGTCAATCTGGATGCGTTGGAGCATTTTCAGGGATTTGGCCGAGTCTCCTGCGTAGAGGGTGTTTCCTTATCTGTCTTGAAGCTGCGAGTGGCATTCTTGTACTAAACTATGAGGCACTCAACTCCCCTGTTCATCCACCTATCCGGGATTTTCCCTTTCATTAGCAGTATGGTGTCCTGGTGTGCTGTATTCTTATGTATGACCATGTGCATGGGTTTATGATACTGCACATGGATGTCTGATTGTCTATATAGGCCTTGAACAGTGGGTGGAATCTGAAAAACAGGTCCTCTGCCTTGCACAATGGCAGGGGGAGAAACAGAATGCATTTAAACATCGATTCCTGCTTTGCTCAAGAGTGGAGGAGCCCAAGGGACGAGAGGTTGTTTTTATTCTTTACACACCAGCCTTGCCCAAGTGTCGAGGGCTTTTAGGACCCTTAGCTTCCATATCTTGATCAAGGGCAGGAGAGGGTTCAGGTGGAGGGGGTTAGTGAAGCCAAAGACCTCCCTGCCTTGCAAAAGACCAGGGGTTTAATTTTCTAGGTCCCTCAGCCTTTATCAGTGGCAGGTAGGGGAGTCGATAGAGGAAGTCTATTGCTTCCTACAGATGTGCCAGTGTTCTCATATGTTGCCAAACATATTTTACAAATTGCTCCACCGCAGAGGCAATCCAACCCCTCTCCTTGCTTGTGGGTGGGAGATGTACCACTCTGTGCATTCTTTGATTCTATGGGTTCCTTTTTACATCAGAAAATAGATAACCTGAGATGATGAATTGAGCGCCAGGCCCTGTATTTAGCACACCTAAAGAGGTTGATTTTATTTCGATGTCCTGCATGATTAACTCTGAACTTAACTGCTTTAGTCTGATAGCGCCTGGTGGTATTGTAAAAGTGGTAGCAAAATTGAGGCGTTCCAGTAGTAAAGAAGACATCCTTCTAGGAGCGTTTATCAAGATAAATATTACATTGCTATCCTTGGCCATTTCATAATTAGTAAATTCCTTTTTGCAGCGTGATCTTAATGTTGCTAAAATGAAAACACCCATTGTATTTCCTCTCTTGAAAAAGGCGGGCTTAGATACCCCTTACCTGCAAGTTATATACCGATTTCAACATTTATATTATTGAAATAAAATGACTAAACGAAGGCCATGAATCAACTGCAAAGATATTTAGAGGTTAACTCCATACTTGCAGATTTTCAATCAGGTTCTTGCACAGGCATGGGTAATGAAACCGCAGTTCCGGATCTTTGGGAACAACTTCTCCCTCACCAGGATCAGGGGTGTCCTGCTGCATTGATTTAATTAGATCTATCTGTGGGTACGGTGTGCCATGGGTTGTTGTGCAGGCACCTAGGCCAGCAATTGGGAATCTGGGGAAAAGGACTGGATTGGATTTCCTCATTTTTTGAAGGGCACACCCAGCTGGTCCATTTATCTCCTCCTCCTCCTGGATTGGTATGTGGCGTCTCTCAGGGATTTGTATTTCCCCCATGTTATTCTGTGCTTACATTGTCCCTGATGCTCGATTAATTTTAATGTATGCCAGTGACACCCAGATTGTGGTGGATCTACCCTGGATCGCCATTCCATCACAATCTGCCTGTCTGAAATATGTAAAATCATGTGGATGACTTTTGACTACCTATAGTTAAATGAAAGCAATCTTACATTTTGTCGATAATCCGCCATCCAGCTTCCTTGGGCTTTCCTGCCTTCTGATTAGGTACTCCCCCTTTAGCAATGCAGTTTGTTATTAATTTGAGTATTGTTTTGGACTCCATTCTTTGCTTTGATCTCCAAGTTCTCTCTGTAGCTAAATCAACCCATTTTCACCTTTACAATGTTTCTAAGACTGATCCTTTTATGACCTCTGCAAGACTTCAGAATTGGCTCAAGCAAAAGTGTTCACTGACTTGTTTTACTGCTAAGAGATATACATGAATTTCACCCAGAAATACATTGATATTTTGCAAGCAGTACACAATTAAGCTTTAATATCATAAAATATCATCTCAATGAGCTAAGATAATTTGATTATAGTTTGATTACAGTTCGAGCTACCTGTCTCAGCATGGGCTGATTGAAAGTTGAGGAACACATCAAATTCAGACTTCTAAGTGCAGTGTAGAATGTCATTCATGGTGTTTCTCAATTTTCATTCTTCAATGGATTTCCACCAGCACCCAAGGTTTTATGTTCCTCTTGTAACACTAAGTTAATGCTGCAAAAAATGGCATCATGAGAAATCAGGAGGTCAGCTTTTGAGTGTAGATGGGGTGAAACTTCGGAGAAAGCTTTGTTTGGACTTGAAAGCTCCATGCACAGAAAACAGGCAACATGGGCTGGAACACTCAGGTAGATCTCCTGGACCCTATGAGAAATAATAGGTAGAGGACTCTAGTTTGAGAAAAGGATAACAGGCAGGTTTCTCTCACTCCTCAGCACAACAAGAGATGGTCATAAAGAGAAGGAGTGTTCGGAACCTGATAAGCTTGTCAGAGTAACTCTTATCTTCAGGGCGAGTATTGTAGATAGAAACAGATCCTTACCCTGTCCTCTTAAAACAGTTGTTGGTATTTTACAATTGATGATTACTTATTAGGCACTATTTGTACATAGATCTTAAGTATCAGAATGATGGTACTTATCATGGTAATCTCAGCAGACACAATACAACAGAAGGTGAATATCAGAAATATCTCAAACACGTTGCTTTTCTTTTTATTAAATTATCCTAGTCCCTACATAATATCTACATATATATTATCAGCCTCAAGGTTATTGTATTGACTGAATGGTTATCAGAATTCCCTAAATATGTATATGCCAAGCCATGTAAGTATCTCCACATATTCTAGAAAGCCATCAGGTCTTCAGGTCGATAGCGGTACCTCAGAATGCCCCTCTGACAACCAGTTCTTGTGTCTGCCCCACCCAGATCTCCAGTACTCTCTATACCTTCTCCGCCAATTATTTATTATGGAGAGGGCAGATGGAACTTCTCATATCATTGCTCTTGAACGCTAGCAGAGTTCCTGTAACAAAAGTACATGGAAGGCAGGTAAACGCAACCATTATATTTTCTTCCAAGCCTGATTTGTATAGGCCAGATAGCAGCTTTTCACAGAACAAAAATGTCCAGTTCTCTATTTTTGTTAGCGCGACTAATGTCAACTTACAGCTCGGAAAATGATTTGGTCATCTCACACACACACACTTTTAACATTGCCATTCAAAACATTAGTTTTCTTTGCTCTAAGCCAGGCACACACACACACACACACACTCTAAAGAGTTAGTGCTGTTGTGACTGTATACAATAAGGCCTGGCTTGTATGTAACATGCATGTATTACCGAGACAGCCCTGCACACACAACAGCATCACACTAATCTAGTGTGTCTGTATTGCATTGTATTGTATTGTAATTGCATTTATATAGTGCTTACTACCCCTTATGAGGCGCCGAAGCGTTTTTTCGGCGCGTAGCACGCAACTCCGGGACCCATAGAGGATTAGTGTTGAATTAGTATAGTGAAATATGAAAGTAATTTTAAGTGGTGGAGAGGTTAGTCAGTTATTTGGATTCGGAAGGATAGCAGAAGGATAGAAGAGGGAAAAAGGTTTGTATTTATACGGTGCTTGTTACCCCTGATGGGGTGTTGAAGCGCTTTTTTTTGGCGAGTAGCACGCTACTCCGGAAACCCATAAAGAATTAGTGGTGAATTAGTATGGTGAAATATGAAAGTAGTTTGAGTGGTGGATATTAGTCAGTTATTTGGAGTGAGAAGGATAGCGGAGGGATAGAAGGGGAAGAAAGGTTTGCATTCATATAGCACCTGTTACCCCTAATGGGTGTTGAAGCGCTTTTCTGGTGAGTAGCACCAGAACCCATAAAGGATTAGTGTTGAAAATTAGTATATTGAAATATGAAGTAATTTGAGTGGTGGATATATTATTCAGTTATTTGGATAGAGAAGGGTAGGCGGCGGGAAAGAAGAGGGAAAGAGGTTTGTATTTATATAGCTCTTGCTACCCCTGATGGGGTTTTGAAGCTTTTTCTTGGCGAGTAGCACGCTACTCTGGAAACTATAAGGATTAGTGTTGAATTAGTATGGTGAAACATGAAAGTAATTTGAGTGGTGGATATGTTAGTCAGTTATTTGGATTGAGAAGGGTTCGGGAGGGGTAGAAAAGGGAAAAAGGTTTGCATTTATATAGCGCTTGTAACCCTGATAGGGTGTTGAAACGCTTTATTCGCGAGTAGCATGCTACTCTGGAACCCATAAAGGATTAGTGGTGAATTAGTATAGTGTATAATGTAATTTGAGAAGTGAACATGTTAGTCTGTTATTTTGATTGAAAAGGATAGTGGAGGGATAGAAGAGTGAAGGATTTGGATATATATATATATATATTTTTGGGGGGAGGTCATAGCAGTAGGAGGAGGCTTTTGGATGAGTAAATATGGGTTTTGGAGGGGACGAGTCAGAGAGAAGAGTTTAGAAAGGTTTGTTTTGGGGGATCGGTAGTATAGTAAAAAGAGGTGTCTGATGATGCGAAGTTATGAGGTGTGGCACTTTGCTTATATTGTTTGCGTGTGTTTAGGGCGAAAGGTGTATGAGTCAGGGGTGGTGGTGCATCATGTGGGTCATGTAGTAAGGTTCTAAATTGTCCAATGGATGGGAGGCATTTGGAAGAGAGTTGCTGTGTTGCTGTATCTGTGTTAGGTGTGGTGGAAGAGAGAAAGCTTGGCATTGGAGTTTGTTTCTTCGTGTGGTTTGAAAGGTGGTTTGTATTTGGTGATGGTAAATATGAGGTGTTGCTCTTTGAAGATTTTGTTGTGCTGGTGTGTGATATGTTTTGTTTTTCAGGAGTAGTGAAAAGGAGCAATGGATTTGTTTGTATAGTATTTTTTGTGAGAGGAGATTGTAAGGTAGAGGGGTGGTGATGTGTTTATGAGTAGAGTGTATGTTGTGTGTAGGAGAGAATGAAGTAGAGGTAAGAGTGTTTGTCTTGGACTGGTTTGTTGCAAGAGTTAAAATGTGTGGTGCGGTGCAGTGTATGTGTTGTGCATTTGTGTTATTATGGTAGAAGGAAGAGGAGGGTGTTGGTTGGACAAATGATAGAAGGCTGATTATATGTTTGTTAGTGATAAAAAGTGGTCTGTTAGGAGTAATTAGAGCAGGGAGAGTGTGTCTGGATGGGATGTAGTTATGTATGGTGTTGAATGGTGTTATCTTAGTGATGAGTAGATTGGTTAGTAGTATAGGATATAGTTGTGTACTGTTTGTAGGTGATGGTGTAAATGTGTGGTAGTTGGGATAAAAGGGTGTATAGATGTGGTTTGGTTGGTTTTGTAGTGTATGCTGTAGTGGCTTAGGCATGTCTATGGAACTGAAGACTGTTCTGTGCCCTGATAGGATGCTCCAAAAATTTCCTCATAATGGGCGTAGTACTATGGTCCTTGCCATAGGTGAATCACATGAAGATGCAGTGGTAGTGTGACACATTTTATGAATCTGTAGTTGTTGCAAAGTCATCCTGTTCCCTGGGCACCCCCATTTTTTACTGACTGATACTGGTAATAACTGATTCTGACTATCCCTGGGCTCTGCCTAACCAGGTTCAGTGCCAGTGCTATGCTGAAACACATTTAGTATACAGTGAAAATAACTACATAAACTAGGGTACACTATGGGTTGGCATGACCTCCCCTATAAGGCCTTATTGCATAATAGGGCAGGGGGATTAAAACTGCCTTAAGTCCCTAGTATATCATAGGGCATGGCAGTTTAGATACCAGCATCCCTTTCTACGCTTGCATGTGTGCACTGTTGAGATCCTGAGGTAATTTTAAAAGCAGCACTGTGTTGCAGAACTGCTGTTAAATGCAGATTGTTCCGAAACTCGACTTTTGTATTAGGGGCACTTACAAATTGATACATTTCAATATTTTACCATATTAGGTACCCCCAGCGTCTCCCAGGGGGTGGGGGGTAAGGTACTTATAAGGAGGACCCTTGTGAAAGAGGTTTTATATGCCTTGGGGATAGATACAATTGCACATTTCACGTCCCTCATTGTAGTAAAGTGCTTCCCAAAATCGACTTTTGTGCTAGGGGCTCTGTGGAGTGAGGAACTACATACTGTTTTGCATATACAGGACCCCTAGAGCCTCCCCTAGGTGTCCTAGGGGTGGGGGTCATGTAGTTATAAGCAGGGTCCTTATAGAGCAGTGTTATAGTCCCTGTTGTTGGAAACATTGGAAATTTCAGTTTCCACATTGTAGATCCCCAGCCACATAGGTTAACATTGCAATAGATTATGAATTCATAACTACCGCAAGGGACACACTAAAAATATCTTTCAAGGACTTAGGAGAATGGTATTGATAAATCCAACAATATGCTGTTGTTGCATTTATCCTAAAATATACAGAAAAGAAGTCATAAAACATTCTTGTCTGTAGGCCAAAATTCAGCCATCCTGGGGTCTCCCCTGATTGGTTGGAGTTAAGAAGATTAGCCAGGCTGCTTTCATGAAGTGATAAGTGGCACCCGGAGTGAGGAGCCATCTGGGAGGACAGGGTTCTGCTACACAGAGCAAGGGGGAGGGGTAGTAAACCAGGAGCTTCAAAGGAAGAAGGGGACAGGCAGAAGAAGCCTGGTGGACTACACCCATCCTCTTTGAACCCAGCCAGATGGCAGGCTTAAGCAAGGAATGTGCAGATGCCAGGGAGACTATGGAGATGAGCCATTCCAGAGGTTGGTTTAGCTAGCTCTTGCATCTCTGCTGAGACTTCAGACATATTGCATTTGGGAAGAATAGTGCTTTCTGGAAGACCATTGTGCCACACTTTGGTGGAAATGGTCATGCTCTGGGGTCATTGGACACTCATGTCATTGGACATGAGTGTCCTCCTGCTTTACCCCAGAGAACACTGAATAAGTATCTGAGAGAGGCTCTTTCAGCTATGCTGCTTGAAACAAGGGAAGAAGAAGTGTCCATGCTGGAAGTTTGATTTGCACCAACCAGGCCGTGCACTCTGACGGACTGAGCCTGCTGCAAAATCTGAAACTACAGCCCTGTGAACCTATCTGGGTTTAAGAGGAATAAAGAGTGGACTCCCTGCAAGCTACTGGTTAAGAGAGCTCACGTGGACAATCACCACCAAGAATCCCCAGCCTGGAGTGAGTCCAGTGGATTTGTAAGGGGATTGTATGAACTGAAGTCCCAAACTTTCAAGGACTAGCTTGGAGCTTTCAGACCCTTATTGTAAGTTTTGGACACTTTGGGCCCTCAGAGGAACTTCAGAAAGAAGTTCCAGAAGTTTGGAGAAGTTTGGAGCTTCTTTGGAAAAAAGCTCCATAGGTGGAGCGACTTGACTTGCCCACCAGGTTCGTACCGCTGAAAAAAAAGCTCCGGAAGTCCGATTTCCGGAGTTTGACCAGGAACTGGTTGATAGCCAAGCTGGCGAACCCTCACCGAACCAAGCATGATGAAGAGCATCGAGAGACCCCGGGAGAAAAGGCTCAGTAAAAGTTTCTAAATCCGAAAGCAAAAGACTTGACCGGCTCCAACCGTGAGAGTCAAGCAGCCCGCCTTCACCTGCAAGCCGGCCTGGATCACTGGTTCATCCAGCTAGAAAGCTCCTGAGGTCTGACTGCCATAGTTTGACTGGGGGCTTGTCAAAAGGCAAGCTGGCCAACCCTCACCGAATCCGGACTGGTTTAGAGCATCAAGGGACCCCATAAGAAAAATCTCCAGGTAAGTTTCTAAGTCAAAAGGTAAAATATTTTGTTCATTTGGGTGTTATTTTAAAAATAAAAATATTTCCTATTTTCCTAAATTGGTGTCGGATTTTTATTTTGTGTTGTGTCTTAATTATTTACTGAATTGGTGTTTTTAAATGCTTTGCATACCTGTCTCTGAAGTTAAGCTTGCCTGCTCGCAGCCAAGCTACCAAGGGTTAAGCATGGGAACAATTTTCTGAGACCTATTCTGAGCTGTAGACTGTGTTAGTGGCTTTATTTCCAGTGGTAGATGCATATTTACCACTACTAATAATCCACATTCCATCTGTAGTGTAACAAGACCTTTTTCTCTGTGTCAGCGAAAGTGCATTCTACTGGCCCCACCCATGTAAGGTTCAGCTGCTAAGTGAAACCCCAGAATCCTGCACTGATATTCCATGTGCAATTCTAGTTCATGTATATGCAATAGTGATTAGCACAGGACTCTGTGTGTGGTATGAGTCTGAGTACTGTGTCCAGTCAAATCCATTTGAGATTCCCCTGGTTTAGCATAGCAAGATTCCCCCAGACAGTGTACCTGCATTCATGTGGCTGTAGGGTAAAGGCCCAGACACTGAAGTGATAGTGGCAGGGCTACCATTATAAATTCAATGAGTGCCTGTTAGCAAATGGCTTCTGATTAGTTCTGAAGACTGCCAATTGGCACTTGGTAAGGGTGAGGTGTAGGATGGCAGTTTCTGTTGTTCAAGGTGAGGACATTTCGAAGCACGTCTTGCCCTTTTATCTGTTCTCGATTGTTGATTCAGCAATGCTGATGACAGACAGCTTCAGAAATACTTGCATTTCATTGTGCCCTTTTTCCAGGCACTTCTGCTAGGAGTCAGCCCCATTGGGAAGACCATCACTTTTCACAATGCTATGTCTGAGGAAGAGCGAAAAAATTGATATTTGAAACAGAAACATCCTAGGCCAGTACTGAATCCTCAGACAGTGGATCGACATCCCCTGCCTGGAAAATGTGTATACAATTGGATCCAACCTATCTAACTTTGTTCCAGCTCCAGGTTCTTTTTGAACAATCAGGGGGATGCTCCACAGAGTACTCAAAGAGCTATTGAGTAACTAGGGTTGGTGTCTGCCTGCTAGTTTCCCAGTGGTGAGGGAAAACTACCTGAAGTCTTAAGTTTCTTCTGGGGAAGCCGAGGGTCTGCCTAGTGCCTAGAGGGATGCTTCCATGCTGAGAGATGGAAGGAGAGTTCTTGGTCCAGCAGGAGGAAAGACTGTCCAGAAATAGAAGCTCAGAAGGTTCCTGGAGTGAGCAGCACCAAGAGAAAACTAAATACAACAGAGGGTGAAGCCAGGAGCAACCCATGATGTGAGTGGGTCACCAGGTCTTGTGTCAAAACACTGCAAGAACAAGCGTCACTGTATCAGTGAACAATCTGGCATGAGCCTGAGAGATTGGTACTCCTGATACCAACATCGGGAAGAGTGTCACTAACGAACCAAACACCTTGATTGGTCTGGAGTCTGCAATTGCTAAGACACCTTATCACAGGAGACTCATCCCAGAGGCCGCAACTGCCGTACCTGAGCACCTGTTTGCACCCAGCTAGGGAAGCTGCAACAGCAGCCCATGAGAAATGCTGCCTCACACGCCTTCTATGCTGGCACCATTCATGAGTTCCTATTCCAACACAAGGCCACTGTTGTGGCTCTATCTACGAGAGCAGATATGTGAACCACGCAACCACATTACTATTACTGCAACTCCATCCAGCATGTTCCCTGTACGTACGGCTATCCCCCCTAGATGGGGATAGCCGCAAAATAAAACCAGCAGACACAACTGTACAAGGATGGAAGCTACTCCGGCACAAGCACACCAGCTACACGCTTTTTTATTCCTCAAGTGTCCCTTCTGAAACGCGCCTGACTTCAAAATGGCTCCTCCCGCCGATCGTCACTGGGGGTCTAAGTTACACCCCAAGGGTTGCCCGTCATCTGCGTCCTCAGCTTAAAGGCCACAAAATAGATTGAAACAGCAATCATTGGTTTCAGACCTACATGGAAGGTCCTACATGGACCTACATGGCAAGGTCTGGTAATTCAACAGACCTTGAACTTAGCCCTCAATCGACCTGTATCCTGCACACCCTTTCAGGACATTTACCCTGTGAACTTTCCATCGACCGCTGAGACCTTGCTACCTGACCGATGCCCGGTGGAGCTACCCCGATAGCTATAGGGGAGATGGACTGTGGATTCCCTCCTCAGCCGTCACCTACCCAGCCGGACATTGGACAGACCTTCCTTCGTCTCTCCTGCCGTTATCTTCCCCCTACATCCTTCCCTCTTACCCCTATCCTACCTGGATCCTGCACATCCTTCAGGACATTTACCCTGTGAACTTTCCCTCAACTGCTGAGACCTTGCTGCCTGACCATTGCCCGGTGGAGCTACCCTGATAGCTATAGGGGAGATGGCCTGTGAATTCCCTCCTCGGCTGTCACCTACCCAGCCGGACATTGGGCAGACCTTCCTTCATCTCTCCTGCCGTTATCTCCCTCCTTCCACCTACACCCTTCCCCCTATCCGCCCTGTTTATCCTTCCTCCATACTATTTAAATGTGTTTCGTATAACCGATGTAACCTGTAACTGTTTTTAACTGTGTAATAATGTGATTCCTAATGTAAAGCGTTCTGATACCCACGGGTCTAGCCAGCGCTTCTAGTAACTTCTAGTAACTGATGTAACGTGTAACTGATGTAATTTTTTAATTTCTGTGGAACCTTATGTAAAGCGCTCTGATACCTCCGGGTCTAGCCAGCGCTATATAAAACTCTCAAAATAAAATAAAAATAAAATGTACAAATTGGGCTTAGCCTGAGAATGAAATGAGAACATTTGTCAGTCTCACCACTTGCTCCGGTGCCTGGTCCATTGGAACAGGACTCAGGTGCATGCACCAGTAAAATTAACTCATATCCAGTCTGTGTGTAGCAGAACTGGTGCATGGACCTAATTGTGGGAGCAGAATTGGTGAAACGTAATCGGGAACAGCGCATCTGTCAGATGCACTAACCTACGATATCCTGACCCAGCGGGAGCAATTTTTGTGCTTGCCCTAGGACACCCCTTGCGCTAAGTAGAACGCATTTCTGCTGCGCTGTGTCAAGATGAAGGGAATGGGGGAATGGGACAAAATAATAAAGAAACAATATCTGGTACATTGGCTTACTGAACACCCTCGTCTGTGGATGCCAGGTAGGCGACACCCTTGGCTTAATACCAGGTGTACATTGAGGATGTGGCGTACACTACAATATAACCATAATTAAAATTACTCAGAGCTTAGCACACCTAATGCTGGCACTCTCCTGCGTATACTACCACACTCACTCAGCATCACCATCAGCATTACCTTTCTACACCACCGAATCAGCAGGGAACCTAATGTTTTAGCTCTTGAGGGCAGCAGGCTGAGGCTGCCAGTTATGTCACTGAATAGTCACCTCAAGGAATGGAGCTTTTCTCTAATCTGAAACTGCTGCAAGGCATCTAACACACATGCCCCACAATCCCGAACTTGTCCAAACAGCACCAAGTAAATCTTTGGGTTACTTCACCCTGAAACTATCCCTGGAAGCTATCCCTAAAAGGTTTAGCAAGCAGAGCATGTAATACTGAGAACAATGCTTTCAATACTGAGGGCAATGTTATCAATAGCGTCACACAGTGCTAGCAGAAGCAGTCCTGAATGTAGCTGGCTTGTTTCACTTGCTATGAGCTGTGGCTGTGAGATTGTTTTCTAGAGGTGGTGTGCGCTTGCAAGACTCCTTTGACTACTCTCACTGCGTACCAAGTACCAAGTGCAATTAACAGTCGTGCCAGATGCAGGGCAGGCATGAATCCCCTAAGCAATTCAATGTCTAAGCACCAAGGCCCTTGTGACAGCTAATGGGGGAGCACCCTGCACAAGGCTGGAACGAGGGGCACACGGTCTACGCTGAGACCGGGCCCTCGTTACTGATGACCCCCTTTTGAGTTGCTCGTCTTGTGGGTGTGACTTACTGTACTGGACTGTTCTCAGCGTGCTGTCATTCGCTGCAGGCTCACGATGCAAGATCAGCTAGATGCCTAGTCTGGAAGTCCAAAGGCGAATGGAGCTCTCTGGAGGATGCAACCAAAGCTGCACATATTCCCAATTGCCTAGCAACCAGGTGCGGCCGTGGAGTGTCCTTTATAGTCCTGCCCCTGTCAAGATGGCTGCTGAAGGGTCATGATCTTGCGTGCATGTGCACTCTTTCCCAGCACAGAGGCATTATGTGTCCTGGGTGACTCATTTCCTGGTTTTGTAATCATCAGGGTAATATACATAAGCAATGGTGTAAACACTCAACTGACAATATGTCGGAAAGCTCCTAGAAATCACTGATGTCAACATACCAACTAACTATATGTGAAAGTGCACACAAACAGATGCATACGATATAAGCACACACACACGAATGTGGGTTTATGCATAGTGCATTCTGCAAGACCAGACAAATCTTGTCCAGGGATGCAGATCACGACAAGCATCGTATGTGGTGGAATATGTGCCCATGGCAGTCCCCCTCCTTAATGACCGCCATCTCGGCGGTTCCCTCACAATACCGGTTTTGTGGGGTGTGAATGGTGGAATTCTTACACTAATCGAGGTGCATGCAGGTTGTGGACATGTTCCCAAGAGCACTCTTCCAGCCCGAACCCCTTCCAATCCACCAAATAATATAGCCTTTGGTGGATCAGTTTGGAGTTAAGTTTTTCTCCACTTCATATTCTAGGTCCCTCTCCACGTCAATAGGTGCAGGGCCTGCCGTCTACGTCAGTCTGGATTGCAGGGTTTGGCAATTGAGACATGATGACTGGGTGGATTCATAAGGTCTTTGTTAAGTCTAAAGAGATTGCCACAGGGTTCAGGATTTTGCTAATGGAACAAGGTCCTATGAATTTTGGATTCATTTTTTGATGACCTCTTATGGGCAAAAGTTTTGTCGATAACCAGACACATCTTCGACAGCATACTCGGGGTTGGGATATTGCTTTATGCCCCCATGTAATTTGGCCTTACCCTTGGCTAGTTCAAGATGTATTCTGGCTTGGATGTTAATGGTTCTCAAGGTTTGGTGGTGTTCTAGTGCTGTGGGATCCATGGACTGGGCTGGCCATTCGACGGGCATAATATTTGGGTGGTAGCCAAAAGAGACAAAAAAGCAAGAAAACCCTAATGCTGAATGCTCAGCGTTATTGTATACAAACTCTGCCATCAACATATGTGCACTCCAGTCTTCCTTTTGTTGTACTGCCAAACAGCATAAGCACTGTTCCAATGTTTTATTCAGTCTCTCAGTGATGCCTTCCGTCTGGGGGTGGTAACTTGTGGACAGTCTGACATTGACTTTAAACAGTTTACAGAGTTGTTGCCAGAAATGTGCAGCGAACTGTGCTCCCCAATCATCAATTATCACTTTAGGTATACTATGTAGACATACAATATGTTATGTCTATGTTTTTTGTGTTCTAACTTGGCTTGGGCACATACCATACAAGGCATGATATACCTTTTGACGTCTTCTTTTAAGGTGGGTCACCAGAAATGTCTCTGAACTGCTGCAGTGGTTTTTCTGAATCCCCAGGTGTACTGCCATATATTAGTTGTGGAACCATGTAAAGACCTTTGTTGTAAGGCTTTAGTCGGTATATATAAAGCCTCCTGATGAAATAGCAGGCTGTGTTCCTTCTTCCCTTTGATTTCTGTGGAAATCCAGTCATGGATATTTATGTCTTGAGTGACCTCTTTTACAGCAAATTAGAATTCCTGATCTCTTATAGTAACATTTATGTTCAAGACGTATTCCTCCGCTGGATGGCCTTCATGTAAAATCAATGGTGGCTTTTGAGATATTTCCTCTCTGATGGTAGGTGATTGATCTTGCATCTGGGATGAGGCGTGTGCCTTGCTATTCTGTGCCCCATGGCGATAGTTGATTATATAATCTAAATCAGTGAAGAACAGTGACCACTGAAGTTGATGTGCTGTGAGAGCTCTAGCTGATTTCAAGAACTGTAAATTGCAATAGTCAGTATAGATCTTGACTGCATGGCGAGCCCCTATCACATAGTGCCTCCACTGTTCAAAGACTCTTTTGATAGCCAAGAGTTCCTTATCTGTAATGCTATAATTTAGTTTGCGTGGTTAACTTCCAGGAATAAAAGACCACAGCCGCATCTGGTCTGTGACTGCATGTCGGTGTGACAGGACTTCTCCTGTTGCGTGATAGGATCCACCAGTTTACAACTGGAAGGGCAAGGTAACATCCAGATGCCGTACTATTAGGGCTTGCGTAAAAAACAAAAATTCAGTTGACCAAAGACCAGCTCAGATTCTTCTGTCCACTTAAAGGCTACTCTCTTTCTCAGGAGTTGTCTCCAGGGTCATACAATGGTGGAGAAATGAGGAAGCTTTGCAAATACTTCCCAGTTTGTTGGAGTTTTCCATTGAGCAATGGTTGATACTTTGTTTTTGTCCCTCTTGATTCCTTTAGCATTAATAATGTAACCCAGGAACTCAATCTCTGATGCATGAAAATAACACTTCTTTTACTCTGCGAAGAGCTGATGCTCCCTAAGGCATGTAAGCACAGCCTTGACATGATTAATATGTGCTTGCATGGTGTTAGAACCGGCGGTCTCTAGTTGGCAGAGGTATACACTTCTGACAAATAGGGACCAACCAACTCTAGTCAGGGAAAGGAGATTACACACTCAGATAACCCCTGCTACCCCCTTGGTAGCTTTGCAGAGCAGACAGGCTTATCTCAGAGGCAGTGTGTTAAGCATTTATGACCACATACAGTAATAAAGTGAATACACTACAGATGGACACGACACAGAAGTTATTATAAAAATAGTATTTTTATATAAGGCTTAGCACAAGACCAAATAACGACAAAAATATACCACAGTCTTAATAAATACTCTTTGGAAGGAAAAATAATAGTTCAAGTAAGGTTTCTTCTTGGCAAATAGTCTTTTAGCAACAAAATTAAGTATTCTTCTGAACCACAGTTCTTTGGCAACAATGTGACCCCCACAGGAGTCACACGACGTCGAGTCTACAATATTCCCAGGGTTCGGCGTCGACCGCGAGGAGCGCTACGTCGAGCCTGGAGTTGCAACAGACCCCACAAGTACAGTACCTTGAGAAATGAAGAAAACGATGATCCACGGCGTCGAGATGTCGGCGTCGAGGTCGGCGTCGATCGTGCCTCGGATTCGGGTCGATCCGCAGCGGCGTCGAGGGATGTCGGGCCGGAGCAGCGCTCACGGCGTCGAGAAGGGCGTCGAGTCGATGCGATCAGCAGCGGCGTCGGGACGGGGTCGCTTGGAGGTGGAGCCGATACTCACTCCTCACTGGCGTCGATACCGGCGTCGAGACGGGGTCACTTGGAGCCGGGGCCGATACCCACTGCTCACTGGTGTTGCTGCTGGCGTCGATCGAGCCCGGCGGCCGGCGTCGAAGGCTCGGGACACTGGAGCCGTTACTCACGGTGTCGAGCTGGATTCGGCGGCGTCGGCGGCGTCGAGACTGCAGATTTTCCCTTGGGTACTGGAAACAACACTTTCCAGCAATTCAGCAATTCAGCAGATGGTGAAGTCCTTTGGCCCTGTGACTTCAACAGGAGACTGGCACTCTTCCAGCCCTTGGAGATTTCCTAGCAAGTGTTCAGAGAGTACACACCAAGTTCCTCTCTCCTTGTTCCTTGGCAAAAATAAAAAAGCAGCTTTCAGGTTCCTCCACAGCAAAACAGCACTCTGGCAGAAAGGGGAGGCAAGTCCTTAGATCAGCAGGCTTCTTGTCCTTGGTACAGGTTTCCTTGTCAGAAGTGATCTGAGTCTTTGGTTCAGGGGTCCTTCTCTTATACCCCTTTTCTCCTTTGTTCCCTGTGTCCAAGCAGGGAAATTCCCCCCATCTCAGGTTCGTTGTGGGTGTTGCCAGGCAGAGGCACCTGGCCTATTCACTGAGCAGGGCAGAGTCCTCAGCCGCCCAGCAGGAGGCGGAGCCAGTATTGTCACTGGCAGGAGCAGGGCTATCAGTCGCCCAGCAGGAGGTGGAGCCAGTATTGTGTCAGGCAGGGCAGGCTACTCTTCCCTCACTCTATGTGTAAATGCCTCATTCACCCCACACTGACTCATTCAGACCTCTGGAGCCACCCAGCCCCTGACACACACACCAAACCAGCAGAGACCGGTGGATAGTTGGACAAGAAAATAGCCACTTTCTAAAAGTGCTATTTTCAAACATAGAATTTAAAAACCAGCCATCCTAAAGGGTGTGTTATTAAATTCTGAGTTCAGGGATACTAAACTCGACCTGCTACCATGCTCCCTGAGTCAGATAGATTATAATGGAGTTAATAATCAGTCTGCCCAGTCTGGCCTATTGGAGGCAGGTAGCCCTTCAATAGTGAAAAACGAAAATGGCTGTAATTCACTATTAGGTCATGCCACACACATCAGGGCATGACCTACCTTTTACCAACAATGCACCCTGCCCTAGGGCCTACCATAGAGGTGTCTGAAATGTGGCAAAGTGAAGGTTTAGAGACTGGCAAGTAGGTTTCCTTGCCGAGTCGACATGGCAGTCAGGGACTGCATGCAGGCGCTGCGGTGGCAGGCCTGAGACACATTTTACGAGCTGCTTCTGTGGGTGGCACAACCAGTGCTGCAAGCCCACCAGCAGCAGTTAACTTACATGCCCTTGGCACACGCAGTGCACTAGACTAGGGTCTGAACAGTAAGTCAACCAAGCCAATCATGGTAACACCAATTAATGTAACAATTTAACATAGGGAGCACTTGCACTGTGGCACTGATCAGCAGTGGCACAGTGCCCAAAGCAATAAACCAGCAAAAACATCGTAAACAGAGGAGGCAAACAGAAAAAAATGGAGGAGAGACTCATGCCAATGATGCCAGGTCTAACACGTGTCCCCTCCAGCTGAAATGTGGGGAGAACTACCCTTCACCCAGGGAGTCCTCATCACTAAGGCGGAAAAATCTGGACAGACCATCAGCATTGGCGTGATCTGTACCAGGGCGGTGTTCCACCGTAAAGTCCATCCCCTGTAGGGAAATGGACCACCTCAACAGCTTTGGGTTCTCACCCCTCATCTGCATTAACCATCTGAGGGGCCTGTGGTCTGTCTGAACCCGGAAGTGAGTCCCAAACAGGTAGGGTCTTAGCTTCTTCAGCGCCCAGACCACAGCAAATGCCTCACGCTCTATCGCACTCCACCTTTGTTCCCTGGGAAGTAACCTCCGGCTGATGAAGGCTACAGGTAAGTCTCGGCCCTCCTCATTCATCTGTGATAGAACAGCCCCCACACCATGCTCTGAAGCGTCTGTCTGGACAATGAATTCTTTTGAAAAGTCGGGTCCCTGGAGGACCGGTGCTGTACACATTGCAGTTTTCAGGGTGTCAAAGGCGTTCTGACAGGCGTCAGTCCAGATCACAAGTCTCGGCTGCTTCCGGGAAGTCAGCGAGGTCAAGGGGTGCACAATGTTGCCATACCCCTTGACAAACCTCCTGTAGTAACCCGTGAGACCCAAGAAGGCTCTCACCTGAGTCTGGGTTTTGGGCGGTTCCCAAGCCAGGATGGTATCTATCTTGGGTTGCAGGGGGGCCACCTTGCCGCTCCCTACTTGGTGCCCCAAGTACACCACTGAACCCTGCCCAATCTGGCACTTACTAGCCTTGATTGTGAGGCCTGCTCTGCGCAGGGCCAACAACACTTCCTGGAGGTGGCGCAAGTGTTCCTCCCAGCTGGCGCTGAACACTTCTATATCGTCCAGGTAGGCGGCGCTGAAATCTTCCAGCCCGGCCAATACCTGGTTAACCAACCTCTGGAATGTGGCAGGGGCATTCTTCATCCCAAAGGGCATCACACGGAACTGGTAGTGCCCATCTGGTGTGGAGAATGCAGACCTCTCTTTTGCCCCATCAGTCAAGGCGATCTGCCAGTACCCAGACGTTAGATCAAACGTACTAAGGTACCGGGCAGCCCCCAACCGATCGATGAGCTCATCAGCTCTGGGGATGGGGTGCGCGTCAGTCTTGGTGACCGAATTGAGTCCTCGGTAATCCACACAGAACCGAAGTTCTGGTGAAGCACCAGGCGCTGCAGCCTTTGGGACCAAGACCACTGGGCTGGCCCAAGGACTGCTAGAGTACTCAACCACCCCTAAGGCAAACATCTTGGAGACGTCCTCCTTGATATATGCTCTGACCTTTTCAGTCACCCTGTAGGCCTTGTGCCTCACAGGAGTGCTGTTCCCAGTGTCCACATCATGGACACACCACTGAGTGACACCAGGGATTAAGGAGAACAGATCAGGGAATTGTACCAACAGATGGCGACAATCTTGCTGCTGCTCAGGGGTCAGTGTGTCAGAGAGGACAACACCATCCACTGACCCATCTTTTTCTTTTGCACACAGGAGGTCAGGAAGAGGCTCACTCTCCTCCTCCATCCCAGCATCTGTGGCAAGGAGCATGCCCACTTCGGACCTTTCTAAGTGGGGCTTTAACCGGTTGACATGCAGGACCCTTAAGGGGTTCCTGGGAGACTTCAAGTCCACCAAGTAGGTGACATCGCTCTTTTTCTCCACAACCTCAAATGGTCCAGTCCACCTGTCCTTGAGCGCACAAGGTTCCACAGGGGCCATGACCCAAACTTTCTGACCAGGTTGAAGCTCAACCAGAGTGGCATTCTGATCGTACCACCGCTTCATCTCTTCCTGGCTGGCCTCCAGATTTGCCTGAGCAAGATCTCTGAAGCGCCGAGTCTGGTTCCTAAAGGCCAGCATGTAGCTATATACATCCTGGGGAGGTTTCCTGGGAGATTGCTCCCAGCCTTCTTTAACCAGACTCAAAGGTCCTCTTACCGGGTGACCATACAAAAGCTCAAATTGGCTGAACCCTAGAGACTTCTGTGGCACCTCACGGTAAGCAAACAGTAGGCATGGCAAGAGGACGTCCCATTTACGCCTCATTGGTTCTTCAAGACCCATGATCATGCCTTTGAGGGTCCGGTTGAATCTCTCAACCAGCCCATTACCTTGAGGGTGGTAAGGAGTGGTAAACTTGTAGGTTACCCCACACTCCTTCCACAGAGACTTCATATAATTAGAAATGAAGTTGGTGCCCTGGTCTGACACCACCTCTCTGGGGAACCCCATGCGGGAGAAAACACCCATCAGTGCCCGTCCCACCACGGGGGCCGTCACTGTGCGGAGAGGGATGGCTTCCGGGTACCGGGTGGCATGGTCCACCAAGACCAGGATAAACCTGTTGCCCATGGCTGTCTTGGGGTCCAGTGGCCCCAAAATGTCAATCCCCACTCGCTCAAAGGGGGTACTGACGACGGGAAAAGGTTGGAGGGGAGCCTTCTGCTTCCGCCCACTTTTAACACTTGCCTGGCAAGTTTGACAGGTTCTACAATGGATATCTGAATCCCTTCTCATCTGGGGCCAATAAAAATGGGTGACAAGCCTGTCATAGGGCTTGTCCTGCCCCAGATGTCCAGCTAACGGAACGTCATGAGCCAACCCCAGTAGGAAGGCTCTGAAGCACTGGGGTACCACCAGCACACGGGCTGACCCAGGCTCAGCAGCCTTAGGCTCGCTATACAGGAGGTCGTTCTCCCAGTAGATCCAATGTGATCCTGACTGATCACCTGTCGTTTGGGCTGAGGCCTGCTGCCTCATACCCACAAGAGAAGGGCACACTTTCTGTTCAGCACAACATTCCTACCTGGAGGGACCACCATCCTGCTGCCAATGGGTCAGCTCGGGCAGGTCTCCCAGTTCGGCCACTTGTTCTCCTGTCGGATCCAGGGCATCCCCCTCAGGGTCTGCTCCCTCCTGGACCGCGGGAACGATGAGGGACGGTTTCCCGCGCCCCCTGCCTCTTCTCTTCATGGTTGGGACTTGGGCCATACTTTCAGGCTCCAGGGCCCCATCAACACCCTTACTGACTGACATGGACCGGGTGGTCGCACACACCCACTCAGGCAGACCCAACATTTCCAGATGCGATTTTCTCTCCACCTTAGCCCAAGGGGAGTCCTCCAAATCCTTGCCCAGGAGACAATCAACAGGCATGGCGGGCCTCACAGCAACCTGAAGAGTACCTGAGACCCTCCCCCACTCAAAAGGAACTTGAGCTACCTCACACTGACTCTGTGAGTTGTCAGCAGCTACAACGGGGTAGAATGCATGAGGGACCACCTGCTCTCTGGACACTAAGTGACACTTGACAGCTGTCACACTCGCTCCGGTGTCTCTGAGAGCTTCCACCCTATGGCCATTAATGGTCACCCACTGCCTATATTTCTTAGTGTTACTAGGCAGAGGGGTTGGAGGGACCATTTCAACGTCTCCTAAAGAGACCAGGGACATTTCTGCGGGACCCCACCCACCGGGGGCACCTATCTCATTCCCTCCCAGGGCTACACTCGCTACCTGACGGGGGGGTGCACGCGGCAGTGCATTGGAATCCTTCATGGGACACTGGGGATCATAATAACGGTGTCCCACCTGCTTACAAACATAGCAGGTCATGGGGCCCCTGTGAACAGGTTTACCTGTCGGGGCCTCTGGCTTCTTTACAGGGGGAGGCTGGGAACCCTTCCCTTGGTTCCCTTGGGGATTACTTTGGGGCCCTTTCTGGAACTCCCTCTGTTTACCCCTGTCCCCCCCACTCTTCTGCTGGGGACCCTGCCCACCCTTGGCTGAGTCTCCCACTGGACCCTTGTGGACCCAGAGACGTTTTAAGGCATGGGCAAATTGGGCTCTGGCCCAGGGCCCCAGCCTTGCAGGGGGCCCCCTAATAGATCTGGCTTTGTTCTCCATGCAGTCCTGCTCTGGAGACCTTGAATGATTTTTAAACATAGATTGTTTTAAATACCATTTATCTCAAATTTATGTTTAATACGGTTAATGTGTGGGAGTCTATTACAGACATTTTGCAGAGAAATGTTATGTTTGTTTCTCAACATCAATCAATATCCATAGAAAAAATTCTTTTAGATCTAAACAGAACCTCACATATGAGAAATGGCAGTGGGTCGCAGAAATTATTTGCAATATTAGTGAGCTGCTGCTAGATTACAATATTGAAAACACACATCAATATCCCTGGAAATTAGATGGAAACACTTTTAGAATTTGGACCAGTCTAAAAGGGGCAGTGTCTGTGACCTGGCCAATGAGGGCATGAAAAGTTGAAATTGGTTCGTAAATTCAAAGCTGTTCTGAACAGGGGCCCCCAAAATATGTTTGGCCCAGGGCCCCCAACATCCTTAAGATGTCCCTGTGTGGACCCTGGTACTGACCCAGCGGTCCGCCTCCTCAGCAAGTTTTCTAGGGTTAGATATCTTGCTATCAACAAGGTGCTGGCGTAGCTCTGGAAAACAGTTATTAGACAAGTGCTCCCAAGCAAACAAATCATAAAGAGCATCATAACTATCAACCTTGCTACCCTTTACCCAACCATCCATGGCTCTGCAAAAAAAAGACACATATTCAACCCACGTAGTACCAGGCAACTTCTTACATTCTCTAAAGGTTTGTCTGTACTTTTCTGGGGTTAAGCCATATCTCAGCATTAAAGCATTTTTCATATGAGTATAAGATGCCCTTTCCTCTTCAGGCATGCTCAACAAGGTATCTCTCCCTTCATTTGTAAAGCGGCTCCACAACCCCGTTCCCCAATCCTTCTCAGGGACCCGGTGGGCCAACAATGCTAACTCATACGCTTTAAACCATTGGCTAATATCTTCATTCTTACTGTAATCCTTGATCACATCTTTAGGAAAATAAAACCTACTTTCTGCAGGCACGGATGGAGCGCTGCCACCAGAGGGATTCAACTCTAAACTCTTTTCTTTAAGTTCCATCTCCCTCAACATCTTCTCACGTTCAAATGCTAACTTCTCTCTCTCAAAATCTAATCTTTTGCCCTCCATCTCAGCTTCTCTCAGGCTCTTTGCTTTTTCTAATTCCAACTGCCCTCCTAATTTAAGTTTTGCCATTTCTAACTTGTACCCCCTCTCCCTCTCCCTGTCTTCTAATTCTTCAGGGAAAAGGCTCCTAGAGGATGCACTACTGCCGGGAGATGACACTGGCCCATCTGTGGGCTCTTCCTCTTCCTCTTCCGGTACCACCACCGGATCAGAGGGATTTCTGGCCTCTAACCAGGCCTTCAGCGCTTTGAGGAAGTCGTCTTTCCTTGTGAGACCTGTGGTAGGAACTTTAAACTGCTTGCAAAATCCTTTTAGATCCTTTAGCACGTAGGAATCTATCTTCGCCTTATCAAATTCCCCCACAACAATCTCCACAGGTGTAGTAGCTCTGGCATTCTCCATGGTCAAAACTGGCAGTGTTTAAGAAAATAAGCTCCAGGAAAGCGGAGAACAAAAATAGAATATCCTACTAAAAACAGATTTTGGCTGCGTTATGGTCTGCTTTCACTATGTAGCGTACACTAATCACTGCACATAAGTCATAAATGCAATGTTCAATCCCCACCGCTGCCACCAATGTTAGAACCGGCGGTCTCTAGTTGGCAGAGGTATACACTTCTGACAAATAGGGACCAACCAACTCTAGTCAGGGAAAGGGGATTACACACTCAGATAACCCCTGCTACCCCCTTGGTAGCTTGGCAGAGCAGACAGGCTTATCTCAGAGGCAGTGTGTTAAGCATTTATGACCACATACAGTAATAAAGTGAATACACTACAGATGGACACGACACAGAAGTTATTATAAAAATAGTATTTTTATATAAGGCTTAGCACAAGACCAAATAACGACAAAAATATACCACAGTCTTAATAAATACTCTTTGGAAGGAAAAATAATAGTTCAAGTAAGGTTTCTTCTTTGCAAATAGTCTTTTAGCAACAAAATTAAGTATTCTTCTGAACCACAGTTCTTTGGCAACAATGTGACCCCCACAGGAGTCACACGACGTCGAGTCTACAATATTCCCAGGGTTCGGCGTCGACCGCGAGGAGCGCTACGTCGAGCCTGGAGTTGCAACAGACCCCACAAGTACAGTACCTTGAGAAATGAAGAAAACGATGATCCACGGCGTCGAGATGTCGGCGTCGAGGTCGGCGTCGATCGTGCCTCGGATTCGGGTCGATCCGCTGCGGCGTCGAGGGATGTCGGGCCGGAGCAGCGTTCACGGCGTCGAGAAGGGCGTCAAGTCGATGCGATCAGCAGCGGCGTCGGGACGGGGTCGCTTGGAGGTGGAGCCGATACTCACTCCTCACTGGCGTCGATACCGGCGTCGAGACGGGGTCACTTGGAGCCGGGGCCGATACCCACTGCTCACTGGTGTTGCTGCTGGCGTCGATCGAGCCCGGCGGCGAAGGCTCGGGACACTGGAGCCGTTACTCACGGTGTCGAGCTGGATTCGGCGGCGTCGGCGGCATCGGCGGCGTCGGCGGCGTCGAGACTGCAGATTTTCCCTTGGGTACTGGAAACAACACTTTCCAGCAATTCAGCAATTCAGCAGATGGTGAAGTCCTTTGGCCCTGTGACTTCAACAGGAGACTGGCACTCTTCCAGCCCTTGGAGATATCCTAGCAAGTGTTCAGAGAGTACACACCAAGTTCCTCTCTCCTTGTTCCTTGGCAAAAATAAAGAAGCAGCTTTCAGGTTCCTCCACAGCAAAACAGCACTCTGGCAGAAAGGGGAGGCAAGTCCTTAGATCAGCAGGCTTCTTGTCCTTGGTACAGGTTTCCTTGTCAGAAGTGATCTGAGTCTTTGGTTCAGGGGTCCTTCTCTTATACCCCTTTTCTCCTTTGTTCCCTTTGTCCAAGCAGGGAAATTCCCCCCATCTCAAGTTCGTTGTGGGTGTTGCCAGGCAGAGGCACCTGGCCTATTCACTGAGCAGGACAGAGTCCTCAGCCGCCCAGCAGGAGGCGGAGCCAGTATTGTCACTGGCAGGAGCAGGGCTATCAGTCGCCCAGAAGGAGGTGGAGCCAGTATTGTGTCAGGCAGGGCAGGCTACTCTTCCCTCACTCTATGTGTAAATGCCTCATTCACCCCACACTGACTCATTCAGACCTCTGGAGCCACCCAGCCCCTGACACACACACCAAACCAGCAGAGACCGGTGGATAGTTGGACAAGAAAATAGCCACTTTCTAAAAGGGCTATTTTCAAACATAGAATTTAAAAACCAGCCATCCTAAAGGGTGTGTTATTAAATTCTGAGTTCAGGGATACTAAACTCGACCTGCTACCATGCTCCCTGAGTCAGATAGATTATAATGGAGTTAATAATCAGTCTGCCCAGTCTGGCCTATTGGAGGCAGGTAGCCCTTCAATAGTGAAAAACGAAAATGGCTGTAATTCACTATTAGGTCATGCCACACACATCAGGGCATGACCTACCTTTTACCAACAATGCACCCTGCCCTAGGGCCTACCATAGAGGTGTCTGAAATGTGGCAAAGTGAAGGTTTAGAGACTGGCAAGTAGGTTTCCTTGCCGAGTCGACATGGCAGTCAGGGACTGCATGCAGGCGCTGCGGTGGCAGGCCTGAGACACATTTTACGAGCTGCTTCTGTGGGTGGCACAACCAGTGCTGCAAGCCCACCAGCAGCAGTTAACTTACATGCCCTTGGCACACGCAGTGCACTAGACTAGGGTCTGAACAGTAAGTCAACCAAGCCAATCATGGTAACACCAATCAATGTAACAATTTAACATAGGGAGCACTTGCACTGTGGCACTGATCAGCAGTGGCACAGTGCCCAAAGCAATAAACCAGCAAAAACATCGTAAACAGAGGAGGCAAACAGAAAAAAATGGAGGAGAGACTCATGCCAATGATGCCAGGTCTAACACATGGTGTGTGAAAAAATTAGAATTTTTCGATGTGCACCACAAGTAGCCTTAGAGAACATCATCCATAAAATACTGGAAGAAAGCAGAATCGTAGCAAAGTCTGAAGGGCATGGCTCGACATTCCAACAGGCCAAACATCGCCCTGAATGCAGTCTTCCATTTGTCACCCCTTCAGACTCACACAAGATGGTATGCTCCCCTGAGATCAAGTTTGGTGAAGATCTTGACTTTTTTAAGTTGATTCAGTAATACCGTAATGAGTGGCCTGTAGTTGATGCAGGTGCGTAAGTCACCCTCTTACTTTAGGGTGAAGAAAAGAGGCGAGGAGGCCGGAGACTGAGAAGAATGTATGAACCCTGACGCCAGATTTTCATCTAAGTATTTTGGGATGAGCTGGTTCTCTGGCTCCGTAAGAGCATAAAACCTGCTTAAAGGTATATTAGCTCCAGGCATCAGATCTATCCTACAATTGTATTCATGATGCAAGGGTAGTTGACATGCTTGCTCCTTGCTAAACCCTTCATGGAAGTTCTGATAGAGGATAAGGTGAAAACACAACAGATTTGGGCCTCGCTACCATAAGATAAACAGCATGCCGGAGAAGTGTCAGCCGACTGTAGCCCTATTGTTTGTTTGGTACAATTTTGTTTATAATAGGCTGATTCAAGAGCAACTTTTCGAGCAGTGCTGTATATGGTTGGGTCAAACAAGGTTAACACCAGCATTCCCAAGATCAAGTGGAAGTTGGGTGCATTGATTAGATCAAAGTGGATGCTCTCATAATGATCAAGATCTAAGCACATAACCATGGAGTGGGTGAGGTAAAGCACTGGCCTGGTGGTTAGAGCTCTTCCATCAACTGCCTTGACCGGCTCAGGGACAGCCTTTTTAATGCACTGTATCCTTAGCTGATTAGCCAATGTGTGGTCAATATAATTACCGGTGGCTCAGAAATCTATAAGGGCTGCTATCTGCACTTGCTTAGGGTCCAGTAAGGTCAGAGGGATGTTGATATGGGCCACAGCCCCCTGCTGCCTATTTGCCAAAAAGCTAAGGAGCTCTTGGTCTATTGGTTCTTTCGAGTCAGGGATCTCATTCAAGTGCAAAAGGAGAGGCCTCCTACTAATGAGGATGTGGGCCCCTGTTGCCGGAAATGTGCAGCGAACTGTGCTCCCCTATCGGCCATTATCACATTAGGTATACTATGTAGACATACAATATGTTATGTCTATGTCTTTTGTGTTCTAACTTGGCTTGGGCACATACCATACAAGGCATGATATACCTTTTGACGTCTTCTTTTAATGTGGGCCACCAGAAATGTCTCTGAACTGCTGCAGTGGTTTTTCTGAATCCCCAGGTGTACTGCCATATATTAGTTGTGGAACCATGTAAAGACCTTTGTTGTAAGGCTTTAGTCGGTATATATAAAGCCTCCTGATGAAATAGCAGGCTGTGTTCCTTCTTCCCTTTGAGTTCTGTGGAAATCCAGTCATGGATATTTATGTCTTGAGTGACCTCTTTTACAGCAGATTAGAATTCCTGATCTCTTATAGTAACATTTATGTTAAAGATGTATTCCTCCTCTGGATGGCCTTCATGTAAAATCAATGGTGGCTTTTGAGATACTTCCTCTCTGATGGTAGGTGCTTGATCTTGCATCCGGGATAAGGCGTGTGCCTTGCTATTCTGTGCCCCAGGGCGATAGTTGATTAAAAAATCTAAATCAGTGAAGAACAGTCACCATTGAAGTTGATGTGCTGTGAGAGCTCTAGCTGATTTCAAGATCTGTAAATTCCAATGGTCAGTATAGATCTTCACTGCATGGCGAGCCCCTATCACATAGTGCCTCCACTGTTCAAAGGCTCTTTTGATAGCCAAGAGTTCCTTATCTGTAATGCTATAATTTAGTTTGCGTGGTTAACTTCCAGGAATAAAAGGCCACAGCCGCATCTAGTCTGTGACTGCATGTCGCTGTGACAGGACTCCTCCTGTTGCGTGAAAGGATGCACCAGCTTACAACTGGAAGGGCAAGGTGACATCCAGATGCCGTACTATCAGGGCTTGCGTAAATAAAATTCAGTTGACTAAAGACTAGCTCAGCTTCTTCTGTCCACTTAAAGGCTACCCTCTGTCTCCAGGGTCATACAATGGTGGAGAAATGAGGAAGCTTTGCAAAGACTTTCCGGTTTATTGACATTTTGCGATGACGGATTCCTTATTCCTTTATTAATGACACCGCTTGTCCCTTGTGCATCCCTGGTATTAAAGATATATTCCAGACTTGCAGTAACTCCGATGACCAGTTGAATCGACAGGTCCTCCATTCTTGCTACATATAGATACCCCTTACCACGATGTGGACCACATTTCTGCTGGCCCACGTCACGATGAAGGGAATGGGGGAATAGGGCAAAATAATAAAGAAACAAGATCTGGTCCGTTGGCTCACTAGACACCCTTGTCTATAGTTGCCGGGTAGGCGTCGCCCTTTTCATTATACTAGGTGGGTGTTGAGTGTGTGGTACACTACAATATAAGCATGAACAAAATTACTTAGAGCTCAGTACACCTAATAAAAGCACTATCCTGCTTCTACCACCACACTCACTCAGCATTAGTATTACCTTTTCGCAGTACCAGATCAGCAGGGAACCTATTAATGTGGCTCCTGAGGGCGGCCAGCTCAAGCCATCAGTTATGTCACTGTATCGTCACCTAAAGGATTGCAGCCTTTCTCAAATCTGGAACTGCTGCAAGGCACCTAACACACGTGCCCACAATCCTGAACTCGTTGAGACAGCACCAGGCAATTCTTTAGGTTACTTCACCCTGCAACTATCACTGGCAGCTAACCCTAAAAGTTGCAGCAAGCAGACCATGTAATAATGAGGACAATGCTTTTAATACTGAGGTCAATGATATTAATAGTGTCACACAGCGCTAGCAGAAGCCATTCTGAATGTAGCTGGCTTGTTTCCCTGTTGTGGCGTGATTGTTTTCTAGAGCGACATGCGCTTGCAAGACGCCTTTGACTGCTGTCTCTACGCACCAAGTCCCAAGCGCAATTGGCAGTCGTGCCAGATGCAGGGCTCGCACAAGTCCCCTAAGCACTTCAATGTCTAAGCACGAAGGCCCCTGTGCCAGCTGAAGGGGGAAGCACCTTGCGCAAGACTGGCACGAGGGGCACAAGGTCTACCCTGTAACCATGCCCTCATTACTGATGCCCCCCTTTTGAGGTGTGTGACATATGGGGCCTGATTTAATGTACTTTGCTGTTTTCAGTGCTCTGTTGTCCACTGCAGGTTCACAATGCAGGATTAGGTAGACACCAAGTCTGGAAATCAAACCGCGTTTGAAGCTCTCTGGAGGGTGCGACCGAACCATAACAGATTCACGATTGCCTAGCAACGGGTGTGGTCGGGGCGTGTCATTTCTAGTCCCGGCCCTGTCAAGATAGCTGCTGAAAGGTCACATTCTTGTGTGCATGTGCGCTTCTTCCCAGCATGTAGCCATGACGTATCCTGGGTGACTCAGTTCCTGATTGTGTAATCACCAGGCCAATATACATAGCAATGGCGTAAACACTCAACAGACCATACAGGGGAAAGCACTGATGTCAACATACCAATCCAACTATATGTGAAAGCACACACAAACAGATGCAAACGATGTAAGCTCACACACACATGAATGTGGGTTTATGCAGAGCGTTTTCTCCAAGGCCAGACAGCGCTTGTCCAGTGATGCACATCACAACAAGCGTCACATGTTGTGGAATATGTGCCCATGACAGCATCACCTTAAAGAATGATGCATTTTAACCAATGCATCGCCACTGATGCAGTGTGGGAAGATCAATGCATCACCTCAACTGCTTGGAGAAACCAGGCGCATCGTGTACATAATCAATGCCTCTCAGCTCGGTGCATAGTCTTCGGAACTGATGCATTGCCACCACTGTGTGAAGAAAATCAACGCAACACCTTGCGTGAGGGATCGACACCGACACATCGCTCGCTGCACACCTCATCTCGCTGTTGCGACCAGGATCAAGGTACTTTGTTCAGCGCTCCATCACGGTTGGCCTAAACTCTTGACTTTGCCTTGGTCTAGTGCTACCAGATAACCCCCAAAGGAGCTTATTGCTTCTAAGCACTGTTTTTACCTTTAATCTTTAAAAACTTCAACTTCTACTTATTGGATTTTTGTCATTTTGCCGTTGATTTATTTATAAAATTATTGTTTATTTTTTCTAACCTGGCATGGAGTCTTTTTGTATAGTTTTCATTGTGTTAATGTGTGTTGTGTTGCACAAATACTATAAACACTGCCTCTTAAGTTTAGCCTGACTGATCTGTGCCAAGCTACCAGAGAGTGAGCACAGGTTAATTTTTACTTACCCTGACTAGGATTGTGGTTCCTGCTTCGACAGAGTGCTTAACTCTGCCAACCAGAAACATCCATTTCTAACAGCCCTCACAGTTGAATAAGGTGAGTGGGACATGGGGCACACGCTACCCTTGTCCACATGCAAAGGGAAGGGGAGTTTACAAAAGAAACTTCCCTCCCATCCTGGGCTAGGGTGGTGGTTGTAGTAAAAATTATAACCCTTCCCAAACCTTGGGTAAGGACAGGCTATTAATGCCCATCCTCTCAAGAGGGATTTATAGTAAACGCCCGTCCCTCGAGCATCCTAAGCAAGTGAAATTAGCAAACTTTGGACATATGAATGTAGATATGTGGTAGAGTGACAGGATGTGTATGGTCATAGACAGGGGTTTAAGTGAAAAGATATATCTGCGCTTCTGCAGTCGAATGTGATATTGGGCTGATGGTTTCCTGATTGTGATTGTGCTGTCATATAATGTTTGGTGAATGCTGGTGTGAAGGAAGGTGGATTTATTATTTGTAGATGTTCGCTTCATGGTGCAGCTAACAGGGGCATTGATTGGAATTATAGTGGAGTTATTAAATTCTTTTGTGTGTACAGCTTAAAATTGGATTGACCGTACTTGCCATATAATGTGTGCCATAATTTGCAGATTTCAACAACACATTTAATTTCTCAAATTAATCAAAATAATAATGCCAAGGAATGTGCAAATATTATAATTTGCCTTTTGTTGTTGCCGAATTTAAAGGGCCCTGCCACAGAATTTCTTCCGCCATTGCCACATGATTCTTGCAGCACTGACCATCGTGAATATCTGCATAACAGTATGAGGGTTTTCATCTGATGATTAAATATATTTTACAAGTTTCTCCTATTTCACAGTTTCTTGTGAATTATGGATTCTTATCCCACTGCATTTTGTGTAATAAAGGCTCCCACACAACTATATATATTATATGTATGGGTGATGCCATGTAGCCTAAGGCCCTTTGCAGCAGTGGTGGGCTTCCTGATGTGACCTGGGCACAGATTTTTCCCAATGGTCCTGGGTTACCTGTCAATGAATAATTTAATAGAAGTTGGATGTAGTATAACATAAAAGAACAGAAATGCACTGGAAAAACTACAATTAAAATGGGGTTATGGTTAGAATTGGTTAAAACACTGTCACATATATTTGAAAAAAACTCTGGAATTCACTTAAAAATCACAGTAAAAATAAAAATATTGGAATGAATTAAAACAACCAAAATTTACCGCTGACAGTTAGTTGCTCAGTCTATAATTTACACAACAATTATGTAACCCATAGCTCACACACACAAAAGCAACTTAAAGGTTCAAAATCATTAGATAACCACACATACTTAAAATTAATAATAATATATTCAAATAAAAATAATAATATATTCAATAATTAGAAACCTCTCTTCAAAGAGAACAAAAACTGCTAAACAGACCTTCTAGTGTGTCACATCCAAACTCTGGAACCAAATCCATGGAGATATTAGAACAAATCCTAACCTCTTAACATTCCACAAAAAGGTCAAAAACACATTTTCCAAACTCATCTCCCACTAGTATATTCACCTAGGCATTAAGGCGAAGCTGAATTAATGATATGTATGTCCATTTTCAGATGTTTTTCTTTATTTATCATTTTATATGTAAAGCACTCTGTCGAGTTCGTGGTTAGGAGCGTACTCTATAAATGCTATACCTTAATCAATTTATTAATAAATAAATTCATAAAAAGTTGTCCCTCTGATCATGTTAATTGTTGTATGGTATGTTATGTGACTTGTAAGATCATTTCTGATTTTGGTAATTGCTGGGTGATTTAATGAGCGTTGCATTTGGTATGCAAGTTGTTTTTTGCATGGCTGTTTTGTTAGGCTACTCTTCTGATTTCTTTTGAAGAATAATGTTAGTTTGGTGTCTTAGGTCTGGATTTAGTAAGTTCCTCAAGCACATGTTTAAGGTTTTCCACGGGGGTTCCAGGTAATTCTGGATTGAATGACCACATTTGCTTTGCTTGATCAGTGGAGCCAAACAGCAGAGATTTGCACATGTATTGCTACAATGCAAAGGTCAAACTCCATTTTATTACTACAGCACAGCATGATTGACTTGAGAAATCATTGCTTAGTACCTCATAAATTCCATTCTAGATTCATACTACAGGGGAAAACAATTGAGCCCCTACCCACAAGGCTTAGCTATTCTTGTTTTACTCTACTGTACAGATTGAGCTCTATCACCACTGTGTATTCATGGTTAAGCATAACTGATCTTTGAAAATGCATTTTTTGATTTGTCTATAACTTCTTTCATCTGAAAGAATTTGCACCGAAACTGTCAATCACTTGATGTAGTTAGCTGAGGTCCTGTTTGCTCATTTTTGTGACGATCAATGAGGAGGATGGATGTTAAGGAGGTAAAAAGATGTGATTTTCCCATTTTAGCTCCCATAGAAAATTTTGCTCATGCCCATAGGAAAAACTACTGGACCGATGTATGCCAAACTTGCTAAACGAAAGATGTAGAGTAGGAAAGATGAGAAGAGGAGGATTAAAAAGAGAGAGGCACAGAGGTTCGTCCCCAGTATCAAGGATCCAATCCCGAAGGGGAGGGCCAGATTTTGCCTCTTAGTTGCCCTCACACACCCCGAAGGATGTCATGCTTCATCATCGGGCTTTTGCTCCTCGTCGGGCTGGCGCTGCAATGCCCGACGGGCCCCTGAAGGGTCACTTTAACAGAGGTCTTTTAAGAGAAAAGCCGTTTGGCGAGTGTGGGTGTGTGGGGTGGATCTGGTGAAATAGGTGGTGAAGTGCGTGCAGGGGTAAATAAAAATACCTAGGGATATCCACTAGTGAACTATTTAATAGTGTGGTGCCCCTGGTAGGTTAAAAAACCCGTAGGTTGGTGAGTTACTATGAGGCTCAATGTGCCCATGTAACTAAACAAAAGGTTGGCATGTTTCACACCTTGGGAGTCTGAAGGATCAGTGGCGTTTCTTCAGGACCTAGCTACTCTGGTGAGTGTGCACGTCAGAAAAGAGGGGTTCCAGAATAGGAACGGTAACCTGGATGGGTGAGAGGTAGCTTGGAGGTGACCGCAGGGGTAATTGCCCTATAATGTGGTCTGTAATCTGAATATGTAGATGAGTCCAAGCGAAGAAAGTACATAGAGGGGAAGAAAAATGGGGACAAAAGAGAAAAGGGGGAAAAAAAATAGAAATGATAGGCTCATGCGTCTAGCGCCTTCCAGAGAGAGTATGAAACAAGCCTTTGCACATACTGTTCGTACGCGTCCTTGACAGCATAACCAGACCAGTCAACATACAAACATGAAGAAAATAAGAGTGAAACGAATGGGGTAGAAGGACTTAGTCACAGTCAGCGCCAAGTGGTGTAGGCGGGGGGACCCGGTGGTGCTGTGTCACGATGAGACGTCCCCGATCGTGAGCACGGCTCCCCACGTATGCTCTCCACCCACTTGTGGCGCTACCTGTGAAAGTTATCCATAACACCACATAGGATGTCTGGCGACACAGAAGTAGAGTGCCGCCTGGGGCGTATCATGTCTGGAGGGTTGAGGAGATTGAACCCCCTCCAGAGGAATGTCACGCTCACATTGCAGGGACATCCCTGAATTGCCCATCACCCCTCGTGGTCAGATTGAGTGGAAGCAGACACATAGAAAACGACACATATGCGGGGAACCATTACAAAATTAACGATAAGGGCGATGCCCTGCTTACCCTCACAAGGTATGGGAAGGATCTCCCTAGGCTAAATACCGCTGGATGCCCACACCCTATTGGCTGAATACAGGGGAAATAATACAAAAAGTGCGCAGGGTTTTAATTAATATCCGCTCTGGTAGTGCAAAGAAGGCACAGTCAGTCTAGTGCCTACAGTAAGATAGGTATATGCCCATTATCCACACGAGGATGTCTACTCACGGTTGCGTCGGGTGCTAGCTCCTAAGCACCTACCCTTCACCAGCGGTTGCCTGTAATGAGCGCGTATGGCTCCTTTGTCCTGCATACATAGTTTTTGGGGATAAGGAGGAAGGCGTTTCCCCCTTCCTGTCCAGTGCACGTGTTTTGCTGCATCAGACACCTGTCACTGCGCATGCCCAGGGGAAATAGCGGCTCTCGTGATTGTGCGCATGCTCAGTGAGTGTGCTGCTCACCTTCATGCGTGTTCTCCCTAGTGTATCTAGAGTTGTGCGGTGTGGCTGCAAAACGGTAAAGAAAAGAGTTTATTATCGGCCTCCTGATGGTCTTGTGCAGTGTTAAGGTTAACCCTCTACGTTATGGTAGTCCATATAGCCTCAAAAGGGTGACAAGTGTTTTTCCAAGTGGCATAAGTCTCAGTTACACTTAGCTATAGAGACGCTCGGTGTGGTGGGGGTTCCTGTGTTTAAATTTGATCATGAGATCATCACGTTAAAACTACTGCCCTCGTAGTTATGAAGGAATAGTTTCCACCAGAGTGAGTCATCTGGCTAAAGGGAACATAATAATTCCAAAAGCCTATTAACCCAGGATGTAGAATGTTTTCCTGGCATAAGGAGGTTCAGAATGAACTGAGCTACAGTGTGTCACCTACAAGGGGGTAGTGGCAGATGTTTAGATTTTCTGTGTAGATATTCCAGGTATGGTGTGTACCAAGTTTACAGTTCGACCCAGGGTATATCATCATTCAGTCCCATGACCTGGGTCTGTAAGCGAAAAACCCAACATTGTTCCTGGCATAGGAAGGCTTGTGTGTTCCAACTAGGGTTTGTTTCCAGGACTCTCAATACCAGTTGTTAGCAATTGTGCCCCACCTCCAGATAGTGATTGGTCAGTTTGGTGGCTGTCTTCCCCTTCGTATGGTGCTCTTGTGCTCGCTCCTTCGTATCCTGACTGGGCGTGACATTATGCCGACGTACCTCAGGCCACAAGGGCCCAGGGTGAGTGTCTTAGTCTGGGTAGTGGTGGAACAGGCGTTACAGTTACCACACGGGTAGTGTCCAGAAACAGGTGGTAGGTTCCACAGTGTGGCATTCTGAGGGTTCTTCTTCTTTTTTTGCAATGGGCGTGTATTTACTAGGGTGTCCCGTAGGTTAGATGTCCTTTTAAACGCAAAGCGTAGTTTTTCAAGGTTCAGCGAGTCGGAGTTCAAGGTTTTCCAATTCCGTCTGATGATATTAACTTTGTTGGACAAGGATGTGAAGGTGGTGACACGTGAGGATTTAACTGGGTTCTTTCACTCTGGATTCGAGTAGGGCCTGTCTGTTGTTATTTCTAGCTCGTTTTCTCGCTTTCTCGACCACCCTCTTTGGATAATGTCTGTCCAGTAAATTCTCTTCAAGGTGGTTGGCCTCTGTGTCAAAATCCTGGGTGGTGGTGCAGATGCGTCCTATCCGCAGGAACTGGCCATATGGGAGATTTTCACGTAGGGCCTTGGGATGATGGCTCTGGAAGTCTAACAGGCTGTTGCAGTCAGTGGTCTTCCTGTGCAGTGTCGTCCTGAGTAGACCCCCATCAAGGATCATCTTCAAATCCAGGAAAGGGATGGTGGACTCACTGATAGTACCGGTAAACCGAAGGTGTTGGCTGAGTCCATTGATCCATTCCAAGAAAGACTCGCAGGTTGTCGTGGTTCCTCTCCATAGTATCAGGACGTCGTCAATATATCTCTTCCATGTATTGAGGTTGTCTTTGTACGGGTTGTTGTCATTGAATATGTTCATAGCCTCAAAAGAAGCCATGTACAGGCCCGCCGGGCTCGGCGCAAAAGTGCTGCCCATGCTGGTACCTTGTATCTGGTCATGAACAAAAAAGGGTACAAAGTTCCTCTGGTATATAGAAGAGTTAGTTCAGGACGTGAATGCCCTCAAACAAAACGGCCTAGTAGTAACTTGGGAAATTCCCTTGGTTTGAACTAGAGCTCTCACACACCCAGCAAGCTGGGTGTCATGCTTCATCATATGAGCTCTGCCCCTCGTCAAGGCGGCGCTGCAATCCTTGACGGGCACCCGAACCGGGGCTCTTTATCGGGGATCTTCTGTTCCTGCCGGTTGGTGCATGGGGGTAAGGGGGCCTAAAGTGTGTAGATGTGTGATGTAGTGAGGTTAAAAAGGGGTAAGTTAGTCCTTATCAATAATTTATTCGGAAGGTAAACTCCCCGGTTAAAATTGGTGTAGAGTGGCTGATGTGCTAGAGAAGGTGTCTAATCATGAAGCTCTACTCTATGGATCGACATGTTTCGTGCCTCGTGTGTCAGGAGGATCTAGGCACTTCTTCAGGATCATGAGCTACTATCTACACTGCGTGGAGAGGTGTGTTCTACCTACCACGTCTTCAGGTGCATTGCCTGCGGATAAGGGTGAAAAAAACAAATGATTCCAGATGGCATTCTGAACAGTACTCTTCTAATTAGCAACAAGGATAAACACCAAGTTAAAAACCACGGAGTTGAGGTTTGAATATATAAGCTTCTAGCAATTGCTTAATCATTATAGCATAAGGTGTATATTAACACCCAGTGTATAGTTCAAAGAAAGAAGGAGCGTGCTGTAAAAACATTTTGGTTAAAAATTGGTATTCAAAGTGAAAACTAATAAAGTACTCATGGACAAGGGATAGTAGCTACGGACTCACCTAGTGGGTTACTAGAAATTGCTAGCAACAGTCCTGGCGGTGACTAGAGGACACCGGTCGGGTCCTGTAGGAATGAACAGCGTCAAAAAAGCGGGGTGGGGGATGGGGACAAGACGCAAGAGAGACAAACAATCAGTAAACTGAAAGTTGTAAACTAAATCAAGTCACACAGATGTGATACGGTAGTTAGTGGCACTGACGGGGTACCGGGTGGGAACTCAACCGTGTTTGGCGCGGCCCAATGGCACCAGAAAAGAACCGCAAGGAAAGGAGTGTGTGGGGGCGGTCTGATCGGGGCCGAGGGTACGGCCGAAGTACAGGCGGAGGAGAAACTCACCAGACGGGCCCCGACTAGCTCGAGGGAGCAGTACGAAGTCACAGTAGTGTCGAACAAGGTATACTCACCCGCGTCAATTCACGCTATGCTGTAACACCTACCCAATACCGCCAGGAACCGGGGTGGTAACTGCGAGTGAATTACCCGGAGAGATATACTCGCGGTGTTCTGCTTCGTAACGTCAAAGGGGGTGTGGTGTGGGCGTGGCGCATCACCGTAACATCAGACGTAAGGACACGTGGTAACCCCATAGACTATGACGGACATGTGGGATAGGGGCGTGTCGCGTCACTGTAGCGAACACGTAGAGCGTCAGGTCACGTAATGTCGCCAAAATAATGGCGGACATGTTGGATAGGGGAGAAGATCTATTCTACATGTACCGACTAAAAAACAACCAAGGTTAGAAGGCGTCATCTGACGACCAGTTGCTGTTCAATTATCGTGAGGTATGACGGTACAGAGGGTTAATAGTGTCAGAGACTAAAAATTATTAAAAATTAATGACACATTGGTAATTGGTCATTAATAGGGTCAGTACCAAGATTATAAAACCACACAGGATAGGAAGAATGGTCTGAGGGGGATATCCCAATGTTGTAAATAGTGTGGTACGTATTAGTATTAAAAGGGTCAGTACCATGTAATAATGCCAAACTATATGCAAACTAATGTTAGATAGCCTATAATACATATAGTGCGGTAATAGTGGGACTATTTGGACAGAATAATTAAGAGATGGAGCTCCATGGAATATCATCATTCAAACCCTCAGTGTGGCTCGCTAGTCTGTAAACCCATCTTTGTTCAATCCTAAAAAGGGATTGTTTGGAAATATGTTGGTGGGCTTCCAATACAATCCAGTGTAAGGAATCTGGGGAATGTTGAGTCTCTGTAAAGTGTCTGTACATCCTCGTGGTGGCCCGTTGGCAACGAATGTTACTTCTGTGTTCGGTAATGCGAACTTTGACCGGACGCATGGTCATCCCTATATATTGTAGACCACAAGGGCAGGTGATCAAATAGATACACTGTCTAGTGTTGCAGTTGGTGTGTGTCTGGATACACCATTTGAAGTTAGATCGTAATGTCACTGCTTTGGTTAGTGTTGTGTACTTACAAACTGTGCAGGTACCGCAGGGATAATGTCCCTTGACAGGTGGTAAACCCCATAGAGTGGTTTGTGTCATATCAGTATGACGCCTGGGTCTTGTGTTGATCAAAATGTCTCGTAGACTGCGGGTTCTAGTGTAGGCAAATCTGGGTTTAGATATCCTTAAGTCTCCTGTGTTCAAGATGTTCCAATGTTTCAAAATGATCTTCTTAGTTGGAACTGAGGTAGCTGTATAGGAGGTGACACACGTAATTGAGTCTACTGGTGGTTTAGAGTGGACTTCTAGTAGTGCTTCCCTAGGGTTATTTCTAGCTCTCTTCATGGAGTCTTTGATCACTTTAATTGGATAACCTCTAGTCATGAGATTAGTAGCTAGAATAGTGGACTCTTTCTTATAGTCAGTGGTGGATGTGCAGTTGCGTCTGATACGCAAAAACTGTCCAAAAGGCAGATTGTCTTTAAGGGCCTTAGGATGGTGGCTCTGGTATAGGAGTAAACTGTTGCGATCGGTGGGTTTCCTATATAGACTCGTGGAGAGTTCCCCCTCAGATAGTCTAATATTAAGGTCAAGAAAGGCGACATTGGTTTCTGAAATGGTGTGAGAAAAATTCAGAAAGATGTTTTGTTGATTGATCCAACCTATAAAGGCCATACATGTGTCAATGGTACCATGCCAAAAGATCAAAATATCATCGATAAAACGTTTCCACAGTTTCAGGTGGTGGACATATGGATTGTTGGTATTATTGATGACAGTCGTTTCAAAGGCCGCCATGTATAGACAGGCCAGACTGGGAGCAAAAGTGCTCCCCATCGAAGTTCCCTGGCTTTGATGATATAATTGGCCTTTAAACTCAAAAAAGTTTTCAGTCAAAGCCAGGGATGCACACTCCATGATGAACGAGATTGGAGTAGGTGAGTCCCAATCTAGGGAATTAAGGGCCGCTTCTACAACTGTCAGGGTCTCCCCCTGGGGAATGTTTGTGTAGAGGGCCTCTACGTCTAGGGTAATCAAAAAATCAATGTCTCCTGGGTCCTCTAAAGATTCAATGATTCTGAGGATGTCTGTCGTGTCTCTTACGAAAGATGGTGTATTCCTGACTAGGGGCTGCAGAAAATGGTCAACAAATTTGGACAAGGGTTCCAGTAAAGAGCCAATTCCAGAGACAATAGGACGTCCTGGAACCGGAACTGTGCCCTTGTGTATCTTGGGTAAAGTATAGAAGTACGGTATTTTAGGTTCTTTCGCAATCAGAAAGGCTGATTCACGTTGACTGATCCAACCATTAGTAACAGCCTCATGTACTAATGTAGAGATGGCACTCGCGAGGCGTGGGGTTGGGTCAAGTTGAATAGGAGCGTAGTATCTGTCATTGTTGAGTTGACGTATACATTCTGTATCATAGTCAACTGTAGATTGTATTACAGTTGCCCCACCCTTGTCTGCCTGTTTGATGGTTATCGATTGATCTGTAGCAAGTGTATTCGCAGTTTGTATTTCGATGTTAGAGAGGTTATGGAAGGGAGAAGGAAGAGGTATCAAGGCTAGATCTTTTAATACTGCCTTCTCAAAAGTTAAAACTTCCACTGGGACCATGGCATTGAGAGGGGTAAAGGTAGAGGGATTCCTCAACCCAGAGTCATCCTCTGTGCTTTTAGGTTTGTCCTGAAAGAAGGACTGAAGTCGTATCTTGCGAAACAATTTCTGTACTTCACAAAGGTCTCGAAATTTGTCTACTTTAGGGGTGGGGACAAAGCCTAACCCCTTTTGCAGTTTTGAGGTCTCAGATTCAGTGAGAATGCGAGGTGACAGATTCACCACTAGTTTCTCTTGTTCACCGTTTTGCTGCGTGTGTCCATCCCTGTGGTTGGTTGATCCTGCCATTGCACCCGTTTTTGAGAGCCTCTTCTGTTGCGCCCTCTTCCTCTGCCCCAACCTCTGTCTAAAAAAGGGGGGCCATTATTGAAGAACTGAGATGGTCCAGGTTGGAATGGCGGATACTGCCAATAGGGTGGTGGTGGAGGATGGCCTGGAAACAGGGGGGGACCCTGGAAAGTCTGGGCATTATAATGGTAGTTAGAGTGTTGATTTCTTCGTGCGTTATTACTGCCCCAGCTCCCTGTGCTGGAGTTGCTGTCAGAGGAGTCTCTTCTATCAGAGTTCTCATCAGATGAGTAAATATTCTTGACCGAGGTGTAGTCGGCCTTCAAATAAGGGAACACTTTCTCTTTATCAAATTTTAGGATATCTTTCTGAAGCTTCGCTATTTTTTGTTTCATCAGATATTCCTTGTTGTCAGTAATCTCTGCATTGATCTCAGCAAGTCTACTCTTGTAGGCAGTAATCTGGATGGTGGTTTTGAGCGCTCCCTCAGCAATTTGTATTCTGACTAGGAGGGCTTCAGCTAAGCGTCTAGCTGTATTAATGATCAGCACTAGTAAATCCCTGGTGCATTTCCACGCAACCAGGGACCATTCCTTTTTGAAGGTTGCATCATCTAGAAATAATCTAGGAAAGTTGTTAATGATGAGCCCAGTAGGTGCGATGTTAGCACGTAAGTATTCCGTCATTAGCGCACCATGGAGAGTTATTTTTAACCACTCTCTTTTAAGTTGCATCAATGCATTCCAATCGTCAGATTGTGAGCCAGAGGCCATATTGCCATCATTTAGTAGGAGGGATGGTGTTCTCTCAAGTATATCTGAGATGGCATCATCACCGAAGCTAAGCCCCTGGGTATCCATGAGAATAAAAATAATAAATGGTCAGTAAGTCAGACCGGAAGAAAGGATAGAGGGTCCAGTCTGGATTAATTTAAATCTGCTGGTAACCTATAGATAATGTCCCACGGGTGGAACCCGTGCTGATACAATAATGCAAGAAGAGGGACAAGGCAAATGGGCTTCTTTAATGAGGTCCAGTGTACAAGCCCCAATAATCATGAACAAAAAAGGGTACAAAGTTCCTCTGGTATATAGAAGAGTTAGTTCAGGACGTGAATGCCCTCAAACAAAACGGCCTAGTAGTAACTTGGGAAATTCCCTTGGTTTGAACTAGAGCTCTCACACACCCAGCAAGCTGGGTGTCATGCTTCATCATATGAGCTCTGCCCCTCGTCAAGGCGGCGCTGCAATCCTTGACGGGCACCCGAACCGGGGCTCTTTATCGGGGATCTTCTGTTCCTGCCGGTTGGTGCATGGGGGTAAGGGGGCCTAAAGTGTGTAGATGTGTGATGTAGTGAGGTTAAAAAGGGGTAAGTTAGTCCTTATCAATAATTTATTCGGAAGGTAAACTCCCCGGTTAAAATTGGTGTAGAGTGCCTGATGTGCTAGAGAAGGTGTCTAATCATGAAGCTCTACTCTATGGATCGACATGTTTCGTGCCTCGTGTGTCAGGAGGATCTAGGCACTTCTTCAGGATCATGAGCTACTATCTACACTGCGTGGAGAGGTGTGTTCTACCTACCACGTCTTCAGGTGCATTGCCTGCGGATAAGGGTGAAAAAAACAAATGATTCCAGATGGCATTTTGAACAGTACTCTTCTAATTAGCAACAAGGATAAACACCAAGTTAAAAACCACGGAGTTGAGGTTTGAATATATAAGCTTCTAGCAATTGCTTAATCATTATAGCATAAGGTGTATATTAACACCCAGTGTATAGTTCAAAGAAAGAAGGAGCGTGCTGTAAAAACATTTTGGTTAAAAATTGGTATTCAAAGTGAAAACTAATAAAGTACTCATGGACAAGGGATAGTAGCTACGGACTCACCTAGTGGGTTACTAGAAATTGCTAGCAACAGTCCTGGCGGTGACTAGAGGACACCGGTCGGGTCCTGTAGGAATGAACAGCGTCAAAAAAGCGGGGTGGGGGATGGGGACAAGACGCAAGAGAGACAAACAATCAGTAAACTGAAAGTTGTAAACTAAATCAAGTCACACAGATGTGATACGGTAGTTAGTGGCACTGACGGGGTACCGGGTGGGAACTCAACCGTGTTTGGCGCGGCCCAATGGCACCAGAAAAGAACCGCAAGGAAAGGAGTGTGTGGGGGCGGTCTGATCGGGGCCGAGGGTACGGCCGAAGTACAGGCGGAGGAGAAACTCACCAGACGGGCCCCGACTAGCTCGAGGGAGCAGTACGAAGTCACAGTAGTGTCGAACAAGGTATACTCACCCGCGTCAATTCACGCTATGCTGTAACACCTACCCAATACCGCCAGGAACCGGGGTGGTAACTGCGAGTGAATTACCCGGAGAGATATACTCGCGGTGAACAGCAACTGGTCGTCAGATGACGCCTTCTAACCTTGGTTGTTTTTTAGTCGGTACATGTAGAATAGATCTTCTCCCCTATCCAACATGTCCGCCATTATTTTGGCGACATTACGTGACCTGACGCTCTACGTGTTCGCTACAGTGACGCGACACGCCCCTATCCCACATGTCCGTCATAGTCTATGGGGTTACCACGTGTCCTTACGTCTGATGTTACGGTGATGCGCCACGCCCACACCACACCCCCTTTGACGTTACGAAGCAGAACACCGCGAGTATATCTCTCCGGGTAATTCACTCGCAGTTACCATCCCGGTTCCTGGCGGTATTGGGTAGGTGTTACAGCATAGCGTGAATTGACGCGGGTGAGTATACCTTGTTCGACACTACTGTGACTTCGTACTGCTCCCTCGAGCTAGTCGGGGCCCGTCTGGTGAGTTTCTCCTCCGCCTGTACTTCGGCCGTACCCTCGGCCCCGATCAGACCGCCCCCACACACTCCTTTCCTTGCGGTTCTTTTCTGGTGCCATTGGGCCGCGCCAAACACGGTTGAGTTCCCACCCGGTACCCCGTCAGTGCCACTAACTACCGTATCACATCTGTGTGACTTGATTTAGTTTACAACTTTCAGTTTACTGATTGTTTGTCTCTCTTGCGTCTTGTCCCCATCCCCCACCCCGCTTTTTTGACGCTGTTCATTCCTACAGGACCCGACCGGTGTCCTCTAGTCACCGCCAGGACTGTTGCTAGCAATTTCTAGTAACCCACTAGGTGAGTCCGTAGCTACTATCCCTTGTCCATGAGTACTTTATTAGTTTTCACTTTGAATACCAATTTTTAACCAAAATGTTTTTACAGCACGCTCCTTCTTTCTTTGAACTATACACTGGGTGTTAATATACACCTTATGCTATAATGATTAAGCAATTGCTAGAAGCTTATATATTCAAACCTCAACTCTGTGGTTTTTAACTTGGTGTTTATCCTTGTTGCTAATTAGAAGAGTACTGTTCAGAATGCCATCTGGAATCATTTGTTTTTTTCACCCTTATCCGCAGGCAATGCACCTGAAGACGTGGTAGGTAGAACACACCTCTCCACGCAGTGTAGATAGTAGCTCATGATCCTGAAGAAGTGCCTAGATCCTCCTGACACACGAGGCACGAAACATGTCGATCCATAGAGTAGAGCTTCATGATTAGACACCTTCTCTAGCACATCAGCCACTCTACACCAATTTTAACCGGGGAGTTTACCTTCCGAATAAATTATTGATAAGGACTAACTTACCCCTTTTTAACCTCACTACATCACACATCTACACACTTTAGGCCCCCTTACCCCCATGCACCAACCGGCAGGAACAGAAGATCCCCGATAAAGAGCCCCGGTTCGGGTGCCCGTCAAGGATTGCAGCGCCGCCTTGACGAGGGGCAGAGCTCATATGATGAAGCATGACACCCAGCTTGCTGGGTGTGTGAGAGCTCTAGTTCAAACCAAGGGAATTTCCCAAGTTACTACTAGGCCGTTTTGTTTGAGGGCATTCACGTCCTGAACTAACTCTTCTATATACCAGAGGAACTTTGTACCCTTTTTTGTTCATGATTATTGGGGCTTGTACACTGGACCTCATTAAAGAAGCCCATTTGCCTTGTCCCTCTTCTTGCATTATTGTATCAGCACGGGTTCCACCCGTGGGACATTATCTATAGGTTACCAGCAGATTTCAATTAATCCAGACTGGACCCTCTATCCTTTCTTCCGGTCTGACTTACTGACCATTTATTATTTTTATTCTCATGGATACCCAGGGGCTTAGCTTCGGTGATGATGCCATCTCAGATATACTTGAGAGAACACCATCCCTCCTACTAAATGATGGCAATATGGCCTCTGGCTCACAATCTGACGATTGGAATGCATTGATGCAACTTAAAAGAGAGTGGTTAAAAATAACTCTCCATGGTGCGCTAATGACGGAATACTTACGTGCTAACATCGCACCTACTGGGCTCATCATTAACAACTTTCCTAGATTATTTCTAGATGATGCAACCTTCAAAAAGGAATGGTCCCTGGTTGCGTGGAAATGCACCAGGGATTTACTAGTGCTGATCATTAATACAGCTAGACGCTTAGCTGAAGCCCTCCTAGTCAGAATACAAATTGCTGAGGGAGCGCTCAAAACCACCATCCAGATTACTGCCTACAAGAGTAGACTTGCTGAGATCAATGCAGAGATTACTGACAACAAGGAATATCTGATGAAACAAAAAATAGCGAAGCTTCAGAAAGATATCCTAAAATTTGATAAAGAGAAAGTGTTCCCTTATTTGAAGGCCGACTACACCTCGGTCAAGAATAGTTACTCATCTGATGAGAACTCTGATAGAAGAGACTCCTCTGACAGCAACTCCAGCACAGGGAGCTGGGGCAGTAATAACGCACGAAGAAATCAACACTCTAACTACCATTATAATGCCCAGACTTTCCAGGGTCCCCCCCTGTTTCCAGGCCATCCTCCACCACCACCCTATTGGCAGTATCCGCCATTCCAACCTGGACCATCTCAGTTCTTCAATAATGGCCCCCCTTTTTTAGACAGAGGTTGGGGCAGAGGAAGAGGGCGCAACAGAAGAGGCTCTCAAAAACGGGTGCAATGGCAGGATCAACCAACCACAGGGATGGACACACGCAGCAAAACAGTGAACAAGAGAAACTAGTGGTGAATCTGTCACCTCGCATTCTCACTGAATCTGAGACCTCAATACTGCAAAAGGGGTTAGGCTTTGTCCCCACCCCTAAAGTAGACAAATATCGAGACCTTTGTGAAGTACAGAAATTGTTTCGCAAGATACGACTTCAGTCCTTCTTTCAGGACAAACCTAAAAGCACAGAGGATGACTCTGGGTTGAGGAATCCCTCTACCTTTACCCCTCTCAATGCCATGGTCCCAGTGGAAGTTTTAACTTTTGAGAAGGCAGTATTAAAAGATCTAGCCTTGATACCTCTTCCTTCTCCCTTCCATAACCTCTCTAACATCGAAATACAAACTGCGAATACACTTGCTACAGATCAATCGATAACCATCAAACAGGCAGACAAGGGTGGGGCAACTGTAATACAATCTACAGTTGACTATGATACAGAATGTATACGTCAACTCAACAATGACAGATACTACGCTCCTATTCAACTTGACCCAACCCCACGCCTCGCGAGTGCCATCTCTACATTAGTACATGAGGCTGTTACTAATGGTTGGATCAGTCAACGTGAATCAGCCTTTCTGATTGCGAAAGAACCTAAAATACCGTACTTCTATACTTTACCCAAGATACACAAGGGCACAGTTCCGGTTCCAGGACGTCCTATTGTCTCTGGAATTGGCTCTTTACTGGAACCCTTGTCCAAATTTGTTGACCATTTTCTGCAGCCCCTAGTCAGGAATACACCATCTTTCGTAAGAGACACGACAGACATCCTCAGAATCATTGAATCTTTAGAGGACCCAGGAGACATTGATTTTTTGATTACCCTAGACGTAGAGGCCCTCTACACAAACATTCCCCAGGGGGAGACCCTGACAGTTGTAGAAGCAGCCCTTAATTCCCTAGATTGGGACTCACCTACTCCAATCTCGTTCATCATGGAGTGTGCATCCCTGGCTTTGACTGAAAACTTTTTTGAGTTTAAAGGCCAATTATATCATCAAAGCCAGGGAACTTCGATGGGGAGCACTTTTGCTCCCAGTCTGGCCTGTCTATACATGGCGGCCTTTGAAACGACTGTCATCAATAATACCAACAATCCATATGTCCACCACCTGAAACTGTGGAAACGTTTTATCGATGATATTTTGATCTTTTGGCATGGTACCATTGACACATGTATGGCCTTTATAGGTTGGATCAATCAACAAAACATCTTTCTGAATTTTTCTCACACCATTTCAGAAACCAATGTCGCCTTTCTTGACCTTAACATTAGACTATCTGAGGGGGAACTCTCCACGAGTCTATATAGGAAACCCACCGATCGCAACAGTTTACTCCTATACTAGAGCCACCATCCTAAGGCCCTTAAAGACAATCTGCCTTTTGGACAGTTTTTGCGTATCAGACGCAACTGCACATCCACCACTGACTATAAGAAAGAGTCCACTATTCTAGCTACTAATCTCATGACTAGAGGTTATCCAATTAAAGTGATCAAAGACTCCATGAAGAGAGCTAGAAATAACCCTAGGGAAGCACTACTAGAAGTCCACTCTAAACCACCAGTAGACTCAATTACGTGTGTCACCTCCTATACAGCTACCTCAGTTCCAACTAAGAAGATCATTTTGAAATATTGGAACATCTTGAACACAGGAGACTTAAGGATATCTAAACCCAGATTTGCCTACACTAGAACCCGCAGTCTACGAGACATTTTGATCAACACAAGACCCAGGCGTCATACTGATATGACACAAACCACTCTATGGGGTTTACCACCTGTCAAGGGACATTATCCCTGCGGTACCTGCACAGTTTGTAAGTACACAACACTAACCAAAGCAGTGACATTACGATCTAACTTCAAATGGTGTATCCAGACACACACCAACTGCAACACTAGACAGTGTATCTATTTGATCACCTGCCCTTGTGGTCTACAATATATAGGGATGACCATGCGTCCGGTCAAAGTTCGCATTACCGAACACAGAAGTAACATTCGTTGCCAACGGGCCACCACGAGGATGTACAGACACTTTACAGAGACTCAACATTCCCCAGATTCCTTACACTGGATTGTATTGGAAGCCCACCAACATATTTCCAAACAATCCCTTTTTAGGATTGAACAAAGATGGGTTTACAGACTAGCGAGCCACACTGAGGGTTTGAATGATGATATTCCATGGAGCTCCATCTCTTAATTATTCTGTCCAAATAGTCCCACTATTACCGCACTATATGTATTATAGGCTATCTAACATTAGTTTGCATATAGTTTGGCATTATTACATGGTACTGACCCTTTTAATACTAATACGTACCACACTATTTACAACATTGGGATATCCCCCTCAGACCATTCTTCCTATCCTGTGTGGTTTTATAATCTTGGTACTGACCCTATTAATGACCAATTACCAATGTGTCATTAATTTTTAATAATTTTTAGTCTCTGACACTATTAACCCTCTGTACCGTCATACCTCACGATAATTGAACAGCAACTGGTCGTCAGATGACGCCTTCTAACCTTGGTTGTTTTTTAGTCGGTACATGTAGAATAGATCTTCTCCCCTATCCAACATGTCCGCCATTATTTTGGCGACATTACGTGACCTGACGCTCTACGTGTTCGCTACAGTGACGCGACACGCCCCTATCCCACATGTCCGTCATAGTCTATGGGGTTACCACGTGTCCTTACGTCTGATGTTACGGTGATGCGCCACGCCCACACCACACCCCCTTTGACGTTACGAAGCAGAACACCGCGAGTATATCTCTCCGGGTAATTCACTCGCAGTTACCACCCCGGTTCCTGGCGGTATTGGGTAGGTGTTACAGCATAGCGTGAATTGACGCGGGTGAGTATACCTTGTTCGACACTACTGTGACTTCGTACTGCTCCCTCGAGCTAGTCGGGGCCCGTCTGGTGAGTTTCTCCTCCGCCTGTACTTCGGCCGTACCCTCGGCCCCGATCAGACCGCCCCCACACACTCCTTTCCTTGCGGTTCTTTTCTGGTGCCATTGGGCCGCGCCAAACACGGTTGAGTTCCCACCCGGTACCCCGTCAGTGCCACTAACTACCGTATCACATCTGTGTGACTTGATTTAGTTTACAACTTTCAGTTTACTGATTGTTTGTCTCTCTTGCGTCTTGTCCCCATCCCCCACCCCGCTTTTTTGACGCTGTTCATTCCTACAGGACCCGACCGGTGTCCTCTAGTCACCGCCAGGACTGTTGCTAGCAATTTCTAGTAACCCACTAGGTGAGTCCGTAGCTACTATCCCTTGTCCATGAGTACTTTATTAGTTTTCACTTTGAATACCAATTTTTAACCAAAATGTTTTTACAGCACGCTCCTTCTTTCTTTGAACTATACACTGGGTGTTAATATACACCTTATGCTATAATGATTAAGCAATTGCTAGAAGCTTATATATTCAAACCTCAACTCCGTGGTTTTTAACTTGGTGTTTATCCTTGTTGCTAATTAGAAGAGTACTGTTCAGAATGCCATCTGGAATCATTTGTTTTTTTCACCCTTATCCGCAGGCAATGCACCTGAAGACGTGGTAGGTAGAACACACCTCTCCACGCAGTGTAGATAGTAGCTCATGATCCTGAAGAAGTGCCTAGATCCTCCTGACACACGAGGCACGAAACATGTCGATCCATAGAGTAGAGCTTCATGATTAGACACCTTCTCTAGCACATCAGCCACTCTACACCAATTTTAACCGGGGAGTTTACCTTCCGAATAAATTATTGATAAGGACTAACTTACCCCTTTTTAACCTCACTACATCACACATCTACACACTTTAGGCCCCCTTACCCCCATGCACCAACCGGCAGGAACAGAAGATCCCCGATAAAGAGCCCCGGTTCGGGTGCCCGTCAAGGATTGCAGCGCCGCCTTGACGAGGGGCAGAGCTCATATGATGAAGCATGACACCCAGCTTGCTGGGTGTGTGAGAGCTCTAGTTCAAACCAAGGGAATTTCCCAAGTTACTACTAGGCCGTTTTGTTTGAGGGCATTCACGTCCTGAACTAACTCTTCTATATACCAGAGGAACTTTGTACCCTTTTTTGTTCATGATTATTGGGGCTTGTACACTGGACCTCATTAAAGAAGCCCATTTGCCTTGTCCCTCTTCTTGCATTATTATACCTTGTATCTGGTGAAAGATTGTTGTCTTGTACATAAAAAAGTTGTGTTTCAAAGCTATGGTGATCAGGTTGATAATGAAGTCAGCTGGGGTGTTGGACTGTAAATCTGATTCCTGAAGGAGGTCCCCACGACCTCGATGGTGGCGTCCTGGGGGATATTTGTGTACAGTGCTTCCACATCCAATGTTAGTAGAAGGTCAATGGGTTCGATGTTCTCCGAATTGATGACCTCTATCAGGTTGAGTACATCCCATGTGTCCTTGAGGTACGCAGCGGTTGCTTGGACCAAGGGGCGGAGATAATGGTCGCTAAATTGTCTCAGGGGTTCCAGTAGGGAGTTGATCCCGGAGGCTATTGGTTGCACTGGAGGTGAAGTCACTCCTTTGTGAATTTTCGGGAGGACGTAGAAGTATGGCATTCTCGGGTTGTCGTTCACCAGGAACGCCGCCTCCTGGGGGGAAATCCAGCCTTCTGTGTTTGCTTCGTTTACCAGAACGCGGATCCGCTTCGAGAGTTGTTCCGTTGGATCCTCGTTAAGTTTCTGATAGTATCTGGTGTTGTTCAGTTGTTTGCTACACTCAGCCTCATAGTCATCAATGTTGAGGAGGACCGTGGCACCCCCTTTGTCTGCCGGTTTGATAGTAATTGTTTCATCGTCCCTTAGTGAGTTCAGTACCTGGCACAATCTTTTAGGTCGGTTGTTGAATGTTGAGCCCTGTTCCAGCTGGTTTGTCTCTTTCAGTACCGCTTTCTCAAATGTTATGGCCACGCTGGGGACCATTGCGGCCGTAGATGTGAATTTAGATGGGTGTCTCAGTCCTCAGTCCTGTTGTTCCGGTGTTGGTCTTCTGGACGTGTACGAACAGTATGTGCAAAGGCTTGTTTCATACTCTCTCTGGAAGGTGCTTGATGCATGAGCCTATCATTTTTCCCTTTTCTCTTTTGTCCCCATTTTTCTTCCCTTCTAGGTACTTTCTTCGCTTGGACTCATCTACATGTTGAGATTACAGACCACATTATAGGGCAATTAACCCCGCGGTCAACTCCAAGCTACCTCTCACCCATCCGGGTTACCATTCCTAATCTGGAACCCCTCTTTTCTGATGTGCACACTCACCAGAGTAGTTAGGTCCTGAAGAAACGCCACTGATCCTTCAGACTCCCAAGGCATGAAACATGTTGACCTTTTGTTTAGTTACACGGGCACATTGAGCCTCATAGTAACTCACCAACCTACGGGTTTTTTAACCTACCAGGGGCAGCACACTATTAAATAGTTCACTAGTGGATATCCCTAGGTATTTTTATTTGCCCCTGCATGCACTTCACGACCTATTTCACCAGATCCCCCCACACACCCGCACTCACCAAACGGCTTTTCTCTTAAAAGACCTCCGTTAAAATGACCCTTCAGGGGCCCGTCAGGCATTGTAGCGCCGGTCCGATGAGGAGCAAAAGCCCGATGATGAAGCATGACATCCTTCGGGTGTGTGAGGACAACTAAGAGGCAAAATCTGGCCCTCCCCTTCGGGATTGGATCCTTGATACTGGGGACGAACCTCTGTGCCTCTCTCTTTTTCATCCTCCTCTTCTCATCTTTCCTACTCTACATCTTTCATTTTTGACAGGGTGACACCTTGCACCCTCCATATGGAACAGTGTCCCTTGTGATTTTACATTTAATTATTCCTGCCATCTTGAAATTAATAAATAAAATGATGAAATGTGATTTTTTTTGTGCTGTGAAAGTGAAAAAAACTATTACAGCCATGACGGGACCATACGAGGGTCCAAACATCAGGGGGTTCTGTGGGCACCCATAGGCAAGGAAAAAATAGAGTATCCTCTCCATCAAACTTTAAATCATCCCCTTAATCTTCCGTGGTGTTATGATATATGGATGCAGAAATTAATCCTTCAACTACCTTGAATAATAGTGAATGCAGTTTACAATACATTCAGAAAAACAAAACAAGTAGGTCATTCAGGGTCTTTAAAAGGAATGGCAGTTGTTCACTCTGCAAACAAAAACGTAACTTTAATTCAATAGAATCAGCCATGAAACAATATCGCCTTAGAAGAAATGTCCTCCATGTCTATACAAGCACTGATGCAGTCATTCCAACATCAGTCAGCTCAACTGATGATTTGCAGTTGTTCCAAGAAAGAAAATATCTAGAGATGGTTGTAACACAGTTGGAATTTCAAACTGACCAAGCAGACAAGATAGCAACACAGCAAGGTTCTTCAGGTCAAGTGTCTTTATATATTTGAGTCCAAAGATAGCTGCCATATTCTATTTTACCTTTGTTTTCATTTGGACACCATCCTGGTTTGGCAAAGAAACACCTTTAATCTGGATTTGATAAGAAAAATATGTGAAATCAATATTCAATGATACAATGGTTTAAATGACTAAATATAGGAAACCATATATTTACCTAATGCCTATGTCCATCTACCTTAATTGGCCCCATTAGGAATCCTCTTCTTATCTGATCATAAGTAATGCATACAGTGTTGATGTTGCTGATGGTACTCTCCCACCCCTCTAGGCACAGTCCTTGAGCTAGGGGTTTGGTTAGGAATCATAACCTTTCTTTACAAGTTTAGGTGCATGAACATGTGTAGCTGGTTCCCAACACCTATCTTCAAGGCCAAATCCCTTCCTCTCCACTGACTATAGTAGTGTTCTTCAATATACAAGGGAATCTAAAATACTCTTAACTTCATATTTTTGATCGAAACCTACTACACCAGATGGAGGAGGCTGCATCGGGAAGGTATTGTTCTTTACTAGTTTTAATAGAGCAACATGAAAGATGGATGAATCTTCTTGCTTGATGGTAAGGCCAGTTTCACAGCTGTGTCATTTAATTATTTCATGGTGGAAAATACACCAGTAAGATGAGATCAAACTTTTAATTTTCCATGCAAATGCTTAGAAATCCAGACTGAATCCCCAGACTGAATCTCCAGACTGATACGTTGTAGCCTTAAATCAATATTTATTTGCATATTTCCTATCCAGTTCTTTGGCTTTTGTTAATGCAGTCTTAGGCTCCTCATAGAGATTAAATACAGAAAAACAGATGGCACAAATGTTACTACTCGATCCACATTTTTATTCTATCATTCTTTGTCCTGATGCAGATGTCAGCGTTAGATACATATTGTTGTACTTCATGAAAGTTCTTGCTAATGAAATATTGAAATACAGCTGGTGGGTTATAGAACCTGAATGCCATTACTAGGTATCAGAAGAGCCCAAACTCAGTACGGAAACTGTCTTCCATTTCTCTCACATAAATCAAAGGGGATTCAGCTATTAGATCGTATTTCAATGAAAATCTTTCCATTTTAAATTTGATCAAGCATGACCAGTATCAAACGTATGGGACAGCGATTCTTGACTATCATTCAATTCAAGGTTCTTTAATCCATGCAGGTGCATAGCTCACCACCTTTCTTGAGTTGTATTGCTGAGTATCAAGAATAAAATATCAAGATATACAAATATAGAGACCACAATGTCAGCTATACATTAACCATATATAAAACATAACACTATCGAACAGTAGAATTTTGCCCATTACATTACTGAATATACAAAACGCAAGGCCAAAAATATTAAAATATTCAATATCGACACTCATAGATTTATGATTACTCAACATGAAAATATTGAAATACAATAACAAAACATAAATACATAATAATAATATAATTATAACATACATATTTAAAGGAACATCAAGACAATGAAGTAGCTTTTAGCACAAAATGGAAAAAAATCAAATAAACCAATCCATGCCAGAAACTGCTAGCATCCAAATGATCGCTAATAAACATGCTATTATATAAGAAAACAATTTTTAACATATTTTGTGTCTGCACCCAACTAAGAAGAAAGAAGCCAGCATGCTGCACAATATGACAAAAGAAACTATGAAAAACAAAGTAAGCACAAATGTATATACTTAAAACTCCTATTTTTAAGACAAATTAATTTAGCAATTAATAATACAACTAATATATTTTTCTACTTTATGACCTCCAAACAGAACAGATACAGAGAAAATAGATGAAAATACCAAGGAAATACAGTGAAAAACAAAGCAACCAACCCTAAAAAAACCTGCCCCGAAACAAACGTTTTTTTTGTTGTTTTTTTCCCGAAGTTTTATATAGCGCGAACTTGACCCGAAATCAGGTATCAGTGCCCTTTACTTGAGAACCAGTTACGTTACATGAGCACACATTCATTTTTGTTAGGCACAGGAATATTACATGATTTTCCCAGAATCACAGGATGATGAGCGTCGATGTCGAAACTCGAACCCGGTTACCCAAATTTGAGATTGACCGCTCTAACCGTTAGGTTACACCCTCTCCCCAAAAAAGTAAGTAATCATGAAGGGCAAAATGTGCTAAATATAAACTGTTATCTCTTTAAAATAACACATGGAATAATTAAGTGAATGCTTTTTTACATTTTAACCTAAACACAGATTACAAATTGTCAAAAGAAGCAAGTCTACTGGTTCACAGAAAGGAAAATTCCTGTTCGCATACTTAAGCTACACCTACAGCAAAGAACGAAGCAGCAAAGAGTGTAGGCAATGGATATGAACCAAATACTATTCAGTGGTTGCTATTGGAGGGCAATAACTGTAAATGTAGAAAAGGCTACTGAACATAAGCTTCTACCAAATCTTGCAGAAATAGAGTTCATAATTTCCAAGCAGAGCTATTACTTAAAGAATATGCCCACACAATCTCAATGCACTGTATAGCACAATTACCAACTGTGTTAAACTTAATGAAAACTATAGCTAGACAAAGAAGAAGTGAGAGAATAGGAAACCCAGCACCTGTGCTGAACTACAGATCCCAAACCATTTAATTCAATAACTGGAACAAAAAAAGATTTCTTGATATATATAAAAAAAAAAAATGAGAAACAAAGTTTAATTTTTAATACAGCAAAAATAAATCCAGACTCCGCACAATGCTCCATATAGCATACATGGACAACTTCAAGAAATTAACATGTCACTTTTATTTGCACAAACAATACAAACAAACAATACCTTGGAACTGTTCAACACAAAAGAGAAATGCAACAAATATGCACCAAACAAAATCATCATAGATTTCGAATTTGCTATAATACACAGAGGGGCATATTTATGAAAGAATTGCATCACCCTTGCCCCACACAATGGGGGCGCAAGAGCGACGCAACTCAAAATCAAGCCATGCAAGGCCACCTTTTGCAGCCCTACGTGCCTTGATAAATCAAGAGTAAGGCATGGAAGCGCAAACCGCTGCGTTGGCACTAGGCAGCACATCGTCCACTAGCGCAGGGAAAAAGACAGGAATGTGCTGCATAATGTTAAGTACAGCAGATTCCTTCCCTATTGCATAGTGCAGCATGGTGACTTGCTGTGCTGCGTGATTTCTTAATAAACATGCCCCATAGAATCAGTAATGTATCTAAACACCCAAATACAAAGGGCCGATTCACAAAAGTAATCTGAGACAAAATCCTAACTTTACGACTTTTGTTATTCACAAAGGGCATTTAGGAGTAGTAAAGTTAGGAATCCTAACTTTACTGCTCCTAAATGCCTTTACTTTTGTGAATCGGGCCAAAGGGTTTTATTTTCATTACAATAGATCCTTATGGCACCACCTAAAATAAACCCACCTTAAGCATTGAATATTCATCAAACAGCACATTCCAGTTTCAAATTAAACAATGATTTGCAATAGAATTTATACCAACCAAACAAGTAACCAAATATTATAACCTACTAATTGACTCTAATGTTGTATTTTACCTTCGATATTTGGTAATAACGATATACTGACTTTGATATTAAGGGTCCACACCCCCTTCTTGAACACAAAAAAAAGAGAGGAGGTGACACACAAAAGTAACATTTAGAATAAATCCACCCACCAAATATTCATCAAGATATTTCAGCTAATACTAAGGGTCCGATTTAGATCTTGGCGGACAGGTTACTCCATCACAACAGTGATGGATATCCCATCCGAGGAATTATGAATACCATAGGATTTAATGGGATTTATATTTCGGTGGACGGGATATCCGTCACCGTTGTGATGGAGTAACCCGTCTGCCCAGATATAAATCAGGCCCTAAGTCATTAGCTCTGTCAATGCATAGATTTGGCTGCTTGGTATTGCTGCCCCTGGTGCTAAATCAATTAGAAAGTCAAAGGTGCAATGACAAGGTAGTGTTTCTGCCTTATTTTTTCTAAATACATCCAAATATTTATGATACACTGGAGAGTGGATAATGCTGGTGGCACAATGTTATTATTAGAAGTTTAAGACTAGGACTAAACATCTTTCAGAGGCAGTAATTCTCCAGGGCTGTTTTTAGCGCTGGTCGCACCCACTGCGACGATCGATTTTTAGCACCCTCTTCCCCATGACCTCCTCCACTGATTCCCTCACTACCACCCTTCAGCAGTGCCCCTCATTTCTCCATAGCCCCTCTGTCACATGAATTGCATCTGCTTGAAAGCACTGGTTGGGGCTGGTTTTAATAATAAGAATATATATCCACCCAAAGGATCTCTTTTCAGCAACATTAGAAATAGATCATGAGAGAGTGGGGGAAAAAAGATAACGCCCTAACCTATATTATGAAGTTTGCATGCAGCCCTTTGATGCCAGTTCATAAGCCACTGTTCTATATAGGGATTTCAATTTATGAACTACTGTAACAAAATGATTTCTATGACAAAAGCAGTAATCCACTGACCTATCCGCATAAAACACAGTTCTGTGATCTGCACGGTAAGGGTTCTGTGCAGCAGGCATATGTGCCACTGCACAACACTCTGATCTATTTCCAGCAGGAACATTAAACACTAGAGTTATCTTGACATTTTTATTGCTGCCTGAAAATGGCTGGACGCACAAGGAACTCTGTAGCAGGTGCTTTTAAAACCACAAGTTATTTCGATAAACAGCACTCCCTGAGGTCAGCGCCACAGGTGGCTGCACCAGTCACACCGTCCCTAAAGCCAGGCCTGCATCTGTTCATCATTCTTTTCGGATATTGTCGAGTTTTCAGATTAACCTTGTGGAGAGGTTACATGTACAGTAACCAGTACAATAGCATGCCCCTAATTAATGGCTGGCCTCTAAGTGGTGAGCCAAGGAATACCCCAAATAATTTGGAAGTAGGGTGCCTCTCTCAACTCAAAACCTAATTATTCTTGTGAAATTGGAAACAGGCCATGATTAATTCTGCTTGGAAGTGTCTGATGGGTCCTGACATGAGACTGGTATCAGCACTGCTCTAAGGTTTCATTTTTCTAATGTTTAGGCAACCTTCACGTCTTTGCATACTTCCAATTAATGATGTTCCTTGTAGCTACTGAGTCAACAAGAGCAGCTAGATGAATGTGCATCTTCTGATGATCCTGCAATGTTGCATCTAGTATAAGGTGAGTTGCTCTGATCAAGGCAAAAGAAGTGCTCAGAAGAAAGATCGCAAGTTCCTTTGAGCTTCATTGTTTTCCTTAATGCTGACACTTGCTCTTCTTTGGACAGATCTTTATAAAAATGTGTGTCAAACCCACATACAGACCAGAATCTTAGACCTATGATTTTCGTTTTCTTCTCTTCATAGTTGTTGCCATATTGATCCAATCTGCATGAGCTTGGGGATAAACTACTTGTTTCTGATGTCAGATCAAAATGTGGTTTATCTCAAATTCTATGCCTGAAGCTACTTAGCCTTTTCTCACCTTTACGTTTCTCCAATCTGTGACCTATTTGTGATACTAAATCTATTCTTTCATCAGCATCAGTAGGTAATTTTAATACCTGAGTCATTATGTCCTTCACATGTTAATTGAGCCCTTTGTAAAACAGAGTAGCTCTCTTTTCCTTGGGCCATCCTCTTTCGGAAACCAAGCATGGAAACTTGTATACCCTATTTTAATTGTAACACTATTGACTGGGCTACTGACTGCCTTTCCAAAATTCTCTGAAGTTCTGCCTTAACGAACAAGACTATCCTTCGTTAAATATGACTAAATAAACGCCACTGTGCATTCTGCAGTAGTGAACAGCGACAGTCAACCCAAAAAATGCAAACTATATTGCTATATTGATCAATTGATTGCCCTATTTTTAAGGTTTCCAGAAAAGTGTTCAGAACATGCTAATGATATTTGATTTGGATACATCACTGCTGATTTAACTGCTGTGGTAATATAAGGAACTTTAGATATATTAGTCGCCACTAAGGCAGCAGTCTCAGACTGACACACAAATAAAAAAATTTTAATTAACTTTCTCATCCGGTAGAGGATTCTTAACTGCTTGTAATTAATCTAATCAGAGAAAACCATTTGATAACTGCTGATATAAAGTTTCATTTTCTGTTCAAATCTCAGCCATATCTTTTTTGCAGGGCATTAATAGATAACCCTATTTCACTCAAGGAGTAAGCACTGAGATATATGCTGGGCAGCGAGTCAATGCAGGTTTTCCAATCTGTCAGACTCACAGATCGGCTACAGAGATGTCTGGACTTTGATGCTACTCTGGCTTGCCCACTAGTGGCAGCTGCAGGGAGGGAAAAGTGGTGGGGCAATAATAAACAAATTTAAATTAAAACTCACCTGCCACCTCGGTGCTCTCAGCCCTTTCTGGACTACTCTGCTCCAATCCAGACGCTTCTTTCATGCTGGTAATACTATTACACAGCATGAGAAGGGCATCGGGATTGGGCAGAGCAGGCTGGTTTTACGCTCCAAGAGTGTCTGGGAGCCTGTGCCAGATTCTCTCCGTGCATCAGCCTGGAGATATCTAAGTGCACATGATGATTTGGCCGTCCTAAGACAGCCGATCAAACCATCATGCCCACTTACAGTGCCCACCACTTCAAGTGCCCTCCATGCTTGCCTTGGTTCCACCCCCAAGACTCGGCTTGGCTCTGGCTCCTGTCATGAAAAGTAAAATGATAATAAATCTGCTTTGTTATCATTTTATGTTCTATGATTTTATGCTGCTGAGAAAGTGGGTGACGCTCCTCCACCATAACGGAGGAGCCACCGCTGTTGCCCACCTTGTATTCTGTGGAAGCTAAGAAGCCTCCTCCGAGAATACAGAGGGACAGGGGTATTGGGAAAACCACACCTCGCTGCATTGCATGCTCTCTTGAACCTGGTATGGATTAGTCTGAGTTATTCGAGTCCTAAAGAAAGGGAATAAACAACATTACTATATAGTCTCCTGAACTGAACTTAAATACTGTGTGTATATCACAGGATGATTTCAAGAGAGCTGTAGGGTCCAGTATTCAGGGTTTATTATCAGTATTTTACATAACATAGTTGAGCTACATGAGTTACTCTTTGGTATGAATCAAATCACAGCACTCTCATAAGTTAATAAGCGCATATAATTGACATTTCATAGTTGTTCAGTAGCTTCTTCACATATTATATCCTATATGATCCTATGAAGATGGGTAAATGTCTTTGATATAAACATCACATCAAGAAAGAACAGTTATTCGAGTGTATTTCAAGAGGATAAAAGAAATAATTATGGCCATTTGATGGTGTTATGAGTATCTTTCTCAGTACATAACCTACTACGTGACAGTGCGACAATGCCCAGAGCTAAGAGTAAATGAAGCAAGTGCCAGAATTACATTCTTGCGAGGAGTCACGTTCTTGTAGGTAATAGGTGCACAACAGTCACATGCTTGTTGTTGGTGTCAAAAAAAGGAAAAACAAGAGCGTTAAGAAATGCAACTAAACATTTGTTACAGATTGCACTACATTACTTGTAATTTTTTTTTTTTTTACTTTTTATTGATTTTCTTATAACATAAAGAACAATCTGTGACATTGCATACCTTGAGAATCATTACATCAGTATACGTAGTATCATTCCACATCAAAAACAGCATTACAATCATTGTCAGGTACAGTATCTCTGCTTTACGTGTCAGCACTCTAGCCAGGACCACAGCGGCGCCTACCCATCTCCCAGTCCGGCCCCCCGTATGCATATTCACTAAGTTCTGAATCCGAGTTCTCCCTCGGGGGCTCGCATATGTCTCCTCGGTAACTGTTCCCATTACTTGTAATTTTAGAGAAGCTTCTTTGAACAGAACATGGGATGTATTACAAATAAGTGTTGACTGTGAACATTGAGAACCATTTTTGCACTTTGCCATGTTTTTTTTACAATGTAAATTACATGGACACAGTTGTGTATTCTCTTAGATTTCTGTTTAAAACTTGGGGGCATATTTACAAGCCTCTATTGCCACCACAACGTCCCTTTCAGTGACCTTGTGATGGCAATAGAGGTCTCGCCTTATTTACAAGGCAGTGTTAAGCCACTTAACGTGGCCTCACGCTGTCTTGTAAATAAGGCAGGCAAAACAAAACAGGAGTGAACCCGTTAACCCAATTGAGACCGGGCAATTTATACTAACAAGGACCAATGTCTCAAATGGTCAATCATGTAAAGAGAACCATTTAGCACAGAGTAATTAATCAGAACAAACAGGGCAAGGGAGACCAAATTTGAAAAAAGTAGGTTGTTATTTACAATTAGAAGTACGAAAAAACTTAATTACAGTAACCATAACAACCGTGTGAGCACTGGAAGTGAAGTGATGGGTGAAGATGGCGCAGTGACACAAGGGTGCAAGAGCAACATGAGGCAGCGCAAAATTAAATTAACAATAAGAGTCGGGCACAATATTTACGAAACATTAAACATCACAACATTATTTTATGATTTAGGCACGACCCTTTGCAGGACCGCAAATAACGTTGAAAGGTCGACGGCGTTTCGAACTCGTCAACTTGAGTTCATCATCAGGGCTACGGTTACAATTGCTTCAAACAGTACTTCTAAAAATTAAGAAGGAAAAACAGAAATCAGTGACGGACCCCGAAAATAGATCAAGAAAAAGGTGAGACAGGACAGAAAGACTACCTGATATTCACCAGTAGGGGAAATGCTGGACCAGTCTCAGTTAGGTACAACGTAAGGGATGTAATAGTAGAGGTTCTGATATCCACAAGTGAGGAAAACGCTGAATCAATCACATCGGGATAAAAGGTCCTGGCGTGATAAGGAAGGCTCTGAAGAATAATATTAATGGTATTACTAATACTGACTATGATTACATCAGCGACACCTTGCTGATGTAATCATAGTCAGTATTAGTAATACCATTAATATTATTCTTCAGAGCCTTCCTTATCACGCCAGGACCTTTTATCCCGATGTGATTGATTCAGCGTTTTCCTCACTTGTGGATATCAGAACCTCTACTATTACATCCCTTACGTTGTACCTAACTGAGACTGGTCCAGCATTTCCCCTACTGGTGAATATCAGGTAGTCTTTCTGTCCTGTCTCACCTTTTTCTTGATCTATTTTCGGGGTCCGTCACTGATTTCTGTTTTTCCTTCTTAATTTTTAGAAGTACTGTTTGAAGCAATTGTAACCGTAGCCCTGATGATGAACTCAAGTTGACGAGTTCGAAACGCCGTCGACCTTTCAACGTTATTTGCGGTCCTGCAAAGGGTCGTGCCTAAATCATAAAATAATGTTGTGATGTTTAATGTTTCGTAAATATTGTGCCCGACTCTTATTGTTAATTTAATTTTGCGCTGCCTCACGTTGCTCTTGCACCCTTGTGTCACTGCGCCGTCTTCACCCATCACTTCACTTCCAGTGCTCACACGGTTGTTATGGTTACTGTAATTAAGTTTTTTCGTACTTCTAATTATAAATAACAACCTACTTTTTTCAAATTTGGTCTCCCTTGCCCTGTTTGTCTTGTAAATAAGGCACCCTTTCACGCTGTATTTAGCATGAAAGGGGTGGGCAATGGGTGTTGCAGTAGGCGTTCCACCGCAACACCCATTGATTTTTTACTCTGCCCCCTATTTACAAGGGCAGCATTAATAGGAGGCAGCGCCAAAATTAAGACCAGGGAAAACCTGGTCTTAAACAGGCAAAACGAGGAGAAATGCTTTATTTCTCCTCGTTTTTGCTTTTTCCATGTGTGCTGCCTTGTGCAGCACACATAGAAACAGCAATTTGCCTATGATTGTTTATGTGCAGGAAAGTACTCCTTCCTGCACATAAATATTATTTTATTTTTTAAATGCTGTTGTGCAACTTCAAAACAGCATTTAAAGATTGTTTATGTGCAGGAATGGGGACATTCCTGCCAATACAGAACCTTTCCCTCAACACAGGCACCCTTGCACTATGGTGCAAGGGTGGCTGCGTTGGCGCTAGGCAGCAAAAGTTAGCGCCAGTGCAGAGGGAAACGCAGGGCTTCACCTTATTCTAGTAAATCTGGTGCAGCCCTGCGTTTCTAAAGTGACGAAGCGTGTTGTTAGCCTTCTTGGCTTAACGACACGCTTCGCCACTTTATTGTATGTCCCTTGGTGTTGGCTATTTAGTCTGCCACTGGGTAAACAGTGTTGTTACTCTTCTCTTTAGCCGGACTCTGAATTGCAGAAATTGTGCACTATGTGGCCAGCAAGAAGGCAAATACATATAAACTTGGCAAAACAACAGAATGTCTACTATTTGCTATGCAGCCCGGAAAATAACGGAGAACATTACTGTTTACCAAACAACTGTCTAAATAGAACAGAGAATGTAGTCTTTGTCCAGCAGCTGGATAAACAGACGCTTCTCAAAACGGTTTCTTGACAGCAGCTGATTTTCGATGCATAGAAGACGAGCAAAATGGAAATGAATTTGACTACTTGAAAAATAATAGCATACAGCCAAATGTAAAGGTTGTTTTAAGCAAAGCAGGAGATATTGAGATAATATGGCGCTAGTTTATAGAAGGCAACAGATTTCTCGTTTCGGATTAGGATTGAAGAGGTCTTTAGTCATCAAGGAAACCAACTCAGCCGTCTGTCTCGAGGGAGTGTTGTCATATTTGACAGCAAAGCGGCCATTGCACCTCTCGGTCATCTGAAAATGCAGCTACTCTACTACTTGTAGCGCATTTTAATAGTGGGACGACTTCTTCTCCTCTGTAGCATAGATGGCTAAAGTGAACTTTTGAACGTTGCCACAGAGTTCTCAAAGAAAGCACGTAAATACGCGAATTAAAAACACAAAATAAACCTAAATACAATGTATGTTCATAATCTGCGTGTGTTAATATTGGCTAAATTGCGACCTCTAGTGTTCAAGTAATGTACTCCATTGTGAGAAATGGACATGTAATTTTGTCAAGAATGGAGTTATGCATTTATTTTCTTGCCAGCTCCTTTAGCACTTAAACGTAAGATATTAACGATACTTAAAATTCCAGAACCAGTCTATAAAAGTCCCCTTTGAGGAGCCATCTTCATCTGCTTCTCTGCTGACTACAAAGGTGAAGTAGGTGGACCCCGAATTAATTCTAGGTGAAGATCCTTTGAAGAAGGTCATGTTTCTCGTCTTTCTCCATCTTTTTTCAAGCTGCATTTTTAAGGCTGCATGAATGCCTTCGTCATAAAGATAGGTATAACATGCAACCAAATTTAGGGAGAGATGTCATATCTCCCACTAAACACTTATTTCGAGCATCTTGGGCCATATGTGCAAAAGGTTTTAGCAGTTACAAATGAAGAATCTGGCCATTTGCTAAATAGCCTTTTCAGGTGTACTAACCCTATTTTGTGAGGCGATAACCTCTTACCGGCTTGCAAAGTAGGGTTTTCGAGTCGGTATTAGGACGGGGCGTATTGAGGGCGTTACTTCCCAATAGCGAGTCGAAGGGGGATTTATGAGTGTTTATTCATATTTTAACAACTCTGTGAAGGAGGTGGTAAGCCATTTGCAAATGGGAAGGGGTCCCTTTGTGAATGTAGGCACCAATATATTTTAAGAGCCGTCAGTCTAATCTTCAAAAAAATTAAAATGAAACTTTTTATTAAGGAAAACAGGCTGCATTTTTTTTAAAAAGTGCTTTATTGAAAAAGCCATCACACAAATGGTGTTCTGCTGACCAGAGCAAGCCACCATCCCTGCGACTATCCTCATGAATATTGAGGATGCAGGTCAATTGCGACCCCAGTGGGAACTGACATTGTTGTACATAGCTATTTGCGACTTCCTAATTGCAAGTTGCAATTAGGAAGCTGCCAGCAGAATTCTTTGTACACGCGGCCCCTAGTTCTCATTTTTCATCTAAAAACGTATAGTCCCTTCTAGTCAACATTCTAAATATTTATCCAGTCTAATGCTTAAATGTCAAGAGACACCAGTTAATTCTGTTAAAGTTGACAGCTATGTAATTCAGATGTAACATGGCTACATGAGTACATCAAGCATACGCTTTACAGTGAACATTTTGTGTTTTATTTTTAGATAAAGCCAGTTGAAATAAAATAACTGTCAATTGTCTGAGATAAGTGCACATATACTGGATATATTTTCCTATTCTCCTCTCTTGATAGCACTCCTCTCCTAAGGTGCTCCACTTCCATGTTGATTTTACTTCACTGCTCTTCTCAGAAAGCAATAAAAACAGATATTGACCGCCTTGCATCTCCTCTAAAGGTTCTTGGTTCAATACAGAACTGGTCTCTCACCCACCCAAGCCGTTCCTCCATCAGACGGTGTTGCTGCTCAAGCATCAGGTGAGTCACCGGTGGTACGGAACTGCCAGACATCATAAATAACATAGCTGGGAAGCAGCCTGGATCAGTGCGGGGGAAAAACTTGCCTTTTTAAGACCGCTGTAAGTTCCACATATAAAGGTATTTATTGCAAGCCTGCTTGATGGGAAAAGAAGGCCAATCACACAAATGAATCCATCTTGAATGAAACACTTAAAGAGCAGTTAAAAATTGTTTTATCCTTTCACTAACATTATCGAAAACATCCAAGTTGAAAATGGAGACAATCTAGAAATATTCACCTTCCATGCCACTCTTCACAGCATTCACGTACTTTCCCTTTAAACAAAACAAAACACTTACCTGTAACGGCCAGCCGCCGCCTCTCCTCTGTCCCTCCTCTTCTTCCTTCTTCCTGCAGTCCCAGCCAGCAGCAGGAAGCACCCGAACCCCCAAGCTCCCCTGAACCAATCACAATGTTGCAATGCAGCGTTGTGATTGGTCTGAGCGCCATGTTTCGGCACTCAGACGGGGAATGGGAGGCGTTGCATGTTTCATACTAGGCTGTGTAATGCAGCCTGGTGGGGAAGATGCAAAGTGCACAGGACTGTTTCTTGGGCTGGCCAAGCAGTCATGCGCACTTAGGGAGTGTAAACCCCTCTTCCCCCCTGCTCTGACTAGCCCCTCCTTGCCCCGAGAGCCACTGACTGAAATAGGAAAACAAAAATGATAATAATGATAGTTATCATTTTATTTTTCCTTTTGTTCAGTGTAGCAACGCTCCTCTGCCCTAGCGGAGGAGCCGCCACTGAATACGTTGTCTATCTTCACACTCCCATCACTTATAAACACTATGGGGTATATTTACGAGTCCCATTGCATTGCTCTTGCATCGTGCAACTTGGTGCAAGAGTAATGCAAATGAAAAATCCGATTTATGAAGCCATAAAGGGCCACATTAAATGGCTCTGCATGGCTTCATAAATCTCACGTAATATGCCAGCGAGGCAAATCCATGGGTGCTGTGTAGGTGCTCCCACGCAACACCCATGGATTTTGATGGATACCGAGATTTACAAGAACCTGTAAACCTGGGTTTGCACCAGAAATCTATGCCTGCCCAGGAGAGGCGTAATGAGGAGAAATAGCTTTATATCTCATTGTTTTTCCCTCGCAAAGACAATTCTACCTACAACACAGGCATGTTTGCTCCATGGTGCAAGGGTGCTTGCGTTGGCGCTAGGCTGCCAAAATTTCACCTGCACAGGGGTAAAGGATAGGAATGTGCCATATTGCATAAATACCTTGCATACCTGCCCTTTCCCTGTGATGCAGGGCAGCGCAGCGCAGCGCAGCAAGGTGAATTTGTGCACTACCCTTCACCACAAAACTCGTTAATATGACCCTGTCTGCTCTCCTGCACTACCCTTCACACTCTCAAATTAACTATGGGGCATATTTATGTGATTTGGGGCACAGGGCGGCGTTTCAGTACCTGTGTTGTAGGCAGGATTGTTTTTGTGCAGGAAGGATCACCTTCCTGCACAAAAACAGTCTATATAGGTGTTGTACTCTTTCTATGCGTGCTGCAGAAAGCAACACACATAGAAAGAGGAACAAATGAGGATAAATAAAGCTATTTCTCCTTGTTACACCACACCTGGGGAGGCAAATCATTTTGGCGCATTCCCAGGTTTACCAGGTTTGGTAAATCTGAGAATGCATCATAAACCATGGGATTTGCACAGGAACACCCACCTCAATGCCCATGGAATGCCTCCCTTGTGCAGAGTAATGGATTGCAGCGATTTGAGCTGCGATGTATTACTCCGTTGTTAGAAATTTAGTTTCTGGTGGCTAAGGTATACACCCTGGCCATGGAGAACCCACCGCTCTAGTCACAGTAAGCTAGATACACAATCAAGATAAACTGTGCTCACCCTCTGGTAACTTGCCGCAGAGCAGGTAGGCTTATCAAAAGAGACAATGTGTAAAGTATTTGTGCAATACACACACAATAACACAAGGGATACACCACAAAAAGAATCCACGCAGGCTTAGCAAAATAGATTTTTGTATTATTAGCAAAATGAGACCAAAACGATATAAATACGATGTATACTTTTCGAGATATGCTTGTTTAAAGATATCACAGTAGGTGGAAGTTTCTCGGTTATTCAAATAATCGCATTCAATGCATGTTTCACAGTTATTCTGGTAACCACTGGGCTGGAAGCACTTATGATCGAATGGTTACTGATAATGATTATTTCCATGCTGCTTGCGGGGCAAAACATCACGCAAGAGGCAGACGGTGCCCATTATTGGATGAGTCTCCCGGGACCATTGGATTTCAGAAAAGTCGGACTCCCTGCGAATATGCGGGTCGGTGACTGGGAACTCGGGGTTCTGTCACTTAACAAAACAGCACCTCCGGCGTGCCATGCCGGACTATCCTCGCTCTGTTGAGGCAGTCTCTGCAATTCTACAGCCACGGAGGATACTTCCAAGTGCTGATCATTCTCCATGCTGTGCTCCGCAGCTTGGGGTTGCAGCAGGGGCACAGCGCAGATTTTATGCTTCTTCAAAAGGCCGCTGGGGCAGTGTTGATGTTGTTGCTTTAGTCATGTTGCCCAGCCAACATGTTGAAGAGGAATGCGGCTGTTGCTCGATACCCAGCCAGAGGCACTGCTCTCATGCTGGTCTTCCTCAGTGGAAGCACTATTAGAAATTTGTGGAACACTGCGCTGGGCCTCCTAGGGTGGAGCGTTTACATCGAGAGGAAGGGAAGCACTTGTTTGTGGAAGTTGGGCTGCTGGACTCACAGATCTCAGAGTTCCACAGCAGCAATGGTGTGGCGGAGTCTTTGACGGCCCTGAGACTCCAAAAACAGGGAGCAAACCCTCAAGGCCTTGGAGAACAGAGCACAAAAGTAGCAGGAAGCAGCCCAGCACAGCAAGGCAGGTAGTAAAGTTGCAGTCCCTCCTGCAACTCAACAAGCAGCAGATCAACACAGCAGAGTAGTTAGCTGAGTTGCAGTCCTTCCTGGCAGCACACCTGTTCCTCCTGGCAATTTGCAGATGCAGAGCCTAGCCACATCTGGTTACAGGTCCAAAATGTGTCTGATTTGGGAATCAGAGACTAAGTACTAATACCCAAAAGTGCCTTTGATGTAGGGGGTGACTTCAAAGAAGGTCTCTGAAGTGCACACTAGTCTGCCAGGCTATCTGTGAGTGGTAAATCAGTGCTTTGTGTGTGGACAGGACACTACCCATTAAAGTGTAAGGGTCAGCTCCTCCCATTCCTCTATGCCCAGGAAGACCCATCAGAATGCAGATGCATGCTAATTAGTGCTCAGAATGCCAATGAGCCTCACCTTCCAGTTTTTATGACTGTCTAGAAGAAATGCACAAAGTGTAGCTGTCACCCAGCCCAGATGTGTATTGGAGACAGGCTGCAAAGAGTTATAAGTACAGAGAAATGTCCACTTTCTAAAAGTGACATTTCTAAACCAGTAGTGTTGAATTCAACTTCACCAGTAAGGAGGATTTGTCATTACCATTCCAAAAATATGAAACATGAAAAAGCTACTCCTCTCTGTTCAGGAAGTACAGTTTAAAAGTGTACTAAGGAATTCCCAATGCTGGCCAATAAGAGGGGTAGGCCTCACAGTACTGAAAAATGAAATAGGCAGTCTGTCACTACCAGGAGATGGAAAACATAACTGTACATGTCCTACCTTTTACTTACATAGCACTCTGCCCTTAGGGTGCCTAGGGCCTACCTTAGGGGCAACTTACATGTAGTAAAAGGGAAGTTTAAGGCCTGGCAAGTAATTATAAATACCAAGTTGAAGTGTCAGTATACTGCACACACAGGTCCTGCCCTGTAAGGCCGAGACAGGTTTGAAAGGCTACTTGTGTGGGTGACACAATCAGTGCATCAGGTCCACCAGAAGCATTTGAAGTACAGGCCCTGGGTATATGGTATACCATTTTACAAGGGACTTACAAGTAAATCAAATATGCCAAACAGGTGTAAACCAATCATATCATGTTTAGAGGATAGAGCACATGCACTTTAGCACTGGTCAGCAGTGGTAAAGTTCTCAGAGTCCTAAAGCCAATAAAAACGAGGTCAGACAAATAGGAGGAGGATGGCAAAACGTTTGAAGGGACCCTCACATAGGGCCATTCTCCAACATCCATAGTTATGAAGCCATTCACAGCCACTCACGGACCAAACCTAATAAAAAATATGAGAGGTAAAAATTAGCATAGGCAATATGCATAACTGTCACTTCATCATTAAGGCCACAACCTTATCATGCCTTCCATTACATGAATAGGTGACTACCCACCTTCAGTACCAAAACAATCCTTGTCAGGGTGAACCAGTAACATCACTAAATTAACATGATCTCAACCCTTGATAGCTATGGCACAGAGCAGACAGGCTTAACCTATAGGCAATTTGTGAAGTATTGATGCAGTATCAAAACAGTAAAAAGTCAAAACACAACATAATATAAATTCCAAACCTAATTAGAAACATAGAGTATATTTTAACACAGTAGATGTCACCAAAACAACAAAAATCCAATCACAGGAACCGGAGATATGAATTCAAACATTTTAAAATAAAAAATAGTGCCAAAATACATTAAGTGACAACCGCGGTCAACTGGTCTTGCTGGATCGGGACCTAGACGAGATTTGAGGCTGACCACAATGGAGCACAGGTTGGATAGAAGGAAAGGGTTAACATGGTTGGAGGACTTACCTTGGAAGTTGGTCTTAAAAATGGAAGTCCAAAGTCTTCGGCTGGGCAAGGCAGCAGTCTGTAGCTGAGCAGGGCGTCGGAGGAAGTGCAGGTGAAGCCATTGGTTTTTGGCAGGAAAGCTTTGAGAGGGTGTAGTTAGAATTTCATGCCCAGGAAAGGTCCCTCAATGGTCGGATACCTTTGGCGCCTTTGCCCAGGCAAGATTTCCTTGTTCGCATTGTGTCACTTTTTTGGAGCTCAGATTCTTTCAGAGAGGCAAGAGTGCAGGCAGCAGCCAAAGAGGGCTCCAGGAGGCAGATACAGTCTATGTGAGGACCTTACAAATCAGATTTGCTGCTGAGGAAAAGATCCAATTCGGAGAAACCTTAATCTTCAGCCCAGTGACAATGCACCTTGATTGGATCAGCTTGGGGGGGTTTGTTTCAGTTCTCTGGACGTCTTTCAAGTCAAAATGTTTCTAAGTAACAGGTTTTCAGTGGTGACAGGAAAAGTACACCTAGACCCAGCTAAGGGTTCCAGGACCTAGGAATCACACTTCAGGGTCAGGACTCACTCTAACAGAGGCTACTAGCAGTGTCCAGATCAGGTCCAGTTGGAAATTGGCAGCTGTGAATCTTCAGGAAGAGCCTCTTGTAGCTTGTTGTGTCCTTGTGTAGCTTGAACAGGAGGGCATCCTTTTGAACCTTGGAGCCCACTTCTTTGTCATAGATACAAGAAGGAGCAGGTCCAGTCCTTTAGGGTTCCTATCAATCTCAGACAGCAAGGTTCAGTCCTCTTCTGATCTTCCTCAGGTACAGCAGTGTTATGAGGAGGGTACTGTGGATACCATATTTATGCCTAGCACCAGCTTGTGGGTGGGGTGACTCCTGGCTCCTCCCTAATCAATAGGGTAAAAGTTCCCAGGGCTTAACCCACCCACTTTTGCAGCATTGTATGAGTGCCCTACTACAAACAACCACACATTGCCCCTTTCTACCGAAATCCAAAAAGGTGTAACCCATATCCTCTTGTTCAGAACCTCTGTACCTACCTTAGAGATGTGGCCAGGGAAATGAGCACCTCCTCCTGTACTTTAAACTTCAAACTAGTTCTAGGGTGAGCTCCCCCCACTGGGGTTGATGTCTGCCTGAATTGGGGATCGAAGGAATGCGCCTGTCCAGGTGTCATCTGACATCTACATGTAACAAGGGAGGCCCTTTTAAAGTAAAGTACGTTCCTGGGTACTCCCAAATACGTTGCCCAGCCAGAGAAACAGAAACACCTCCCAATACCCAGGACTTTCTAACTGCACTGCGAGCAGTTTTTACAACTCATTCAGGGCTTGAACACTCGGAGGACTGCAGCTCAAGGCTAATGCAAATTAGCCTCCTGAGGCTTTAGAAAATGAAAAGATAACTTTCTAAAAATGACTTGTCTTTAATATGTATTACAAATCAACTTCACCAGTGAATTGAGCTTTTAATTAATATCACAAAGAGTCCAAGAATTACATTTCTAGGTGTTTCCTAGCCAAAGATAGCATTATTACATTTAATATTGCATCCCAGTGCTTCTCTATGGAACAGCCATTCTTGGGACAGTGAAAATAGATTTAGTTGCTAGATACTGTAAGCACTTTCTAACACTAACTGTCTACAAGTGCTACTTTCAAATGCCATGCTTCTTGTTTTATAGGCTACTTAGGGGTGACCTATTAATACAAAGTTGAATTGTAGTTTAAAAATCTGCTTCAGTCAGGGTTTATTGCTCTATTAGATATAGAAGTGAAAGAGTATACAAGAATACTATTGAAAGAAGATATTTGTAGGATAATTGTGCCCTGGGTGGAAGTGGCGCTCACTTTTGCCGGTATATCTAATGTTATTCTTTTTGGTAATGGTGCTCAAGGGGGGGGTAATCACCCAAGACCCCACAATTCAGATCCAAGGATCTGTACAACAATTTAGAACAGGCCCTGGCACACATACAAGCAGTGTTCTAAGTTAATAACTTATAGCAGAGAGATAGGCATAATGTATCTGGACGATTTTAATGTTTTCTTGTTGTTGCTCCAGCCAACACGTGTTTCGTTGATCGGGACAAGAGACCCCCAACTTCTTCAGGGCTGGAAAACATATATAAAACAGAATATCAGCCCATACATATGGGCACAATTGATGCATACTGTAAACGTGATTGTATAAGTGGTCCCAACTGTGTATATTTATATCATTTATATGCAGAGAAACCATCAAAAGCACAAATAAGTGAGCCAATCATTTCACCGTACGAGTGCCTATTTGTGCATTCAAACATATTATAGTGTCTGATATATAAATCCACGCTATTCGAAATTATCTAACGTAGTTATAACTAGTATGCGCACATGTCCCTTATATCCCTGTATATTTCCCTATTCCCTCTGCTGTAGCAGTTATAAACCCTCTCACCACGCTTTCAATTGATTCCTGGAGTGAATACAAATTAGTGAGCCAATCATTTCACCGTACGAGTGCCTATTTGTGCATTACATATTATAGTGTCTGATATATAACTCCACGCTAAATTATCTAACGTGGTGATCAAGACAGTATTCACTCCAGGAAGCAATTGAAAATGTGGTGAGATGGTTTATAACTAGGGGTGGGCGGAATTTGCAAAATTAACTTTCGCAAATTATAGCGAAAATGTTTAAAATTATCGCAAACAAGCGGAAATATCACGAAGATGCGGAAGTTTTTTTCCGGCATGTTCGCGAGATTTTCTGCATGGTTGCGGGTCGCCAACTTACCCAAGTGGTTGCTTGCGGGCACGGCCATCTTGTTTTGAGTTGTCTCGCGGTGCATGATCGCGAGAAGAAAGACGTGATCGCGCGACGCATGACGTCACTGCGGGCGCGAACTGTCGCGAGACAGCGCAAATGGCTAAAAACAATACAACATCTCATGGAGAACGCGACCGGATCAAGTAAACTTGTCGGCGAACGCAGGGATTCAGGTAAGGCGATCGCGCGCGAGAATGTATTATTTTACAGCGCGAGCAAGAAACAAATTATCGCCAAGCTGCGGAAACCAGAATTTTTGTCATTTTCGCGCTCTCCGCGGAACGCGAAAATGTCAAATTATTGCAATTTCCGCGAACGGAACAAAATTTTCGCCCAGGCCTATTTATAACGGCTACAGCAGAGGGAATAGGGAAATATACAAGGAAGGAAGTTATAACTAGAATGCGCACACGTCCCTTATAGCCCTGTATATTTCCCTATTCCCTCTGCTGTAGCAGTTATAAACCCTCTCACCATGTTCTCAATTGCTTCCTGGAGTGAATACTGTCTTGATCACCATGTTAGATCATTTCGAATAGCGTGGAGTTATATATCAGACACTATAATATGTTTGAATGCACAAATAGGCACTCGTACGGTGTAATGATTGGCTCACTTATTTGTGCTTTTTATGGTTTCTCTGCATATAAATGATACTAATATACATAGTTGGGACCACTTACACAATCACGTTTACAGTATGCATCAATTGTGCCCATATGTATGGGCTGATATTCTGTTTTATATATGTTTTCCAGCCCTGAGGAAGTCGGGGGTCTCTTGTCCCAATCGACAAAACACGTGTTGGCTGGAGCAACAACAAGAAAACATTAAAATCGTCCAGATACATTATGCTTGTCTCTCTGCTATGAGTGAGCACCGCGTAGTAAGGCGGAGTTTTTTTGCACTTCGCAGTGTTCCGTGTAGTGCAACTCTGCAAACTCCACCCAGGTTTAATTTTGATGTCGGTCGAAAAGCCACGAAGGAACCTGAAACCGGCCCTTTGTCACCACTGACTTCTTAGAGAAAGTTTGAATCGAAAATCATGGGTAATGTGTTTACTCTCACATAATGCAATGAATTATGATAACACCTATGTGTAATTCTGATCAAACCAAGCATCCTAATTGATGAATTGTAGATGGTATAATATGTTATAAGATAGTGCTCATGGTGACATAGAAATAAAGTATATGAAGTCTGTCTTTGTTGCCAATGAATGTGATGTATTTGACAGATTTATAAAGAAGGAAAATGTTGCGGACGCCTACATTGATAAAGGCGCTTTGATGAAACGCGTCAGCATGCATGAAAGTCATAAATAAATTGGATTTTTCTCCCAAGAGTGCTGGCCTTCAGTCCTAAATAAGCATAAGATAATTCACAAGTGCATTCTCGCGCGACCAATCACCCGCTTGTGAGTGCAGAAGCTGAGGTGCTAAACTGAGCTTGGATGTCTGATTATATCCACACTGGCGCGATATAGAAGTCAAACAGCTCTAGTTGGCCAGAAAATCCATGAAAGAAGAGTAAGAGGACCCAGATTCCAACAGGAAGAATCCCACCGGTAACAGATATGTGTAACCGTATGCAACGTAACTACTAGTAAATGTGCAGCAGCAGCAGGGGAGAACTTGGTGCACTATAAAAGTCAGCTAAAGAAACAATCACTACATGATGTTTAGTAAGGTGGCATACCAGGAAGTGGCTTCAGATATTTTAAAAACAAGACAGACATTGCATACAGGAGATATGAGCAGCACCCCCACCCACAGGCAAGAAGAGCAAATTCCTGAAACTAGTGATACTGTATGAAAGGGAGACGAGGAAGTGGTTCGAGGCCACCTTGCTACAACACTATATCAACATAAATAGGGTGCCAAGAAGATTGAGTATTTATACAGTCCTAGTCTATGAGAACCCTGACCCCACACTGCTCGAAGAATGGGCAGACCACATTGCAAACTTATTTAAAGGAATGCTAGTAATCCTGGTCATATTTGCAAGAAGTTACCGTAAAAAAACATTAAACATTAAAGGAGATTGAAGATGCAGGAAGAGACATCACCACACATCCAGACACGGTGAAAAGAGAAGAATTAAAAAAAACACCTGATTAATTACGAACAAAAAAGAAAGCAGCATAAACAAGAAAACTTTGACCAGGACACAAGAGATTATGAACAGGGGAGAGCACTAACATTTGAAAGAAAATATGATGCACTGTGACGAGAACTGAGGAGTAATAAGAACCACTCTGCTGAGTGAGCTGGATATCGGCACTCTCCCAGATTAACTCCCCCTCCGCCCCCCTGTTTTACTGTTCGTCTAAGGCAATGTAGAGTGATTTGGACGTAGCCAAGCTGCGGCATGTTTTGGAGCTACCGGTCTGGGCACTTGATTCTTCCACAGCCTTCAAGATTATTTTTTACTGGTTTTGTGCGTTGGCGGCACATAACTTACCTTTTCTGCTCACCCAGTCAGACCCTTCAAATTCTTCTGGGGATGAGAGTCCTGGGAGAGAATGGGCAGAGGATAGAAGCGACACGAGCAGTCTACAGTTGGATGAAGAGGAGACGGGTGATGCGGTCTCTTTAAATAATGGGACTGTTCGGAAACAAAGGGAGCAACCCGAGTCTCTGGCAAATACAGCTCTGGGTCCAGTTGCTCACTGGTCTGGGACTACCTGTTCTCTCCAAAATTATGTGATGAAGTGGGGCATGGTGAAACCTCCAAGGAAGCAGCCGGATCAAGCATAGAACCGCATGGGGAAATTACTCTTTCAACTATCTACCAGAGTATAATGTCTTATCAAGAGGAGACTAGGGCTAAAGGGTTGCGGACTCAGGGGGCGGTTAGAAAATTGCAGAATGCAGTGTGCAGAGTTGCTAAGACTTGCTCTGAGTTTGCAACCAGATTTGGGGAAGCCGAAGCTAGAATTTCAGTATTGGAATATAAGCTAGCTCAGCAGAAGGTTATTACTGAATCTCTGAAGGTTCTGAAAGATAATACAGTCTGGAAGTTGGCTGAGCTGGAAAATCACTCCAGAAGAAATAACCTACGGATTCTGGAAGTACCTGAAGGAGTGGAGGGTAACGATGCTCGGCCATTCGTAGTGGAACTCTTTATGGAAGCCTTTCTTGAGCTTCAACAATGGGACTGTAAAGTTGAACTGCAAAGAGCCCATCGATTTCCTTTCAATCAACTGAAAAAAGCTGGGAGCTCAACAGAAAGACCAAGAGCAATTTTAATTTGTCTTAATAATTTTCTATTATGAGAAGCAATTTATGATTTAGCAAGACCGGACAGGAAGAGAGCTGGAAAGGGGTACACATTTTTTGTTCGACCTGATTTTTGCCAGGAAACAGTTGAGAGGAGATGGCATCTTCGGCAATTGATTCCTTTATTTCAGGCCCAATTTTTTGTTTCGGAAATTTTTGCAAAAGAGTTTCTAAACTCAATATGAGGTGGACATTGGGACAAAATTGAACAAATATATGTACTGGAATATATAAGTTGCCTTTATTACTATAGATGTCTGGGATCAATGCTGTCCTTCTTTCGCAACCCTTTTTTCTTTTTGGAGCTGGGAGGGAGCCCTGGGGAGGGGATTAACTGTCTGCTTCCCATCACAGAGGACCATGGTCCTTATGCCTAATTTGGGAGGAGGGTGGGAAGGGAGGAAGGGGGTGGGGTTTAGGGCATGGGGTGGGGGAGGAACGGGGGGTATGGGGTGGCACTGTTGTTTTTTGCTGTTTTATGTTAGCTATGGTACTTGTTTCTATGAGAGAAATAACAGCTTTTTTGTCGCTATGAAAACTAGTTTTGGGTTTTGGCCGGCCAGATTTGCGTTGCAATATTTTAGATACGATGATGACTGGTAGTATTCGTATTTGTTCATGGAACATATGTGGCCTGAATGATCGGAAAAAGATAGGTTTGACTGCTAAAAATCTACAGGTTATGCAAATTGATCTGCTATGTCTACAAGAGACCCATATACCCTGGAACAATCATGGGTGGTTGAGGGATTTGGGCTTGGAAGTGCTTGCTTGTACCAGGCAAGGTACATTGTCTAAAGGGGTAGCTATTTTGGCAAAGCATAGTCTAGGAGTCTGTAAACGGGTAAAAGAAGATACTTTAGGGTGGTGGGCTATTGTGGAAATTATGATTAATGACTCCCCTTTGTCAGTTTGTTCTCTTTATGGCTCTAATCTAGATGATCCGGAAGTGATGCATTACCGGAGTGTTGAATTAGCACTATGGCCTTATCCGTTAATTCTTTGAGACTTCAATATACATTTAGACAGTGATTTAGATATAATTAGTAATCTCTCATATAGGAGCAAAAAAGTTAAAGTCTTTAAAGCTACTGAAGGGGCTTAGTTAGTGAACATGGGTTGATGGATGTGTGGTAAAGGCACAAAAGAGACGATCCAGGAGTTACTTTTTATTCAGCCCCTCATAAGAAATTAGTGTGTCTGGATTATTTTTTTGTCTCCACTCAAACTGCTGAGACTGCTAAAATCGAGATCATACCCAGGGTTATCTCAGATCATAATCCGGTAATATTAGAATAACCAATTAGCATTAACCTTAAACACAAGCCGCGGATTTTTGAAAGAAAGTTGTTGCTGGATCGGGCATATTGTGCTCACATGGGAAGTTGGATTGAAGAGTTTTTTTAAATTAATAAAAATACAGCCTCTGACTCTATGGTCTGGGACGCCTTTAAGGCTAGTGTACGGGGGAGACTCTCAGTTATTCCATAGCTAATCAGAGGAGAAAACTTGGGGAAATCAAGAGTTGGATTGAAAAGCTAAGATTATTAGAAATAGAACTCATGGGGAAAATAACAAGGAGTTTAAGCATGGAGGAATCCCAAAAGCCTACCACTAATTTAAAAATGAAAATCCACCAGCACTTTGGTGAGGAGATAGCTGCTAAATATGCCCAGTATAGGGCTGAAATATATGAAGTAGGATAAAGTACAGGCAGGGTACCAGCAAAGCAATTACATCAGATGGACGTTGCTAATCAAATTTATAGGATTAAGGACCACCTTGACCAGATACAGGACTCTCCGGTTGAAGTTCTGAATGAATAGATATTATCATCAATTATATGCAGAGGGTGAGAATATAGGTGGAGATGATCAGATGCAGGAATTTTGTTCAGAACTAGAGTCAACTAAGGTCATATATGAACAGAATGAGATATTAGCAGCACCAATTACTTGGGAAGAGGTGGAGGGAGCTATAATGTCGTTAGCTATTTGAAAAGGCGTGGGTCCGGATGGCATCCCTTTGGAATTTTTTAGGACATTTCGGAAGGTACTTCAACAAGATCTTAAGTTATTATTCCAATCTGCACAAAAGGGCTCTATCCCTGACTTTTGACGTACAGGCCTATCTCACTTATCAATTCCAATAGCAAGATTTTTTCAAAAATCTTGTCTTGTTGGCTAGGTAACACTATTACTCCTTTGGTTTTAGTTCATCAGCACAGATTTATTCCGGTAAAGGGATACAGCTGATCATGTGAGAGGTGCAATTGCTCTTTTCGATTGGGCTCAGACAACAGAATCTCCGCTGGGGGTGATCCTGTTGGATGCTGAGAAGACGTTCAACAGGGTCTCCTGGCAATTTCTGTGGTATGTTCTGCAATTGAAGGGTTTCTGTCAGGAATCTATCCAAGCAGTGAAGGCCCTATATGTACGCCCTGAGCGGTTATTCGTATTTCTGGACAGGAGTCAAGATTATTTAGCATTAGCAGAGGTACAAGGCAGGGGTGCCCGTGTTCCCCCCTGCTGTTTGCACTGTATATTGATTTTTTTTCGTAATAAGTTAAATTTGAGCACTAATATTCAACCTATCAGAATTCATAATATGGAGTATAGAACAATGGCTTATGCCGACGACACTGTGGTTCTTACTAGCGATGTTTCTTTGGCACTTCCAGCAGTTAAGACTTCGGCAGAACAGTTTGGTCGGTTTTCAGGCTATAAATTAAACATAGATAAAACCCTGACTCTTTATTCTCATAGTAATCTTCCGGCGGATCTGCCAATTGTTACCGAAGCATCATATTTGGGAATTAAAATCACATCAGTAGTGAATCAAATTCCGGATCTGAATATGATACCTATGATGGATAAGGTTAATTGAAATCTGGAAGGATTGGACCATTTACATCTTTCTTTGCAAGGGCGTTGTAACGTTTTAAAAATGCTAGTTCTTCCCAAATTTTTATATTTATTTAGAACAATCCCCCTTGAGTTTTCTACTTCTTGTTTCACAAAGGTAGAGCGGATCTGTTCCAGATTTCTTTGGTGCTATCGGAGACCGAGAAGGGCATACACACGAATGATTCTCCCGAGACATTGGGGAGGCTGGGGTATCCCACATCTTTTGCTGTATTATTGGGCATCCATGATACAACAGATGGGGCCCCTTTTAGTTGAAGCTAAGGCTGAGATTCCGCTTGGTAGTAGACCATCCATTTAGGAATTTGGGTTGGGAGAAGAAGTTAACAGCTGTTTGGTGAGTATAGTAGAGCCTAGTTATTATAGAAAGACTAAGTTTAAGGTACTTAAGGCTGCCTATCTAGTTTGGAAACAAATCAGGCAAAAGACGAATGTTCCAAATTTAAACGTTTATACCCCATTTTCTGCCTCCGGCCTTCTCCCACCAATTTTTCGGGATCAAGTCACATTTAGATGGGGGTCGAAGGGACTTTTCTTTTTGGGGGATCTGTTTGATGGTGGTCAACTTCTATCCTTCACAGGGGAAATTTGGTCTATTTAAAAAATACTTTTTTAAAATATTTACAGATTCGTAGCTTCTTAGGGAGGATCGGGTCAGGGCCACGGCTGGAAAAAATTCCCTTGATTGATAGAGTAGGAAAAAAACCTCTATAGGACAGATCTACCAACAACTATTGGAAGTATTCCCTGATGATATTGGCATATGGAATTTAAAGTGGGAGAATACGCTGGGGAACTTTGGAATAAATATAGAGGACTCTTTGGTTTTGGCAAATCAGATTTTAATGACTGGAAGACTCAGGAGCCAGTATTTCATGTCTACTTTCGATCTTTACTATACTCCTGGGAGGATTGCTAAATGGGGTGGCTCGAGGGGGGATAAATGTAATAGGTGCGGACTGCAAGCTGCAGATTCGGTACATATGTTCTTCTCTTGTCCTAGACTAGGCCTTTTCCTACAAGAGATTGAAAGTTTTTTGGTTACTATATTAGGAACGTCGATAAATATTACTGCAGACTTGGTAATTTTGGGTGTAGGATTTGATAAGGAAGGAAATATAAGGTCGAGATCTATGACTGCAATTTTGTTTATTGCCATGGCTCTGCTCCGCTTATGTATAACAAGTGAATGGATCAGGCCTGATTCCCCTATGTTTATTAACTGGCGGTCAAGGTTGCTAGCTATTTATAATTTAGAATCCTCAATTTATAAAACAAAAGGTAGGAAAAAAAGTGCCCTGGGATGCCAAATTTGGGCTTCAGTTACAGATTGGATACAGCAAACGTAGGAAAAGTATAATTACAGTGTGTTAAGTAGTATCTGATGTTTGTTTCTGTTTAAATATTGTTAATTTTTAATTTTAGGTAGGGATAGAGTGTCATGATTTAATAGTACCGGTCTTATTTGTGATATAATATGATGTATTAATATATTATTCATTTCTTGCTTGTGAAACTAGCCAACGTTGGGCAATGCACTGTTAAATATATCTGGTGTTGTTTGGACCATAATTTTAGCTATAGAATGTGCCTTGTATAAAAAGGGGTGAAAACCAATAAAATGATTTGAAAAAAAAACCCACCAGATTAATTACGAACAAATAAGAAAGCAGCATAAACAAGAAAACTTTGACCAGGATACAAGAGATTACGAACAGGAGAGAGCACTAAAATTTGAAAGAAAATATGATGCACTGTGACCAGAACTGAGGAGTAATAAGAACCATACAGTATTGGAACATAGGGAAACCTCAGAGTCGGAAGTAACGGACACCGAACAATCAGAAGAGGCAGGAGCTGCGGCAGGACCAGCTACACAAACACAGACCTCTTTTCACGAGCAATTTTGCCTGATCAGGAAAACCTGGCTTCACGGTGGCAAAGGAAAACTACCGAACACAAAGGAAATGAACAACAAGAAGGGGCGGGTGGAAGCAACACAAACAGCACCTCAACCCACACCACATGAAGCAAACAGGGAGTGAAACATAGTTAACAAGTGATAACTTATCTATTACTAACCTGACGTCGAAGAAACTTACAAACATAGAAGAATTAGCAGACCAGCAGATTTGAGTACACGGAAACCAGGATTGAATACGTATCCTTGAACATCAGAGGGCGATAAATAATAAAGATATTTCTTACCCAGTTGCCATACATTTTGAATCCCATCATCAGAGAAACAGATATCTACTCAAGTTCTTCTGTCTGGACCAAGTACCTCATGATGTGAGAGGTTGGGACAGAGAGTTGAAACTTCGTAGATTGGAGTCTACATACATAATAGACATGCAAACTAAAATGCCCACGGGACTGAATTATGGTGAGGCGATGGGGGTACGTTTACAAATAAAGTTAAATAAGGATAGAATGTTATATCAGGACGCTTTCTGTCAAGCATGGCCGTTGTTTTCGGTCACCATGGCCATCTAAGAAAAACAAGGGAATTAAGTTCATTGAAACACAAGCCCATACAGGCCATGATACATTAAAAAAAGCACATTAAACAGACAAGCATATAAGAACTGAGCCTATCCATGGGTGTGATTAGTTTTATTCAAAAATCATGTGTAATGTGTTTACTCTCAAAAAGGTTTGGGAGGTACCCTTGTACTTGGAAAAGGGATGGGTATGGATACTGAAACAAACACAAAGTTCTCTTCTCCTTCTACTCTGAAAACATGAGGATTCGATCCTCTAACTGGATTGGTTAACTTAGTTATAGTAAGGCCCTACACTGAGATATCATAAGACAGATTTTACCAGGTTGCTAAATTTACAGACAAAAATATATAAAATCATACATAGAATAATCAATTTCTAATCAAACGTATGATATCAAAGGAATGTATTAGCAATATTTTATTCAAAAGATCATGTTCTATACAATTGATATTGACAAAGTTAAAAACACATTTAAAATCATATATTCATCATATTTTTAAATAAAAGGTAAACAATATGTGCAATAAATACATAAAGAATCCTCATGTTTTCAGAGTAGAAGGAGAAGGGAACTTTGTGTTTGTTTCAGTAATGTGTTTACTCTCACATAATGTAATGAATTATGACAACATCTATGTGCAATTCGGATCAAACCAAGCATCTGTATTAATGAATTGTAGATGGTATAATATGTTATAAGATGGTGCTCATGGTGACATTGAAAAAAAGAATAGGAAGTCTGTTTTTGATACAATGAATGTGATGTAATTGACATAGAGTTATAAACAAGGAAAATATGGATACTGCCTACATTGATAAAAGGGCTATGCCGAAACATGCCTGTATATATAAATACATCACACATAGAAAAAAGAAAAAAGTGAGGAGAAATAAGGATATTTCTCCTCATTACACCTCCCTAATGCCACCCCTGGGGTGGCGATAGAGTCTGACGCATTCCCAGGTTTATGATTCCTCGCAAATCTGGGATTGCTTAAGATTCAATGGGTTCTACGTGTAACACCCACAGCAACACCCATGGAACGTCCCTTTCACGCAGTCTTCTGTGTGAAAAGGGAGCATATTTACAAGGCCATGAGAAGCCACACAAAGGGCTTTGCGTGGCCATGTAAATATGCTGCAGCATATTGCGTCACCGAGCGTCAAAAAAGTGATACTCCGGCGGAGCAAAAGTGACGCTAGGAGCCTCATAAATGAGGCTCTGGGGAGAACAGTTAAAAGCAAAAAATTCTAAACAACATGACTTCCCAGTACCAGCAGGAGTATCTTCGGCTGAGGCCAGGGCATCTCCTGCAGCACCATCACCCAGTGCCCCTCTGTGCTGCTGCTGGTAAAGCAAACACAAAAGATGATGGATGGAGCACTGAAAGTTTTCAGACACTCACCCCCAGTCACAGATCTGGGTTGAATCCACCATAGTTCTTTATCTGACTTCACTATCTCAGTTCAGACCCACTATATGCAAATCAACCAGGCTAGCTTAAATCCAGTGGCAAAGTGAGCAAGGGATTCTAGCTGATGAGGGGCGAAACCTCAAAAACAGTCCTAGGATGCTTGTTTCCAGTCCAGGGAGTTGGCCTGGCAGTTCAGGCTGGACTATTCCCATTGGGTGCAGACTCAAGACTGATTTGCATATGGCTGGGTTCAAACTGGAATGGCATGGGGAGCAAAAAAACGATGAATTTAGGCCCAGATCTCTGTACTGGGGTGAATGTATGACATTGTTCTGCATTCTGTCCATCAATTGCTCTTTTTGCATTTGTCACCCCGAGTGGGACGAGTATGCCCAGACTTGGGTACAGTGCTCTCCATGCCACTGGAGTCAAGCTATCCTGGCTGATGAGGGGTGAAACCCCGAAACCAGTCCTAGAATGCTTGTTTCCAGTCAAGGGAGGACCTGGCTTGGCAGTTCGGGCCGGACTGCTCCCATTGGGTGCAGGGTCAAGACTGATTTGCATATGGTTTGGTTCAAACTGGAATGGCATGGGGAGCAAAACAACAATGGATTTAGGCACAGATCTCTGTACTGGGGTGAATGTATGACATTGTTCTGCATTATTTCCATCAATTGTTCTTTTTGCTGCTGCTGCTACTGGTAGCAACCTTCCTCCTCTTAGAATCCTTGGTTCTCTTCCGTTCTTCAATTCTTTTGAAAGGAAGAAACATAAAGAGGACAAAGATTAGTAGTACTCTAAAAAAAGGCATTTTCACAGACATATCATTGTATTGTCTGTCTAATCAATCCTATTTCTCCCTTCAACCTCCACTCTAGAATTGGGTTGTCTGTCCTACACATTGTTGCTTCCTACAAATGATATTGCTACGCCCCTTGCTTCATACATTATTGCTAATGATGGGCGAAGTCTGTCTCTCTTCCCATACTGCACCTCACGGAGGTGGAGATGGTATTAGCAACATAAAAGTCACAGAGGACGGCAATATCTCTGATATCAGACTATCCCAGTGAAATCCCTTAAATCAGCCGAAGCATGCTCCTCGCTCACTGTGGATAAATATCTTTACAATATAGCTGTGATGCTGCCTGAAAAGTAATACATATAATATTAAAACAAATTTTATAAAAACATACTTACCTAGCCCCGCCACTTCAGCTCCGAGCAGGTCCAGAAGGTTCTGCTCCTGATTTAGGGTGTCGGTCAGCAGCGTGTTACTTGCTGGGTACAGCAGACCCCAGTGAAGCAGCTGTTCCTCCACCAGGCCATAGCCCTTGCGGGGCCAGTCATTTTCTGCCAGTATGAGAGGGAAGCGTTGCCACCTCTGCTTCATTAAAAATGTAACAATACATTATTCGCTCATGCCACCATTGCCATGGGGTGCAGAATGGGTACAAAAAGAGTAAATAAAGGACACAACCAGTCAAGACAAAAGGAAAAAAATACAAGGCGAGTGGGAAGCCAATAAAATGTGAAAAGAAAGTTTTTAAAAATGGGTTAATAGGGTGCCAAATGGGGTGGATTGGGTAGGATCGGGCCTTGGAAGAAGAACAGATGAGGGGATGGCTAGGCATGAGTAGACTGGAGTAAACAAAATGGCCACATGGTTGCACAACGTGAACTGCTGTTCATGTTTATTTTTTACCCTGAAATGCATTAAGATGCATTTTGTGCAATTTTGCATAATTTTCATGTAAAAATGCTAACTATGCAAATTTCACATAAATGTAAAGAATGTAGCATTATATGTTCCAACTGATCAGAGGGCGAAGGTCTGGTCCATTGAAATGACAATTTGCACTTAGAATGTTTTTGATGCTTGCTAGCTATTTTGCATTTAACATATGTTAGACTTCTGTGAGCTTTCCCAAGTGTCTGAAATGAATCACACCTCTTACACACACTTTATTATAAAACCGTAATTACGTTTGACACTTGTGTGACCACACTCTGCCAAGAATTAGATAAGCATATGGTCTTTAATACCCTTAGGAGCCACAGATAGGCACTGTGACAAACTCACACTGGGTTCAGTCTCAACTCAAGATCTCTCTAATTCATGGCCTGCCATGAACACTCACTCACAGTCTCAGATAACCCAGACACCTAGAGGCAACTCGGTTCACAGTGTACATTATACAAGAGTCCTTTGACATATGAAAAAAACCTAAACAAACACAACATCAGAAAAAAGGAAATACTAATAGGGAGTGCAAGATCAAGTAAAATACTTGACATGAAAGCAATCCTGACTTACTAACATAAATGCAATTAAGTGCTTTACAATCCTTGTTGAGGAATCGATCTGTGTTTTGCCTGTAATGTTAATGACATTAATATCGGTCCCAGGAGAGACCCATTTTTAGGTTGAAGCCTACCAGACAGCGCAGCACTCTGGTTTGCTAATGACATCTTGGGGACATTTGGAAAGCTTCCCTGGGAACGCATTCCACCCATTGCTTACCATTGGGTTTGTGGTTTGCAACGCACATTTGCTTGTTTTTTAATTGTTGGTTCTCTTTGTTTTAGGCTGTCCAGCTGATTCTCCCCTCCTGTTGACCAAACCCTATTTACTGTATTCTTCCAAAAGTACTGGAAGCAGGCCTTTAAATCTTATTCCTATTTTTGTCACATTTGCTGTGCATCCAATGGCAGAGGTCAAACGTTAGGCTCTGCCTTCCAGGGAGCTTAGTGTTTATTTTCTTTCTCCGACTTCAAAGAGAGAGGATTTATGTGACAATCATGCTGTCTCTTGTGGATGTGCTTCAGGTAAGCTGTACAATGCTATTTCTTTCTATCACACAACAAAATGTAAACGTTTGTAAATGAACTCTGCAGATATCTTGGAATATATCAGAATCAGAAAAGCTGAAATGAAGCACATTTTCTGTTCATTCTGAAATGTGGTAGAAACAAATATTTTATTATGATAAAAACAAATCAATACACTAGTTGATGACATTTTCACACATTATCGTGTGTGCGCTGTCTATGTTTATCAGTAAAACTGTATGTCTGTGCAAAGGTAATGGTCATTTCAATTGAAGATATTCTGTCTGTAATAGGAGTGCGCTACCAGACCAAGCATACCCCACTTTACCCCAATTCACTCTTCTCTGCACCACTCCACACTATGCCACTCCATACTGCATCACTGCACTCTACTCTGCAACACTGGACTCTCTGCCACTGAACTCTATGCCACTGTTCTCTACACCACTGCGCTCTACTGTGCGCTACTCTATGCCCGTGCACTATACGCCACTACACTCTACGCCACTCTAATCTACTGTGCACCACTGCACTCTTCTGCGCTGTACTCTATGCCACTTCACTCTAGGTCTCTCTACTCTACTCTGCACCACTGTACTCTATGCCAGTGCACTTTATCCCACTATACTATGCACCACTGCACTCTTTGCCATTACACTTTACAGAACTCTAATCCAGGCCACTCCACTATACTCTGCTCCACTCTATGCCACTCCACACTGTGCCACTCTACTCTGCAACACTGCACTCTATGCCACTGCACTCCTCACCAATGCACTCTATGCCACTACTCTAGGACACTGCACTCTACCCTCCACCACTCCATTCTACCCTCCACCACTCACTGCCACTTCATTCTACTCTGAAACAATCTACTCTACCCCACTGCACTCTATGCCACTCTACTGCACTCTGTGCCACTCCACTCTGCACCACTTCACTCTAATCTGTACCACTTCACTCTACTCTGCACCACTCCACTCTAAGCCTCTCTACTCTACAACACTGTACTCTCTGCCACTGAACGCTATGCCACTCTTCTCAGCATCCATGCACTCTATGCCACTGTACTCTATACCACTGCATTTTACTCTGCACCACTCTACTCTACGGCACTCTACTGCACTCTTCTTCAATGCACTGTATGCCCTACACTCTATGCCACTATACTCTGCATCACTTCACTCTGTGCCACTGCACTCTATGCCAATCCACTCTAAGCCACTCTAATCTACTCTGTACCACTGCACTTTATGACACTGCACACTACTCTGAACCAATCTACTCTACCCCACTGCAATCTACCTTGCACCCCTGCACTCCATGCCACTCTATTTTACGCCGCTGCACTCTAAACTAGCACACACTGTGCCACTGCACTCAACACCAATTTACTTTGCATCACTACACAGTACAACACTAAATTTTACTCTGCAATACTTTACTCTATGGCACTGCAGCCTACACCAATCTACTCTACACCATTTCACTCTGCACCACTCTACTCTGCAACACTGCACTCTATGCCACTCCGATCTACTTTGTAGTCTATGCCACGGTACTCTCAAATAATCTACTATACGCCACTGCACTCAGCAGCACTGCACTTGGCACCACTGCACTAAGCACCACTCCATTCCATGCCATTCCAATCTGTGCAACTCCACTCCACTTAGCACCACTTAACTCACCGACACTCCACTCATCTCTACTCCAGTCTGCAACACTGAACTCTACTCTGTACCAAGCCATTCTACACCAATGCTCTCTACAACACTTTAATCAAAACCAATGCACTTTATGCATCTGCACTCAACACAACTCTACTCTGCACCACTGCACTCTATGCCACTATACTCTACAAAACGTTATGCGACTGTACTCTATGCTATTTTACTCTACGTCACTGCACTCTATGCCTCTATATTCTACTCTGCACCACTGTACACTAGGCCACTGCTCTCTACACCACTCTATTCTGCACCACTCTATGCCACTGCATTCCACATCAATGCACTCTATGCCTCTCTCCTATAAAGCGCTACTTTCTGCGACAGTCTACTCTAAAACACTGCACTCTGCCAATGAACTATATGCCACTGCACTCTACACCACTGCATTCTATTCTGTGCCATTTTACCTAACGCCACTTTAAGCACTCTACTCCACTACACTTGATGCCACTACACTCTACACCACTCTAATCTACTGTGCATCACTGCACTCTATTCCACTTCACTCTAAGCCTCTCTACTCTACTCTACACCACTCAACTCTACGCCAGTGTACTCTACCACACTCTATGCACTACTGCACTCTTTGTCACTGCACTTTACAGCACTCTAGTCAACGCCACTCCACTCTACACTGCACCACTCTACTCTGCACCACTCCACTCTTTGCCACTCGAATCTGTAACTCTACAGTCTATGCCACTACTCTAGGCCACAGCACTGTACCCTGCACCACTACAATCTACCCTGTGCCACTCCACTCTATGCCACTTCACTCTACTCTGAAACAATCTACTCTACCCTACTGCACATTACGCCACTCTACTCCACTCTGTGCCAGTCCATTCTACACCACTGCACTCTACGCCAGTCTACTTTGCATTACTCTATTCCACTGCACTCTGTGCCACTACTCTATGCCACTGTACTTTACCCCACACCACTCTACTCTACCCTGCATCACTCCACTCTACGCCACTTTACTCTACTCTGAAACAATGTACTTTATGTCACTGCATTTTATGCCACTGCACTCTACACCACTCTATTCCACTCTGCACCACTCCATGCCATTGTACTTTATGCTGTGCCACTTAAAGCCACTCTACTCTGCACCACTCTACACCACTGCACTACTACTCTGCATGTCTGAACTCTATGTCATTCTACTCTACTCTGCAACATTCTATTCTACTGCAGTCAATGCCACTGCACACTACACCACTGCACCCTACTCCACTCTATTCTACTCTGTGCCACTGTACTCTGTCACTGCTCTCTGCACCACTCTACTCTGTGCCACTCTACTTTGCAAGACTGGCCTCTCTGCCACTGAACTCAGTGTCACTCTACTCTGCACCACCGCACACTACATCACTGCACGCTACGCCACTTTTCACCATTGCGCTCTGTTACTGCACTTGGCGGGACTCTATTCTATTCTGCACCACTGTACTCTACGCCACTGCTCTTTGCACTACTCTACTCTGTGCCACTCTACTCTGTGCAAATCTACTGAACTCCACTGCACTCTACCACACTCTACTCTTCAAGAGTGCACTCTACCACTGAACTCAACACCAACCTACTCTCCATCAGTTTACGCTACGCCACTGCACGCTATGCCACTCTACAAAATTGCGCTCCACATCACTGCACTCTAATGTCTGTTGGACATCACCAAGGAGTTAACACCACTCTCCAATACCAAGCACCACCACAGATTGGTATACTGACTGACCGCAGGACTGTATGCCACTCTACAAACCTTCTAAATAAATAGAAATCATTACTGGAGATGAAGCAGTATATCTACTTTGAACCTATCAAATGCATATTACGTTATGCATCCTTTCTTATACCTTCATGCCCTATAAACTGACAGACGTAACGTTCTTACTGCTGAATCTAATCCTTAGACCGGTTTTTAGGTTGAGCCTAGGCAGCGCATACGCTGCTCTACGAGGCATGCTGTATTCGAGTATGGAGTTGAAGCTCCCCCCACTCTCTGCCCATATTTTTCATTGGCTTGTGCCATTGTCATTTGTAAATGCTGGCTTCTGATTCTTTAATTGGCTAGTTAGTCCCATCTTAGTACCGCCTCTTCTTCATTTGTAACCTCCCATGATCGCACCCCAACTCAGAAAGATCTTCAACAGCTCATTCGAGACCGCCACCTTCCCGGAAAGCTGGAAACACACTGAGATCAACGCCCTACTCAAGAAACCCAAGGCAGACCCAAAGGACCTCAAGAACTTCCGGCCCATCTCCCTGCTCCCATTCCCGGTGAAAGTAATCAAGAAGATCGTCAACAGATAACTGACCCACTTCCTCGAAGAGAACAACACCTTGGACTTGTCCCTATCCGGATTCCGCAGCAACCACAGCACCGAAACCGCCCTCATCGCTGCCACCGATGACATCAGGACCCTGCTGGACAACGGCGAAACCGCGGCCCTCATCCTCCTAGACCTCTCAGCCATCTTCGACACCGTCTGCCACCACACCCTACGCACACGCCTCTATAACGCAGGGATCCACGACAAAGCCCTGGACTGTTTCACCTCCTTCCTCACCGCCAGATCCCAGCGAGTCTGCCTCCCGCCATTCCGATCCTAAGCCACCAAAATCACCTGCGGCATACCCCAAGGATCATCCCTCAGCCCGACCCTCTTCAACATCTACATGACACTTCTCGCCAACATCGTCTGATCACACAACTTCATCATCATCTCATACGCCGACGACACCCAGCTGATCCTTTCCCTCACCAAAGACCCCACCACCGCCAAAACCAACTTTCATGATGGAATGAAGGCTGTCACTGAATGGATGAAGAACAGTCACCTGAAACTGAAATCGGACAAGATGGAGGTCCTCATCCTCGGCTCCACCCCCTCCGCCTGGGACGACTCCCAGTGGCCGGCCTCACTAGGAGCTGCGCCGACACCCACCAACCACGCACACAACCTGGGGTTCATCCTGGACTCATCTCTGTCAATGACCCAGCAAGTCAACGCCGTCTCTTCCTCCTGCTTCAACACCCTCCGTATGCTTCGCATGATCTACAGATGGATCCCCACTGGAACCAGAAGGACGGTCATCCAGGCCCTCGTCACCAGCAGGCTGGACTACGGCAACGCCCTCTACGTGGGAACCACGGCTAAACTCCAAAAGAGACTACAACACATACAGAACGCCTCCGCACACCTCATCCTCGACATCCCCCGCCACAACCACATCACTGCCCACCTGAGGAACCAGCACTGGCTCCCCGTCAACAAGAGTATCACCTTCAAGCTCCTCATCCACGCCCACAAAGCAGTGGCATAACGAAACTTGAGGGGGCCCCCCTGCAAGCTACGTGGGGGTCTACGGGGACCTGTGTTACTCCCCGCCACAAAGCACTCCATTACGCAGGACCAGCATACCTCAACAAATGACTCACCTTCTACACTCCCAACTGCCAGCTTCGCTCTGCTGACCTCGCCCTCACCACCGTTGCACGCATCCACCGAACGACCACTGGCAGCAGATCCTTCTCTCACCTCGCCGCCAAGACATGGAACACCCTCCTCATCCACCTACGACAGACCCAGGACCTGCTGACCTTCAGGAGACTTCTCAATACCTGGTTGTTCGAACAGTAGAAGCTCGCCCCCCCCCCCCCCCTCAGCGCCTTAAAACCCTCACAGGTAAGTAGCACACTCTACAAATGTTTGATTGATTGATGAGGACTGGCCCCTTTACTTCTGTTACAGGGTATGTCTTATTTATTCTGTACGCACAATATTTTTTTAATGAGTTTCTTCTACTGCAGGTACAACATGCTTTCCTGCAACATTTAATGTGCCAGGCGCACTTTCACTTTCTAAGCAGCCTGGGACAATAGCGGCCGCTTCTTTGAAATGAAATAGGTCTCGCATTTACAAGATTTTCAGCTACTGGCATTGTTAAGAACAATGCCTTTCATTTATGTGTTAGTCATCAAAACAGATAAATAAAAGGCATTGTCATTTACAATGCCAATAGCGTCAACTCTGGCAAATGCAAGACCTATTGCATTGCAAATGCTTGGTGTTTTTTTGCTGGCAGTTTTGCCGTAGTAAACATTGTACGAAACAAGAAGCCAGGCCTGCTGTTTTTTTCCTACCTACCAGTCTTTTGTCTAATTGTAATCTGCCTGCGTATCAACAGACATGTTCCAGTTTACATGATGTCCCATGCTCAAATCAGGGATGCTCTGGGTTTACAGGGAATTAAAGTATTAAACTACAATCGCTTTGCTTCAGGCAAAGAAATGCTTGAGATTTTAATTTGTCCAAGTACATTTACCCGACTCTAGTGGTAGCAGGAATACAATTGAAAGAATGAAACTAGCTCAGCCTACAAAGTTAAGAGGGATATTTAACTGAGATTCCTGTGGCAGCAGGCCATTCCACAGACAGAGAGAACAAAAGTCTCTGTCAAGCAACAACATCTGTGTCGATCTTTTCTTTATACGGATTAAATGAGTGTGCATTTCTAAAGTTCCTGCCAGCACAAGAGCGTGTTTTTGCCGATCCTACTGAGACATATAGAGGTCCCATGGAAAACTAAGCATCACTAGATATTAAACCTACAGAATTTTAATATTGAGGTTCCCATTCTATATCCCTGTTTGAAAATTAGCTAATATATAGTGGATTTCCCTATTTAAATATCAATGTACGGGTGTGGGGGGAGAGGGAACACTGGAGCTCCACAAATACTCAAAAGTGCCATTTGTTTGTCTATTATTTTTCAAATTCAAAAAATAATACTTACAGCAGATATGAGCATGAATGTGAAAGATACTGACCAATAAAATGACTTCTGGCTCTGTGCATCCATTTCAGCTTGATGCTCTCGAGGATGGTGTAGTTGTGTCAGGGGTCAGAAGTCAGAGGCAACAGTAGCTGCAGAGGGGCTTGACCTGGCCTTAGGCTTCCCCACATGCCACTGCCTGCTCACCAAGATGAGAAGTCAAGACTTTGTTTCTAAAATAATGTTTCAGCTCATTTTTAAGCATCCCTCACATAAACTAAGTACAGATTCCACGCTGAAGGGCACTGCATGTTTGACGTTTAAGGTGTGCAAAGAGCCACGCAAACTCATACTACAGAATCACCAATCAAGATTAGAACAAGATTGGGATCTGAACAAGTTAACGGAATAAGAAGGCCCCGTATCACTCCCCACCATATTAGAATGGCGAGAAGCACCGCGGCGGACGGAAAGACTGTCCGCCGCTTTTCCCCCAGCCGGATTTCCGACTGGGCCGAAAAGGCCCTTGATATGGTGGCGGTGCCTCCATATTAGTATGTGGCATTTACTCCGCCATGGAAAGGCATGCGGATTTAGCTTTTGGTGCCCGTTGCGGGCCTCCAGGGGGGTGGGGGTGTGAGGGGCTGCACTTGGGGGGTACATGTGGTACTTCCCAACATTGGCATGGACAAGGTGGCAGGCACCACGCGGTGCCTGTCACGTTGTGCTTGCCAATGCATAACATGCATTATTGACATTGCGGCGGGTGCTGTTTGACATTATTGACATTGCTGGCGGGATGCGACCGCCAGGGTGGCGGTCGCATCCTGATCGCCATGGCTGGACCGCCGCACCTCTTGCAGGCAGGCCCGTTTGCCGTTGCGGTCCGCCCTCCATCGTAATGGTGCCCTAAGTACTGCAACTAACAACATAGTGTTGCCTTGTATTACTTTGCATCAGGTAGCCAATACATGGGGAGAGCATTGATGTTCCAATGCATCCATCCATGTAATTTGATGCAAACCTAGATTTGCAATAATTTGTAAACCTGATTTTGCTCCAAAATGATGCACCAACTGGACAGATGTATAATGCTATGGTGCAAGGGTGCCTGCATTGGTGCTAGGCAGCACATAGTGCACCAGGGTAAGTCGGGAGCATAAATGCTCCATATCTTTGTAAATATGGAACATTTCTGCTCTCTCCCTTTCACACAATGCGGCGCAGCAAGCACTATGTTGTGTGAAATAATAGTAAATGTGCCCCTCAGTGCTTGCTGTTCTTGCAATGCTCTGTACTGCTGAGAATCTGGTGAACCGGTGTTATCTTGCTGCTTTGCTTTAAAACTTGCTCCTAGTATTGGGGTCTTTTGGGTGTTCTTTATTGCTCATTTTCATTACCTGTTGTGCTGCTTTAACTTGTCTGGTCCTTCATGTTACAGCCCATGTTATCTTGCTAGATTCCTAGTGTTGTATTTCAGTGTTTTTCATTAAGTCTGCATACTACCAGCCCTCTCCTTGTGCACTTTCCTTTTCCTGTATTTCAGTGTTCCTGGGTGTGTGGTTTTAGTTTTGTTCTTGTTTCTTAGAATCCGGTCCAACTTTGCCCTGAGCCTTCTTTCTGTAATCCCTTCCCCTTGCTCAGTTTCCTTGTCTTCTCTTGTGTTTATGTGAAAATCTTTGTTAATGTGACCAGAGGGTGAAAATGAGGTATGAAGCTTTGTGCATCTTCCACAAAGACTCACTCAGCGATCTTCTTCCATAAACGTTGCTGGATGGCTTCCAAGACATTAAATGCTCCTTGCCGTTTTGTTTTTCCATTACAGACGGATCATTTTCCACAGAGCGTACAAACTACCATTGTGGTAGTTTGTCTGTTATTCTCCAGATTTCACTTTCTTATTGCCTACCTACTGTTTATGCTGTTGTATTTGTATTGCATTCCTAGTTTTTTTTTTTGCAGGTATTGCAGTTTATGGCCAGTGTACCAATCCTCATCTGTTCCTATCTGCACGTGTCTTCAGCGTCTGCCTGTATACTGCCTTCTATGTTTTCAAGCACTTTATTGTTTGTGTGTGTTAACCCACTCCTCCTGAATTACTTTGTATCTGCAGACAGCAACCAGTCCCTTTTAGTTTTGTCCTGGTCCAGCAGGAGTCAGACACTCGCGACATAATCCACCATCTGATGCATAATGTGCATAGATTTAAAAAAAAAAAAAAAATCTAGTTCAAATAGATCAAATGTTACTAAAAAGGCACTAATTGTGAACCCGCCCAATGCCAGACCTTTTGCAAACATTAACTGGACACCTTTCGACTGCTGATTACTAATGAGGTAAAACGTTCTCAGACAGTATAACTAGCTGTTAAAATGACAAATAGCTAAATAACAGACACATCTGTCCTTGTCGCCTTGTGGCCCGCAGACTGATGGCCCTTACCAACAATATGAGGACCGGTCCGCACAGTGTGGTTACACATGCTGGTCTATATGCGCATACAAATGGGTCTGGATAACATGCATACTACACAGTTTCCTCTTATCAACTCAAGCAAACCAAACCCCCCCCACACATAGGGGTCTACAGGCACACAGACTCACACAAACAAGAGACCCCCAGAAATGGAAATCTCAACTTCACCCTTTTATCAGTAGAAATACATCCCAGAACAGACATTAAAACACAGCACAGCACTCGGGCCATGACAGACTGTGTAGAGAAAACTGTATCCTGGGGTAAAGTCTCCATACACCCAGACACCCAAAAATGCAGGGAACTGCAAAACCCCTCACACAACAGGGTCCATACACCAGGGATCGCAAGACTAACACAGGGTGCTTATATGAGGTCTCCAAACACTGAGGCACAGCAACTACAAATAAGGAAACATGATGACTATTGCCTTGTGCCATTTTTGACACACCATTTAATGTAGAACTGCAATATGCATGAATACAATATTTTGAGTGTAACAGGAGCACTAGCTCTGGTAGGCGTAATTAATTGAACACCATGAAAGTGGTGTTTTTGGATTTGCAATCAGAAAAGTAGTAAGGGTTAGAGAGACGCTTGAAACAGAGACTGAAAAGAGGAACCCGACAAAGACAGAGGTGGAACAGATTTAACAGAACTAACTACAGAGCTGAGAGCAGGCACACTTCTCTCAAGATCTGAACTACAGAGGTTTCAATTGACCTCCTGCAGAAAACAATTTCATAGGGACAGAAAAGAACCATGGAAAGTACTCCTGTGGTTGCTGAAACATGCGGTAGCGTGTCCGCACACAGTGGCATTGAAAGATATGGAAGGCAGACTGGTACACACACAAAAGGGAATCAATACAATGTTTTAAGAATACTTGAAAGAGTTGTACAAATTGGGCCACCACTGGAGACAAAGTAGAGGACAAATTGAGAACAGTAAAACTGAAAATCGGACTGATAAACACAAAACTGTACTGGATAGTCCACTGTGAAGAGAGGAATTACTAATAGCGATGGAAGAATTGAATAATGGGAAAATTTGGGAAAAGTGATGGAGTTCCAGCAAAAGTGTATTAGGAATATGATAAACTACTGGAAGAGTTGCTTGAAGTGTCTGAAAGTGGATCGTTGCCTGATACCATGAGTGAGGCCAGCATAGTGTTGTTCCCAAACCTGAAATTGAAGTAATGGAATTTATAACATGTAGGCCATTATTCATGCTAAGTACATATAATAAAATATCCAGGAAAGCACTGGGAAACAATTTAACATGACAAACAGAAACGAAACACAGGTCTGAATCTCCAATGGTTAGCCCATGTTATGGAAGATGGGAAGTGTCATAGAGGCAAATAATATGTATCGACTTCACTGGACACAGAGGAAGTGTAAAACACAATTGACTGGTGATGTCTATTCAAGGTCTAGGAAAATGTTAATTATGGTCTGAAATTTATATCATGGATATGGCTTCTATAGAAATCCCCTACACCTGGGCAGGAGGCAAATGGAGTGGTCTATTAAAAGTGGGAATTAAGCAGATTATTTAGATAGGAGTACACTCTGTCACTACTCCTATTTACAATAGCAATTGAGTCAGTTGTATGCATCCTGAGTACACACATCCAGACTCATGGCATCAGAATAGGGCAGACAAAACTTGTGGTCGACAATATGCAGACGGTATGTTAATATACTTAAATACCATGAAATAACCATGAAATCTCTTTGCCGATGTTGATGATATGGGTACAATGATAGGAAAAGACCAAAACTTGACTCGGAGAAGACCTTGTTATACCTACTAAACAGTGATAGAGGGATGATAAATGTGAGCAGGTAGGATTCACCCATTCAAAGACAAATGGAACTCTGCAGCTATCTGGGAATAATGACCACAGTAAATCCTATACAAAGTCAGAGACTAAACTGCTTGAGAGTAAAATGATCAATGTAAAAAGTAGTGGAGTTATCGCAGATGCTTCCCTTGTGCTTTTATATATATATTGCAAGGTTGCCTGATAACTCACCCATCGATATCTTTGTTAGAATAGGTAAACTCATATGTCATATACTCTGTGGTGGAATGAGGAACAGGGTGGCACTGGACTTCTTAAAATAGACAGAGACAGGGAAAATGCAGCTCTCAAGTATGGGCGATTACTATTTTGCAAACCAACTGCTGTATGTTACCAACTGGTCTGGATAAGGTCCTATTAGCATGCATGGACATAAACAAGCACGTCAGCCCACTACTTTTTTGGGAACGATGGACCGATGGGAGATGTTGCTATACTATAAATCAGGCTAGGAAGTCTAGCACCGCACATGCCTATGCACTGAAAGTACTGCACTGGAAGCCCCCTTTCGGAAAATAAAAGAGTTTAAGAGGATAACTGGGAGCATGTCATTTGAGATGTGAAAGGAGAGAAATGAGGGAGTTGGTAGAGTTTTCTACAAAAATATTGTTGAAACAATATCACGAGACACAAAAGAATTGTGGCTTAGTGTATTTTGACGGTAGGATTATACTTTTGATTATCATTGTTATAAATATTGTTGTGTTACATCATAATTTATACACTTTTCTAAAGTGTATATTCTGCAGTATGTGCTGCTTTAATGTATTGTATTTATTTTTAAATGTTTGCATTTTTTTTGTGTAATCATTTTAGGAGTGGGTTGTGAGGTTCATAAGGAAGCAGGGCGTGGAGTCATTGCACATTCTTATTTTTTTTATTTTGTTATGTTTAAAATTGGTGTGTTCATTTTTATGATTAATTTGTAAATATTTGTATATTATTTGTTTTTGTAATTATATTGAATTTTTTATTTTATAATTTTGTAAAATTCAAAATTGTATATGAAATTATTTTTAAAAACTAAAACAGTGTTTTAATATTGTAATATTTTTTTTAAATCATATAATTCTATTTTTGGTGGATAAGTTGATAAAACGTTTTTTGTTTCCTGATAATTTAAACAATTAAATAATTTAATTTAATTAATTGTAATAAATTTATTGGTTTCAAATGAAGGTGTTTTTTGCTATTTGTTACACTGAAAGTTTTACATTTATATTTCATTTTATATTTTAAACATTTGATTGTTTTTGACTATTTTTTCAATCTATTTTTGTTAAAATAGTATAGTTAATAATTTATATTAAGAGTTAATCATTGTGATTTATCTATTTTTTGGTAGTTAGCTTATTTTTTTTGTGTTTTCAGGAAAATTCAAATATATTTGTGTAATGTGCTTCTTTAAGTTTATTGCACTTTATAAATTTGCGGTATAAGTTAATTTTCAAATTAAAAGTATAGGATAGTCCTTAGTGCCTTTAAGTTTCACATAGGAATAGTAAATGTGCCCCCCCCCTCCCCTAATGAAGTCTACCACTTTCTCCAGTTCGGTTAAGTTTGGAGCGGGCATAGTCAATTGTACCCTCCAAAATCTAACACTTTCCACAATGTGGTTAAGTTTGGAGTGAGAATAGTAACTGTTAACCCCTAAGAGCCCAACACTTCCACCAATGTGGTTAACTTCACTACAGTGAATAGGCAGCTGTACTCCTGCCCCCGAAAGTCCAACACTTTCCCCAATGTGGTTAAGTTTGGAGTTGGAATAGTAACCCTGAACGCCTCAAAATCCAACACTTATCCTAATGTGGTTAAGTTTGGAGTAGGAGTAGTCAATCATACCCCCCAAAGTCCAACAATTTCCACAATTTGGTTAAGTTTGAAGTGAGAATAGTTAATCTGAACACCTCAAGGTTCAATAGTTTCCCCAATGTGTTTATGTATGGAGTGGATATAGTAAATCCGAACCCCGCAAAGTCCAACATTTTCCTCAATGTGGTTGTTTGGAGTGGGAATAACACATTGTACCTCAACTCCCAGAAATTCCAACACTTTCCCCAATGTGATTAAGTTTGGAGAAGAAAGTAAATCAAACGCCCTCAAAGTAAAACACTTTCCCAAATCAGGTTATGTTTGGACTGGGAATAGTAAATTTGAACCTTCAAAGTGCAAAGCTTTCCCAGTGTGTTTTATTTTGGAATTGACAATAGTAATACTGAACTTTCCCAAAGTCCAACACTTTCCCTAATGTGGTTATGTTTGCTGTGGGAATGGTAGATATGAGTCCGACCCTTTCTATATAAATATGTAGACATTCTAAAAATCCTTTTTATTATATATAATGTTTTACTTTTCATTAATTTTAAATAATTCCAACCATTTTGTGGAACTTTTTATTTCCAAGAATTTTTTTTTTTTTAATTCAGAATAATCATAATTATATATATAAAATAGTTATGTACATACATCTTTGTGCACTTTTTGAAACATTTTACAGTACAATTTAACAAACGTCATTCTATACATTTGTATTTGTAAACATTGCTATTTTAAAAAGTACTGTCAAAAATTGGTTGTATATTTGCATCCATATTTTAACAGATATTTATACATAAAACATTTCTACACTTTTTTTAAATATGGGAATTGTTTCACGGTTCTGCATTATTTTACAACCATTAATAAATAAAAAATATATTTTTACAGTAACTTCTAGGGGAGGAAAGTATACTTTTCATTTTCATTTTTCTGCCATTCTTTTTCAAGTTTCTTAGATTTTCTAGGGTTTCTTTTTTATTTTGGGTGTCCTTGGAGCTTGCGGTCATGTTTTCTTGTTGTTGGTCTCTGGTTAGAGCATAGAGGAAGACTATTTTAAACTCATTTCATTAGGGTTTAGAGATGGGGGTGATGTTTAGACTTAGTCAGACTAGTCTTTGTAAATGTATGTTGTTTTATTGTATTTTATTTTAGTGTAGTTTGTGATAGTTTAAAGTATTGCAGCAGGCCCTATTGTAGAAGGTAATATTTCATTGTAATTTATATGGGTGTCTTATGTTTTGAACATTGATTTCAAGCTTTTGTACCGTAGTTTGGTTTGCACTAGGGTTGTAAGTGTATTTTGGGTAGGTTTATGTTATTGACTACAGATTTTTATATTCTGATGTCAGAATTTATTTTTAGCAAACCCAACAAGATGATGAATGGAGTGCTGAAACGTTTCAACCACTCACCCCAAGTCAAGAGATCTGGGTTTAATCCATAATTCTTTTGCTCACCATACTACCCCAGTTTGGACCCGACCATATGCAAATCAGTCTTCACCCTGCTCCTCATGGGAGCAGTCTGAACAGCCAGGCCAGGTCCTCACGGGACTGGAAATAAGCATCCTGGTACCAGTTTTTGGGGTATCACCCCTTATCAGCCAGGCTAGCTTGATTTTTTTTTTAACCAGTATGAATTTTGTTCCGGAGATTAATACTTAGGGCTGATTACGATGCCGGTCAGACTGCAATCCATGGCCCTGTCAGACAAGGTCAGACCGCAAAAGGTCTAGTCAGAAGCAGTCAGTTTGACCGCTGAATTACGATGCAGCCAGCCTGTACTCTGACCTACCATTGTCAGATCCCCGACAACCTTCCTCCGACCACTGAACTGGTGGTCGGAAAAGAATCGGAGAGGAACAGCAGCAATAAGGCAGTAAGGAGAGATCCTACTGCCATCCCGATTACGATGTGGGTTGGTCAAAATCATTGCCTGTGCAAAATGTATTATGATTTTTTTTGTGGGTTATAATTGTTAGCTTGTTGTTTTATATATGTTTGTTTTTGTATTTGTTAGTTAAAAGTGCATACACTAATGGGTTGTTTGCATTTTTTGTTACATCCTGTGCGTCTTGCACCCTGTCTTTCCTGCGGGCGATATATAATCGTAAGGGTTTTCTTTTTACCCCTTTTGTACATTCCCCACAATGTTGAAGTAGTACCTGATATCTCTGAGTCAGAGTTCTCATAGTGCACTGCCCTCCCAGGAGCTCCTCGGACACTTGGAGCTATGAATACCTCTGTGGAGGGGGTTGGTGGAGCAGTATATAAGTTAAACTTATTCGAGTTACCAATGCTTGGCTTTGAATTTCCTGCTCGAAGATTTACCACGCCCATTTGTTCCTTCCCTGTTTCATATGGCGCTTCCGTTGAGTGAACAGGGGGTCTAGTCTTCGTTCCCTTCCTGGAGTTCCATTGTACTCCTGTGTGTTTTCCAGATGATGAGGCTAAAGTGACTTTTATAATTTCCTATTTAGTAGTTAATGCTGCCATTTGGGATATTCCCTTAGTTGAGAATAACGACCAATCTTGTATGATTTTGTCCAGTTTATGGAGAAAATGCGTTGTTTGTTCGCAAAACATACGTTCATGCAAGCCAGTGATAATGAACTAGTAGGCTTGAAGCAAGGGTCAAAAGACTTGATCACATATGTTACTAATTTCAAGAGACTTGTTGCTCAGACGAACTGGCCAGAAGATTACAGAACTTCACTTTTTATTGGTGGCTACTTGATGAGCTTAAAGACATCCTATCCAAGATTGTGGACCCCCCTGAGGATTGTCCCTCGTTTATTGACCTGCTGGTCAAATTAGACCACAGGTTGGGAGAAAGGAAGTGATATACCGAGGGTTTTGGTGTTTCGCCGTGACAAGAAGGAATCCTTAGACAGAAGGGAGAACAGCAAGCCTATGAAGGAATCCTTAGACAGAAGGGAGAGCAGCAAGCCTATGCAGATAGGAGGTGTTCTAAGTATACTTACTATGGAGAAAAACAGAAAAGGCGCAGATTAAACTTGTGTTTGTATTGCGGGAAAGGGTGACATTATGCCAGGGAATGCCCAGTGAAACCTAAAGTCCCCAGCAGATCAGTACGTAGCTATGTCGGAAAACTGGAAAGCTCGAAAGAGGTTGAGATCGACCCTTCGAGTGTGATGAACTATGAGATCTCACAACATCTGCCCAATCACCGCACAGCTCCAAAAAACCACGCCAATATTATTGGCCTTATGAGCTACCGGGAATTTCCTGGATATTACCCTTGCCAAGACATTGGGCATATAGTTTATCCTTAAAGAACGCCCAGAACCAAACAGAGCAATAGTCCTCTGGACTAATTGTTCATCATTCCAGTGGGATGGTTATGTTATGCGATAATGGCTATTCCAAGGCAATCCGTCTTGATCTGATTGATGCCCCAAATTTTAGGACCATACATGGTTTTCCTTGGTTGCAGTTGATTAGGGTCTCGCAGGGTAACATTGAAGTTGCAATTCTGTTTAGTACATTGCTATCAAAAAGCGGCTGAGTGGAAAACACCATTGTACTTTGCAGTGTCTATGTCTATGGAATCGTCTAGTATACCTTCCTTTTATTGCGAGTATCAGGAGTGTGTGATGAAGTAAAAGCTATGTTTTGCCTTTGCACCGCAAATTCGATTGCCGAAAAAATCTGATGCCAGAAGCTGACTTGCCTGTTAGTTGCATTTATGCTCTGATGGATCTTAGACAGAATATCTCGGAAGCTACATAAATTACATGTTGGCTTATGGATTTATTTGTCATTCTTCAACTACTGTGTCTTCTCCTTTGTTTTTCGTGCCCAAAAGGGAAGGGGGCTTGCACACTTGTCTGGACTACAGAACGCTAAACAAAGTAACCATTAAGAATAAGTATCCTCTTCCGCACAGCTCTGTTCTCTTGGATCAGGTAAAGCAGGCAACTATTTACACCAGATTGGATCTAAGGGCTGGCTTACCACCTGATCAGAATAAGAGATGGAGATAAGTGGAACGCCGCTTTTTGCACCAAATTCGGTTTACTTGAATACTGTGGGATGCTGTTCGGTCTATGTAATGGCACGGCGGCTTTTCAGATCTTTATGAATTAAGTCTTATGGGAATATCTGGATATTTTTGTCATCATCCACATAGACAATATTCTGATTTATTCCCAGTCTGTAGAAGAATACGTTGGACATGTAAATAAGGTTTTGCAATGTGTCAGGGATAACCATTATCTTGCTAAGCTCAACAAATGCATGTTTCATACAACTCAGGTTGACGTTTTGGGCTTTATTCTCTCACCCGCAGGAATACACATGGATTCCAGGAAAATTGAGGCCATCTTGAATGGGCCTAGTCCATGTTCTGTTCGAGAAGTTCAATCATTCATTGGTTTTGCTAACTTATATTGTCGATTTATCGATCACTTTCCTGATGTCATTACCCACATTCTGACATTATTGTGCGAAGTGAATTCCTTTGCTTGGGCCGAACAGGCCGAGCAGGCTTTTTCTGTTTTGAAAGAAAGGTTTACGTCAGCTCCTGTTCTGAGACCTGCAGATCCTTCTCAACCTTATTTTTTAGGAAGCTGATGCCTCTCAATACGCATTAGAGGGGGGTTGTCACAAAGGGATGGGAAGACTGGACGATTGCATCCCATAGCTCACTTTTCTAAAACCCTCTTATCTGTTGAGCAGAATTATACAATCCATAAGCGTGAGCTGTTGGCTATCAAGCTTGCATTTCAGGAATGGAAGCACTATTTGTTAGGATTGCCCCATACTATAATGATATATTGTGACAAAAGGAATTTGCAGTTCTTTAGATCTGACAGAGTGCTTACACCAAGCCAGATGAGATGGGTTTTGTTTTTCAGTGAATATGATTTTATCATCACTTAGCGCCCTGGCACACAACAAGGCAAAGCTGATGCACTATCCTGTCTTGGCAAAGAAGCTAAGACCCAACTTGAAAGACAAATACCTATAAAACAATTAGAAAGTGTCATATGTGTAGGCGATAGAGGTGATGATGAATCTGCTGCTTTTGTAAAAGTTTTGGCTAGGGCCCCTCTGTCTGTTGCAGCTCATGAATGGGTGACTAACCTAGTTAGCAGCATTAGATAATGATTACTATGTCATGCTGGCAGGTTGTTTATTCCTACACAAGAGCTGAAGCTACATGCGCTGCATTAGTGACATTCTACTCCTTTGGCAGGACATCCAGGGGAGGAGAAAACTAAACAAACATGTCAGCGGTGGTTTTGGTTGGAGAGCATGACAACAGTAGTGTGTCTGGGCTTGTCCTATGTGTGCTCCTCAAAAGGAGTCCTATTGTGCCCCAGCTGGGTTATTGCAGGCTTTGCCCATTCCTACGGTGCCCTGTTATTCTATATTATAGAATTACAGCTCACCCTGTGGTTCAGTGGGAAGACCATGTAGGCAAAGCACTTGCCCAATGAACACATCTGCTAAATCCTTAGCTGTCTAATCCATTTGAGGGCTACAAAACGAGCATCTAAGTAAGAAGGTCCACCACAGCAAGAAAAGTGATGTAACGTTGTTATAGTTTCTGATTGTTGGGCACAGTTCATTTCTAGGTTTTGGCAGGTTGTCTGTGCTTCCCTGCACATTCATAAATATTTGTCACCTGCTTATCACACAGACAGATGGGCAAACAGAGCAAACCAATCCGACTCTAGAACATTTTTTTGTGGGGTTTATTGAGTACAAAGACTAGTGATTGGGTTCAGGGACTCCCATGGGCAGAATCCGCATACAATAACAACACACATTCAGCTACTAAAATGTATCCCTTTTTCTTTGCTTTGGGGTATCACACTAAAGCCATACACTTACAGATGCTCCGGGTCTTGACAGAAATACTTGCGGTTTAAACTCATCATGATAACCTTGTAGGGATATGGTCCAGGGCAAAAAATAAATTACAACATTCCAAAGAAACGATGAAGAATCAAGCTGATCGACATCGTCGACCTGCTCCGCCTTATATGGTGAAAGAAAAAGTATGGTTAGCTAAAAAGAACATATGACAAGCAGGTCCTCAAAAATTGCAACCACACTATATTGGGCCCTATCGAAATAATAGCTAAAATAATCAACCCAGTAGCAATGAAGTTAGACCTACCTAACAAACTTTAGATACATCCTGTTTTCCATACCTCCCTTTTAAACCCTTATGATCCTTTGTCACGTCCAGAACCTCCTCCCCCACACATAGATGTAAAGGGTGAGATTGAGTGCAAAGTCTGGCGTATTCTTGATTCCAGAAGGCATAAAGCAATATTACAATACTTGATTGATTGGGTAGGATATTCCCCTGAAGGCCATGTCCTGGGAACCCTCAGATCAGTTATATGCTCCTTCCCCAGTACTTAGGTTCCATGCATTACACTCTACTAAACCCCACCAGGTAGGTCAGCCTTTGGGGGAGAACTGTTTTGCCCCGTGCTTCTTACACCGTGTCTCTACTGTGGGCAATATAATCATAATGGTTCCCCCCACCTTTCGCACATTCCCCACAATGTTGAAGTGGTACTTGATATCTCTCTGTCACAGTTCTAGTAGTGCGCTGCCCTCCCATGAGCTCCTAAGACACTTGAAGCCATGAATACCTCCGAGGCGGAGGTGGTGGAGCAGCATATAAGATGCACTTAAGAGTGAATGGTGCTCGGCTTTTAATTTCCAGCTCAGAGAATGACCACGCCCCTTTGTTCCTACCCTATTTCATTTGGTGCTTCCATTGAGAGAGCAGCGGTCTAGTCTTTGTTATCTTCCTGGACTTCCTGTATTCTGCTCCTGCTTGAGGCTTAATCAGATTGGCTGACCTGTGGGCTTCTTTGAACCTGGTTCTCTGGGTTATTTTGTTTTCCTTCTCTAATGCTTTTGCTTCCGGGACTTCTCAATCTTAGAACAAAGACTTTTTCAATTAAGCTTACACCACCCAGGTATCACTCAGTAGAGAGGTATCAGCTGAGAGGCTATGTTGGCCCTCAAACTAAGGTATTCACCCTCTATAAAGTACTAAGATAAGGAGCTAATGTAGTATGAAAGTGTACTGTATAGATTGTATACCCTGTTATAATGTGGAAAAGAGGGCACAATGATTCTGCAATAGCTTCTAAATAGAGCCTTTACTTTGTAGTGATGTTTTACTGTAGAGGCTGCTTTTCTGCAAACCCCATTCCTTGTTTACCAAAAAAAAGCTGTTTGTAGAGAGCTGAGTTCCTCACTAAAGGTGTTAATATCCATATATGAGTCTCTTGATACTAGGGGGCGTGGCTTGGACGGAGAAGATGGCAGACGCGTGAGCGAGGAGCTCCGCACCAGCCGATCATTTCTCCTTTTGAAACCTGCGGCCGGGGCACTTTTAGCCTTCTATCCCCAGTCGGGTGTCGAAGGACATCAGGAGGGCACTCGCTTCGGTTTTGAAGGTTCCAGGAATCCCGCGTAGTTAGCCGCGGCTGCAGACGTGGCGGGGCTGATGACGGCCGCGCTCGCTGACACCTGAGGCGGCCGCAGTATTAATTTACCTCCCGGCCGGAGAGCTGCGTAACGGCCGCTTTACCGGCGGGTGTTCATTCTGGTGCCGGATGATTGCGAGGGCGCTCAGAGGCAGCATCGGAGGACTGCGCACTGCCCTTGGGACACGGAGGGTGCAGTACCCTCACACGACATCACTATAGGGCAGGGGCATGGTTCCTGGGAGGCCCTGGGCCCACGCCGGTGGAATGAGCTTGCATGGCTGATGATGTCACACTGAGCATGACACCGGGAGCTGGATCTAAATAAAGAGCCCTGGCCCTGATTGGGGGGACAGGTCAACTGAGCCCAGAGCACGCAGGAGTGGGGGACACGGCCGGAAGTTGGCACTGAGGGCAGAGGTCGGCGAAAGTGCGCAACAGGTGCCCCTGTCTCTTCCTTGTTGGATTGGCGCCTGCGGGGGCTAGAGCTGCCTTCCCCCGGATGGACTGGAGTGACCCCCTAGTGAGAAACGACTCGGAGGTCTGCGGATCAGCCACAGGGGGGGTGACCAGCACTCAGGAGATGACCGGGTATGCGAGTGCAGAGGTCGGGTCTACCTCGTGACGGGGGCCCCCTGGCCGACCTTTGGAGTGAGCAGGAGTGAGTCTTTGACCACTGGGGACAGCGGGGGGTGCGGACGACCCACTTGACGCTTTGCAGTGACTGCTTCACCGTTGTGGGTGGCCCTTGGTGACTCAGAGCTAGGGGGTGATGCCCATTGAGGGCGCCGGTCTCACCGGGGATTGTCTGCTGTCATGGGGAAACCAAGGGGTCGCCAGACCGGCGCCACAATGGACCCGGAGGATAGCACGCAAGAACAGTCACTGACCAAATCAGATGACCCAACTCAGCAGCAGCTCAACAAAATCTTGGAGGCGATTGCAGAAACCAAAGCTACCCTCCACCAAGACATTACTACGGTCGCAGTGGGGCTTGGCCTGTTGCGCGAAGAACACAAAAAACGGAGAGGGTCAAAGAGATAGAGTCTACCGTAGCGGAGCTGGCGCCTGCATATAGGGCTTTGGAGCAATGGGTGGGGGTCCTCAAGGACAGAGTGGGTCAATTGGAATGCAGGGCAGAGGATACTGAAGGGCGCAACCGGAGGAACAATGTACGCATCCTAGGCCTGCCGGAAGGAACAGAAGGCGGTGATATGGTGGCCTTCCTTGAGAACTGGTTTAAATCTGTTGTAGCGCCGGAGGGCCTCTCCTCCTTCTACACTCTTGAACGTGCGCACAGGGTGCCGGCCAGACCTCTGGCACCGGGGAGACCCCCACGTCCGGTGGTGGCTCATCTGCTCTATTTCCGCGATAGGGATCTCCTCTTGCAGAAGGCGAGAGTGGATGGCCCTTTCACTGTTGATAACAGCAAAGTCTCGCTCTTCCCAGATTACACGCTGGAAGTCCAGAGGAAACGGTCTTCATATCTGGAGGTAAAGAGAGCCTTAAGAGAGGAGGGCCTTCAATACTCCCTAATGTTTCCGGCCCGCCTCCGCGTCATATTGGATGAGACCACTCGTTATTTTGATAGCCCTAGCGATGCATGGGACTGGTTGGAGGCCTACAGGGGCGAGCAGCCCTAGTCTGGTGGCCTTAGGAGTGGTGGGCAGCAGCCTCAGGAGCAACGGAAATGGTTAAGACGGCGCATCCGCAAGGGGGCCTCCAAGAAGCCGTCTACATCACAGACAGTGAAAGAGAGGGAGGAGGCTCTGCGGGATGTGGTTGATCTGATGGGGAGTCAGGGCTCAGCTCCGGGTGCAGGGACCGGCACCTCTAGAGAATCCGGCGACAACGAAACGGACACCTCCCAAAGCGATAGTGTGAAGATGGATGACATCATCTGATGTGTCTGGTAACCTGGGGCGGAAGTGCTAACTAGAGACTTAATGTTTGACTATGGTCCGTCTTGAGCCCTGTGCTGTGTCTTGCTTATTGTAGGCTGGTGTGCTCTCCCTGAGAGGAACACTTCTGTTCAGTCCTTTCTTGCCCTTTTCTGCCTCGCCTACCCCCTGTTGAGTGCCTCACTAGGTTGGGACCTCACTTAGCACGTATTGTTACATACGATGTTTGGGCAGCTGACCGTTGTTGGACCGCCCTGGGATCGGGGAGTTGACCACCATGGGGGTTTTTTCATTATTGTTTTTATGACCCAGAATGATTGCAGAGGGTTGGAAAATTGTATGCAGGGGGTAGGCGGGGTGGGGAACCTGGGGGCCGGGATGCTTCTTGGTGTGTTACAGCAGGAATGGCTGGGGCTCAACAGCATATACGGTTCCTAACGTGGAACATTAGAGGGATAGGATCCATGGTGAAGCGTCATAATATTTACTCCTACTTGAGACGTAGGGACATACACATAGCGCTCTTGCAGAAAACCCATTTAAACTGTGAGGAAGCTGGGAAACTGAAACGATGTTGGAGGGGGCAGGTATTCGCGACCACCTGCTCCTCCTTTGCCAAAGGGGTGCTGATTTGGGTGAAACCGGGAGTTCCTTTTGCAGCAAAGAGAGCGTGGTTAGATGAGGGAGGCAGATATGTCCTGGTGGCAGGGAGACTGGCAGGGCGTGAGGTTACGCTTGGAAATGTTTATGTCCCTAATCAGGCCAGGTTGGCTTTCTGGACCTATTTTCTGCTACCTTAGCGGGTAGTGTACAGGGCAATCTAATCCTTGGGGGAGACTTCAATTGTGTTGCGGATGTTGTTGTAGACCGGCAACATTGCTACGGCCTAGGACGCTTACGCCATACTGTTCCATACTACAATGCACTGGCTTTCAGGCCTGGCGGTGATGTGGGAACCAAAGACGGCAGACAGCTAGATACACCCCGGTGCTGCCCCTGGAGGGCCTGCCGAATGGCGACCCCCAGTCCGTCTTTACCGTTGAGCAACTGGCCCCCTGGACAGATGTTGGACTAGACGTGGTTGGAGATTGTTTCTTGGACAAGTCCCTAATTCCCTTTGATGCCCTAGTGGAGGATTGTGGTCTTCCCCCTGGCCAATTCCTGCATTATGAATCCTTGATCCGAACCCTTGCACAGTTGTGTGGGGTGGGTAGAGACAAACCGGAAACACATCCGGTGCTTCATGCCTTGTTCACACTCGGCACAGCGAGGCACCTTGTGAAATGGTTCTATGTGGCCCTCCAGGAGGCCTCGGTACGCCCCTTGACCAGACTACGTGCTAAATGGGAAGAGATTGGGGGTAAAGAGTTAACAGATGTGGAATGGCGAAGGGTCTTGCGTTATCCCCAGAAAATCTCTCGAAGCACCCGCCTCAAATATATTCAGTTTAATTATACGCCTATGGCCTACATGACCCCACATCGACTCAATGTGACTTATGGAGGTGAGGTCCATTCTTTCCCCAGATGCTCCCACTCAGATGCAGACTTTGGTCATATGATATGGGAGTGTGGTGTCTTGCAACCTTTCTGGGAGGCAGTCCTGGGTAAGCTAACTAAAGTACTGGGTAGAGATTTACCTCTCACATTGCAGACTTGCATTCTGGGTCTTTTTCCTAGGCCGCCGAAGTGTAAGGTGGGGAACAGACTTCTGGATCTAGCGCTGGGACTAGCGAAACGCCGTATTGCACTGGAATGGAAATCTGCCAGGGGTCCACGTTTCGCGACCTGGCATAGAGATGTTATTGTGTGGGGTGGAGCGGAGAGTAGAGCACTCAGTTGGGAAGAATCTAAGGGTATGAGGAAGCTCGACATGGCTGGCCAATGGAGGGAAGTGCTGGCGACCTGGGAGAATCCAGAGGGACAGGAGGAGAGGGAGATGGGTTCGGGCCTCGAACCAAATACAGATGCACGCTCAGGGGCGTCGCAGCCTGCATCACCTACCGCTACTTTAGAAGGCTTGGGGCTCTGATGGGGCAATATGTCCAGTTGCTGAGTAAGTAAGAGCTTACAGAATCTGTATAACCTGGAGGAGGTGTAAGGGTTCAGGATCCAAGGCGCCTACCGAGCGTCGCCGGACTACACGTCCCAGCAAACACAGAAACAGGAAGTGGGCGGCTACTTAAGTCCGTCACGCACGCCTCCCGACGTGCGTTATTTTGAATCTATGGAGAACACCCTGTTCGTCGCTCGGAGCTAGGCGTCCCGGCGAAACAGGAAAGAGGACTAGAGATTTCTCTTCCCCGTCCCTCGGAGCTTGGCGACCAGGCGGGGAGAGGCTTTGCAGGCTTCGGAGGCTTTTCCGTAGAAGGAAGCAGGTGAGAGTGTTGCAGCTCGGCTGAGCTACCCGGGAGAGGTTTTGGTCCTGGCGAACCTCAAGACCCTCCTTCCCTGATTTCGAAAAGTTCCGGAGGGAGCATCGACGAGAGGAGGCTCCAACCAGGAGCCGTTAACTTTGATTTTGTGAGGTACAGCTCCTTGAAGCGGTATCGAGTTGGGTAAAAGGTGAATAGGCGGATAAGCGTGGAGCAACGTTATCCGACCGTTAGTACATGGTAGCGCAAGGAGCGCGCTAATCAACAGGCCACGGAGAAGGGTATAGGTCAAAGTGTGTTGATCTCCCCGGTGGGAAGGAGCGCTGCAACGTAGGTATTTACGGCGGCGGTGTAGTCACTGTGGAAGCCGATCATCAGAGGTAGACTGTATCCGTGACTGTGAGAAGTGAAAAAAGACTGAAGGTGTTCTGGGTTGCTTACTATGGAGGAATAGAGTCCACCCGTTCATCTGAGAACTCCCTAGGGCCATTAGCGAGACCGACAGAGAGTAGACTGTGGTGATGCTATAATAAGTTTGTGTTTGGATAACTCCCGTTTTCATGTAGCGAGACCGACAGAGAGTAGACTGTTGTTATGCTATGAGTTGTTGGTATTTGGAGAAGCTTCCGTTTTCAGGTAGCGAGACCGACAGAGAGTAGACTGTTGTTGTTATATTTTCTTGTACTTGTTTTCTCGTTTCAGAACCCAATCCCTGCTGACCCCCACCCCTTTCCTTTCCCTCGCCTGATCACTTCTGGGCTCCGTAACCTTTTGGTTGGAGTCCGGGGAGATCGGGAGGTGGAACTCTATATCATCACTCGGATCCTGAGGAGTTCTGCAGATCGTGACAGAATAACGCACCCACGTTTGGTGCTCCTCCTGGTCCGGGTGGGTGGTAGAGAGTATGGCCACCCTAGAGGATGTAGTACAGGCATTGGCATTGGTTCAGCAAGAACTGGTAGCTTCGAGGGTAGAGGCAGTCTCTTTACGCGATAGGGTGGATAGGGTGGCGCGTAATCCGTTTGATGTATCCGCGCCCGTAGGGCAACAGATACATGTGACGGTACCCCCGCCCATTCCTTTGGCCAGCCCGGAAAGGTATGCGGGAGATCCGCAAAAAGTGCAACTTTTCCTCACGCAAGTATTGTTACATTTTTCCTGCAAACCATCGTCGTTCCCCACTAATCATTCGAGAGTAGCTTTCACAATCTCGTACTTGGTGGGGGATAGCTGCTTCCTGGGCAGTCCCCTTGGTTCGGAATAATGACGCTATACTTTCAGACTGGGAAGCGTTTCGAACAGCGTTCGAGGGGGTGTTACATCGACGCACAACCACCTTTAGTGCAGACAAGGAGTTGCTGGCGTTACGACAAGGTAAGACTGATTTAGTGACCTACCTCACGGCGTTTAATAGGTTAGTGGCGGAATCCGATTGGCCGGAAGAGAAACGCATGTCTTTGTTTTATCAGGGGCTCTGCGAAGAGCTAAAAGATGTAGTCGCACAGATAGACCCCCAACCCACAACATGTGCGGCACTGATGAATCTGGTGTTGAGATTGGATGGCCGCCTGGCAGAACGAGGGGGAGACAGGTACAAAGGGAGTGGGGGAACAAATAAATACATAAGGAAAGAAACAACCCCGATATCCGCAACTAACGAGCCTATGGAGGTAGGGGCCTTGAGGCCGTCTTTAACCAAGGTGGAAAGGGAAAGTAGGAGAGCCTTAGGGTTATGCATGTATTGTGGTAAAAGGGGGCATTACGTAAGGGAATGCCCTTCTAAACCCAAAACTCCCTCCGTGCCTTACAGAGGAAAGAAAGCAGCGGTGTCCTCACTGGGTACAGAAGCAAACCCTCCCGAGAGGGCCTCTCCGTTACCCCAGGAAACCACAGTATGGAGGATCCCGTCACTAGCCAATACCAAATCCACCGCCACGGAAGCACACATAGTATTGACAGCGGGGTTAGAAGTGGGGGAACAGGAGCATCAGGTATTAGTCATGTTGGACTCGGGAGCCACCGGGAACTTCATCGATAGCGGACTGGTTGGTCTGCTATCCATTAAAGCAGTACCTAGGGAATCCCCTGAGGAGGTGCTGGCAGTGGATGGCGAACCTCTTAAATCAGGTCAAATCACACTGCACACAGGGAAACTCAAAATGACACTCCAAGAAGGAGGACAACAACATCAGGAAATAATCGAATTTAATATCATAGCCGCTCCACAATACGAAGTCATACTGGGAATGCCCTGGTTTGTCAGTCACAATCCTACGGTGAATTGGCAGGACAGAACCGTCTGCTTTTTGTCACAAGGGTGTGCAGACAGATGCTTACTTGGTCATCACTCCCAGGCCTTGGCAATCGCAGGCCCTTTCCTCTTGGCTACGGCAGCAGAAAAGGAAGTGGAGTTGCCTGAGGAGTATGTAGAATATGCCGAGGTGTTCAATAAGACACAGGCGGAACAGTTGCCTCCACATAGGCCTTTTGACTGCCGGATAGATTTGGTAGACGAGGCGGTAGTTCCATCTTGCAGGGTATATGCTTTAGCCGACCCGGAAACACGCCATTTGCGAGAGTATCTGGATAAATATCTGGAACTGGGTTTCATTAGGCCATCTCGTTCTCCGGCAGCTTCTCCGCTTTTTTTCATAGCCAAGGCCAATGGGGAATTGAGAGCCTGTTGTGATTATAGGAACTTAAACAAAAACACCGTAAGAAACCGATACCCATTGCCCCTGATCAGTGTCCTGTTGGACCAAGTGCGAGAAGCAGTGGTTTACACCCGTTTAGATTTAAGGGGTGCTTACCATTTAGTACGAGTAAGACAGGGGGATGAGTGGAAGACCGCGTTTAAAACCAGGTTTGGTTTATACGAATACTTGGTGATGCCGTTCGGGCTTTGTAATGCCCCGGCGGCGTTTCAATACTTCTTAAACGAAGTACTAAGAGAATACATGGACATCTTTGTAGTGGTCTACATAGACGACATTTTAATATACTCTAATGCCGAGAGAGACCACATCAAGCATGTTACATTGGTTCTGGAGAAACTAAGAGAGAACCGATTATACTGCAAACTCAGCAAGTGCGAGTTTGGGGTCACAACAGTGGAATTTCTGGGAGTCATCCTAAAACCCGAGGGGCTGAGCATGTCGGAGAGAAAAGTACAGGCTATTCGTGACTGGCCTACTCCGAGTTCAGTGAGAGAGGTACAGTGTTTCCTTGGTTTTGCGAACTATTACCGCAGGTTTATCCAGGATTTTTCACTCACCGCCGTACCCATAACAAGACTGCTACGAAAAGGTGTACCCTTTCAATGGACGACTGAAGCAACAGAAGCGATGGAGGCACTAAAAACCAGCTTTACGACGGCCCCGATTCTTCGACACCCACAAGCAGATGCGCAATTCATAGTGGAGGCAGATGCGTCAGAAGAAGCCATAGGAGCGGTTTTGTCCCAACGAGATAAAGTCACAGGTAGACTACACCCAGTAGCTTATCTGTCAAAGAAACTGGATACCGCGGAACGAAACTACACGATTGCCGAAAAAGAACTCTTGGCAATCAAGAAGGCGTTTCAGGAATGGCGCCACTACCTGTGGGGGGCGCAACATCAAGTAGTGGTATTTTCAGATCATCGGAATTTGTTATACTTGAAGACAGCGCGACACCTAACCCCAAGACAGATGAGATGGACCCTTTTTTTTGCTGAGTTCGATTTCATTATAACCTACCGTCCGGGCTCAGAAAATAGGAAGGCAGACGCGCTGTCCCGACAGGCTCTCACGGAAGGATGCGTAACCCCAGCACCTCTCTCTCTCATCAACCCGGCCAAGGTCCTCTGTGTGGTGAGAGCAGACGAATTCTTGGGTGACGTTAAAGCCAGTCGATCAGCTGAAAGGTGGAACGCGTGGAGCCAAAGGGATCCGAAACGCCTCATCAAGGACGGCCTTCCTTTTCATGGGCACCAGCTGTTTCTACCGACGAAGGGGCTCAGACTCAAAGCCTTTCAATGGTGTCATAACTCCCCTCTGGCCGGGCATCCGGGGATACACAAGACATGGGTGGCAGTCTACAGACACTTTTGGTGGAAAACCATGAGGAAAGACGTCCGAAGGTGGGTGGCGGCTTGTGAGGTATGTGCAAGGAACAAGACCGAAAGAGGGAAGAAAAAAGGACGATTGCTCCCGTTACCCACACCTCAACAACCCTGGAGGAATATCAGCGTCGATTTCATTACGGGACTTCCAAGAGACAGTGGGCATACAGCTATCTTGGTTGTAGTGGACAGCCTGACCAAAATGGGTCATTTCATCCCTTGCCACACACTGCCAACGGCAGGGCAAACTGCACAACTATTGTTGCACCACGTGGTACGTTTACATGGATTGCCCGGAGTGATCGTGTCAGATAGGGGCCCCCAATTTGTGGCCAGTTTTTGGAAGACGTGGTGCAAGGCGCTGATGATAGAATCCGCTACGTCCACCAGTTTCCACCCTCAATCTGACGGACAAACCGAACGCCTGAATCAAACTTTAAAACAATATCTGAGGTGTTATGTGTCGCATTCGCAGCAGGCATGGGTGTCGATGTTATGGATGTCCGAACTGGCTTATAATGGGGCGTGGCATAGTTCTATCAAAATGTCCCCTTTTAAGGCCAACTTTGGGTATGAGGCGAAAACCCTACCGGTAATCTTACCCGAGACCGTAGGGGATCAGCCAGCGGTCCACTCCAGACTACGAGCCTTACACCGGCTTCACAAGCAAACGCAAGGGGCATTGAGGGAAGCCAAATTGAAGTACAAAAAATGGGAGGACAAGAGGAGGAGCGATGGTCCGGAGTATGGAGTAGGCGATCGTGTGTGGCTCTCCACGAGATATATTCGTTTTAAGCTACGAAGTGTGTTACACCCGAAATTCATAGGACCTTACCAGGTGCTGCGGAGGATCAACCCTGTGGCCTACAAGCTCAAACTGCCGAGATCCATGCGCATTTACCCCGTCTTCCATTGCAGTTTGTTAAAACCGGCGTTGTCAGCTGCCAGGAGGCCTCCCCCGCCGGTGTGGGTGGATGGGAGCGTGGAGTATGTGGTGAGCAGCATACGGGACGCCAGACTACGAAAGGGACGGTTATGGTTCCTGGTATCCTGGAAGGGGTACTCTATGGAGGAGGATTCCTGGGAACCTTCGGACGCGGTGCATGCCCCGGCGGCAGTGAGAAGGTTTTACGACCGGCATCCGGAGAAGCCAGGCTCTAGGAGGCGCTTGGGGAGGGGACCTACTGTAAGGGTTCAGGATCCAAGGCGCCTACCGAGCGTCGCCGGACTACACGTCCCAGCAAACACAGAAACAGGAAGTGGGCGGCTACTTAAGTCCGTCACGCACGCCTCCCGACGTGCGTTATTTTGAATCTATGGAGAACACCCTGTTCGTCGCTCGGAGCTAGGCGTCCTGGCGAAACAGGAAAGAGGACTAGAGATTTCTCTTCCCCGTCCCTCGGAGCTTGGCGACCAGGCGGGGAGAGGCTTTGCAGGCTTCGGAGGCTTTTCCGTAGAAGGAAGCAGGTGAGAGTGTTGCAGCTCGGCTGAGCTACCCGGGAGAGGTTTTGGTCCTGGCAAACCTCAAGACCCTCCTTCCCTGATTTCGAAAAGTTCCGGAGGGAGCATCGACGAGAGGAGGCTCCAACCAGGAGCCGTTAACTTTGATTTTGTGAGGTACAGCTCCTTGAAGCGGTATCGAGTTGGGTAAAAGGTGAATAGGCGGATAAGCGTGGAGCAACGTTATCCGACCGTTAGTACATGGTAGCACAAGGAGCGCGCTAATCAACAGGCCACGGAGAAGGGTATAGGTCAAAGTGTGTTGATCTCCCCGGTGGGAAGGAGCGCTGCAACGTAGGTATTTACGGCGGCGGTGTAGTTACTGTGGAAGCCGATCATCAGAGGTAGACTGTATCCGTGACTGTGAGAAGTGAAAAAAGACTGAAGGTGTTCTGGGTTGCTTACTATGGAGGAATAGAGTCCACCCGTTCATCTGAGAACTCCCTAGGGCCATTAGCGAGACCGACAGAGAGTAGACTGTGGTGATGCTATAATAAGTTTGTGTTTGGATAACTCCCGTTTTCATGTAGCGAGACCGACAGAGAGTAGACTGTTGTTATGCTATGAGTTGTTGGTATTTGGAGAAGCTTCCGTTTTCAGGTAGCGAGACCGACAGAGAGTAGACTGTTGTTGTTATATTTTCTTGTACTTGTTTTCTCGTTTCAGAACCCAATCCCTGCTGACGCCCACCCCTTTCCTTTCCCTCGCCTGATCACTTCTGGGCTCCGTAACCTTTTGGTTGGAGTCCGGGGAGATCGGGAGGTGGAACTCTATATCATCACTCGGATCCTGAGGAGTTCTGCAGATCGTGACAGGAGGTGCGTTTATTGGTAGCTATGGGCCTCACACCTATGTGTCAATCTGCTTGTCCTCTGCTGTACTTTCTTTCTATAAAATTCCCCCACCACACGCCGAAATTGATGTACATGATATGTTTCCCCCTCTGCATAAGGTCTTTTCTCTGGGTCTTTTTTGTTGTTCTTTCTCCTTTTTTAATTTTCTTTGCCCCGGTTGGGCCATTTGTTTTGGAGTTATTGTATTATCGTGCTATTGGAATTATGTTTTTGATAATTGAAGTGGAATTTTGCAAATTCAAATTGTTATTTGGGTTCCCTGGTAAATTAGTGGTTAGCCCTACACTGCACATTGTCGAGTATTGAGTAGGACGGGACATGTATTGTGACCTATGGCAAATATTATGCGTTGTGGCTCTTCCGATAATTGTACTTAGAACTGTTTTGAATATGCTTATTTTATAAGACTTGTATTGCAAAAATTGAAAATGCCAAATAAAGATACTTTAAAAAAAAAATGAGTCTTTTGATACTAAAGAGGCTGCTCTTAGTAAATCCAATCATGTATTCAGTTCAGTCAGAGAAAAGGTGTTTGCACAGAGATGAGTTCCTCACTAACCTCTTCAACACCCAGCTTTTACCCAATAGCGAGGTATTAGTAGAGAAGGCTTGTTGTAATTAAACTGAAGCATGTACACTATACAAAATTGCATGCGATAGACTCTTTCTTTCAGCAAATTGTACCATATAGAATCTGCACCCTGTTAAAATATAACACAAGGCCTAGTGTTTCTCTGAAGCCTTCTATACAGACCCTTTACCCTTTTACCCTTTGCTGAGGTGTCAAAAAAAGATTGCTATTTGTAAACTGAATAAAACACCCTGCTCACTCTGAAAAATGGTCTCTGCAGAGGGATGAATTCATCAATAAAAGCTTTTCCACCCTGCATTACTCTGTGGAGAGATTTCAGCTGAGAGGTCAAGTTGGCATAAATCTCAAGAATTTACCCTGTGTAGAGTTGTAAGAAAAGGAGCCACTCTTTAATCAAAATCTATTATACACAATCTGCACCCTCTTAAAATATGATAACAGAAAGCCTAGTGTTTCTCTAATGCCTTCAATACAGTCCCTTTACTCTGTTCAGAGGTGTCACCAGAGAGAAATTTGTTAGTAAAGTGAATCATACACCCTGTTCTCTCAGAGAAAAGGTCTTTGCAGAGGGAAAAGATCCTCACTAGAGCTTTTCACATCCACCCTTTGACTTGTAAAGAGGTATCAGCAGAAACTATATGTTCTCATAAAACAGAACCCTTTGCTCCGTATAGAGTTGTATAAAAGGCAGCCAGTCTTTCATCATACTCAACTATACACAATCGGCATCCTGTTAAATTGTGATAACACAAGGTCTACAGTTTCTCTAAAGCCTTCTACGCAGACCCTTCACCCTTTTCAGAGATATCAGTAGAGAAATTGCTGTTTGTAAACTAAATCAACCCCCCTGTTCTCTCAGTGAAAAGGTCTCTGCGGAGGGATGACTGTTATTGAAGCCTTTCAGACTATCCTTTACCCTGTAGAGTGGTGTCAGCACAGGGGGTCTATTCTCATAAAACTGGACTATTCACACTGTATAGAGTTGTATGAGAAAGAGTCAGTCTTTTAGCAAATTATACCATACACAATCAGCACCCAGCTAAAATGTGCTAGAACAATGCTAAGTGTTTCTCTAATACCTTGTATATAGACCCTTTACTCTTTTCAGAGTTGTCAGTAGAGAGCCTCATGTTTGTAAATCTATTTATACACCATGTTCACACAGAGAAAAGGTCGATGTAGAGGGTTGAGTTACTCACTAAAACCTTTTATGCCCAGCTTTTACCCTGTACAGAGGTGTCAGTAAAGAGGGCATGTTCTCAAAAAACTGAACCATTCACTCTGTATAGGCTTATATAAAAAATGTTTAGTCTTTCATTAAACTCTACCATAAACAATCTGTACCATGTTAAAATGTGGTAGCACAGGGCATAGTGTTTCTCTGAAATCTTCTGCACACACACTTTACTTTGTTCAGAGGTATCGCTAGAGTGATTGTTCTTTGTAAACCCAATTATACATCCTGCTCACTCAGAGAAAACATCTTTGTAGCGGGTGAGTTCTCAGCAGAGAGGCCATGTTGATATAAAAACAAAGCATTCACCCTGTATAAAGTTTTAAGAAAAGGAGCCAGAATTTTATCAAATTTTACCATAAAGAATCTGCACCCTGTTAAAATATGATAACAGAAGGCCTAGTGTTTCTCTGAAATCTTCTACACAGACCCTTTATTCTTTTCAGATGTGTCAGTGAAGATTGCTCTTCGTAAACTTAATCAAACTCCCTTTTCACTCCGAGAAAATTATCTCCCATGGGATGGGTTCGTCAGTAAAGCCTTTCACACCCAGTTTTTACTTTGTGCAGACCTTTCAGCTGAGTAGTCATGTTGTCAGAAAACTCAAGCATTCACCCTCTATGCAAGAAAAGGAGACATTATTTTATCCAAAACCACCATACATATCCTGCACCTTCTTAAAATGTAATAACAGTAGGCAGAGTATTTCTCTGAAGCCTTCTACGCAGACTCTGTATTCTGTTCACAGGTGTGACTAGAGAGATTGATCTTTGTAAACTAAAACATAAACCCAGTTAACTCTGAGAAAAGATCTTTGCTGAGAGAAAACCTCCTCACTAGAGATTTTCACACCCACCTTTTACCTTGTAAAGAGGTATCAGTAGAAGCAAAATGTTCTCATAAAACTGACCCATTTGCTCTGTATAGAGTTCTATAAGAAACAGTCAGTATATCATCATACTCTACTATATACAATCAGCATCCATTTAAAATGCGATAGCACAGGGCCTGGTGTTTTCAAGAAGCCTTCTACACAGACTCTTTCCCATTTTCAGGGGTATTAGTAGAGAGATTGGTGTTTGTAAACTAAATCAAACACCCTCTTCAGAGGGACGAGTTACTTACCAAAGCCTGTCACACCCAGGTGTTACCCTCTAGAGAGATGTCAGCAAAGAGGGCTTGTTCTTATATGACTGAACCATTTAGACTATATAGAGTTCAATGGGAAAGAGTCAGTTTTCTTTATCAAACTCTACTACACACAATCTTAACCCAGCTAGAATGTGACCTCACAGGGCCTTGCATTTCTCAAAACTTATACACACACCCTTTTCTCTGTTCAGAGATGTCAATAGAGAGTCTGCTGTTTCTAAATCCATTTATACATCATGTTCACTCAGAACAAAGGTCTTTGTAGAGGGTTGAGTTTCTCACTAAAAGCCTTTTATACCCAACTTGTACCCTGTGCAGAGATGTCAGTAGAGAGGACTTGTTTTCATAAAATTGAACCATTCCCTCTATATAGAGTTATATGGCAAATGTTTAGTCTTTCATTAAACCCTACCATGCACAATCTGTACCCTGTTAAAATGTTGTAGCACAGGGCGCAGCGTTTCTCATAAATCTTCTACACACACTTTACACTTTTCCGAGGTGTCACCAGAGAGGGTGCTCCTTGTAAACCGAATCATACATCCTTTACATACAGAGACAAGGTATTTGCCCAGGGGTTAAGTTTTTAAGTAAATCTGTTTCACACCCAGCTTTTGCCTAGTAGAGAGGTGTTAGCAGAGGTGGTATGTTGTCATAAAAATTAAGTATTCAACCTGTGTACAGTTGTGTGAGAAGGAGCCGGTCTTTCATCAAACTGTATCATACAGAATCTGGACCCTGCTAAAATGTAGTAGCACAGGGCCTAGTACTTTCCTGAAATCTTCTAGAGAGACTCTTTACTCTGTTCAGAAGTGTTACTACAGAGTCAGCTCAAAATATTTTGTATAAAGTATTGTTGAGTAATGTGGTTTTTCAGTGCTAACTCTATGAGAAGCAGAGGTGAATATCATGTGCCTTTGATGTTTTTATGTAGGTCTTGGAATTATTTAAATATGTCAACAATAGAGCAGAAACAGAAGAAAATTCAAACCTACTACAGGCAAGTCTCCTAATGTGGCGCACAGTGAGAGGAGGGAAAAGACGGTAAAAACAGATTGAAATCTAGCAAGAGCACCCAGACTTTTATTAAACAAAATATTAACACTATGTAACTTTTCTTTTGTACTTTTAAGTAGTAATAAGGATGTGTCAACATTTAAGAAAATATCCTATTGTTTAAAACAAAAAAGACTAAGAGGAAATAAGTAGAGCAACAAAGGAGACTAAAGAACAAGAAATTCGAAGAACTTTATCATAGGTTTTTCAATAGAAGAGTAGCATCAAATATTATGAGGGGCATGAAGACTATGAAAAGGAGAAAAGCACTGCAACATCAGAATGAGTTTGTTGACTGTCTAAAAATAAGGCCTATGTGATAAAGAGAAATCTGCTTATTCCCATTTTGAAGTGACCGATATGTTTAGATAAACTGATTAATTCACTAAAAAAGAAATGTCTTCTAAATATGCAAGTTATTAAAACTACCTTTTGCAATATTTTCCAGGGAGAGTGGGAACACATTTCCAGTAGTGAGGCAATTTTTAATGAGGAAAGTTATTTACAGGAAAATGGGTTAATGTTTGCAATTGACAGAGATGATTGCGCATGTGAAATGAATGAAGGTACACTAATTAGAAAGAACAATTAGTGCTTAGAAATGTAGTAGAAGATATAACCAATGAAGTGTTAAGTCAACATCCTTGGCAACCGGTTTTTGAGCGGAAGTGCACGAAAATGTGTAACATGAGACAACAGTCTATTGACAAACTTAGACTATTCTTAAACAAGCACAGCAGAGGAACTTTGAAACAAAGAATCAAACTACTTTAATGCCTTTATCCTTGGTAAGTTAGGACACTGACAGACCTTCAAGAAGATTCATTGACTTGCTTCTCTCAACAGATTTGTGACTTTTCATGACATACACTTGCTGTCTGTGCACCATACTAAAATGCATAACCTAGTAAGAAGGTTGCATTTTGAGAAAGGTTCAGCCTTTTCTCTTCAAAAACGAAATACTAAATTAGTAGGAGGTACTTATTCTGAACTGTTGCCTATTATAGATGATGTCCAGTTGATACACTTTGGGCCTGAAAGGCCAAATTAAGAGAATGACGAGATTGTTGAGAAGAACAATGACATTTCTAATTCAAACAATGTTTTGTAAACATTTAAAAAGGAAATTGATGCATTTGCAACAACAATTGCAGACATTCCTGTTTGTTGTAGGCAAACCCATTACAAAGCACAAACTAAAAAAATATATATTTGTGTAAAAAAACCTAGAAGAGAGTGATCTAATACAGTGGTTCTTTACTTAATCGATGAAGATCAGCTTGATTTATGCATAAAGCAGATTGTCTGCAAATATTGTGTTGAGAAACTGGATGATAATACAATGCCTGCAAGAAGCGTTCATAGCAAAATAGAAGATTTCTCTATTCCTCTTGAACTTCAATAGCTCAGTATATATGAGACTACTCTCATGCAAACAGTGCGCACCTTCCTAGCAATTGTTAGAATGGAGACCGAAAATAAGAAACTTCCTCCTTCTGAATTGTAGAGAGGTCTGAAATGGAAAGTTGTGTATTTGAATATGAAGGAGAATATCAAAAATATAGGTGTAGATCGAGATGAAGAAGAACCACTAGTGGTTCTAGTAAATGGAGTTCCTATTAAAAGTAAAATAAGTTGTCAGTAACTCGTAAGCATTGACAGGGTTAAGAAAGATTTGCAATATCTTAAACTAGAAAAAGTGTTTTACACAGATTTTGATGTAGAGGGATGTGTAACTATGTCAGAACAGACACTTCCACCTCAGTTGCATCTGGTCAGTCTGAAAAAGGTGACTTAGGTCAAGCACAGTAAATATATGAACATTACAGCCTTCATCCACTACATTCAAGAGATAGGACGGGTGATGCTTTAGACTTGTACCAAATGAAGCAAGTAAAAGGAGCACTGTAAGAGTGTGAGAAAAGAGCTTAGAAGCACAGTGTTTTCCAATATGACCTGGCACCGTAGAGGCCTCTCCGCTTGACGCTTGTCCCATCTCGTATATCCCACAACATGCCCACAACATTCCTCCTTGGATAGGCACAAACATTCCACTCATGTTCTATTATGCTATAACAAATTTGTATAGCGCCCGTTCACCGAAAGGAGTCTTGGCACTGAATTAGGGAACCATCATCTAGTCAGGTTATTGGCAATATGCCTGTTTGAATAGCCAGGTTTTCAGCAGCCTTCTAAAGCACATGCAGTTTTTTTCTAGTCTGATTACAGTTGGGAGTAAATTCCAGAACTGGGGACCTAGCACTGTAAAACGTATTCCTCCCAGCCTATTTTGTTTAAATCTCAGAACCATTAGGAGGTTTATTTGGGCTGATTTGAGATTGCGCTTCGGGATGTAGCTCTAGATTCTTGCAGATATATACTGCGGGCTTTTGTTGTGGAGTGATTTAAAGATGATACAGCCTGTTTTAAAGATGGTCATGTGAGCCACCGGAAGCAAATGTATCTTCTACCTCAGTGGTTTGAAATGGCAGTGTATCTGCTGTTGGAAGACAATTCTTGTTGCTTGGTTTTGCGCCATTTGAAGTCTGTGGTTGAGGCTATTGGGAGTCCCAGGTAGTGGGCATTTAGGTAGTCAATTCTTGATAGGACAAGTGCAATGATGATTTGGATGGTTGTTTCCGTTGAAAAGAATTTCCTGATTTTCCTGAGTTGGAAGAAACAGAAAGGCGTTACAACACCTTTCTGAGATTTCATGGACAGATTCTCGTCAATTTAAATGCTTAGACATATTTTGGCTGTCTTTGGTGTAGGGGGAGAGCCCATCTTTGTTGGCAATAGGTGGGATTCCAGTGGCTTAGCTTGTTGTTCGTTATGACAATCTCTGTTTTATCAGAGTTGAGCTCCAACTGATTACTATCCATCCAGTCTCTGATATATAACATGGTGTTCTGTAAGAAGTCCCTTGAGCCTGATGTATCATCAATGATAAAGATCAGCTGCATGTTTCAGCGTAGCTATAGATTTTTGCCTTCTTCCGCTGATTGGTGTGTACCAGAGGACAAATATGAAGAGTAAAGAGATGAGGGGATAGAGATGATCCCTGAGTTATTCCACAATTCAAGTGAATTTTAGATGAGCAGTAAGGAGAGAAGCAAACTGACTGAGTGTAGTCTTTAAGGAAGGATTTCATCCAGGCTAGGGCAGTCCCTTTTAAGCCTGCTGCTTCAATTCGATCGTCAAAATCCCATGATCCACAATGTCAAATGCAGCAGATAGATATAATAGGGCCAGTGCCTGAGATCTACCTTTGTCTTCCTTACCTCTCATGTCACCCACCACCGAAATAATGACCGATTCAGTTGAGTGAGATGGGTAGAATCCTGCCTGGTATGGGTCAAGGTATTTACAATCCTGTAAAAATGAACATATATGTTGCACTACAAGTGCCTCTAAGATTTGTGGTGGGTAAGGGAGAAGGGAGATTGGTCTATAGTTTTTCAGCAGCAGTGGGTCCTCGCCAGGGTTTTTTTGTAGTGGGATTACACCAGCTTTTTTAAACGATTGATGAACATGGCCTTGTGTAAGAGATTGATTCCTGAGTGATAGAGCAATTTCTGAGAAGGAAGCAAAAATGATTTTTTAATTCCTGGGGGGGCATACATCTTTTGGGGAGCCAGATTTAGCTTTTGTTATTAGTTCCATAAAATGATTTTGGCTGATGTGAGAATAGATTGAGATAGAGGTGTGATTTCTGTTTTCGGGTACGATTCTTATGTCTAACGTTCTGGTGGGGATAGTTTCTTTTATTTTCTTTATTTTGTCCACAAAGAAGGAGTTCAGATCATCGCATAATTTCGGTTTTTGTGTGACAAGTAGTGTAATTTGATTTGTGTTTGATAGTTCACCAACAATTTCGAAGATCTCTTTTGTTGGAGTTCATGTTTTTGTTTGAAAACTATATTATTTTAGCCTGTAAGATAGATTTTTTATGCTTTGTTCAAAGATGTCTGTTTCTGTCAGATAAGTTCTTCGCCATTTCCCTTCTGCCTGATGCATTTTTATTTTGGGTGTCTTTAACTCTTCTGTGAACCATTTGGACGCCTCATGGTGACAAATTGATCTATTTTTTGTGAGTGGGGCATGTATGTTTCTGGCCATCCTTTGCCAGTTTGAGATTACTTCCTCTAATTAATTCAAATTCTCAGTCGTGGAGAACACGTTAGATGCCAATGTGTCGCAGAAGGAGATAATATTTACTTGGTTCCAGTTTCTTGAAATGTCCCTGGGCAAGTAGTCGGTTTGGGTGAAGCACGCTTGTCTAGTGTGAAGCTTCTCTGGTGGTAGTCTGACCATATGCATGGATTGATAGAAAGATTACATATGGTAAGGTTAGTGGACCCAACCTGGTCCAGCGTGTGCCCCTTAATGTGTGTAGGCACACATATATGTTGTGCGAGGTTGAGGCTATGTAGCATATCTGTCAGGTCCCTGGCATCCTGGCCCCCAGTCTCCACGTTCGCCCAGTAGTTTAGGTCTCCAATGAGTACGATTTTTGCATGATTGATGGTCAGTGAAAACATGATGTTTGGCAGGCATATAGTTTGGTGGTCTATATATAAGTACGCACACCAGCAAGGAAGTAGATGATTCCAATTTATTCATGATGTTATCAACTGAGGGGATGTGTGTTGGGGTAAGTGTGGTGAAAGTCAGATGCCTGGAGATGGCTGCTGCCACTCCACCCCCTTTCTTCCCTGTTGGTCTACTGGCGTAATGAGATAATAATTTTCCAGTAAGGCTGCTAATATATCTGGTATGGATTCATCCGCGAGCCATGTCTTTGTCATAAGCAGTTCAGAGATTCTGTGCTTAGTAGATGAAAAATTTCTAGCTGATGTTCGACCATGGAGCGCTTCTAAAGCTAGATAATAGTGAGGTCATTTGTTTTCTGTTTGATATGTGTGGAGACTGTGTTGTTAAGGGTGGTTGATTGGTTGACTGGGCTCTGTGTATGGTATGGTAATATCAGGGTTGGGGTTTAGGAGGCCTAGCACATTAAGTTTAGGGTTCCAGTGACTTTCCTTGTGAGGAGAGGAGTTTTAATTCATTCGACATATAGATTAATTTCTGGGTATAATGGCTGACCCCAGGCCGTGGATGGGCACGGACCGGCGCAAGTGGGCTTGCCTGAGGCGTGCCAACAGTTCGTGGGTAACATAGTGTCTCAATTGGTCCAGACACAGCCCTTCTCAGCAATAGGAGGAGAGGCGATAACCTATCCGCTGTGCTCTGCTTGTGTCACGATCATCATAAGTAGGGGAGGGTGCGGCCTTTCATTTGGAAAACAAATACATGCATTTCCTACACTTGCCCCAGATACATATGCACGTTTGAATGATGTGCATGTGCGGAATGATAGTCAACATACCTTTTCCCAGGGTAGATAGACTACAACCCCCAGAAGCCACTGTCCTGCCACATAGAGATCACCTGTGCTGAGAGAGGAGCCAGAGTATTTAAGCCACTCTTCTCCAATGAACCGGTACTTTTCAATCCACCAAGACACCCCTCGAGAGCTGCCTAAAGCTCCTACTTTACGTTCCCAGTCAGCATTTCCTAGCGGAGAAGTGTAGGAATTAATCCTGCCTGATACGCTCTCCAGACTCCAGCCTGAGCCGTCAACGTTCCCTGAGTCCAGCTGCCTCGAATGTGGCTCACGCCTTCAAGAAATCCTCTGCACCCGCTCACCGCCTACCCCTGTATTGGCTTCTGAACAAAGCGGTAAGTGTTGCGACAGCCGGGCGAGAGGAGCGGCTCTTACTCTTGCTTAGCGTTCGACCACAGGGACTGCTGCTGTCCAGAACGCGCTTCATATTCAAACTATTGTTACTGTTCCCATGCAGGGAGTGTTGCGGTTTGAGCGGAGACAACATTGGCCATTCTCACTTGCACAGCATTTCACAGCTCGCACGCACGGAGTGCTGCGATGCGATCTAAAGCCGCATTTATGTTATTTTATTTTGAACAACGTTGTGACCGCATGCAGTGTGTGGTAATAGTCCAGCAACTAGCCCTATACCCATAGCGTTAGCACGCACAGAAAGCTGTGCTACTACACGCATACAGTCTTCAAGAAAGTTTATAGCAAGAGGAGCTTGGAGGGACAGTATATAAATTGGCAGGCTTGTTTCATCCAGCTTCTCTCATCTGTGGAGTAACAGGAGCAGAGATACGACACAGTCTATTGCCAGCCCTGTTTTGCCAGTCCAGTGTTATAGCTTGTTCTCTTTTTAGTTGTGGCACGACATTTCTCTGGAGTAGTTGCTCCTTCTTGCCTACAGGAAGTCTGGGTTACTATACCTATTCTGTTGGTATCCCTTCTCTCCTAAGCTAATGGGAGTCGAATATATGGTCTCCAGCTACAAAGTGTGCTGTATAGCAACAAGTAGGAAACCGGCAAACCAATGCGCCGCACCCTCGTGCCCCAAGAACTTCTAGTATGTATTAAATGCCCCCTCATAGGCTCACCTGGTCCAGTGAGCTTGGGGACCAAGCTGCCACAGATTGTCTGGGAAAGGCATAGGGGACTCCGCTACTCCTTGGTAATGGAACCTGAAAGACTGCATCTTGAAATGAGATAATGCATCAGCAGCGTTGTTTAACACACCAAGGATGTTTGGCTTTAAACAGTACATTCAACTTCAAACACTGCAATACAATCTCCTTTAATAACCTCAAAATCATTTTGCATTTTGCTTGCCTGTTGATTGATGCAGTCTAGTACTCTCAGATTGCAAGGCCAAACATGACTGCCTGATTGTGGAACTGCTCTGACCAAATGGACAGTGCCACCAGAATAGGATACAGTTCAAGGAAAACAATGTTAGCATCCAACCCAGGCTGACCCCCTTACTGGGCCAACACTGTGCACATCATGCTGTACCTAGGATAGCGCCAAAACCTTCACTGCCCACCACATCAGCGAAGAGACCTATCTCCTCATTGGTTCTGGACTGGCTGGCCATCACTGTCCCATTAAAGTCCCACAGGAATGTCTCCCAAATCCTCTTATCCTGCTTAACATCAGTAGACAACCTAGCATGATGGTGCTTTGCCTTAAGGCCGGACATGGCCTAGGAAATAGATTGGGAAAAGGGTCGACCTATGGGGATGATCTGTAAGGCAAAATGAATATGCCCAATTAAGGCTTGCAACTGATGTGATGTGACCTTCTTAGGCACACTTGCAAGGCTAAGGAAAAGGTGTTAACCTTCTCCGAGGGGAGCCTTGAGACTCCTGCAACAGAATTCAATTCTATCACCAGAAATTCAATTGTAGTCGCAGGCCCAGTGTAACCCCAAATTCTACTATCAATGCACGGAAGGACGGCAGTGCCTCAGCGCAATCCTGTGTGCCAGGTGGCCAACAGAGAGAAAGTCATCAAGCTAGTGCAACACTCACTGATGGGCGAACATGCTGAAGTTCTCAAAGTAGGAGCAGGAAACCGAGCAGGCCATGGAGATGCACTTATCAAAATAAAATGCACCCTCAAATTGAAAACCCAGCAGATGGAAATACTGCGGAAGTACAGGGAGCAAGCCAAAGGAATACTCAGTGTCAGATTTTGCCAACAACGTCCCAGGTCCAAGTTCCTGCAGAATCTGAATTGCCTAGTCCAGGGAAGCATATTTGACAGAGTATAAAGCACGGTCAATAACCTAATTCACTGACTGACCCCTGGATGCTGATAAATTGTGTATCAGTCTAAACTCCCCTGTGCCTTTATTAGGGAGCACCCCCAGGAGCAAGTAGATGAAACTCTCCAGTGGGATCACTTCAAGAGGGCCTGCCACCCTCCCCAGACTCATCTCCTTAAGGATATTTACCCTGGTAATTCCAAGATTGGCCCTGAGTGACTGCTAATTCCTACAATACGGGATGCTCACGTACCCTTCCGCCGGGATCCTGAAACGTTCCTTGAAACCTTCATACAAAAACTACATGATTATTATACACATTGAGCCATGGGATCATTGCCATCAAATTGACTGGTGAGGGAGCTCTGTCCGCAATGGGGTAATCACTTCCTGAAGCACTTGGATTCTGGGAGAGATGCCAAGTGAATGAGAAGTAATGCTTGAATTTACAGGTCCCCGCAGACGGGGTACAAGCCCATTTATTGAAGTCTCAATAGGCCCCGTTTCTCGCCCCCTGGATGCTAGGGGACCCTGTACTGCTCGATTTTCCCGGCTTTATTGTGTTGAAGGGTGATTAATGTGACTTCAGTCTCTTTCCATCCAAGTCTAAGGGTTAGAGTAGTGTATAGAGCCTATTTACTAGGCACTTCGACATGATCCTGTGTTCTTCCCCATAGATCAGGGTTTGCACACATATCCTAGGGGATAGATTTGTTAGTATTAGGGGTAATCTGTTCTGTAGTGAGGGTATTTCATGGAGCCGTGCTGAATTCAGGCCTGGTAGGCCTTAAACGGGAGAGACTCCATCTTTCCTCCTGCTCTGGCAGCTTGGGATGCTTCTAGGTCATAGGCAGTGTTTTAGTTAGGAGGTGTTATTCGCTTGGAGAGAACCGGTTCAGGCCGGCCCTTATCGAAGGATTGTATTTTTCTTCATGCCGAAGACACTACATCAGGCCGGCCGGCTGGGAACGTGTCCTTGGCACGGGGAGGTACAAGAATTTGGTGGGCGGCAGGTTACGGGCTGGAATTTTCCATGAGAAAATGCACATCTATATTAGTGAAAGTCTGAGGCAGACACTGGCACTTGCTTTTTAGTCCGTAGGCGGCACATGGCCGTTAAGCAGTAAAGCTACTACTTATTCCAGGGAAGACAGATGACAAACTCGAAGGTGGAGAAAGAAAACCGAGAGATAGATATTCTTCTAACAGAATAGCCAAAGAAAAGAGAGTAGCCGATGAGGAAGAGGTCCCAGTGACTCGGAAGAGGAGAAGGGAGTAGATCCGTGACTGCGGAGGTGTGACTTCCAGGCGAAGCCGAGGCACAGCCGAGAAGGGAACCTAGATGACCATTGAGTGCAGGCTACATACGACCAAGGTGATGTCAACCCCTTTATTATTAGAGTGTACAACTTAATCTATCGCTTTTCTTTGCAGGTCATATGTAATATGTATTATGTTCTGTGAGTGTGTATGTAGTGACTAAATAAAGTATCCAGTTTGTAGTGAATCAACATGTACTGCGTGTTCTTGTATAAGAGGGTAGCCTATTCTTCTAGTCAGTTGTGACTTGATATGAACAGATGTTAATCCTGATCAGGTAAGTGGTAACTGAATAAGGGAGAAAGGAGCCCCTCGAACTGGGGAACAGGTTGTGCTCAACTAGCAGTATTTGTGTGATCTGATACATAGTAACACTGGTTCCCTTGTTGTATGTCATGGTAATTATAGGATGAACTTGTGAAGGCTGCCGTCTGGGCAGGAAGTCCTGGGTCCGTTTGGGACCGCGAGGCTGAGGCTGCCGTCTGGGTAGGAAGTCCTGGGTCCGTTTGGGACCGCGAGGCTAAGGCTGCCGTCTGGGCAGGAAGTCCTGGGTCCGTTTGGGACCGCGAGGCTGAGGCTGCCGTCTGGGCAGGAAGTCCTGGGTCCGTTTGGGACCGCGAGGCTGAGGCTGCCGTCTGGGCAGGAAGTCCTGGGTCCGTTTGGGACCGCGAGGCTAAGGCTGCCGTCTGGGTAGGAAGTCCTGGGTCCGTTTGGGACCGCGAGGCTAAGGCTGCCGTCTGGGCAGGAAGTCCTGGGTCCGTTTGGGACCGTGAGGCTGAGGCTGCCGTCTGGGCAGGAAGTCCTGGGTCCGTTTGGGACCGCGAGGCTGAGGCTGCCGTCTGGGTAGGAAGTCCTGGGTCCATTTGGGACCGCGAGGCCGCCACTTGTATTATAAGAGGTCTTGATATATATATATATATATATATATATATATATATATATATATATATATATATATTACCTACTGGCGGTCGCCAGTAGGTAGTTATAGTTAGGACCACGTTTCCATAGGAAAACCTCAACATTCTATTTTGAATAACTTTGGCGCCGGTCGACGAATCCTCGCGAATTTCTCAAAATAGGTGGGGCGCTACGCTCCGCTCCTACCCTGAAAGTCTCGGGGGGATTCGTCAAGCGGGGGCTGAGATAAAAGGGGGGTCCCAAAACGCGTTTTTCCCATGCATTTTTCCATAGGACCTTTAGAACGAGCTACAGCCCGAACGGCTGAACAGAATTACTAGAAATTTGGCAGAGAGGTAGTCCCTAGGTCAAGGAAGTGCCTTTTGTAGGTTTGGTGTAAATCTGTTCAGTAGATTCTGAGAAAATAGCCTTTAAATCAATATATATATCTGAGCCCGCTTACGGTACGCTTACCGTACGCTTACCGTACGCTTACCGTAAGCTTACGGTGGCGTGCGCGAGCGCGATTCTGATTGGCTCTTAGATCTTAGTAAACATTCGAATCGGCCGAAACCAGGAAGCGGCGTCCGCCATTTTGTCTCTCGCACTGAGTGTTGTTTATCAAACATGATGGCCAAAAACATGTTACGGGGCTGTTTTGACAACTCCCTCCCACATAGTCATGTTGAGGGAGTCCCCAAACATCCCCCAAGAGCAAAAACGGTTTTATTTTTTTTTCGGCAATTTCGCGGGGTACGCTTACCGTACGCTTACCGTACGCTTACCGTAAGCTTACCGTACGCTTACGGTAAAAAAATAAAAATAAAAAAAACACTATCCACACTTACCCCACCCCCTGTGCTTTTGGTGGCCGCAGGCCACCAAATGTGCAGGGCTTATTAATAGAGAAAAAAAACGTAATTTTGGCAACATGAAATTATAAAATCGAAATAAAAAAAACACTATCCACATTGACCTCACCCTCTGTGCTTTTGGTGGCCGAAGGCCACCAAATGTACAGGGCTTATTAAAGTTGATAAAAACCGTGCACGGAACGAACTGCGTTAAGTGGGCGCGCACGCCACAAATGGCGTAAAGTAACTTAGCATTTAAAAAACCGTACAAATTCACTGAAAAAACCATAGGTTTCACACACGTTATAGTTAGGAAATAGCATTTAAAAAACCTTGCTAATTCACTGAAAAAACCATAGGTTTCACACATGTTATAGTTAGCTGGACATTTTACTGATAAAAAACCAATGAAATTCCCCCGTTATAGTTACTGTAGGCAACTATAACTCACGCGACCGTAATCCTCTGCTGATGACATATGTGTCTTTATGAAAAAAAAATATTTGTAATATATGTATAGCTAAAATTTAATGGAAGAAGATATGGGCAAATAAGTGTCTAAATACAGTATTAGCATCAGCAGAGGATTGCGGTCGCGTGAGTTATAGTTGCCTACAGTAACTATAACGGGGGAATTTCATTGGTTTTTTATCAGTAAAATGTCCAGCTAACTATAACATGTGTGAAACCTATGGTTTTTTCAGTGAATATATATATATATATATATATATATATATATATATGAGTAGGAATTCCCTGTCCTTAGGTGGTATGTATATATGTGGTTTCTTAGGTGTGAATAGGCCCTAGGGAGGGGGTAACGTTCTGGCTGGGTTAGAGAGGCTCTGTTGAGCGGGTTCTATCTGATCCGAAAACCCAAGCAGAACATTTGGCGTCACGAACCGTTTACGAAACCTGTGTGCGTTGTGATTGTCTTGTGTTTGCTTTCGGCGCGTGCGTGGTTTTGTTTGCATTTTATTTTTGTATACTTCTGTGTATAGTTTTTATTTTTCTTCTTTCTTTTTTTTCTTCTTTTTTCTTTTCCGCGATGTTTTCTAGACGATCTAAATCTACTTTTAAGTTGCCCGTTGATATTCCCGGATGGGATTCAACGCCTTATGAAGCCTTGGCCCGTGAGTGGGCTGATTCTACTGGTTTGAGTGAGAATTGGAATTCTTCTTTGGAGCTGGCGGAGCCGGCTAATGTGATTACTTGTTTGCAGAAGGCACCCATATCGAAGGGTGAAGAGATTCCTATTTTGGGGCGCAGAGGTTGGATTGTTCTGTCTGCGTATCGGATTCTCCATGAGAGATTGTTGAAATTACAGATCTCTCTTAAAGATGTGGAAGCGCACTTTGTTGAGATTCAGAATTCCCATACTTTGTTGCGATGTCAAAATAAGTTGCTTGCTGATAAGCTGGAGACTTACCAAACTATTGCCGAAAGGGCGGCTGTGCGAATTGCTCGTTATAAATACAAGAACAGGCGCGGTCGAGTTTCGACGCGAAAGGTGCGTCTGGTCGTGGCGAAAGCCGGACTGGATTGGAATCCTGATGAATGGGATGGTAATATCTGGAATTCGAGTGATTCTTGTTCCTCGGGTGAGGAGTCTGCCAAGCGCGAGTCTTCTCGTTCCCGTCATGATTGTAAGTCTGCTTCTCGCACCTCTGCTGGTGCACCCCGTGATTGCGCTCGTTCTTCGGGTGGGATCGATACCTCTTACACTGATTATCCCTCTACGAGTACTGATCGGGCTCCTTGTGATGCTCGTCCCGCGGTCTCTGCGCATCCAGTTTTTCGTCGGAAGTTGCAGCAGTCTCCCGCTGCTCCGCAGGGTATTTCTTTGGACTCTTTAGAGGACTTTACGCAACAGGAAATTAGTGATATTTTGCAGCGATTTCGGCAGCGAGCTGGTGAGACCTTGCTCACATGGATGGTGCGCCTTTATGAACTGGGCGCTGCTGGTATTATGTTAGATATTGGCGATTGTTAGAAGTTTTGTTCCTTGAGTTCGGATTCTACTGTACAGGATCATTTTCGTAACTATAATGGTGGTGGTCAAATTTCTTTGCTTCAATTGGCGACTGAGGGTTGTAATCAAAAGTATCCTACTGAGTCTGATTGGCCTGTGAATGACAAACCGTGGTACACTTTGCGCGACGCTGCACAACGTCTCAAAGAGGAGGTGATGAAAACGGCAATTTTTCTGGGTACTGCTGACAGGTTGCTTGATGGTTTGTTGACATCTTCTGTGCGGAATCGCATTATTCGGTCTTCCCCTGTTGCCTATAAGCAGGTCATGATGACTTTATTGATTAATCAGACTGGTACTGTGTTATCTACGGTACTGGAGTCGGTACGCCAACTCGGTGAGTTAGGTGAGTGGTTTAAACCTGAACGTCAGTCCCGGCCTGACACCCGTACTCCGGGTGAAAATAAACTTACTAGGCATGATATCTTTTCTGGTCTTCTAGCTGATGGTGTGCGTAGGGAGGACATTGACGGTGAGACTACCGCTCGTTTGTGGGAGTTGTTTCGCAAACGTGGTTTGGATCGGAAGGAGGGTGCCCGGCGTGTTCGGACCACTGAGTGTGATCGTGGTGGTTCTGATGGTAGCGGTGATGACGACCGCCGTGGGCGCTCTGTTCGTCGTGATGATCGACGTTATGTACGTGATGTGTCCCCCCGTCGAGAGAGAGACAGGGAGAGAGAGGGGGAAAGAGAAAGGGGGAGAAATGATTATGTTTACAGCAGACGTAGAGATGATAGGGATCAATCCCCTGAGTTGAGGAGGAGAGAGGATCGTCACAGTTTGGTCGATCGTAACCTGCAGTACAATGCTGAAGACTCAAATCCGTTCCGTACGGGGAATGGATATGAACAGGAGGTACCGATACCTAAGAAACGTGAGAGTCTTTATCCTGATTTGTCCTGGTACACAGAATGCAGCAAGAATGACTAGGAAATAGGTCAAGCTCCGGTACACAGATGGGCTCACCGAGATAATAGACCCTATGTAGATATTGATATTTATTGGAGACATCGTAATATCCAAAGGGCCCGAGCATTGGTAGATACAGGAGCGGAGGCCACTCTTATTCATGGAAAATCAAAGAAGTTTACAGGTCAGCCTTTTACTATTACCGGATTAGGTGGAAAAGAAACCCCTGCAGTTCAAACTTTGCTTGAAATGAGAATAGGTAGAATCCCTAGAAAAGAATATTCTGTACTAGTGGTGCCACTCTTAGAATTCATAATTGGAATTGATATCTTGAAAGGAATGACGTTGCATCTAGACGATGGGTGTTACCAATTTGGAACCACGCATTATATATCGTCCAGACCTATACGGGTTGGTCGTTTAAGAATGCCTCCCATACAAGTTCCCCAGGCGACAAAAGTGGTTTGTCAAAAGCAGTATCGTATTCCAGGTGGCCATGAGGAGATTAGTACCACTATTCAGGAGTTGGTGGATGCAGGTGTTATAACCCCGGTTACTTCTGCTTGGAATAATCCTGTTTGGCCTGTACGTAAGAGTGATAATTCTTGGCGCATGACTGTTGATTATCGAGAATTGAACAAACACACGCCTTCTTTGACTGTTGCAGTGCCGGATGTTATTACCCTAATTGAAAGAATCCAAAAGCATCCAGGTACATGGTATGCGTCCATTGATATTGCTAATGCTTTCTTTTCTATTCCAATTGCCCCTGAGTGTCAGGAACAGTTCAGTTTTACGTGGAACGGGCGTCAGATGACGTTTAGGAGTCTTCCTCAGGGCTATGTGCATAGTCCCACAATATGTCACCGGCTGGTGGCAGAGCATTTGGCTGAGGTACCGGTTCATTCCCAAATTCAGATATGTCATTATATTGACGATGTTTTGATCCAAGGCGATACACAGGAGGAAGTTCAGACCCAATTGGACAGGATCATTGAGTGCCTGCGTGGGAAAGGTTGGGAAATCAACCCAGATAAATTGCAAGGTCCGTCCCAGTCTGTAAAATTTTGGGGTATTAATTGGCATGAAGGGCACCGTGAAGTGATCCCTCAGGTTAAACAGAAGATTCTTGATTTTGCAGTTCCGAGGAATAGGAAAGAAGCCCAGAGCTTCATTGGCCTGTTTGGTTTTTGGCGCCAGCATATTCCTCATTTGAGTCAAATATTGGCCCCCTTGTACCGGGTCACGCGTAAAAAGAATGCATTTGAATGGGGTAAACCACAGCAAGATGCGTTTAGTCTGGCAAAAGAAGCAATTCAACATGCTCTGGATTTATGGCCTGTACATGATGGTGATGTGGATTTGAATGTGTCTGTATAGGGCCCTTATGCAAATTGGAGTTTGTGGCAGAAACAAGGCAGGAGTAGAGTACCGTTAGGTTTTTGGACCAAAAAGTTACCTGATGCTGGTGAGCGTTATACACCCTTTGAGAAACAGTTACTTGCATGTTATTGGGCTCTGGTGGATACCGAGCAATTTTGACTTTGGGACATGATATAGTTTTGCGCCCTGAAATTCCTATCATGCAGTGGGTTTTGAGTTCGCCGAAAACTCACCGAATTGGACATGCTCAAGAGGCGAGTGTGATTAAATGGAAATGGTATATACAAGATAGGGCACGTGTGGGCCCGAAAGGAGTTGCTTCTTTACATGAGCAGGTGGCGCAATCGCCGTCGACTGAGACTGAGAGTGAATGTTCCGTACCTTTAGCACAGGAGTCTCCTGTCAAGTGGGGTAAGCCTTTTGATGATTTGTCCGCAGCGGACAGAAACCATGTTTGGTTCACGGATGGTTCAGCGAGGTTTATAGGAACGACACGGCACTGGAAGGCGGTGTCCTATAATCCGGTTACACAGAAATTGCTGAGCACAACTGGTGAAGGTAAAAGCAGCCAATTTGCCGAGTTGTATGCTATTTATCAAGTTTTGAAACAAGAGTTACCTGGTACATGTCATATTTTCACTGATTCTTGGTCTACTGCCAATGGACTGGCTGTTTGGTTGCCGACTTGGCATTCCCATAATTGGAAGTTACATTCCAAGGAATTGTGGGGAAAAGAGTTATGGCAAGAGATTTGGGAGATGCTCCCACAGAGTACTGTTACAATCTTCCATGTGGATGCTCACACCCCGATAGATTCCCTTGACAAATTTTTTCATAACATTGCAGATGAGAAATCTAAAATTGCTGAGGCAGTGGTGGACAGGCAAGATTCTGACATTGCGGGATTGGCGAAATGGGCACACCAGAAGGCAGGACATTTTGGAGAGAAGGCCACTAGCAGGTGGGCTGCTGATCGAGGAATTTATATTCCCCTAGATTTAATTAAAAATGTTATCTTACACTGTCCCGTTTGTCAACATATCAGACAGCGTAAAGTGCCCCAAATTGTTAAAGGTCATTTACATCGCGGAAAACTGCCCGCTCAAATCTGGCAGATTGATTACATTGGTCCACTTCCTATGAGTAGGAATTGTCAATATGTTTGCACTATTGTTGATACATACAGTGGCCTGCTGGTAGCTCTTCCCTGTAAGCAAGCTACCCAATTGAATACCATTAAAACATTAGAATTGATTATGATGTATTATGGTGTGCCATTCCAAATTCAATCTGATAATGCATCCCATTTTCGTGGAAGATTGGTACAGGAATTCTGTGCGGAAAACAATATTGAATGGATATTCCATATACCCTACTATCCACAGGCCTCGGGCCTGGTGGAGAGATTGAATGGCCTGCTAAAGGACCAGCTGCGTAAGTTAACAAATGACAAGTATAAGAATTGGCGAGACTTTTTGCCTCAAGCGTTATTGATTTTGAATAACCGTCCTTTCCTAAATGCTGAATCCCCACTTATGCGTTTGTTTCCTCCGAATGTTGATGCTAAGCCCAATGAAATAAGAGAGACTGTGATGTACTGGGAAATTACTCCTGGAGCTTTGGCTCCATGTAGAGCAACCCCAGGGTCGGCAGGTTTAGACTTGCATGCCATGGATGACACCGTTTTAAAAAGTAAGGATCGGGTCATCATTGCTACTGGTGTTGGTATTCATATACCACCTGGGAATTTCGGATTAATCGCCCCTAGATCGGGGCTGGCCGTAAAAGGCATTCAGGTGCTTGGAGGAATTATTGACAGTGATTATCAGGGAGAGATTAAGGTGCTCCTGCTGAATAGCAGTGAGGTTGACTTACTGATACACCGCACTGACCGAGTGGCTCAATTACTCATTATGCCTGTTTTCAGTGGTACATTAATGAAAGGCACTGCCCCAACTTTGCTAACTGTACGAGGCCAGAAAGGTTTTGGCTCTACGGATAACCCTGGGGCTAGGGTTTGGGTGCAGTCGCCTAAAAATCCCCCTGAACAAGCAGAGGTTATTGCCACTGGTCAGGACAATACCATTTTGGTTATGAGACCAGGGAAAGATAGCTGGGAGGCGGTCCCGGCTGACAAATGTTATTTACGAGAATGATTAATGCCTGTATTTGATTCTCTTTCAGATCATTCTTTGGACTGTTGCTGCAGGATGTGTCGGTACTGGACTCCTTTTGGGATGGTACGACGAGAAAGGAGGGATCCCGTCAACCCGGGATGAACTGAGAACCCGAGTGTTGCGTTCCTTCGCTGCGTGGGATTCATCATCGAACTTTTGGACATCATTGGCCAGGAGGGTGACTGATGCCCCTCACTTCTGTTTGACACCGATGAGATCTGTACACGATATTCTGGCGACCTGTCTGGTTGCTGTCCCTGCCTCGTTGGAGACCCTAATTCACATTTTTAATGTTTCGAAGGCTCGTCCCAATGTTCTCCTGGGTGATTTTGCTACCCATGTATATTGCCCTTTATGTACTGAACTGCCGAACGAGCCACCCCCCATCCCGTCCCAAATAGTTACCTATAATATCACACAAGGTGATTTATGCTTCTTTCTTACGTGTAATCCTAGTGCGATCTCTGAATGTCTACGCCTCAAACTAAAAGGCGCCACTTCATTTACCGCTCATGAACGGACTTTGTGCTTTCAAAGGACACCGACCACATGTGTTTCAGTCCAGAACAATATGACTTGCAATAGTTTGGTAGTTACCCCCAGTCATTATCGCACGATGTTACTACCTGCCGGATGGCTTTTCTCATGTGGTAATACTTCCTGGCCATATGTCCCTGCAAACATTTCCGGAGGCCCTTGTGCTATTACGAGACTCAGTTTGTTAATGTTTTCATCACATCCGAATGCCAACTCTCGTGTGATTCGAGATACTGTGATGTTACAGGAGGATTGTGACTCATCTTTGCATTTATATTCCAAGTCTGAATACCTTAGCCTAGCTATTTCAATTATTGGTGTTCCTGCTCTGGCAGTTTATAATGCCAAATCCATTGGGAAAATGGCCTGTTGGATGGTGAAATCCATTAATCATACTTCTACAGTCCTGTCCGACATGTTACTGGATGCCCCGGGTGAACGTAGGGCCATTTTGCAAAACAGAGCGGCCATTGATTATCTTTTGCTTAAACACGGACATGACTGCTCCGATTTCGAAGGTCTCTGTTGTTTTAACTTGTCCGATCATACACAATCCATTCGTGCACACATTGACAAGTTGCGTGATTTAACGGAAGAAGTTAGAAAACACGTTGACCAGGGCTGGTTTGACTGGCTCGTTAATTGGTTGCCTGACGTATACATGCTACGTCAAACATTAGGTGGTATTCTGATTGCTGTTGCTGTTTTGATTTCTATCTGTTGCTTTATTCAGTGTATTCCTTCACTGCTTCAATTCTGTACACTCGGTACTAGACATAGATCAGTTAGCTTTGTTTCATATTATTCTTCCACAGATGTTAGTTCTGTTTAATGAATGTATAATAGACTGAAGTCAAGGGTGAAATGTACTGCTCGATTTTCCCGGCCTTATTGTGTTGAAGGGTGATTAATGTGACTTCAGTCTCTTTCCATCCAAGTCTAAGGGTTAGAGTAGTGTATAGAGCCTATTTACTAGGCACTTCGACATGATCCTGTGTTCTTCCCCATAGATCAGGGTTTGCACACATATCCTAGGGGATAGATTTGTTAGTATTAGGGGTAATCTGTTCTGTAGTGAGGGTATTTCATGGAGCCGTGCTGAATTCAGGCCTGGTAGGCCTTAAACGGGAGAGACTCCATCTTTCCTCCTGCTCTGGCAGCTTGGGATGCTTCTAGGTCATAGGCAGTGTTTTAGTTAGGAGGTGTTATTCGCTTGGAGAGAACCGGTTCAGGCCGGCCCTTATCGAAGGATTGTATTTTTCTTCATGCCGAAGACACTACATCAGGCCGGCCGGCTGGGAACGTGTCCTTGGCACGGGGAGGTACAAGAATTTGGTGGGCGGCAGGTTACGGGCTGGAATTTTCCATGAGAAAATGCACATCTATATTAGTGAAAGTCTGAGGCAGACACTGGCACTTGCTTTTTAGTCCGTAGGCGGCACCTGGCCGTTAAGCAGTAAAGCTACTACTTATTCCAGGGAAGACAGATGACAAACTCGAAGGTGGAGAAAGAAAACCGAGAGATAGATATTCTTCTAACAGAATAGCCAAAGAAAAGAGAGTAGCCGATGAGGAAGAGGTCCCAGTGACTCGGAAGAGGAGAAGGGAGTAGATCCGTGACTGCGGAGGCGTGACTTCCAGGCGAAGCCGAGGCACAGCCGAGAAGGGAACCTAGATGACCATTGAGTGCAGGCTACATACGACCAAGGTGATGTCAACCCCTTTATTATTAGAGTGTACAACTTAATCTATCGCTTTTCTTTGCAGGTCATATGTAATATGTATTATGTTCTGTGAGTGTGTATGTAGTGACTAAATCAAGTATCCAGTTTGTAGTGAATCAACATGTACTGCGTGTTCTTGTATAAGAGGGTAGCCTATTCTTCTAGTCAGTTGTGACTTGATATGAACAGATGTTAATCCTGATCAGGTAAGTGGTAACTGAATAAGGGAGAAAGGAGCCCCTCGAACTGGGGAACAGGTTGTGCTCAACTAGCAGTCTTTGTGTGATCTGATACATAGTAACACTGGTTCCCTTGTTGTATGTCATGGTAATTATAGGATGAACTTGTGAAGGCTGCCGTCTGGGCAGGAAGTCCTGGGTCCGTTTGGGACCGCGAGGCTGAGGCTGCCGTCTGGGTAGGAAGTCCTGGGTCCGTTTGGGACCGCGAGGCTAAGGCTGCCGTCTGGGTAGGAAGTCCTGGGTCCGTTTGGGACCGCGAGGCTAAGGATGCCGTCTGGGCAGGAAGTCCTGGGTCCGTTTGGGACCGTGAGGCTGCCGTCTGGGCAGGAAGTCCTGGGTCCGTTTGGGACCGCGAGGCTGAGGCTGCCGTCTGGGTAGGAAGTCCTGGGTCCATTTGGGACCGCGAGGCCGCCACTTGTATTATAAGAGGTCTTGATATATATATATATATATATATATATATATATATATATATATATGAGTAGGAATTCCCTGTCCTTAGGTGGTATGTATATATGTGGTTTCTTAGGTGTGAATAGGCCCTAGGGAGGGGGTAACGTTCTGGCTGGGTTAGAGAGGCTCTGTTGAGCGGGTTCTATCTGATCCGAAAACCCAAGCAGAACAGACCCCAAGCCCGCATAAAACGGCTGACTAGTGGTATCCTCAGCACAGCAAGATTTCATACAACGCAGCCACGCGATGACATCTATCTGATACCAACCCAAAGTGGGCTTAGTGGCCTTAATCCTCCTAAACTCCTTATCATAGTCCTTCCAGACCGAGTCTCTCTCGGGCGTATCCACAAGCAACTCAAACAAGTCCACATACACCCCTTCCAAATTATTTCTTTTACCTCCAGTGCAATATGCCTAGCTGCTCATGCTCAGACCCATCAACCAACCTAACTGCCAGTAATGAAGCTCCCATACCTGCATTTGAGGAATCTTGAGTAGGGGAGGCCATCGCCATCACCATTACATTACCGCAGAGCCCGCAGATGTACTGCCCATCAAAGCAGTGCCTGGCACCAAAGGTGCCTGCACCCGCTGGCTGGGGGGACCGCCAACTCCCTCCAACTCCCGCCAAAGGTGTGATCCCTGATGGGGCTGCAACATTAACCTGTGGCACCCCACTGCCCCCCACAGGAGCAGAGCCCCCTGTGTAACCTGCCCAGCAACCGAATAATCAAGGAGTGCCACTTATTGCCTGTCCCTTTCTAGATCATTGCCATCACCGGGCCAGTAAGGGCCCACCACTAAAGTGGTGGAAGACATCCCTATCTTGGGGAGCCAAGGCAACACACTTGCTAAGTTGGCCGCCAAGTCTGGCTGGCCAGAGCCTACCGCAGGTGAAACCCCATTAGCTATACATCATTTGCCATTCTGTACAATACCTCTGCCAGCTGCAGGTCCCACCACTGCTGTGACATCACCATGAGAGGATACTGGGCCCCAGTTACCCACCAACAGGGTCTGATCCACCGATGAAGCTTCCGCTGGGATACAGCCCTGATCCAAAAACATACCATGATTACCTGCCTGCTGCACCCGCAAATCTCTCTTCTGTGTACCTTGTCCCCGGGCCCTCATCGGTACCAGAGGTAAAACTGCCCTGGGAGCCACTACTGCTCTTTTAGGACTCTCCTCTAGCGCAGCTGGGACACTGCTCTGACCCTCTGGAGACTGCAACCTCATCAAGACCAAAGCCTCTTCCATGGCATCCATTCTACACATTAATGCATCCAAAACAACCTCAGTCCACAAGTGCTTATCACCTGTTCGTGCACCACCAAGCATAGCTGCAAAACCAGCCAGGTGATCCCCACAAAACAAGGCAAAGTGAAACGCAAAGCAACTTGGCCCCAGATTCACTGCACCTGCTGCACCCTAGCCCTCTCTCACGGATCTTGCTACCACTGCTGGGGTTTGCACCCTTGCCTTAGCAAGCCTGTGCTACCAAAAACCACCAGAAACCCTTTCCCCCACCCGCCAAAGTGGAATGCCAAGCAACTTGTCCCCAGACACACTGCACCTGCTGCACTCTAGTTCTCATGGATCTTGATATGACTGTGGGGCTTGCACCCTTGCTTTAGCAAGCCTGTACCACCAAAAACCACCAGAAATCCTTGACCCCACCCTATTACAGCTGCAAACACCCAGGAGCTCCTGAAAAAACAAATATCCGCCCTCCAAAATGCCCCCCTCATCTGTAGCAGCAGCGGCCTCCTGCCAGACCTGCCACTGATTACCAGTACCCAGGTCAGACAAGCTGCGCTCAATCCCCTGCAGCCCCCAGTCATGTTACGGCTGCACCGAAGAACGCTCTGTAATGGAGAATGGAGTGCGCTTCTACAGAAGAAGGCATGGACTTGTAAAATTAAAGAAGACATGGGAGGGGAACAAAAGAAGAGTAAAACCAAATCCCAGGGAAAGAAAATCCCTTGTCAGGAGACAGTGGTGCAGACAGCATCTTCGCGAGTTGGCGAGCGGGAAACAGAGTCCTGCTTGTGCCCCACATCCCCTTTTATGGGCAGAGCCTGGCACACTTTGAGGGCATGTGACCTGGAAGCACTTTTAGTTCTGATGGTGCCACGATCTCGCCAGGATCCACTTGCCGCCCGCCTTACTGTGGGCCGATCCCCAGCCAAGGGCACGGTGAAAGTCGCCATATGGGGGAGCCTTTGCCATTTTGTTTCCAAAAGGAGAAGGTGGTCATTATGATGAATGTCCAGTACAGAGTTCTGAAACAGAATATAGATCAAGTAGATTATATTCTGATGATCCCTGGTTTAGGAAAAACATTCCATACATTTTCCACCTTTTGTTTGAAAGTGATATCTCAGTGCTATCTTATATCTTATACTGTGAGCCATCTTATGAAAACAGAGACACGATTCAAAGATACCACTGCCAGAGATTTAAATAAAATGTACATGGAAAAGGAAAGGTTCTAGAGAGTAATCTGATTAATATCATGGCTTGCCAACGTGGTACCAATGAAAATGGTGAGCTAAAGTGTATGTTAAGCAGTCTAGGCACACCTTCCTAGTTTGTCAATTTGAGCTATACAGAGTATGCTTGGGATTATCTTCATGACTTTCTAAGGCAAGTTAATGCAAACATTGAGGGCATTACTTTTAAAACTCCTGGTGAATTTTGTTCCATTGATCCTGAAATGTTTGTCGATACTGACGCACATATTTGAAGCCACGTTCCAATTTATCTGTAACAAAACTTTTCCACGACTAGGTACGGTTGTAAACATTTCTGGAGAAAAGAACATCAAGCTAGAGGTGCACCACATACACATCCACCACACCCTCATCAACAGACTCTACAACATCAGCATTCAGCAAAACACCCTCAAGTGGAACGTCTCTTTCCTCACAGGACACACAAAGAGCATCCAGCTGCCTCACTTCACCTCAGAACCCAAGGACGTCTTATCCGTCGTACCCCAAGGATCATCCCTCAGCCCCACCTTGTTCAACACCTACATGACACCCCTCATAGACATTGTCAGATCCCATGGCCTCAGCATAATTTCCTATGCAGATGACACTCAACTCATCTCACTCACCGAAGACCACTCAACCACTAGAATCAACTTCTGCGACACCATGACCAATGTAGCCAATTGGATGAGAGGCAACTGCCTTAAACTCAACTCTGACAAGACAGAAGTACTGATCTTTGGGAAGAACACAACCGTATGGGACCACAGCTGGTAGCCAGCAGAACTCAGACAAACACCCACACCTACAAACCATGCACGCAACCTAGACATTATCCTTAACAGCTAACTGACCATAAAACAACAAGTCAACGCCGTCACCTCCTGGATCCCAGTGAACACAAGAAAGATTCTCATGCAGGCCCTCATCACCAGCCGCCTTGACTACTGCAACACTTTCTACGCCGGCATCTCCACCCAGATCCTCAAAAGACTCCAGACCATTCTGAATGTTGCAGCCAGACTCATCCTGGACCTCTCCAAACAGACTCACATCACCTCTTACCTCAGGAACCTACACTGGCTTCTCATCCAGAAGAGATGCCAGTTCAAGATCCTCATGCACACCTACAAAGCTCTGCATGATCAAGCACCGGCCTACATCAATCAGCGAATGAACTTCCACCTACGTGCAAGACACCTGCACTCCTCCTCACTAGCCCGTGTGCACCCCCCGCATCTGTTGCAGCCGCAGCTGGAGGGCTCCACCTAGATGGCTGACAATACCTAGAACAACCTACTCCTCCATCTTCGAACAGCACCCTCCCTGGTGGACTTCTGGAAGAAACTCCAGACTTGGCTCTTCGACTGAGACATTGCAACCACAGTGCCCAGATACCCCTAGGAGTGACAGGGCTGCGCTACACAAATGCTGGTGGAGGAGTGTGGCTCAATGGTTAGAGCGGCAGACCCTGAAGCAGAGTTCTGGCCAGGGACCAGGGTTCGATTCCCGCCTCGGCGGGGCTCGGGCTCAATTTCCTCGGACCTGTCTATTCTCGCCTCGGTGCCTATTCTAATCACGGGCCCCACGCTGCAACTCTGGGCAATAGCTTGCTTAGCCTCCACACCGGCCCCAACAGCGCTAAGGATGCCTGGCTTCACCCTGGGGGTGCCCAGGAGTGGACACTTCACAGGGATAGCCAGGAGGGGTTCCACAGCGGTATGAGTATCAGCGCCAGGAAACCGCAAAGGCGACACCGCAAGGTGTCCGTCTGGTGACAGTGCGCTCTATAAGTACCTTGACATTTACATTTACATTCTGATTGATTGACTGATTGATATGTTATTGTGAGTGGACAATACACCAACATTTGGTCACGATACTGATGAATTTGGGTTATCATTCTTTGAGCAGTATGTAACATGTGAGATTCAATCTCATAAAAGAATTCTTAAGCAACAAGTCTTCGGATTCCAGTCCCATAAATGTGGGAAATATTGTTGATGGCGATACAAAGCAAAAGGGAAATACTACACTAAATATTGTTCTGGATTCAGTAAGCCTGTTCTCTCAAAAGGAAGCACGAACAGGTTTTATGTCTGCAGTCAACATACTGTTACTGCTAAATAACTTAAAAACACATGTAACCTGAAGAGAAGTGAGGCATCAAAACTTATCAATGATTACAATCCTGTAATCCTGTTTACTAAGAATGCCAACAAGGATCTTCAGTTTGCAGCAAACAATTCTATTGCTTTTGCTCGATACACCATTTCATAAATAACAAAGGGCCTGATTTAAATCTTGGTGGTAATAGTCCCGCCAGAGCTTTTCCATCAGATTCCCCGACCGCCTACTAGGTGGTCGGCCCACTCTATTTAAATGTTGGTGGGTCCAAGGATGAAAGACCATCGGAGTGCCGCCATCTCCATCACAATTTCTCACCCGTGTCAATGGCGCCATAGGGAAAAGTGGCTGTCGGGAGGGGGGGTGCAGCCAATCACGACTGACTTGGTGTATTGGAAGGGATATAAGGCAGAAACACACCTTTTCTCACTTTCACACTTCCTTTTCCACCATGGAGCCAATGTTCCAAGTCTTGCCTCTGCTGCTGCTGCTTGACCACGAAGCAAATTAATGCTGTTGTGGCCGGAATCAAAGGTAGGCTCCTCTTTTACCTGTTATCTTTGACTTGTCTGTCAACATTTGCTCTGTGCTTGTGCATTTCTAAATCTCTCTTACAAGCAATAGCATACCAATATACAATGCTTATCTGTGCAAAGTTGATGTTTAAGAAATTCAAAATAAAAGAAAACACACCTGTATGATTACATTGCATTTCTACATTTGAAGCACGCTGCGTTGATGGATACTTAGGCAAAAATACTTAGACAAAAAAGTACATCAATCCAAAAATCTACACAGGCCCATACAGGTGTGTTTAAATAAATTGCCAAATTAAAAACATATGCATTACACATCATTGGGATAAGTAAAATGTAACATATGGTGGAAATTGCACTAGACAAGGGGTAATGTTTACGTTTTAAATACCTGTAAAATCAATGTAAGTCCCAAACTTGAATCAGTTAATCCATGTAACATTTCCCCTTGTCTAGTGCAATTCCTGTATTTTATCAAAGTTCAATTGTCAAATTAATTTTTTACAGTGTAATGCATATGTGTTTATTCTTATCACTTATCAAGTTGAAATAAACTCACCTGTATTAACACTTAAAAAAATTATTAAAGCATCTATTTGTTGGTGCAAGTGCCCATTATCATGATGAATTCTTGCACCTCAATTCAAATGACCATCACATACAATTTTAACAAGTGTAGGCACTCAACAAAGTAGACATTTTAAAAATGTGTTGCATTTCCAGCCATAATGGTAAATAAACATATGTACTTCACATTTTAGGCATAAACATTTCTAGAAATCAAACAATTGCAATTAAATATTAATGCCAGGACCAACTTGTTGAAAATAAAATACCTTTAATTTAATAAATAGAAAGAGCACCAATATTATTTGATGGCTACGTGCATGGTAGAAAGGTGCCTCCTATGTAATTGCCAATTGTAACCTCCTCAGGAAGGGGCAACTAGTTGGCACAGAGCATGCTCCTCAATGATCTTCTTGGAAGAGGTGGGTTTGGGAACGGCAGGGGTGGGTGGGTTTGGAAGTGGTGGGAAGGCTGGGTTTGGATTTAGGAGAGGTGGGTTTGGATTTGGAAGGGGTGGGTTTTTGAAGGAGTAGGATAGGTGGGTTTTTTGAAGGGGTGAGAGGGGTGGCATTGGAAGGGGTGAGAGGGATGGTGTAGGGAGGGGTGGGAGGGGTAGATTTGGGTTTGTGATGGGTGGGTTTGGGTTTGGAAGGGGTCAAGTCCAGACCACAAAGAAAACAAAAATGAGGAGAAAGGGCAGGATGGGTGAGAGAGGACTGGATTTGGAGGGAAGCGGGAGTGTGTGTCTGTATGTTGTGCAGTTGTATGTGGGTCTGGTGTCTTTTTTGTACATTTGGGTGCAGTTTCTTGGTAGGTGGACGTTGGTCAGCTAAGTGTGTGTGTTTGTGTTTGGTGGGTGTTGTTTTGCATATAGCTGCGTGTTTGGATGAATGTGCTATTGAGGTGGTTGGTGTTGTTATGGTGCTTGTAAATTTGGTGGTGCTTGGGGTGTGCTTGTGGATGTGGTGGTGGTTGTGGGTATAGTGCTTGTGGGTATCCTGATCATGGTGGTGCTTGTGGGTGTGGTGGTGGATGTAGTGCTTTTGGGTGTGGTGGTACTTGTGGGGGTGGTTGTGGTAGTCGCGAGTATGGTGGTGGTGATGGGTGTGGTGGTGGTTGTGTTAGGTGTGGTGCTTGTGGGTGCGGTGGTCGGTGTGGTGGGTGTGGTGCTTGTGGGTATGCTGGTGGTGATGTGGGTGTGGTGGGGGTGAGGTAGTTTCTGCATGTTGTTTTTTTGTGTTTTTTGCTTGTGTTCCTTGGTGTGTCTGTGGTTATATGTGGGTGTGCTGCTTGTGTGTGTAGGGGAATAGTTTAGACTGCTAGGGAGCCTGCAGTCAGTGAGGAAGCTCTGAAGGCCAGACATAGCACTACGAATGCCTTCCAGGTATGCTCAAATTTGTTGCATATGGCGACTAAGACCCTGAATGGCAATTAGGAACACAGTCTGGCCTACAGAGATGCTGCATAGGAGGTCTATAGCCTCCTTACTCAGTGCAGCCAGGGGAACAGGGGCAGGGGTGAGATGTCTGAAGCGAAGGAGACCCCAGACTTTTTGGAGGGGCGGGTTTGGCCAACTGGGGGAGCAATAGGGAGTGTGGAGATGGTTCTCTGGGTGGTGGACAAAGAGGCAGGTTGGACAGTTGCTATAGGTTCTGCCACCACTAGGGCCTGTTTGCTTGTGGAGGCCTCCGAAGATGTTGTAGAGCTGGTGGCCTCAGTGCCAGTCCCCTCCCCCACTGTGCCACTGTGTCCATCAGTGTCAGTGGTCTCTCCAGTCGAAACACAGTGCCCAGCTGCTTCCCCGCCTACATGGGCATTTCTTATTCGCCTACTCCGGATGATGCTCAAAATACATATATAACAGTTTTTACTGTATCTAAATAGAACTGATCAAAAACTGTGAACTCAAAACATTTTCCAAGTTTTAAATTTCACCTGCTTCAAGGCTCACAAACTTTGCTTCTTTATTATCAATATCTCATGCATGTAGGTAAGATCTTCAGAAACCATTTGGTCACAGTTTTACGATTTCTCATGATAGCTCCTATACCGTTTATGATCTTGTCTCTTATTCATTTTTAATTCTCTCCAGGAACTGTTTAACACCTCTAAATGGTTGGGCTTTGATGTTTAGAATAGTGAACTTATGTCACCAAAAAGGATATAAACCAAAAATACCTTTATACAGTGTGTGTACAAGGCCAAAAAAGCTGCATTATTTTCATTCACTAAAAATATAAATCAATGTGTGTCAATAAATACTGCAATGTTGTACCAATGTTTATAGGAATTGAAAGCCTGTATCCTTTGTATTTTGGGTATTTAAGTATTTCACAATGGTAACACTTACTTCAAGTAACTAAAGTGTATTTAAAATGTAAAAAATATTATATGGATTCAGTACTGAAGTAGCTTATCAATTTATCACGCACTATGTATATACTATGTATATACTGTAGAACAGATCAAGAAATATGTCTGTTGTGGATTTACAAATGACTTCACAGCATGAGTAAATACATAGGGCTTGATACATTTCTAATCCACTTTAGTACAGAGCAAAACATTTTCACATTTGACTCCTAAATATCTCAAGTAATTTCAAGTTTGTTTTGCCATTGTGAAAAAGTTGTACGAAATTTGCTGCCTTTCACTTTAGGCAAAGATTGGTACTATATCACAGTATATATTACATACACTGACTGATATATAATTTTTACATCAAAGATCTACATGTAATTCACTCTATGTAACAGATTACACCTTGATGCATTTCGACATTTACCTAATGAGTTATGAGGTGGGCCTGATTTTGAGTTTTCCAGATGGGATGCTCCAACTTATATGTGATGGAACATTCCATCTGAAAAAGTTCCTTTGAGTATCCCTATCAAAGGACATTGCAAAATGGTTTGGGGTATGTGTTACAGTGTCACCAATGTCTACACATTCCTGTCTGTGTTTTTCCAAAAATTGTATGCCTCTCACAATTATTTTCCAAAAGACAGACTGGCTTACATGCACATTTGTGAAGGAGTAAGACATCATGCAAATCTGTCACTTTTGACATGAATGAAATACACATTTGAGATATGTTTTGAATCTAAAATGTAGCTTTTTAATCTGATATTATTAGACATTTTGGCTCTCTTGCTCACTCTTGTTTGTGTATAAAACTGACTTACCAAATGTGACATTTGGAACATCCGCTGTATCATAAGTGCAATTTATGCTATGTCACCTGTAACAGGGCTAACCTTACATCATTCGCAATAGTGAAGGAGCATCACATCTGACACAATAAAGACTTGTTGCCTGTTTGGTACAACTTTCCCTTATAACATCAAATAACCTGATATATATTTCTTGTTTAGGCAGGCATGTGTCTGCTGAAGCCAGTCCTTTGGTAGTGAGCAGAAATAAGGTGGTATCCGTTTCCACATATTCATTTACAAAACACATCATCATACACCTTGTGCAAAACTTACATCTTCCAGAACCTTTCTTGTGCACTGGACATGTGCCAACCTCAATGTTGATGGCACAATTAGTTTCTGTAACAAAACATTAGTTATTTAACATGTGAAACTCAAATTAGGACTTACCCACTTTATGCTGCTGTTGGACTCTGAACTGCCCATCAAGCTCCGGATAGGCCACCACAAGAATGCGGGCCATTAGGGAGATCAGGGTGCAGCACTTGCCGAGCTGGACCTGATGACTTTGTGTTCCAGCGTCATAGGTCCTCCCACCTCTTCCGGCAATTAATTCTACGCAGCTAGTAGACCCACAGGGTCAGATTCTCTTCCTGGCATCTTGGCTCTCAGAGGTCGGAAACAGCAGCAAAAGTTGAGGAGGTGTTGTTGACTGCAGTGTTAGGGGGTATCTGAGCTTTTTTGGAAATGCTGCCAATGTACGCGATTGTCAAAGGTGACGGACACATCCATTGGCTTTCCTACATTGCTTTCACAAACGTTAGCCTGTGGCTGGGTCCGCTGTGGAGTTTCAAACCCACTAGATGGGCAAGGTCGGGCGGCTGCCATTTTACATTGTGGAATAGTGGGTTTGTGACTGTTAAGTGCGCCACCACCAAGCAAAACGGTGACTACTTTGTTTACATGTAGAAAACGATGATGTTTTTCATTTGTTTTAAACAAAGAAGTGTAATGTAGTGCCTTAATGTGGTTTGAGGCAAGATTTGCGCAGTGGTGTTTATACCGCAGTTGATGGTATTTTTGCGGACAATATAATAAAAAAATATGAATATGTAAATAATACATTAACAAATTAATAATTTACACATGTAATAAATATTATTTTTCAAAATGATACTAACATAATATGGTTCTGTATAATTATGTATAAAACATTATATGCATTAAAACTAGATAAAAGTGTGCTATTATTTTAAAATGTGTTTGCAAACATTTCAGTGCAGACATATGAACCCAGGGAGAGTGAGATGACCGCCTCAAGTGTTCCGACCATTTCCATACCTTGCCACCATTTAAGAAAGAGATATTATCAAAACAATCTGATTGAACAGGCAAACAATTCTTTATTTATGTCATCAGCTGCAGCCAGATTTTCTGCCTCACAATAGTAATCCCACATCAATAATACCAATAGTCATAATTATGGCAGTGCTCCATTTTGTGGCCACAGGATCATTCCAATACACTGTGGCAGTATCTGATGGAATGTCACAACCAACTTTCAGTGGTGTGTTACAAGAAGTTCTTACTTCAATGATGAGACACATCAGCAGCTTCATTCAGTTTCCTACAAACCAGGATTTTTCCAATGTTAAGGGAGATTGTTATGCCTTGGACCGCTGCCACATGGTGTTGGAGCAATTGATGCCACACATATTGCCTTAATGCCACCACACACCAGAGACCAAGTGTACCGCAATCTAAATAACTTCCATTCACTGAATGTGCAAGTTGTCTGCTTACTATATTTGTACATCACAAGTGTGTGTACATTTTCCTGGATCAACCGATTATTCCTTTGTACTACGGATCAGCAGCATACCCCTGAATATGTCACAACTTGGACCTGAGAGGGCCGGCTTGTTGGTAAGCACTATCTGTCATTATTTTGTTTGGTGAATGTAAAGTGTAATGTTCTAAAATTGTGTTACATTTTTTGGCTTATTTTCTTTTCATCCCATATAGGAGACTCAACTTATCCAAACCACTGAGGAACCCAACAACAGCAGCGGAAGTCCGCTTCAATGAGGCCCATGGAAGTACACAGAGACCAGCGGCAAAATCAAATCTCATTAATCATTGTAAACTGAGCTTCCAAATAGTTGAGAAAAGAGAATTAGTTTACTTGGCTTGTTTTTCTGAAAATGATTTGCTAGGAGACTGGATGCTATGGATATGCTTTAAATGCAGTTATAGATAATATTCAATGTGTGGTGTTTCCTACATATCTGAAAATGCTGAATGATGTACTTCAACCTGAGGAAGCAATTGCTGTAGAGGTTGCAAAGACTGTTCACAAAACAGCCAGAGCTCAGGCCCTAATAGTCAAGATACCCTTGTCAAGTCTATCATTGACAATGAGACATCCACAGCTATAAATGAAGTGGGAAACGCTATGGGCCAAGTGAGGGGTGAGAGCATTGATTTAGAAAATTTGACATCTCAACAGAATTAAGTACAGCTACTAATTTTATAACAAATAAGTGAATCAGTAGAGCATGAACTTTTACAGAATAAGCCTGAATGTCCATGTACAAAATGCAAGCCAATACTTCTGTATGTTAGTGGTCAGGCAGGCACAGGCAAACATTTTCTGAATAAAGTGGTGACTGCATCTGTTCACAAAAAGACTAGTTGTGATCTTTCATGTGTTGTGACTGCTCCCACTGGACTAACTGCTCACAACATTAAAGGAATCACATTGCATCGACTACTTATGCTGCATGTGGAAAATGACAAAAAGCTGGAGTACTTAAAGGTATCAGGTGATGCTGGTCATGAAGTCTCCTGAGTTCTGAAAAAAATAAAGGTTCTTATTATTGATGAGTTTAGCATGGTATCAATTCTATTGCTAGCTTTCACTCGTCTGAGGATGCAAGAGGTCCTCATAACAGACCATGATGTTCTCTTTGGTGGTAAGGACGTCATAGTTTTGTGTGACCTTTTCCAGCTAACTCCTGTCACAGGTCAATCAGTTTTACACAAACTGCTTCTTGAGGAAATCAAAAAGTCTTTAGGAAGTACTGGAAACGTTAACATATGATTACATTTTCATGTTGAGTTGACTCAAAATTTGAGACAGGCTGCAGATGTGGAGTATGGCAATATATTAAAAGACATGAGATTAGGAATTCTTAGGAAAGAAGCTAAGAAAGCTCTTAGTTCTAGTATGGTTAGCTCTTTGTTCCCACAGAATTACTCATCTGCTTCTGTTCTGAAATGCAACATCTATTGAAAAGTCACAAACAGAATGTATGTCTTATGTCAACACTGGATGAGTGTGCCCAATTTAACTTAGAAATGTTTGATTTAGAAAAACAAGAGATTGCGAGTCTTAATAGTAAAGATAAAATGGAACATCAAGGTTTAAACTTACCTCGATGTTAATCAGTGGGGAAAAAAACCTGAATTATTAGAGAAAATAGTTTCACATAGTGCTGGTATCGAAAAGACTCTACATTTCTGTAAAAATTGCATAATCATTTAGAGACAAGATCTCAATGTTGAGGAGGGATTAGTTAATGGCACAATGGAGAATGTGATAGAGTTCATCACATAGCCGAATAAAACATATAAGCATATTTTGATAAAAAATGTTTCGCATTGAAAAGGACAAACAAATTGGCTGGGGAAGTGCGACAATTCTGTTGTTAAAAGACTTCTATGTGAAAAGACAACAGTTTCCTCTGTGTTTGGCCTATGGGCTCACCATTTATATTTCTCAAGGATTATGTTTGAATGCAGCAATTATAAATATAGGCCACACAGTCTTCAAAGAAACTATGTCTTATGTTGCTATATCACAGGTTAAGTCAGTGTTAACCTTCTTCAGTTTGACAGCAAAGTGAATGCTGACTTATCTTACATGATATAATACAATCGTTTGAGAGGACTGTAAGCTCCTCATCTCTGCATATATTCCGGCATTAAAGAGCTGAAGTTGCTGGTTATAGCAAACTGCCAAAAGAGAATACAGTATCTTGAAAGGTTTTCAAAAAGACGATAAGTGATGAAATAAAGGATATGTTAGGGTTTCAATTTTCTATCAGTTCTGTAGTTTCCTGTTACTGTAATGCAGTGGTAAACATTATATTTCATTTACCAGTAGTGGCTGAATATACTCAACAAAATAAGGAACAGGAAGCAGGCAGCCAGGCTCCCTCCCATAAGTCAATCCCAAGGCTGCAATGCAGCATTGTTACAAGGACACATCACCATGTATATGCACTGGGACGTATTACAGTTAGTGTGTCATTTTAATTTTCAAATGAAAGGGTCTGAGAGCGTTATCTCTTTAGTGGTTCTCGTTTGTTCACAGACAGAACAGGTACCGCAAGGATAATGCCCTGCGACGGGAGGGAGTCCTTGCAATAAGAAGTATATAGGGATGACCATGAGGGCAGTCAGAACTTGCATCAACGAACATGAGAGCAACATCAGATGCATGAAGGTCACCACTAAGATGTACACTCACTATAAAGAACTGAAACACACCACAGAATCCCTACAGTGTCTGGTTCTTGAAGCACACCCCAAAGTTACACAGCAGGCCCTTTTCAAAATAGAACAACGATGGGTGCACCGCCTATCCGCTAACCAACATGTCCTTAATGATGACATACCTTGGGCCTCCTTAACTGACAGATAACTCAGCCTTGGTCAGGGTCTCCTGAAGCAATTCTGCTGTCGACACACTATAATGAGATGATGGAGTTTTAACCACTGGCACCTTGTAGTTGACACTGCCCCACATGAAGCGACTGTCACTCTGTATGCCTGACGGGGTTAGTAGCACGGTGCATGGGGTCCATAAATCACGGATGTGAGCCCCGTGTACATAAGAAATTGCACAATATTCACTTCCAAGCACGAGCATGATCTGGTGCTATTACAATGTTGACCTTGCGGTGGATATTACATGATATTTGTGCTGTGCCAACTATTAACATGATATCAGGTCTAGGCGTGGAGAAAGGAAGATTTGTAACATGACCAGTCACGTGATTCCAACACGACTCGGGAGCCGCCCCTTTCCCGCACGAGATGCCAGAAAGTATTTCAGCGCCAAACCTGGGCAGTTTGTCAGCTTTCTGGTACAGGCGGAGAGGGGTAGGTGTATCGGCCCATATCCATAGCGTGATTGGTGAGTAATAGCAGCCATCCGACGTTGTACGGCACTGTGTGACATCGTTTTGCATAGTGGGTCTCTGATGGGTTGTTCTAGACTGACAGTGAATACCATTCTGCATCAGATAGTGAGGTGGCGGACGAATTGTGGGATGCTGGTGCAGGACACATATGATGACATCAGGGAGGCAAGAAACATTACCTGTAGAGGGGGCCTCCTGCTGATACAACAGCTTCAGGGTGATCATACTGTGTCCCACATTGTTTCGCCCCCGCTGTCACTGTTGAGATGCAGGTGGGGTTGTTGACTAAAGCACCTGCCCCCCACCATTTAACACTCAGTCATGCGATTTGCGCGGGTGTGTATCGACAATATTGCCTAGGCTTACTTGTTACTTTCTTGCCTTTCATGCTCCTAGAACACCACGACCCAGGTGTCTTGATTTACCCCCGGACACCGTATGGAGAGACACTCACATTACAGATAGGTGAGTGGATTGACATGTCTTGTCCACTCAGGCAACTGTTGTGGACACGAGTGATTCCCTGTTGCCCATATTCTCTTTTTTTTCGTCCTTTTAACACAGTCCTTTTAATCAGCACAGTCTTTTGTTTCGAAGAAGGTTAATCTACCTACTGATTGGTGGATGTTACACAAGTCCACGAGCAGAGCTGGAAATTACTAAAGAGAGTGATGGATTTACAGGGACCTTTTAATGATACAGTTGTGATTATATGCTTTAACCCCACCCCCCTTTTTTTCTAGATCACCACATGACAGTGCGGGACACTATGCTTGCAATCCTGATACGTGGTAGGTAGGATACTTACCCACCACTGTGTGTAGATAGTTCACTCACTAGGTCCTGAAGAATTGCCACGGATCATACTGACCAATAGGCATGAAACATGTCGGCCTTGAGACTAGAGCATAGCTCAACTGGAACATAATTTCATGGAGCTGCCACTCTTACTGTTTTTTATTAGGTGGATAGCCATCCTGAATAAAAGTCTTATTTGGACCATCCTACCTGCTTTAGTCACTTTTTCAACACATCTACACCACCTAGACCCCTCACACCCACTGCACCATACGGCAAGGAACAAAAGATCTCCGCTAAAGAGCCCCTTTATGGGTGCCCGTCGGTTATTGCAGCGCCGACCCGACGAGGAGCAGGTCCATATGATGAAGCATGATACCTAGCTGGATGGGTGTGTGAGGACTCTAGTTCCGACAGGGAGTATTCCCTCCCTTCCTCCTCTCTCTCTAATCCTCTTGACTCACACACATAATCAGGGGTTCCTGTAACCCCTACCTAATTGACCTTAACTTGTTCGAGGAACTGCATACCTCTAGGTGTTAGTACTTTACAGGGCATGTATGCTGGACCTCCTTAAAAAGCCCTTAAGTCCCTCTCTTTGTTGAGCGAAAGGTCACTTGCAACATCTGTGACCAAGTTCTCTCCAGAGGGTCTGAGAAGAAGTACTCTTGTGGTACTACTTCTATGCTAAAACATCTTCAAAACATCCACCCTTGACAGCTGGCTCGAGAACAAAGGAAGAGGGAATTAGAACAGCAAGTCCTGCAGGATGACCAGCAACCGAGAACATCTTCCGGTTCTGGCTCTTTGAATAGAGGCCAAGACATTAGGCCTGAATTCGCTGGTCTTGAGGAGCGATGTATAAAATTTAAAAAGAGCGTGTGCTATGGAGAGCAATCCATTGACATCGTTTTTGCTGCTCGCAGCCACCATTGTTAATTTTTTTTTTTGCAATGTTGTTTTATTTGCAAAAGTTATGACACCAGTTGTGTCACTTTTTCTTGTTATTTATTTTTTTCTTTTTAAAAAAACACCCCAAAAATTTGAAAGAGTTTAAAAACACAAAAAAATACAAAACTGAAAAAGAAGAAAAAAGCGGTTCTCTTTAGAACCACCTATTCTGTTAAAAGTGCATGTGGTGTACCTGGGTGATTGCATGAGTGCATCAGTAGTATATAGGTGCTTGCCTGAGTGCATGGGTAGTACCTGCATGATTGGACAAGTGCATGGGTAATGCCTGGGTGATTGTATTAGTACATGGGTAGTGCTTGAGTGATTAAAAGAGTGCATGGGTAGTCCCTGGGTGATTGCATGACTCCATCAGTAGTACGTAGCTGATTCTATCAGTGCATGGGTAGTGCCTGGGTGATTACATGAGTGCATCAGTAATACGTATATGCTTACATGATTGGATGGGTAATTTGTGCATGATTGGACAAGCTCATGGGTAATACCTGGGTGATTGCAAGAGTGCATGGGTAGTGCCTGCATGATTGGATGAATGCATCAGTAATGCCTGGGAGATTGAATGAGTGCAAAGGTACTGAATGTGTGATTGCATAAGTACATGGGTAATGCTTGGGTTATTGCATGAGTACATGGCTAGTGACAGGGTGATTGCTGGAGTGCATAGGTACTACCTGGGTAATTGAACATGTGAATGAGTAGTGTCTAGGTGATTAGATAATTGTATGAGTGGTGCACAGGTGATTGTAGTACTGCATGCTTAGTGTCTGGGTCATTGCATGAGTACATGGGTACTGAGTTGATGATTAGAGTACTGCAAGGAGAGTGCATGGTGAATTTATAAGAGCTTGGGTATGAGCAGAGTGATTGGATAAGTACATGGTACTGTTGGGTGATTGGAGGAATACATAGGTAGTGACAGGTTGATTGCTGGAGTGCATGGGTACTACCTGGGTAATTGAAGATGTGAATGAGTACTGTCTAGGTGATTAGAGAATTGTAAAAGAGAAAAAAACATGCAGTTATAACATATAATATTATAGTTTTAAGAACACAACATAATTTTACAATTACATAACATATTCAGTTTGCCTTTTTTGCTGTTTTGAGATTCTTTTGAATTTCTCCATACACAGTGATTTCAATGTTGATCATCATGTAACAGCGGGCAAAAAAACACAATCAATAAGATTGTTTAAAAAAAAAAAATCTGTGTTCAAAATATTTACAACAAATTCAACTATCTGTTTACATTTCCTAAAATAAACACCCTCAATAACATTGCATATAATACAAAGATCAAATATATGAAATGCTTCTTTCTAAAACAATTTTCTAAATACAATATCAAAGAACAGTAACTATAATTGAATCAGCAATTCATGATATCTTCCCTATAGGCCGAATGATGTTTCCGAAATCATTTGCATTGAGAATATCCAAAATAAACTTCTTTATTCATATTGACTTCTTCCCAATAGGCCGAATGATGTTTCTGAAATCGTTTGTATTGAAAATATCCCAAATAATCTCATTAATTCATGTTGACATCTTCCCAATAGGCCGAATGATGTTTTCAGAACTTTGGCAAATGGGCATCATTACAATGTGTCCATCCTTTATTGCATTTCAGATTTGCAGTGAGTACATTCCATATTTTGATTAGCTGATTTTACTAATTTGATAAAAAGACACTGTTTTACAATCTTGTATTGTCAAATATATGAATCTTTGAAGGGATGTGGCTTGCCGAGCTGCGGAATGGCCGCTTGTTAGGCAAGCTCCGACGGCCGGGATCTAATCCTGCGTTTATCCGCACATAACCTGGGAGTGTGCTATATAAAAATATCCTCAGGTGAAGTATTAGGGTTTGGGGCCACATCAGTAGCCTAGAAGGTGAGATTATTTGCAGACAACCTGTTCGGAGCGCCCAGTGAAAGTCTGGCGGGACTAGGGGGACTAGGCTCGGCTGCGACCTGGAGGCGTGTCTCGGCCTGAGCGGCAAATCGAACCCCGGGCACCTGGCTGCGGAGCAGGCCAAACTTCACAATAACACCATCGGAGCCTTCCTGACACCGTGGCTTGCACCCAATTTCACCCACAATCGTCGGGTCTGTACTGGACCACTGGGAAGAGGCGGCACACATGCATTATCTATTTCGCCTGCAACCGGCAGGGACACAGCAGACGTACTGACAGAGGAGTGACCGCCAGGCCCGACCCTCCTCAACATGACACCCTACAGCATATGGTGAGCGAGGTGGGTGCGCTAATGACGATTGCTGTGTTGCGGGCACTGGGGAGACTCTAAACTGGCCCGCGGTGAACCACCTTACTGATTGGGGCCTGGGCGGGCCTGTCCTCGACCTGGCGGGAGTTTCTCGGAACGACTACCCGACGTGAAGGTGATTCGGCGACTGGGCGGCCCGGCATTGTGGTAGGTGCGGCCCCCCCCCCGGGACTCAAACAGAGATTGCTGTTGAAGTATAACAGATGATGCATGGACATTGGGGACTGACAAGATACAGATCTACAAATCATGGAGCTCTGACACGAAGTTTTACTGACGCTGAAGTGCTTATCCCTGTGGCCACCATCATTAACAACGGGACTCACCAGCTCTGAAATGTAATTGACTGAACGCGTGGGCGGCTGTGAGGTTGCCAAAGCCCGGGTCGCACATTCAGCCTGGAAACTGCAGCGGTGCGAAGTTCTCGATCATCACACGTGGCCAGGGCGGTGCTGAAGATTTATTGTCGGGCCGGCTGGGGCCTGCTCTCCATTAGCTGATCGTGCTTGGACGGAGGGTTGGCATAGCACCCTGCGATGGTGCGGTGAGAGGGGGGTGTGGTGACCTGAGGGGCAATTGCCGACCCGTACATCGGCGGTCCACCCACCAGCTCTGACGTAGAAGACTGACCACATCTGGAAGTTCATTGCGCAATAGGTATGCCAAAGAGACGCCATTAGAACGCTCCCTGCAACTAGGACCTGGTGAAATGAGCTCACTGATTGACCACCTGTCGCCAGACTACAGCGTTGAGGGGCTCCGGAATTTACATACTGCTGTTACATCTATGCTGTTGGACCAGGACAGGACATACAGAGGTGCTGAGCAAGCTTAGTGCTGCCCCTCTCCACCACTTCTTACCAGGCTCCGGACGCCCGAACTGTTGCACCGTGCCTTGTAGGTAGGGCAGATCCTTATAGTCGCAGTTTAAGAGGCAACTGGAGTGAGCTTGAAGTGTTCAGCCGATAAATAGCTCATCAACACCAGTCCACAACATGGGAAAGCAGGACCCGAAACAACCAAAGCTACACTTCGAAAACAAACGCACAACTCGGCACACGGAGTCGGACCCGGAAGCCAACTCGGAGAACATGAATGCAAATCAGCAGGTAGACCAGGGAGAAGATATGAGAACTATGTTGCTGGAGATGAGATCAAGCCTACGCACCATAGATACCAAATTAGATGTTTTAACCACGCAACTTGATACTGTTAAAAAACAAGTTGAAAGTTATGAGACCCGCTTGGACGTGTTCGGAAATAGGAACACAGAGTTCCATGAATTCAAAGGGGAAACCAAAGAACAATTGTTGAATATGGATAAAATGCTCACCGTCATCCGTGCAAAAAATGAGGATTTGGAAGCCAGGTCCCGTAGAAATAACCTTCGAGTCACGGGAATCCCTGAAACGACTGCCATTGTAAAGCTGAAAACCTACATATCTGATCTGCTGCATGAGTTATTCGACCCTCATCTATCTGCTGTCTTTGCAGTTGAAAGAGCACACCGCACCCTCGGTCCGTGGCCTCCTGTCGGGTCTACGCCCAGACCCATACTTGCAAAAATCCTGAATTATCAAGATCGGGACTTAATACTACGACTGGCCAGGGAGAAAGGGACAATCTCGCACAAAGGAAATACAATCTCCTTCTATCCGGAGTTTACACCGGCAGTCCAAGTTGCAAGAAGAGAATTTCTCCCAACTAAGTGCATCCTGATGCAAGCCAAGATCCCGTACTCCTTACTTTATCCTGCAAAACTCAAGGTTTCATATGACACCACGGCCCACTTCTTCACTGATGCCAAATCTGCCTTTAAATTCGCGAAAACACATAGGAGGGCAGAAAAACAAGCAGAACCGGGGGCCGAGGGACTCTTCTGTGGATCGATTGAGCGAAAATGACTGATTTGGTATCGTGTAAATGTGTGCTTTAACTGTTTGCTTATAAACATTATTTGCATTGTGGCCTTGATTGACACTTTAGTGCATATACATTCTACATGATTGGCACACCGGACGTTATTCAAACTATAGGGCTGATAGCATTGCTTCCCAAAAAGTTTTCCCGGCCACCCTGGGAACAGCAGGGATGTTCGCCAGCGTCACCACGCCCTCATGGGAAATTTCCTAGAAAGGTGTTTCGCTCTTCCGTTGGTTGGGGGGAGATTTTCACAACATGATTGGGGGTTGGAGTGGGAGGTGGGTTGGTGGGGTGGGGTGTTTTGATATATTGTTATTGGGTGGGTATTCTTCAACCTGCTTGGGGTTGGTGTGGGAGGGGGGTGGAGGGTGGGGTATGTTACTAAATGTTTTGCCGGTGCATTTTTATGTTATTGGGCGACGTACACAGACAGACTTGAGAACACAATATGTTGACCTAGACACAGTTATTTTACACATAGTGCCTTATTGTACACCAAGTGACCAGTCTAAATTGTTTGACATGGAACATAAGAGGTCTAAATGATGGCAGAAAGTCCAGACTAGTACATACATATCTCACAAGACATAATATAGATTTGTGTATGCTACAGGAAACTCATCTATATGTTAAACCCTCCCCTAAACTCAAACATAAAAGATGGGGGTTCGCCTACTCCTCGGTCTATTCCAACTATTCTCGTGGGGTGGCAGTGCTGGTTAAGCGTGGCATTGAATGGAGGGAAAAGGAAGCCCACACTGACCCTGAGGGTAGAAACATAATACTGCTGGGTTCATTGGGAGGGGTTTCTCTAACGTTAGTAGAAATATACGGACCCAATATCAACTCAAGATATATGGACCAAGATAAAAGCAACTGGCTGCTCCACGATTCTATGGGGAGGGGATTTCAATGCAGTGTTAAACGATGTACTGGATAGGCAGGGTACGGCGAGGACACTTCATCCTACTGCTGGCAAAACCCTAAATGCAATACTCGAAGATGGGGACCTTGTTGACGTCTGGCGCTTGCTACACCCACTGTCTAGGGAGGATAAATAAGTTATGTTCCCCCTGACTGACAACACAAAGGCTGTGACTTCTGAGTTCCCGCTGAAGTGGAAAGCTGAGAAGGTAAAATATTTGGGAATATGGATAAGTCGGGATTTACAAGAGGTATGGAACTTGAATTATGGTCGGACTGTGAATTGGCTGGAGGAGAAGGTTGCTCTCTGGTCTAAACTTCCTTTATCCCTGGCAGGGAAGATCACGCTGATGAAAATGGTTGTATTACCTACATTTTTGTATCTTTTTGTGAACTTGTGATCATACTTACACAAACTTTTTTCAGAACACTACGCTCATTGTTAACATCTTTGGTTTGGGCGGGTGGACAGGCTCAAGTATTGTGGGAGCTGCTGTCTCTACCGTTAAAACAGGGAGGTCTGGGTGCCCCGGATATGCAACTATATGCACTTTGTGCACAAGCACAATTTCTGCATTATTGGGTCCACCCAACACCATTTCAGCCCCATATGGCGGTAGAGACGGACGTGGTTGCACCGGTTCCTCTCCAAATGGCTTTGTATCAGACATATAGACGCCCCACAGACGGAATTGACACTTCCCAAACCCTGTGATGGGCTTGGGATGGATTACGGAAGCATGAAGGAGCCCAGATAGTATATGCCCGTCAATCCCCTTAGCACAAAACCCAATGTTACCTAACATAAAGGATGAGATAAGTAAAAAGGTAGCGCAGAAGATGAAACTTCACACGTTTGCGGACCTCTACCCGGGGAACATATTTAGGGACCCCCGGCTGCAGAAGAGGGTCAGAAGGTGCCATTTGGAGAGATGTTTCTCTATCACAAAATACGAGCTGCCTGACGGGCATTGCACAGCGAGTTCCCAGCCCCCCCCCCCCTTATCAGAACTTTCTTAAATTGCCATAACAACGAAAACTTATAACCCGACTCTACACACATATGCAAACCACTGCCCCTGTGACAAGACCTAATGCATTGCTGAGGTGGAACGGTGGAACGCGGAGCTCTCTCCCCCACTGACCGAAGATCAATGGCAATACTGTTGCAATCAGCTAACTGAGCTGTCCCCGAACTATAGACTTCGGTTGATTCATTTCAAATTCCTATATAGATATTACAGAACACCCATAAGTTTACACCGTATGGGGCTGAGAGATGATGAGTGCTGCTGGCGTTGTGGGGTAACCCCTGCTTCTTTCATACACATGGCATGGCAGTGTTCTGCACTAACTGAGTACAGGTCCCAAATTTTTACGCAAGTAAATCAGATCCTGGGTATGTCCCTGTCCCCATCCCCAGTATTGGGACTGTTAGGATATGTAAAGGAAACACATGTTAAAAAGCGTGAACTACATGCACTACTACTGTTATTCGCAAAACGTCAAATTGCGGTTCACTGGGGGAGGAGGAGGAAGCCTCCGACCAGGGAATGGATTAAAGAGGTTACATATGGCCATTCCCAGCTAACTGCTTTCTGGGAATTGATGCCTCCCACCTCAAGACCCCGTGAAATATGGGAGCAGTTTGTTGCCTGGACTCAGGAGAAGACAAGTGGGGGTGAGGATGTCGTGCTAAATGCTGCCCGCACTGAAGATTTGACATGAATACGATATGGTTATTTGATATGTTTCTATGATAGATGCTGTCGGATGGGGACTGGAATCTGCTTTTCTATTCCGGTACTACTACCTCTAAATGTTTACTGCTTCTTGACTACTGGTGATATTGGGGCACATCGCTGTCGTATGAGCATGACGACTAACGACTATTGTGTGTATACTGAGCTATTGTATGACTAGACCATGTATACCTGGCATGTTGTTTTGTTGCATTAAAATGTATATTGCTTTTATTTGAAAATACCAATAAAAAAAAATATAAGAATCTTTCAGTGTCTATGTTAGTGGTAGAAGTAAATGTACAATCTTCACATTCATGTTCCCATCTGTAATGAAGTCCAAACAGATTTTCAATTTGTATTCCTTCATCTTCCAATACTGCAAGCATAAACATAAGAAACTCTTGAGCATCTTGCTGTACATTAAGTGTAAATTGTGAAGAACCAGAACATATATCCAGAAGATTCCGAATGCCAGAAACACTTTTTTATCAGTTGTCAAGTTTTCAAAAATAGAATTCAACAAAGAACAAAACTTTTTTCTCGATTCTCCATAATTTGTTGTTGGAGATTTTCTAGAACAAATACGACATTCACAACTACATTAGCATAGCAGTTGATACCTGAACTGTTTCCTAACTGATATCCTACAATATCTTCAACACTGTCCATTTTTTTTTGTTTGGTACCTCAACATTCTCTTGATTTGTTTTCTTATTTCCAACCTCAATACAGAGTTTCTCATATGCTCGTTTTCGACATACTACACGCTTTTCATATACAATATATTCACCTAAGTTGGGAGCATATAGTCTTCTTAACCGATTATACTCTCTTACACAATTTGCATCTGCACTTTTCTTTCTCTCATCAAAATCAATCAATTACAATCCAGATAAAGTTCTGACTTGTGACAATGCCATGCCATGCCATGCCCTCTTTAAACATGATACTTCCAATGTTTACCAAAGTACTGTCTACACTTAAACCTTGAGAATTAGGAATGGTCACTGCATATGTTAAAGAAAGAGGAAACTGTTTCCTATGAACATGCAAGTCTTTAACAAGAAAAAAACGAACAGAAGAACGTCCAATCTGTTTTACCTCTTAAATCTGAACAAATTTAATCTTCAAAAATTCAATTCCATCTCTATTTTTATAAATAACAAAATCAACAACTTTTACCATTGCTCCATTTACTAAACCTTTTTCTACATCCAAATTACGCCTAAAATTACACCATAGTTCTCACATAAATATACATTTTTTTCTAAACCAGCAGTCTTAGATATAGATTTTTCTAAAGAATCCAATTTTATTTTTATTTTTTTTGTCAAAATAATAGTAATTCCTTCGTGCTCTATTTTATCAATGGCTTCCATTTTTATTATTTGTTGTTTTTCCAGCTTTAAAAGTTTGTCATTGAATGTAGAACACTCTCGCAGTGTTGGCATTAGGTAGATTATAGATTTATTTTCTCCAATTGTTTGTATATTATTTCCGGAGCAACGTTTTCATTTGGAAACAAGTTTGTAAGTAGCCGACTTTGCAAAGCTTCTTTACCATGTTCTGTCAATACAGCAATTCTTATATCTTGGAGAATGCTTCCATAATCTTCATCACTTGCCTGTCGCATATTTTTAATAAGTTCTTTGTATTCAAATTATGACCAAATGTTGACATTTCCAATACTTCCCAAAGATTTTCTGGTGTCGTCATGCACAAGTGTTTTAAAAACTGGTTGCCCTTTTACAGGTGTAAGTTGCAGTAGATCGCCGAACACCATCACATGTTTTCCTCCAAATAACACACCATATTCTGTTTTTTAAAATTTGCTGCATTCTTAAATGTACAAAGGCAAGCATTAAGTATGAGACCAGGCTCACCTCATCAATGATCAAAAGTTTCATTTTCTTTCGTACTCTTGAAACTTCCAAACAAGCTTCTCCAGAGAGCTTGTGATATTCCAACTTGTTTTTATGTTCAACAGGTATCATTAGTAAACGATGTAATGTAATCCCTTTAATGCTGTGTGCTGCTAACCCAGTTGGAGCGGTTACAACACAAGATAAATGTGATTCAGTGGTTTTCTGTAAATAACTGGTCAAAACTTTAATCAAGAAACTTTTTCCTGTACCATCTTGACCACTGATATACATTCAGATAGGTTTAAATGATGTCCAGTTGCATTCTTTATTTTCATGAAGTAAACAATGGTCGATCTGTTGTGTAACTTGCTGATATATTTCTTTCTGTTCAATATTTAGTTGCTCTTCCAAGCTTCCCAACTCCATAATATCCTGTTGAGCTTGATGCATTGCCGTTTCTACTCATAGCAATTGCTGCTTCATTTTCAAGAATTGTTTCTCCTAGTGGATCTTGACTCGGTGGAGCAGAACTTTGACTTTCTTGAGAACTCTCTCTAGCAATCTCAGCTGCAATAGTGGCTTCTTGTTGAATCTCATCATTCAATATTTGTAGATAATTTTGAAAAACTGTGCATTCAATGCTATCTTTACATGCATTAAAAGAATCTTCATACGACTGAAAATCTCCAAGTAATTCCATTTCAGTTCGCCAAGGCTTGAAGAGTTGCAGAAGTGCTAAATAGTAAAATTCCCTTTTATCTGGAGTATCGCAACTCAGTTTCCTGTGATTAATGAGATTTCCTTTACTAGGTCTCACCAAACATCCATCAGAACTAATCACTGTGTATTTCTCTTCATTTATGTTCTCTGTAATATTTAATTTAAAGCTGTAGTATTGCAGGACTTCATAGAGACATATGTTTTCAAGATAGGGACTTCTTTTAGGATAGTACGTATCCAAAATGTTTGTTTTAACAATATCTGTGCTATCCGGTTCATTTAATGCTAAATATTCGATTGCTTGTATAGATTTGAGTACTCAATTTCGGGTTCCAGCAAGACCTAGACTAACCCAAATGATTCTTCTTGACTATGAATATAAACTTGCAGGGGTCAACCGATCCAAACATTCGTAGCATCCAACCTCTCGATGGGACAGCATCTTCAAACTAAAGCTGTGCAATTTCTTACTAAGAGTCTTCTTTTGGGAAATTTCTTCCCACATTTCTTTCAACTCTGTCTTTTCAGATTTTGTTATGTATGGCGTAACATACCGAGCAACAGCAATGGAATTATCTGCAACATACTGGATATCCACATCGACAAAATCACTGGATTTTAATCATTAATATACTTTGATTGTACACTTCTTTTTAAATTGTAAGTATTTTTGGTAGATTTTCTAGTGATAGTATGCCTCACTGCTGACATGAAACTGTTGACTCTTCCTTTGGATATTACTGGGCGTGGAAATCCAAAACGACATTTGGTATTAAACTTTTCCTTTGACTTGTATTTCCTCTACAGTATTTGCCACATCGATGAGTTTGAAACAGTAAAACTTGTTGTCTGAAGGTATTTTCTTCTCTTGTTTTTGGTATAGCACATGTAACACAGTCTTCAATAAAAGATAAAATAGTCTCATCCGAATCAGTTCCAAACTTAGGTGCATCCTTGATCCATAAAAGCATATATATATGAGGAGCACCTCTAGCTTGGTACTCCTTTCTCCAAGAGGAATCAATAACTTTTCCAAGAGGTGGGCTGTTTTTATTGCAGATAAAAGACATAGCTTGAAACCTATGATTAAAATATCTGCACACATTTACTGGATCCAAGGAACACAGTTCTCCAGCTGTCTCGAATTCAATGTTTTTAATATTTGAATTTGCTTCTCGTAGAAATTCAGGTAAATCGTCACACGCGTATTCACTACAACTTAGTGTGACAAACTACGTAGGGGTTCTTAAGTTCCTTAACATACATTTAAGTTCTCTATGACGACGATACCAATACTCATTAGTACCACGTTGACACGCCATCAAATTAATCAATTCAGATTCTAAATGATCATCTCTCTGTTGTACTTTGTCCATGAATTCCTTTGCAGAAACATGTTGAAGATGAGCTCCTGTTTTTAATATGTGGTTGACTGCATATGAAAGTCCAGACAAGTCACTTTCAAACAAAAGATGACATATATATATAATACATTGTTGCAATCTTGGATCTTCTGAGTACTATCTTGTTGTTCGATATTCTGATGCTGGAATCTGTACTGGTCGTTCGTCATATCGTCCACCTTTTTCAGTTAGGGAGAGTTGTAAAAAAAAATCAGTTTCCCAACTTTTTTCCCAAACACTCATGGGAGTCCCCTTCGCTTTCTTCATTTGGAATAATTCGATAGTATTTCCCATCACTTCCTTTGAATGTAAAGGATGTACACTATAATGTTTATAAATCTCTTCACTTTTGGAGATGTCTACTTTTTCAATTTGGCTACTTGAAATTTCGCTATCATCTCCTAAAACTATTTCTTCTTCTTCCACATACACAATTTTGTAGTAAACATTGTTTTTTATGAGATAAAATGTAGCCTTTTGCACTTTGCTGACATCTACTAATTCTTTCCATATTTTCCGACACTTCGTAGGAACACCATTAACTAGAATAATTACAGGTTCAGTTTCCTCTTTCTCTACACCAATAGTTTCAATATTTTTCTTTAAATCTAAAGGTAAATACACAATTCTTCCTTTTAATCCTCTTTGTAAATCTGTGGGAGGCAAGTTACCTGTTTTTGGCACATACGAAAAATAGCTAGAAACAGGTGAACATAAGTATTTAAATCTACCAGTTCTGGAGGAATAGCTACCAAATCTAGTTTATTATGTACAGCTCTAGTTGGCATTATGTTGTCCTCTAATTTGGTATAACAATATTTACAAATACGTTGATCACTACCCTAATCAAAGCAATCTTCCACCAACAAATAAGTTCCAAATTCCTTCCACTTATCATAGTTTTCTTTTTCACTTTTTAACTACAGATCAACATTCCTAGTTTGATTTCTATAGTGAGTTCGTCGACAACAAATACAAACATAGTTTGGTCTTTCACAACAAATTACTTTAAACTTCGTGATTTCTTCTTCAAACTTCTCAGCACTATCTTCCACCTCTTCTTCAACACCTACACTTATCAAACTCTCACTTTCTCTACACTCTTGTTCAGGACCAAAGAAACGAAACTCTATTTCATCACAAACTTTTTTTACATCTGATACTGACCTACGCAAAAGAGCAGTGTTTAAGTCACTGAAAATTATTGCAGGACTTTTTACATAGTACACTCTTCTTACTAACTTCCGTATTTGAGAGTGATGTACTGCTAACATTCTCAAATGATGAAAAACACTTTTACACACTTTTCTAGAAAGACAAGCCAGGGAATGTCCTTGTAAACCAGTATTTGTTCTCACTTTACAAGGATCTAGTCCTTGCAACATCTTAATTTTTTGTTTAATACTTTTTTTACTGTACGCTCGTAAAACATTTAGTTAAATATCAATAGACTCCTGTCGTGTACTCAAAATGCTACAATAATCCTAAGTATACACTGGGGCTTTATTAAGTCTCCCTAGAACTTCAGCAGCTATCACTTCTTCTACATTTCTAGGAACCATCTTTTCTTTTTCAATTGTACAACCGTTCTTCACTTCATAAGCACGACCATAGGTATAAACTGCGTGAACTAATGTATTGTTTTGAAAATAGCACTCTTCATTAAAAAAAGGCTCTGAACTTGAAGTGTGCTTCCATTCACCCAAAAATAATTCACAAAAGTTAGTTCTGTTAATTAGTCTCTTCTTTTTACTTTTGTCCTTCATAAAATGCATTGGTGTATCTAATGATCGCATTCTGTTTAAAACTAAAATGAACAATTTTCTTTTTAATTCAAAGGCCTTTTCAACTATACTTTCAATCTGTATTTTCTTTTTATAAAATGCTGATCTCCTTTTAGGTTTCTTGCCATCTTTTACTACATTTTGTACCACTCTACTTTGAAATATGTTTCCTTATTTCACAAAATTGATTCATCCTTCTTTTAGCATAGATTGTTTTTTCAGAACGTGATTTGCCATTAATTTGTCCTTTTTTCATTTCATTCATCTTTGTTCAGGAGGTATTCTTTATATTTTCTACATTGTCAAAACCCTTTCTAGTTCATGAATAATTCTTTAGTTCTCTTACCGCAAGACTTTTTCTTTTTCCCCACATGTTACAGTTGATCTAGTTCTTGCTGTTGTCTTTTCTTTAAATAGTATTGTTTCTTTTCTTGTTTTCTCTTTTGTGTTTTTTTTGTCATGGTAAGTCTTTCTTAATGCTAATGAAGAATATTTGAAAACAACATGTAAAATACATTTAGTATTATTAATATCACTATATAGAAATATACTATTCTATTACTAAAGAAACATGTTCTACATGAAAACCAATTAAATACTTTCTTTTGAAATCACATGGGGTTTTCTGCACTACATGGGTACTACCTGGGTAATTGGAGGAGTGCTTGAGTAGTGTTTAGGTGGTTAGAGGACTGCATGGGTAGTACATAGTGGATTGCAGCAGTGAATGTGTTATTGCCTGGGTCATTACATGAGTACATGGGTAGCGAGTAGATGATTATGCTACTGCAAGGAGAGTGCACAGCGAATTTATAAGTGCTTGGGTTTTGACGGAGTGATTGTATAAGTACATGGTGCTGGCTGGGTGATTGGAGGAGTGCATGAGTAGTGAGAGGGTGATTGCTGGACTGCATGGGTACTATCTGAGTAAGTGAAGGTGCAAATAAGCAGTGTCTAGGTGGTTAGAGGACTGCATGGGTAGTGCATAGGTGCTTGGGTTTTGGCAGAGTGATTGGATTAGCACATGGTACTGGCTGGGTGATTGGAGGAGTGCATGGGTAGTGACATGGTGATTGCAGAACTGCATGGGTACTACATGGGTAATTAAAGGTGTGAATGAATAGTGCCTAGGTGGTTAGAGGACTGCATGGGTAGTGCACCGGTGATTGTAGCAGTGCATGGTTACTGCCTGGGCCATTGCTTGAGTACATGGGTACTGACTGGATGATTAGAGTACTGCAAGAAGAATGCATGGTGAATGTATAAGTGCTTGGTATTGGCGGAGTGATTGGATAAGTACATAGTACCGGCTGGGTGATTTGAAGAGTACATTGAGTGAAAGGGTGATTGCTGGACTGCATGGATACTACCTGGGTAATTGAAGGAGCGAATGAGTAATGTCTAGGTGATTACAGGACTGCATGGGTACTGCACAAGGATTTGTAGCAGTGCATGTGTTCATGCCTGGGTCATTGCATGAGTACATGAGTACTGCAAGGAGAGTGTATGGTGAATTTATAAGTGCTTGGGTATTGGCAGAGTGATTGGTTAAGTACATAGTACTGGCTGGGTGATTGGAGGAGTACATGGGGAGTGACAGGGTGATTGCTGGACTGCATGGGTACTACCTGGGTAATTGAAGGAGTGAATGAGTAATGTCTAGGTGGTTAGAGGAGTGCATGGGTAGTGCACAGGGATTTGTAGCAGTGCATGTGTTAGTGCCTGGGTCATTGCATGAGTGCATGGGTTCTGACTGAATGATTAGAGTCCTACAAGGACAGTGCATGGTAAATTTATAAGTGCTTGGGTATTGGTGGAGTGATTGGATAAGTACATAGTACTGGCTGGGTGATTGGAGGAGTACATGGGGAGTCACAGGGTGATTGCTGGACTGCATGGGTTCTACTTGGGGAATTGAAGGAGCGAATGAACAGTGTCTAGGTGGTTAGAGGACTGCATGGGTAGTGCAGAGGGGATTGTATCAGTGCATGTGTTAGTGCCTGGGTCATTGAATGAGTACGTGGGTACTGACTGGATGATTACAGTACTGCAAGGAGAGTGCATGGTTAATTTATAAGTGCTTGGTAATTGGCGGAGTGATTGGATAAGTACATGGTACTGGCTGGGTGATTAGAGGAGTGCATGGGGAGTGACAGGGTGATTGCTAGACTGCATGGGTACTACCTGGGTAATTGAAGGAGTGAATGAGTAGTGTCTAGGTGATTACAGGACAGCATGGGTAGCGCACAGGGGTTTGTAGCATGTGTTAGTGCCTGGGTCATTGCATGAGTACATGGGTACTGACTGGATGATGAGAGTACTGCAAGCAGAGTGCATGGTGAATTTATAAGTGCTTGGGTTATTGCATGACTACATGGACAGTGCTTAGCTGATTGGTAGAGTGCATGGGTAGTGCCTGGGTGATTTCATAAGTGTTTGGGTAATGGTGGAGGGATTTTATGAGTGCTTGGATACTAACTGGGTGATTGCAGAATATGGAATCAGTCAATCATTACTCATGTAGTTTTAAAATCACCTAGTCACTACCTTTGCACTTCTCTAATAGGTCAAGCAGCCTCTCTATATTTCACTAAGCATACATATAACTGTATAAATACAATCTGAACCCAAAGATTAGTCATTACATATTATCTAGTTAAGTATATAAGTACAACATGCCTGCAAGGGTAATATGTGGTGGTTTACTTTTGAGCTACATCTTCACCATTCTGTCTACAAATATGCAACATCATTAAATTATACCTCTCAAAAGACTTAAGGAAGAAGGCTAATTAACAACACCTTTTATGAGCATTTTTAAAACCACACTTTTATTCTACATCTTCACCTTTGCATCTAAAATTATGTGGCGTCATTCAACTAAACCTTTTTTCAGACTACAAAAAGAAGCCTAATTAACAGCACCTTATTTCACCATTTTACCTTAAAATATGTGGCATCATTTAACTTTACCTTTATACAAACTAATAAAAGAAACCTAATTATTAACACCTTATATGAACATCTTTCAAACAGCACAGTTGTTCTGTATCTTTACCAAACTATCTATAATCATGCAGTATCATTCAACTATACCTTTGTAGAGATAACAAAAAATGAAGCCTAACAAATTACACCTTATATGAACTTCTTTCAAATGACACATTTCTGCTGCATCTTCAACCAACTATCTAAAATTATGCGGCATCATTCAACTTTACCTTTGTACAGCTTAAAAAACCAGCCTAATTAATATCATCTTATATGAGCATTAGTACTCATCTTAAAAAATACACATATTACTGTACAGACTCTTTTTTAAACAACATTTAGGCACAATGAAACAACGTACAATATACATCTCTGCATTTAATAAGATATTTTAAACAATACAGTTTTTGAATAATGTTAAAACATTTAAAATAAACCTCACACATTTATAACTCACCTTGCAAATGTGTTCAATTTAAAATCTCACAAACTCTGACAGGATTTTCTTTTACACACAATCACTATAATGCACCAGACTCAGCAAGGTAAAAACAGTAATGGCAAAGTTTCCCTCTCTTTCTCCACAGAAATACACATAAGTAACAAATCACATTGCTTTACACATAACAACCCTTAGCACTTCTAAATGTGCCCACACTGTTCCTACATTTTTTTAGAAGTCGCGACCCCATCGTGCACCACCGCGATGGAATCGCGAATTCATACGGGAGTTCAAAAAGATATAACAAATAAATTCAACACTAGTTTTTTTAATTAAACACCACTTCTAAAGATGGTACTGACTTGGGAAAATTCATTGAAAGAAAACTATTACTCATATATAAATTACAATTTCATATTTTAAAAGCACAGTTAACTTTTAAGCCTTCCCCCATTCTGCTTCATGTCAGTTTCCATAGTAACAGTTTATGGAACATTCAACTGAACTCACAGGTCACAAGTTCACCATATTTTCAGGTTAACCACACAATGTTGTAAATAGAAACAGCAGGTGTGGTTGACTTGGCAAAATATGATCTTATCCTTTCTATTGTACCTTTCAAACATTTTTTACTAACCAATAAGAAAAATGCTTTAAAAAAAGTGAAATGCACCATATGTTTGAATGTAGAATGTTCTTAAACAGCCAATCAATTCTCAAATTTAAAAAAAATTGCATCTTGTCCACCATTTTACATACCTCTCATTTTACCAACTGACTACCTCAGCTACACACATCTATTCATTACTTACAGACATCCCTTCAAGATGCTTACAGTGTGGATTGTTGGGCACAGCTATGTTTTCTGGTGCAAAAGGTATGCTGAACGCAGAGGTATTGACAAAGACCTAGCTTTGCAAAATGTGGATATTAAATGGATTGGACAGAGAAGATTAAAGTGTCATAAATTAATGTCTTTGGTTAAAACCTTTTTGCATCTCCAACTCCCTGACCTCATGAGGGTGCACTGTGGTAGCAATGACCTAGGCACATTGACTGGGGTATGTCTGGAAATGCTAATGAAGGACACCTTTGTGGAATTGATGTTGCTTTTCCCTCAAACTGTCTTTGTATACTCTTAGATATGCCAAAGACAGAAATGGAAGTGGTCCAATCAATTTTGTCCTCAGATTGAGAAAGCTAGAAAAAATGTCAATAAAGCTGTTTCTGCTTATCTCAGAGACCATAGTATGGGCTACATCTATAACAACAATCTACCTTTCCATATGTATGGCATTTACAGAAGTAATGGAGTACACTTCACTGATCAAGACAAGAGAGTGTTTCACAACAACCTGAAGCTCTGCATGCGCACTTACATGTAGCTACAACAATCTCCCAATGAAAACAAGGGCTATTTTTAGAGCCACCAAATAACCAAACATATAACCTAGGTTTATATAAAAAAATCTTAATTATTTTTGCTTGAATTCGCACACCCAGTGTGAATGATGGAGTCGTGCACCCATCGCGTTGACACCAGTGGTCCATGCTAGGAGCCGCGCACCCATCGCGACCACACTAGGGGCCGTGCTGAGCACCACACACCCATCGCGTTCACACCAGGAGCCGCGCTGAGCGCCGCGCACCCATCGCGTTCACACTAGGAGGACGCACTGAGCGTGGCGCTAGGGTCACCACTCCAAACTTTGACAAAAAAAAGTCTACTTCCATTAATTTATATTCGCCCCGGAGACCCCATCCCCATGCCCAAATCTATTATTTTTTTTTTAAAAGGAGGGGGACCTCGCAACCCCCTCCCGGCCCATTTTGGGCCCCAGGGACCCCATCCCCTGGGGCATGGCCTCACAGTTGAAGACCGTGAGGGGAGCCCCAATGCCACCATGGTCCCACTGGCTTCCCGCCTTCTGCAGGAGCCGGCATTGCTTTTCCACAAGGGGAGCTGCTGACATGCATCTCCCCTTGTGGAAAAGCAATCCTGCTTTGCTTCATTGAAGCGAGAGCAGGTTTACCTGCTCTCACTTCAAGGAAGCAAAGCAGAGTTTGCCTGCCATAGCAAACAGCAGTGTCCCGGGGTGGGCACCCCGGGACACTGCAGGAGCCGGCCCTGTGGTGTGGTGGTCGCCAGGACCATAAAGGGCTCCAGGAGGGGGGCTGGGCGCCCCCCTTCCCAACGTTTAAAGCCTTGGGGAGGTGGTGGTTCCAGGGGCCCGGAGGTCTGTATGGACCCCCACATTTGAATTCAGAGTGCCCTGAGGAGGTGGTGGTCACGGGGCAGTGTGGGGGGGCTCAAGCCCCCCACACTATTAATTTATTATAGCCCTGGGGAGGTGTCAGTCCCCAGGGCTTGGGGGGCCTGCGAGGCCCCCGCCCTTATTTAATGAAGCCCCAGGGAGGTGGTGGTCCCCGGGGCAGCGTGGGGGGGGTTAGACCCCCCACACATTTATTTTTTTAAAGCCACGGGTAGGTGGAAGTCCCCGGGGCTGCAGGGGCCCCCGCTATTATTTTTTCACAATGCCCCCGGGACCTGGCTCACCCGGGGGCCTCATTAAAATGAAGCGCGGAGTCAGTGCTTATTTTTTTTCATAATCTCGGCAGGATTCCGACCCCAACGTGAATTCAGCCGAAATTAGTTTACAAAAATGCTTTTTTGGGACCCCATGAGCAGGCCTAGGGGGTTAGAGTGTTACTACCCTGCCCCCTTTTCTTGTTTTTTATCTTTGTTTTACTGCTTTCTTGTGACTCAGTTCTACCGAGTCACAAGATGGCTGCCAACAGTTCCTGGTTTGGAGTGTTGGCAGCCAATGAGAATGAAGCTCGTGCTCGCGAGGGTTCGCGAACCCACAGCGCCCACAGATATATCATTTTTTTCTTTTTCTAATTTCTCAGAAACTACTGAACAGATTTACACCACTTTAAAAAAAGGTCTCTTTCTGAACCAAGACCTACATTTCTGCCAAATTTGGTGTAATTCCGTTCAGCAGTTCAGGCTGTAGCTTTGTCTAAAGTTTCCTATTTATATTAACATGGGAAAAACATGTTATTGGACCCCCATTTTTTCTCAGCCCCCGCTTGTCAAATCACCCCAAAACTTTAAAGACAGGAGCTGACCGGAGCGGGCCACTAGTTTTGAAATTTTCGCAAAGATTCGTCAAGCGGCGCCAAAGTTATTGGGAAAAGATAAAACGCTTTTTTAATAGAAACGAGGTCCTAACTATAACTACCTACTGGTGACCTCCAGTAGGTCATATGTATATATATATATATATATATATATATATATATATATATTTGCTCCTGAGTTAGCACAAGCCCAGCGCACACATGAACGGTGCTAGTCACGGCGGGGGTGCTCCCGCCTTAAAATTCAGCTCCACACTGCCGATCGGTAATCGTACCGAAACACAGACGACAGCACTCACGGGGGAGAGTTCCAAGAGATAATTTATTTGGGAACTCTGGGCGCTCAAAACAGACGCGTTTCGGCAACTCGCCTTTCTCGATGTTAAGCTTGGAACGCCAACATCGCCATTGTTTTAAATTCATGGTTCGCGCTTGCATTGACAATCAACATAGTAGAAAGACTAACAAAACCCTGAAATCAGGGTGTTAACGTTCCGCCATCTTAAGACGTTCCAAATGGTAACATAAGGCATTAACATTAATGCAATTCAAAAAATGGCGTAAACAGTAATAAAGCCCTGGATGGGCATACGTTCATGTAGCGCGAAAAAGAACAAACTTTCTCAAGTAAAAAAGCAATGGACAGCGGCTTTCAATCCTCGACGCATAATGTTCCAAACAGTGCATAGTATTTCATAAAAAAGAGAGAGAGAGAACTCAACAGATACAAACGTCATATACAATAACAGACAGAAATTCATATTGAAGATGCAATCGAAATACTTTAGTCTCCCAAATGCACCGCTAACTCCTCACTACTATTCAGACCAAACGGATTTTTGCTTTGCAGATCAATGATATAACGTGACTCAAGACGTCTGAGTCTTTGGATCCTATCACCTCCTCTAGGTTATCAAGGTAGGATATCAAGGTACTTACTTTGGGATTAATATTTTGCCCAAGTAGCAAACTGGAGTTTACACAAACAAGGATCGATTTGTATAATTTTATACGCAAATTGAAGCTACACAAGTACTTTAAATTGAGACCTATCCTAACTAAATCAACATCAGTAGGAGTAAGAATGACCACAACTGATATACTCACCTGCAATGACCTATCAGGAGTTGAACTTCTGCATAATCTGCATACTGGAATATCCACTCAATCAAGTACATCGGAAGACATGGTTCAAAGGGCAATAGCTGTGGGCATTGAACAAGAATCGGAAGTAAGTGCTTTCAAATTAAAATCTACGTTTGTACCACAAATGCCTTTTGATGCCATAGATGTATTTTCAGATACGATGGTCAAGGATTTATTGAAATTCAGATGCAGTAATCAGAGACACAATATTTGTGAGAATTTGACCAAAGAGGAGAAGCAAGCTCTAGACGGTCTATTGCAGGATACATCAATCATAATCAAGCCTTCTGAAGGCGGTAATGTAGTGCTACAAACCAGGGAACAATACTGTGGTGAAGCCCTGAGGCAACTGTCTGATAGCAATTACTATGAAAAATCCTCTCGAGAGCTCTATCAAACAAGTGTTTACAGTTACGAGACTTTGATCAGAAAATGGTATGACAGATCAATGCTGGGGACGGAGGAACATTTATTTTTAAGAAACACTACTCCAGTGGTGGCAACATTCTATCACATTCCCAAAATCCATAAGGACAAAGAGAGGCCACCGGGCAGACCTATAGTATCCTCCCAGGGCAGTTTAACAGAACATATGTCCATGTTTATCAACCATTTTCTGTTCCCATTCGTGTTACAATTGGAATCATACGTGAGAGACACGAAAGACTTTTTAAGTAAACTGAACAGTCTAATTTGGGACCCCAAGTATATACTGATGGTATTGGATATCACCAGTTTATACACATGTATAAAACATGAAGACGGTATGAAAGCTGTCCAATTTTTTCTTAACAGACGACAACTAAGATTTGCGGAACACAATTCTATGCTAATAGAATTCACAAGCTTTTGCCTCTCCAATAATATTTTTGTCTTTGGAGATCAGTATTTCAAACAGATCTCAGGGACGGCGATGGGCACCTGTTTCGCCCCCAGCTATGCCAACTTGTTGGTGGGCTGGTGGGAGGAACAGATGCCCAAAACCTACGAGAGAGGGGATATGAAAGGCCAGGTGAAAGTATGGTATCGATATATCGATGACCTGTTCATTGTCTGGGAGGGAACAACTGAGTCAGCGGAAGGTTACATAGAGAATCTGAATGACAACAACCTTAATTTGCACTTTTCGGGTACAGTAAGTCCAGTGGCAGTGGACTATCTGGATTTGAAGGTGTTTTGTTACAGAAGGAAAGTTAGAAACTGCCCTTTACCGCAAGAATACAGCGGGTAATTCGATTCTCTTTGCGACCAGCAATCACCCCCCCAAACTAATCCAAAGCATCCCTTATGGGGAGCTTTTAAGATTAAAACGCAACAGCTCTAGAGCATCTGATTTTGAACTAGCAGCCAGGGAATGTGTATCTAGATTCCGAGTAAGGGGCTATGGACAGGCACTATTAGATAATACACTAAAGAAGGTCAGGGGGATCCCTAGACAATACTTGCTCGAAAATAAGACGGAAATAAGAAAAGAGTCCGTCGACTTCCATGAAGGAAAGTTCAGAATGATCACCACATATTCTGCAGAGGCTAATCTTTTGAAACAAATGTTCAAGAAAAATTGGCATATTTTAAAAAGCGATGCAATCATAGGGGAGGACATTCCTAACTATCCGATGATAACCTTCAAAAAGGCTAGGTCATTAAAGGATAGGCTGGTCAGTAGCCACCTAACAAAACAATCATCACTGCAGGGCACTTTGAAACACATGCAAGGTTTCTTTCCATGTGGGAAGTGTAAGGCTTGTTCCAACAGCCAGAGAGTCTTAACTTACTCAGTACCCAATGCTAATTTGAAAAGACCTATCAAAAAGTTTTTAACTTGCAGTACCCCCTATGCAGTCTATTGCCTTGTTTGCCCGTACGGCCTACTATATATAGGCAGTACAATAAATTCTTTAAAAATTCGAATACTTGAACACAGGAGGGCAATAGTGAAAGGTGATGCTTCATATCCTGTAGCGAGGCATTATGATGAAAAACATCCTAACAGTAAAAATGTTTTACAGTTTTTTGGCTTAGACTATGTCCCAGAAAACATTAGAGGTGGTGACCGCCTGAAGAAACTACGAAGGTTAGAATCACGTTACATTATAGATCTACAATCGAAGTTTCCGTTCGGTCTGAACAGCAATGAAGAATTGTCAGTACATTTGGGAACTTAACAAGACAGTCTGGTAATATAAGTAAGAGTATAATGGATTATGTCTTTAGAGTGCAATGATCGCTGTGTTGAGCTATTTCAATTACCCCTTTGATATATGTGTGTAGACTAGACTATTTTTTGACAGCTAGCGAAAGCCGATACACGGCATGATTAAGTGTAGTGCCGATACACGGCATTATTGTGGAGATGGGTGGAGTTGTTGCCATGCTTATTTGGTGCAATACATACATTAAGGCACTTTGAATTCGTGTCCTGAAAAATACGGCGATTATTTTATTTAAAGTGATTAACGTGTGTATATGTCAAAGAAGATTCAATGAATTGATAATTTGAACATTTTGTACCTCGCATTGTAAATGTATATTCTATACATGGGATGTGGCTACATTGCAAGATGGCGCAATTAATTCCGTAAACATTTCACGCTGTCCTCTGTCTATGTCGAATTGTTTGACACACTGCGATGCTTAAAAATATGGCGGTTACGGTGTGCCGTGAACACCGAGGAAGGCAGATCGCCGAAACGCGTCTGTTCTGGGAATAAAGACCCGATGACACGCCACCCGTGAGTGCTTGTATTCTTTACGTAATAAGGAATTTGGAGCGTTAATATTGTGCGGTAGGCACCGCCGCACTCATAGCACCCGACCGCGAGTGACTCGTCTTTGGTGCAACGGGAGCAGTAATATATATATATATATATATATATATATATATATATATATATATATATGAGTTTAGTAATGAATAACTTTCATAATGATATTATAGCAATAACATATATACAATATAAATACCCTAACGTTTCAATTTTTATTAGGATTAGAAGATCTAAAAAGAGATATGATTGGAGGGCAGAGCCGGTCACTATACATCCTACTACACAATAATGTCATTCTAGTGAGACCTTTTACCAGAAATAACAGTTCCTGTACATTCTGTACTGCAAATAGCCTTCATCCGGAGTAGAGGTGACTAACTATAGGCGTATATTTTTGCACACCATACTAAACACATATAGTGCCATGGATAACAGTATCATTAAACAGGGTAGTTTCTCCCCTCACCATGCTACATACACCTGTTACTCTTTGGAGAGGATAGTTCTTCTTTATATCCTACTAACAACACTCATCATCCAAGAGAGAGATCTCTGCAAACATCTCAGTCCTTCAGTATACTCTACTATACATATCTACCACCCACAAGAGGTAAGTGTGTTCCCACATGCTAGCAATAGGACCTATCACCCTGGTGCATAGGATGTTCTCCTCCTACAATCTACTACACACATCTGTTTTTCTGAGTACGACTGTCAGTTCAGAGGCTAGTCTCTCCCTATACACAAAAAGCAATATCCATTAGTCTTGCAAAGAGTGTGAAGAAAAAGTCCAGTATTTCCTCATACCCAAGTACACACTCTTATAACTCTCTCTTAATTTAGAGACCTGTGCTGCAGCAACAAATGCTGGACCGAATGCTGAATGAATAAAACACTGACCCCCAGTCAAGAGATCTAGGTTAAATCCATTGTTCTTTTGCTCACTATGCCACCCCAGTTTGGACCCAGCCATATGCAAATCAGTCTTAACCCTGTTCCTAATGGGAACAGTACAGCCCAAACCGCCAAACCAGGTCCTCCTTGGACTAGAAACAAGCATCCTGGGTCTGGTTTCGGGGTAACAACCATCATCAGCCAAGCTAGATTAAATCCAATGGCAAAGGAAAAAGGGACCCGCATATGGGCATAGCCATACCACTCAGTGTGTACTGCAGCAACAAATGAGGGATGGAATGCTGAATTAATCGCTCCCCGAGCGCCATGACCAACACCAACGCCGCAGGCATAGAATTTCACCA